>NC_140496.1:94087265-94692265 GCF_964271855.1 Acomys minous | reverse complement strand
AAATTAATAAAAAATAAAATGAAGCAAAGCAAAGAGTGAACCTGGAATTTTTGCAGTATCATTTCCTGTGCACAAATTTATATTGAAATGCTTCAACTGGGTGTAGTGTGGCATGTTGGTGATTGTGATGTGTCTGTATATGTGTGTATGTTTGTGTCTAATTTTAGTCTAAGCTGTAAGAGATTTTGGAACAAGACCTAAAAATGTACACCTATCATCCAAGAACTGGGGAGGCTGGGGCAGGAGAATCATGAGTTTAAAGTTTTGGGTTAGTTTCAATCCTCTTTATTAAGAATCTAAACTCTAGGATTGATTAGTACCTAGACTCAAAAATCCAGAAATCACATTCTCCAGTGATCTTTAGTGCCATCTGTCTGTGGAAGTTCATAAATTCTTACAAGAGATGGTGCAGTAAATGAACTTACCACATGAGGTATTTAAAATATCTGCAAACACAGCAAGATGCATATGCCAAAACCATCTCCTAGACCGCAGACTTCAGTGAGACACCACGTCAAGAATTACACCACCTCTAATCAGTCCGAAGGACAGTGGGGTGTCCGTGCTAGCCAACTGTCAGCTATTCTCCATGTTAACTTTGATGCAAGAGTCTCACTAGCCTGCCTAAATGATAGTGACTCCAAAGTTATATGGAAGGCCATGTGATTGATTTGGGCCTCATTTTTTTTTTTTTGAGCAAGTTGCAGTATTCTGAAATTTGTTCTTATCATTTTTGTTTTCTACTATTAGCAATGTGAAAATATAAGCCTATGAATTGCCCTTAAAAATCATTGACTTTTTGTATCTATCAAAAAACTAAAACTAGGGCTAAGGAGAGGGATGGCTCATCACTTGTTGTTTCCTCCAATAGTTCTTAGTACTGAGATTGCTCAAAATTATTATAACTCCCACTCTACGGGATCTGATAACCTTCTTCTAGCCTATAAGGGCAATCTGCACATTGTCACACAGGTGAGTGCATGCATATTCACACACACACACACACACACACACACACACACACACACACATACACACACACCACTAACAACTAATATTTATTATATATAATATAATATAATAATACATATGTGGATGAATCTTCAAACAATTACAATTACATAAAGGAAAGCAAAACAACAAGGACTGAAAAAGATGCAGATAAATGAAAAAATTAGAATAAATATGAAAAATATCAATAGTGTGTATCTGAAATAAGGATAATTTGGACTACTGAATATTTATGACAATATAATGACATGGGAAAAGTACAGGTCAAAATATCTGCATGTATTAAACAAATGAATATTTTTTACGATCCAGGGATGTGATTTTCCCCTCTAGGTCTTTTAAAAATATTTTATTATGTTTATTTTTTAATATATAGATTTATATTATTACAAATGAGCAAAATAAACTACATAGAGCACGAAGAACCATGAGATAATCAGGAATCATATAAATGTTACATTCATAGTGATTTGGCTATTTGTATTTGGCAAACTTGGAGTAAGCATATTTCCTAGCTTGTTGGGTCTATATTTCCGAATGGAGATTAATATCTACCATATCTCATCTCTACTAACTTAAAACATCTATCTTGATCTAAAAACATCTTAACCCCTAACCTAGTAGGCTTAATTGAAAAACTAAAATATCTGGTCTTCAAATCCATCAGAGACTTGAGAAGAGTTAGCAGCTTCCAAAATGAAAAAATGACTGAGACAGTTTACTGCCTGAACAGTCACCCAAAACTCTCCATAATGTTGGAGCATCATCTTCAACCTTCTGGCCCAATATATCTGGCAGACATATTTGTGAGGCAGGAGTTATTGAGAATTTGTTTAGAGTTTGGCCATCGACTTTGCCTGCATCTAAATTTGCCCATTTTTGGGCAGAATTCTGTCTGTGGCAGAAACGAGGATATTTTGACCAGTGGTTATTTTGGCACATTTGAAGCCAACTCCATAAAGGAGGTTTTTTAATACTCATCTTCTTTAAGGCAGGCTGGGTATTGCCAGGAGTTAAGTTGTCTTGTTTTCAAAGAATCTTTATAACAATAAAAACATATTTAAATGCCATAGTCGTTAGGTCTCTGAAGTTTTTGAAGACCTTATTTAACTATTTTACTTCATTTATCTATAGAATCATATCTACCTATTAGACCTAGAATATATATTCTTTTCTTTCTTTCTTTCCTTTTTTTTTTTTTTTTTTTGTTTGTTTGCTTTTCAAGATGGCTTCTTGTGTAGTCCTGGCTATTCTGGGCTCCTTTGTAGACCAGGCTGGTCTCGAACTCACAGCAATCTGCCTGCTTCTTACTGCCTCTACCTCCCGAGTGCTGGGATTAAAGGCATACTCCACTACCGCCCGGCTAGAATATATATTCTTATGATAAAATTAGACTAGCTCTTGACATGAGCATGATTTGCATCAATATACAAAATTCAATACTATTGAATTAAAAATAGCCTTATTTGTAAGTAACAATTTGAGCCTTGAGATGAAGAATAGATTGTTCTATCTTCCCTCTATATTTCTTATATATATTATTAATTTATTCATATTACATCTCAATTTTTATCCTATCCCTTCTATCCTCCCATTCTTCCCTCCCTCACACTTTCCTCCTACTCCCTTCCCCTATGGCTATGACTGAGAGGGACCTCCTCCCCCTGTATATGCTCATAGGGTATCAAGTCTCTTCTTGGTAGCCTGCTATCCTTCTTCTGAGTGCCATCAAGCCTCCCCATCCAGGTGATATAGTCAAATATGGGACACCAGAGTTCCTGTGAAAGTCAGTCCCCACACTCCACTCAACTGTAGAGATACCCTGTCTATTGGCTAGATCTAGGTAGGTGTTCAAAGTTTACTGCATGTATTGTCCTTGGCTGGTTGCCATAGTTTGAGCAGGACCCATGGGCCCAGATTCTCCCATCATAATGTTCTTCTTGTAGATTTCTAAGACCCTTTGGGTCCTTCTATTTCCCCATTCTCCCATGCTTCTCTCACCTAGAGTCCCAATAGGATATCCTCCCCTCTTACCCATTTTCCTGGTAAGTGAAGACTTTCATAGGACATGCTCCTTGGGCTAGTGTCCAGATTGACTCAGGAATGTATCTCTTTCCCTTTATCTTTATTTTGTAGGTAAGGAGATTGGAGCTGAAGAGAAAGGAAAGGGGGTATAAACCTCCCTCTATATTTCTATATCCCCCTTTCTTTCTCTTCAGCTCCTATCTCCTTACCTACAAAAGAAAGATAAAAGAAAAGAGATACATCCCTAAGTCAAACCTAGCTTCCTCTCTGTAAAAGACCAATAATACTTATAAACAATTCCCAAAGAAAATAAGCATCTGTAGACCAAGAGAGTAAACAGAAACCTATTTAAACCCCTTCTTCAGATGCTCCCACAAAAAAAAATTGGGGGAAAATGGTTAAGTAAGCTAGGGATAGCATTTCTGGTCCATTTGTCAAAAGTTGTGAAATTCTAGTCTTAATAGGAGTCCTGTGTGGGACAGTCTGAACTGCTGGACCAATTGGGATCAGAAGCTTTCTACAACTCTGTCCTGGAAGCTGTCCTGTTCTGATGTGTAACAGCAACTGAGGGGCCTGGGGCTGGAACATGGAGGGTGCAGGATGTCAGCATCCAGCTTGCTGAGAGAAATGAATCCTGTCAGGTCTGATCCAGCATCGGCATCCAGTTTTTTTGTTCTGAAAACACAATTTCTCACAAGCATTATACAGTTCTAACAATGTGATGGTATGAGGTGTGCAGGATGCACAGAGCAATTAAGGCTGGTTCTCTTCTCATTGTATGAGTAGAAGTAAGACATCTGCAAATCTTCCTTCATGCCATATTAAGAATGGCCTCTAATTATAAGTCACAGAGAATCTGTGCTCAACATGAAGCCTTGTCTATGCATAGACCTTCGTATTTCAGCCAGTCTCAGAGCTGTTCCCAAGTAGTGCAATTAGCAATATTAGTTAACTGCTTCAAAGGCATTTTAAAAATATGGTGAGTTGTTCCTGTAACCCTAGTGTTTGGTAGGTAGAGGTAAGACGTTCCGATGTTCAAGGTAATCTTTAGCTCACAATGAATCTGAAGACAGCTGGGATTACAAATAAACAAACAAAACACAATAATAGCAATTGTGTTTGCTTCTTATATAATCAAAATTTTCTATTTAAATGTAATAGAAGAATATAAAAATAGTAATATTCATAGAACACGCAAAATTCATTTGAAAATGTCTCTTGGTAATTTTGATTGAAACAGTAATAACTGCTAAGAAAATATAGCAAAATGTGCCTTTAATCTCAGCATTTAGGAAACAGAAGCAGGAAAATATCTATTAGTTTCAGGCCGGCCTTGTCTATATAGTGAGTTCCAGGACAGCCAGAGATACTTAGTGAGATCTTGTCTTGAAAAAAATAAACCTGAAATATTAAAGTAATAGAAAGTACAAAGTAAAATAGTATTAGCTTCTCCCCTAGGGTCTCTCATCTGTCTAGTCCAAGGTTCTTGGAATGATAATAATTCTAAATGGTCACAGTATTAAACTAGCCAATTTTGACCTATCATTGTGCTTATAGATAAATAATCTCTCAAGTCTCATCAGAGGAGTGCAGTTCCTAGTAGATGATAATCAACACAGAGAAGCTCAACTGGCCAAAGCGCAGAGAATGAAATACTGGTGAATTCTCAGCCATTATTGGAACATATGTATTGCAACCCTTGGGTTCCTTGCTGAAGAAGGGGCTGAAAGAATGCCAGTACCAGAGGCAGTAGATGCCGGCAAGGAAACAGCACCTTGAGGACACAGCATGGCAGATGCACACCTGATGTCACAATGCATGTACCACCATGCATAAGGTCCTGCAAACCTATATCAGCCTACATCCAGCAAAGGAAGGGAAGTTGAGCATGCTATTCCACCTCTACGGGGTAATTAGAAATTTTTAGCTGCACGGAGAAAGGGGTCAGATTTCTCTAAAATTTTAGTCCTGGATAAGTGAATCACACTTCAGTGCAAGGCCACACAACCAAATATATTTGTACAGCACAAATTGGCCTTAAGAAAAAGAAAGGCAACAAGAACAAGGAACAATGAAAAGTTGGATGCGAAGGGGAGGTCAGGTGTATCTGTGAAATGTTGAGAGAAAGAGAGTGAACATGATCAAAATACACTGTACAAAGTACAACTCAGAGAACTAATAAAAAGAAAAAGAACAAAGCAATTAGACTCAGAAGGGCAGAACTTCATAGACTGCCAGTGGTTTATCTACTTGATCTTTAGTTCCAATAAAAGAATAGCAACTTGGAACATGTCTAAAGCAAAAAATTACCTGGGAATGCCAACTCAGGCTGTGCACGCTGCACACACTCTGGAAGCTCCCGGGTGCTGTGTGGGATGATGAAACTGCACTGTGTTATGAACACACAGCTGCGCATCCTGTTCTCTGTAAAATGCTGTTCTGGGGTGACAGATTGCATGTAGGTGCAATGTGTATTTAGCTTGTTCCTATAAAAGACAATTTTATATTTTTTGCCATTTCTAACATGGTTTAGTTCATTCTGAAAACTGCTCTTTCATTTTCAAGGGAAAAAAATTTTGGATTGAAGAATTCTTTTAAGCCATTCTGGATTCTCTTTACAAAGATACAAAACATTGTATCCATCCTATAAGTGTTCTTCACTTAATTAGGCTCCCCACAAGTTTCTATCCACTATAGGAAGCAGAATAAAAGTGTTTAGATGGGGTGTCTCCAAAGTCACAAAAATCTCCCTGTGCCCCCCAAACCTTATTATCATGTTGTATGCAACATGGCAAATCTCACTGAAGCTCTCGCTGTACCACTATGAAGTGATGGCTAGTGCAGAGGAAACAGCCAAGAATCCCTGCTAAAGCACAAACACGAGGAGTCATACAGTAGAAAATGTTTAAGTGCTCCTTACAAGTGCTTAAAAGACTAGTTTGTTGCATCAAAAGTAGTTTCTTCTTAGAAAACCTTGATCTTAAGCTCCAATAGAAGAGTGGCAACTTGGATGGAGCTTCTCAGAAGCAAAAACATTATCCAGGGATGCCAATTCAGGGTGCATAGGGCAGAGTTTGAAAACTCTCAAGAGCAAGTAGAAAAAAGCCAAGAAATAAGTGACTCAACGGTATCCTAGAAGATGCTGGGTAGATTGGAAATTACAAAAGAAAGCAATGTGTACATGTATTTGCTGTTGTGGGAAGAAATTAAGAAATACTGTATCAGTTGCAAACACTTGCTTCGCTTCTGCTAATTCTCCTTTTGAAATTCTGACTCTAGATGTTGAACACTAATAAGCGCAATACCCAACCTTTGATTCTTGTCCATTTCTCATTATCTTATTGCTAAACATACAGAAAGTAATGATAGAAAAAAAAATAGTTACTTCAGCAAGCAGGTCAGATAAGTAAGTTCTTAGGTTTTATTCTAAGGCAGAAAAGTTTGTAAGCCTACTCTCCTTGGATAAATATTTTAATAAGTTAGATGTTCGTGTGATTAAAATAAATGTTACAGCACTATGTGTTGTGCTCACCTAATAAAGAGAGCTAACAAAGAAATATAAAATAAAAATAAAGGTGTTCAAAGATGCTAGAACAACAATATGATATGAACGTATCTCCCTTTACCCTTTTCCTTCAGCCCCTGCCTTCTCTCATTCATGCACATGTGTAATATCTATATGACTATGTTCATAGGAACTCTATTTCTTGCTAATATTGAGTAATGGGAACTATACTTATTCTCTTATCTGAAACATAGAAAATTTTATCCTTTATTTAATCACTTTACAGTCTGATCCAAGTCCCTTCTTTTCTCTCCTCCCATTCTCACCCTCATGCTCTCCTCACCCCATTCCTCCCTCTTCGGCTCCAGGGAGTCTATGGGTGTGACCCTAAGTGAGACTAACAGTGGGGGATATGAAGTCTGAAGTTTCTACCTCTTGTAGCCAGGTGGGACTCCCAGTGGAAGGAGGGAGATACCAACCCACCCACAAAACCTCCAACTCAAAATTTGTCTTGTCTAAAAGAAATGTAGGGATAAAGATGGAGCAGAGATTGAGGGAGCAGCAAACCAATGACCTGGACAACTTGAGACCCACCTGATGAGAGAGAGCCAACCCTTGACAGTATTAATGATACTCTGCTATGCTTGCAGACAGAAGCTTAGCACAACTGTCTTCTGAGAGGTTTCATCCAGCAACTGATGGCAACAGGCACAGAGACCCACCACCAAACAATAGCCTGAGCTTGACGATTCTTGTGGTAACCCAGACCCAGAAAGACATGCATGCTATGTACTCACTTATAAGTGGATATTAGCCATAAAGTAAAGAATAATCATGCTACAACCCACAGGCCCAAAGAAGCCAAGGAGGGCCCAAGGGAAGATGCTACATTTTACTCAGAACAGGAAAAATAGACATCTGAAGTAGATGAAGGGTGGAAACTGTCTGGGGAGCAGGTGGGGAGGGTAACTGGGGTGGGGATCAGGTGTGCAGAGAGCAGAGGTATGGGTGAGAGGGAGGACCAGCAGAGAGAATGGAAATTAGTGCAGGGAGGGCATCCCTGGGACAAGGGAGGCTCCCAGGACTCTGTTGGGTGGGAGGGTGACCCTAGCTGAGACTTCTAGCAGGAAGGATTAAGGAGCCTGAAGTGGCTGCCTCCTGAAGCCAGGTGGGACTTCAAGTGGAGGGAGGGGAACGCAACTCATAAAACTTTAGACCATAACATAACTATTTTCTGAGTAGCTTTATCCAGCATTGGATGGAAACAGATGTAGGGACCCACAGCAAAACAAAAGGCCTAGCTTGGTGAGTTCTGTGGAAGAGTGAGGGGAAGGATTAAGGGAACCAAGTCAGAGGGGCCAAGGACACCACAAGAAGACTTAGGAGCTCACAGAGACTGAACCACCAACCAAAGAGCATGCATGGACTGCATCTTGACCCCCTACCAATATGTAGCAGATGTGCAGTGTAATCAACATGTGGGTTCCCTATCAATGGGAGTAGAGGCTGTCTCTGACTCTGTTGCCTACCACTAGATCTCTTCCCCCTAGCTGGGTTGTCTTGTCAGCCCCCTGTGGGAGGAGATGTATTTAGTCCTGCTGTGACTTGAGGTGTCTGGGCAGGTTGATACCCCTTGAAGGCCTCCCCTTCTATGAGAAAAAATAGGGGGGGCATGAAGCATTAGGGCTAGACTCAGAGGTAAGGAAGGAGGGGATGGGATCAGGCTGTAAAGAGAATAAGTTAACAGATAAATGAAAATAAAAAGAAAAATTTAACTTAATGGATATCGGACAACAAATAAGGGTATGAACAACCCCAGAGACTGTTTCCTAGGACAACTCATTTATTGAAATACTAGGATTAGCTTGAATGCCTTCAGTCAGAAGGCAGAAGGGAGGGGAGAATAAAAGGCCAAGGGAGGAAGCTTTCTGGGGGCTGGGCAGGGACATTCCAAGCTTATCAGTCAGATTGTCAGAAGAGTGGCAGTCACATGATTTCTCAGAAGCCAGTTCTCTGGCAGGGAAACAGAAGCTTAACTGACTTTACCTGATGTGGCCTTTGCCTCTATGGAGTGGAGTAGGTCCAAACTTGATTTGGGTAGTGAGAAGCACCACTTCTTAGAAATGTCTGGGGTATGGGCAACACTTTACCATGCCTCATCTGGCCTGGGAACCCATAGAGTGATTCATCAAGATGAAAATATATGAGCTCACCCCTACTTTTGTCCAGGTTTCAGGATGTGGTAAGTGAAGGACAAACACAGGAGAGGCTAGCCTGTTCTGTAACACTGGGATACAGAGCAGAGACCCAGGCAAGAGGTAAAACAGTGGAGCTAGAACACATAGGACAAGGAGACAAAGAGATGGGTACATATAAAGGCACTCAAGATTCCTTCGGAGGTCTCCTCAACCCTACAGGGGAGGATGAACCAACAAGGGCATGAAAGAAAACTAACTACCAGAGATTAAGGAAGGTTGCATTAAAACATTAGAGCAGTAGCTCCCATTGGGGAGGAGGTTTTCTCCTTGAGCTGCATTTGTAAATATGATGAATAGACATGGACAAATGGTGCTACTAGACATTCTACAACACATGGCAAAGATCTCAACAACACTCAGTTATCCAGTTAAAATGAGTACAGTGCTGAAGCTGACAAACCATGCATACTGATAAAAGCATGTAACAGAGGCTTGGCTAAGGCTGTTCATAAGACTGAGTTGGAATCCTAATCAAAAGAAGAGCAAGCAGTTGGAGAAGTTCATATAAGACTAACGTCTGGTTCAATTTTACCTTACAATACCCAGAGCAATCCCGATGTTAAGAACAAATAGCTAAATAAATCAATTTCCAAATAACATGCGCTTGCAACATACATCTCAAGAATGTATTCCGACACACAAAATTCTCCACACAAACAAAAGTAATATGTACAACATCTATTATAATATACAAACACATCTTAGTGAAACATCAAAAAGGAGGGAGGGGTAGAAAAGATAAAAATGAACTTGTCTTTGCCCATAAAAGATATAATAATATAGGAAGAAGTAATCTGACCTGGAAAAATAAATTCTTGCAAATAACAAGTAACTTACTGAACTTAAAGGATGTTAAGGATAAATATGATGAGACAAAGAGTTTTATGTCAACTTGACACAAGCTAAAGTGATTTGAGAGGAGGGAACCTTAATTAACAAAATGCATTATAAGACTGGGCTGTAGGCAAACATTTTCCTAATTAGTGATTAGTGTCGGAGGGTCCGGGCCACTGCTGGTGGCTACATCCCTGAGCTCATGATCTTAGGGTCTATAAGTGAGCAGACTGAGCAAACCATAAGGAGTCAGCCAGTGAGTGATGCCCCTCCATGGTCTCTCCATCAGCTTCTGCTTCCAGGTTCCTGCCCTGTTTCAGTTCTTGTCCTGACTTCTTCCAGTGATGACCATGATATGGACATGCAAGCCAAACAAAACAAAACAAAAAACAAAAACAAACAAACCAACAAAAACTCTTTCTCCCCAAATTGCTTCGGAGTTAGTGTTTCATCACAGCTATAGTCACCCTAACTAAGGCATATGGCAAAGTCAAGTACAATGCCACCAACATTTCACACTGTTAAATATTTTGGTATAAACTTAACAGAGTCTGATAAAATTCTTAGGAGGAGTGTGACAAAAGTTTGTTGAAATAAATGTAAAATATACTAAACAAATGGGAAATAGTCTACGTTCATGACTATGTAGAACTCAGTTTTATCTCAACAGTGCTTTCCACTTTGATTATCAGCTTATTGTAATCTTATGCAAAATATGGTAAGTTTGTTTTGTAGAGGGCATTGAACAAATGACTTACATTGATGCAAAGGCCCCAAAACATTTATTATGGTACTGTGAACTAAATTCTGTCGGAAAGCCTGTAAGAGCTCACAGACTGTTGAGAAGTGACTAAACAGAATGTCATAATTGTGAAGAAATAGAAGGTTGCAAATAAACAATAAAAAGTCATAGTGAACCCTACTTGATCCCTTGCATCAGCCATTTACCAGAAGCTTCGATGTTTAATATCATATCTTCATGTGGTCTAAATAAAATTCTTGGATTATATTGTTAATTGTGACAGAGCTCAAGCTTCCAGCAGCCCAACAATTCCACAATATCTTAATCCTAAGAAAGAGATTGCCCATAACTCTGCTATAGCAACAGTATAGCAAATTGATGCTCAACCTACTTTTTAGTAAACAAAAGTACTCATGACTATGTTGTAACTGTGACTATTGGAGTTTATGTAACCTGCTCCCAGATATGACACATCTGGCTCATGGTTACTAGAATCCTCAGCCAGAATCATTCATATCAGATCCAGAACAACCTTCTTTTTAACATTTATTTTAAAAGTGGTTTTGAGTCCTTAAATAAAAGTTAAGACAAACAAAGCTGGAGTACTGAAATGGAGTAACTGAACACAGTGAGTCCTTGTGGTAAAAAAACGAAGCCAGCAAGAAGAAGCAGGTGCTAAAATAATGGTAAATAATTATTATTTGCGTCAAATTTAAAAAAAAATGGTGGTGGGTCCAAAGCAGTGTGTCCTCTTAAGTAAAGGAAACATGAGGTCTTGGCTCAGTTAACTGATGTATGTTCATACAAGAAAGGATTTGTGTGGCAGACACTTTCCTGAGCATCGTCACTATAATATGTGTACTACTGAATGTCTCACTCAGTGTTCTATTGCTGTGAGGAGACACCATGACCACAGAAACTCTTTTGAAAGAGAATGTTTCCTTGGGGCTTGCTTACATTCACAGGTTTAGTTCATTATTGCTGTGGTGGGAAGCATAGTGGCATGCAGGCAGACATGGTGCTAGGGAGGGAGCTGAGAGGTCTACATTGTATGGACAGGAAGCAGGAAGAGGAGTCTGAGACAAGCTTGAGCATTTGAAACCCCAAAGCCCATCCCGAGTAGTATTCTCCAACAAGACCACATCTTCTAACCCACACCAAATGGTGCCCTAATTAGCAAGCATTCAACTTTATAAGCCAGTAGGGGCCATTATTATTCAAACCACCACACTGAACATGCTCAGTTTTAGGAAAGAGTTTAGAAGAAAAAAAATGGTAGGCATTGCTGGCACACATTGCTTAAAGTCATAGAGCATATCTTCAGAAGATTAAAATCAGAGGCAGGCACAATTCGGGGCATGCCAAGCTCACATCATAAATATGGTGGACAGAGATGCTTCTGGACATATTCAAATTCTTCTTCTCAAATACCTCTATTTGAGACCAATGGAAAAGACAATCTAAAGGTGCACTAAGATGAGCATTTTCCCGTAAAGGCATATGTGTATAAGATGTGTATAATAATAATAATAATAGTAAACATCAAAACATACTACAACCCAGAAAGCATAATTCTAGTACAAGTCTGGATAAATATATCAATTGACTAAAGCAGAAAATCCAGATGCAGGTTCTGACAAGGGAGCAGAAACAGTGCAATGGAGATAAGACAGCTTCATGGACAGAAGGTTGGAAAAAACTTGACATCTACATGAAAACAAAGGACAGCAGATAGCTGGCATAGACTTTATAAACTTACATAAAATAGCTCTCAATGGAGCAGAAGCTTAAGTTTAATCACAAAACTATAAAACTCTATAACATGCCAAAGGGCAAAACTATATATAAACTTGTATTTGATAATAATTCTCTTGATACAACACCAAAACAATTGGTAAGTAGATTAAACTACGTTAACATTTAGGCTTTTTTTTTTTTTTTTTTTGTCTGCAAAAAGAAAACAAAAGTCAAGACAATGAAAAAAATAACCCACAGTCAAGGTGCACACCTGATGAATAGTCTCACAAAATTGCATAACAATGTTTTTTAACATATTCTCTTAGAATGCTGCCTAGGGTAGCCCATAACTCCTAGGCTAGCCCATAACTCCTAGGCTGATGTGATTTTCTTGCCTCGGCTTCTAAGTTATCTGATTCCCTCTCACCAAGTGTTTGTAGTTTGTGTAAAGTTGTCAGTAAAATACTATTCAGTAAAACACACTACATTGAGATACCAAGGGGAAAGGAAAGGTTATAGTTTAACAAGTGATGTGTTTGTGTGTCAAGTTGACAATCAGGAGACAATAGTTGATCTTGGTTGTTAACATGATGTATGTAAGAAGAGGAATCTCAACTGAAGAATTGCACACACCACACTTGCTTGTTAGCTTGTCTGTGGAACATTTTTCTTGATTGCCATTTGTTGTAGAAGGGCTCAGTGCACTCTTGGCAGTATCAAGCACAGCCAATGAGCGGCTTTCCTCCGTGGCTTCTGCCACTGGCACTGCTTGAACTCCTACCCTAATCTTAGTGATGGATTGTGACCTGGAAGTGCAAGATGAAATCAGTCCTCTTTTTCCAATTTGTTTTGGTCAGGATGTTTTTCACAGCAACATAAAGGCAAACTGGAACAGGCTTACATTGGGAAAATGTTAGTACAAGGCATGACGAGGTAGCCTCGCCGTGCTCTGAAAACGGATAAGGACTTATTGTAAAATCTAGATCTGTAGCGCTCACGTAAATAAGAAAATGGATAAAAAAAACTTACTGTACGATCCAGATCTGTAGTGCTCACAGAAATAAGCACACTCACAAAAATCTGTGATCTTTTATTAGAAAAGGTTTCTTAAAGATGGCAACAAAACTTTTGACTTGTGAAGTAAAATGGTATTATTGTGGCGTGTATAAATTCCAGAATATTTTCCTGTATAAGACATTGTTAAGAGAATGAAAAATGCTGAAAAAAAATGGGGGATAATTTGAATATGTATTTTTCAGGATTTAAGTCCCAAACTTAAACATAATTTATTTTTCTTAACAACATGAAACAATTCAGTTATCAAAGGACAAATCATTTCAATATGTACATCATGAAAGATATATGAATATCAAATAATTATATGACTGGAATACTCAGCCTCCATCATCACTAGGGAATATGTATTCAGCGCAGGAAGCCCCATTGCATAACCATTATGATACTGATGTTCCCACAGACTACACACTAAGTAATGGAAAGGAGTCTGAAGATACTCAAGCTCACTCACAGAAGAATTATTACAATCACTTTGGCAAACACAGAGCAATTACATGACCCATATACTCCATTGACAGCAAATTTCCATATAACCAGAATACAAATTTTATACTTTCAGTTGTGAGCCTAGCCTTTTATGGCTGAGCCACCTCTCCAGCTCTGAATACAAATGTAATACAACACTATTTATAATATCACCAAACTAGAAATGACCCAAATGTTCATGGATAAATGAATTGTGGTATATCCATGTAATTGGGATACCTTTAGCAATAAACAAGGAATGAGCAAAACAATATGTACAAAATGAATTAGTAGCAAAATTATTATACTGACGAGAAGGAGACATACCTCTAAAACACCAATAGAGCTCAGGTCCCTTCATCTAAAATACTAGAAAATTGTGAGTTAATCTCAATAGAGCTAAAGCAGTTTCACAATTATCTTAAAATTCAGGATGACTCAAAAAATAGAAGGAATAAAATATGGAAGGAATAAATGCCTGGGGTGATAAAAAACAGTCAATGTTTTGACTGTGGTGTTACTTTTCTAGATCTCTCTAGACACAGATATTTAGATATATGATAGATAGATAGATAGTTAGATAGATAGATAGGTAGATAGATAGATAGATAGATAGACAGACAGACATAAAGAGATACTAATAAACACACTAATTTGTGTCACTGCACATTCGACAGGTTAAGCTGTGCAGTGTGATGCATGCTGATTATGCCTCAGTAATGCCACTGTATAAATATTTCCCCAAGCAATGAGATGATTATGAGCACAGACTCTGCTATCCCACTACACAACAGTACAGTGTCCTACTACACAGCTCAGACCCTCCTTAACCTCCCCCAAGAAGATAATGCAATAAGGCTGAAATTATGCAGCTCAAAGGCAAAAGATGAAGCTAAAGTGATAATTTCACATTCTGGAAGGGAGCACTATAAACACAAATGCTAAACAACAGAACAATACTTTCTAGAAATTACAGAGTTCAAAATCACAGGGAACATAAGGGGGAAACATCATTAAATCTAACTGCAAACTGATCTGTGAATTGAAAAGCACAATCAGGAAATGGTAACTTTCTTAAAGTGTTGCTTTTCTTGCCTTTAGGATGAAAATTGCCAAACTGCAAACTGAAAGGAGCATATTTTCTACTGCAGGAAAAACTTAAACACATTGATTTAGAAGTAACGGAGGAAGTGGTTACACAGAGATCAAATGACGGAGTGTAATGAGAAGAACTTTTATAAATAGCAGACATCCACAGGACCTAGAAGTTCAGAGCACAGCACGAGCAGCCATGTAAATGTCCACGTTGTGAAGGAAGCTTCCTCGCCCATTCATCAGACTGTGATTTTTAAAGCACTTCTTATGCTATTTTGGCTATTTATTCAACAAATAAATTTTTATGTGATCTTCATTCATATAGGTATGTAAAATAGGTACAGGAATTAAACTTTTACTGATGATAAGTCATCTAAAGAAATTTACTTTATAACATTTTGTCATGTGAACAGTTTTATGATTTATTGAACACAAATTAATATTTCCTTCTGAATTAGATGGATGTGCCTATTGGATTTTATGCGAAGAATTAAAGCCTGGCAGAATAGGTAGTGCAACAGGAGAATTGAATTTGTTACTCTTCTGTTGTGATAAGCACCACTACCAATAGTGACTTACAAAAGAAAGAGTTCATTTGGGCTCGTGATTTCAGAAGGAAATGACGTGCCAGGAAGGCTTGGCACCAAGCAGGCGGTGTCGTGGCATCAGTAGGAAGCAAAGAACCAGAAGTGGTGGAGAGAGACTGTAAACCTTCAAAACCTGGCTCTGCTATCTTGCCATCTTTATCAAGGTGCATCTCCTAAACCACCCCAAAGGGTTCCAACAATTGTGGGCCAAATGTACAAATACACGAGACTATGAGGACACTTCCATTCAAACCGCCATAAGAAAGTGGATCATCTTGAACAGGTTTTTGTTTTGTTTTGTTTTGTTTTGTTTTTTGTCTGTTTTTGTTTTATTAGTTGGTTGACATTTGGTATTATAAACACCAATTCTGAGCATACCGCTTTTCCTAAACACATTGTACAAAATAGTAGAAAATGGGTCTAATCTGGCCTATATCTGCGTCACTGGGAGCAAAAGAGCCTATTACCAGCATCTCTCAGTCTCCTGCTCAGGGACTGGGCCTTCCCCAGAATCTCCCATGGGGTCTGGCTGGGAAGAAAAGGTCCCATAAACTAGAGCCACCATCCAGCTGTAAGGCAGTGTTGACCATTTTCTTAGACCCTTCACCGTGGCTCTGGGACACAGGTGCCATCTCTAGCTTGGCATTGTTTGGTAGGGTGGCGAATCTCCAGTGGCGAGAGATCAAGCAGGATCCTCTGAAACTTCAGATCATGTTTGCTGGGGTTGAAGTCCTGCTGCTGGCAGATGAACTTTGGTGTCTACAGCAGTACGGTGCAAGACGTCACCTTCACTTTATGGTGACAAGACGGCTATGGGGCCGTCACGAACACCCCACAGTCATGGCCACTACCTTAGGTTCACATCTTAATTATTATCGTCTTCATGAAACTAAAGTCATCAATCAAGTAACAATTTTAAAAATAAAACAGCCTAGCAGAATGCAATGAATGTATACTAATTTGATACTAAAATGATAATAGGAAAATATTAGAAACGTTTGATTTCCAGAAATGAACCATTTTGTTTCTATAAAAGCCACAAGGCATTTTTATACAGTAAAGCATTGTGGTTCATAACTACTCTAGTCTCAGATCTGAGCTGAGGTCATCCCATCAGTGTTTGCTGGAATTGCATGGTGTGAGTCTTTGAGAAAAGCATATGTTGTGCACTCAGAAGCCAGGCTGCAATGGACTTACATGATGCAACATCAGCAACCATTGCCAGAAAATACCTCAGATTTATTGTGTGTTGGAATATAAATTAATATTTGACAAAGCTATTATGGTGGTATGAATAGGTATGCCCCCATAAATTCATATGTTTGAATGCTTGGTCATAAGGAGTCACATTATTAGGAGGGGTGTGGCCTCCTTAGAGGAAGTGTGCCACTGTGGAATCCAGTCTTAAATGCTCAAGCTATGGCCAATGTTTAAAAAAAAAATACAGTCTCCTCCTGGCTGTCTTCAGATCAAGATCAAGATGCAGAACACTTGGATCCTCCAACACCTTGTTTGCCTACCCGCTGCCATGAGTCCCACCATCATGATGATGGACTATAAGTCTGCCCCGTTACATTTCTTTAAAATCTGCCTTGGTCATGGTGTCTCTCAACAGCAGTGGAAGCCCTAACTAAGACACTTACACTTGCAGAAAACCTTCATTATTGTCAAAATGTTTAGACCTTCCTACCACTACCGTCCACTGCCATAAGGAGTCAAGAACCATGGTTTTAAAAGCTGTTCTTCAGGTTTACTTATGATGAAATGTATAGAAATTACTACCCTGAACTCACAGCAAATATAAAATATACATGAATTAATGGCATACATGGTACTACTAATTACTGAAGGGACACTGAGGAGTCTGTTTTGCTTTGTTTGGTTTTGGGTTTTTAACTAGTTGCAAACACAGGAGTACTGATTGTACTCAACAAATCTTGACTAGGCTGTGTTGAATTGTTCTTATTTTTCCCTCCAGTAACAGTAAAGTTTTTTAGCACACTGAGATCTTATATCAGGGAATATTAATCAAATTTGAAAATATCTCCTTTCACAGGCAGCTTTTTCATCAGTGAGGTCAATAAAATGATACAGGACAGCACAGGAGAAACCAAATTCAATAATACATCACTGAGACAACCAGAATGGAGAGGTGCATTGGGACATAGACTAAGGAGCTATAGAGGTGAACCATGACAGAAAGGCAATAGAGTCATAGGGAAAGTAAACAACCTCAAATCAGAGAATCAATCCAGCCTAAAGACTTGGCGAGCCCTTCAGAATTCCAAGGCACTGCATTTCTGAGAACAGTGATAATGTAGAAAAAAAAATATAGATGTCACAAACTAATAATCTGGGAAGCTCTAAAATCTCAGCCATAAAGGGCAGTAGAATTGCTAACGAGAGAGTGGTAGCAAAGAACATTTTTGAGGAAAAACATCTGATGGAAGGTGACAAAAGACAAACGTCAGACCAAAAGTTTAGTAGTTAAGTCAGGGAAGTGAGGATTCTTAGTTTGGGCACTAACTCCTCAAGAATGCTGGTGACAGAGCATAAGCAAGTGTTCCAACAAGCAAGTTGTCAAATTAGGGTAGAGTAGAGTAGCGCAGACTGTCTGGGAACAATCTGTGTCTTATCCTGGTAATGGCTGTTATCACTCTAACCTGCCTTGGTGACTAGATTGGATTCTCTTCCTTGGTGTGTCTTCAAGCTTGTATCTCAATAAGTGCAGATGATCTACCATGAGCACTTCCTCTTTGTAAGTTCCTTAATCACCTCTTTTGCAGTATTACGTAATTGGAATTTTTTTTTAACCCATCTTGTTTGATAGCTTGAAGTGCTGAAAACTAAGTCATAAACTCTGGGTGCAATTATTACTTATCTCACCCATTATATACAGTTCTCTGTGTGAGGTCATTGTGTGTCTATATATTATTTTACTAATATTATATTATATAGAATATAGTACTAAAAGAAGAGCATATAATCATAATGTAAAAATAGTCAAACAAACAAAACAGTAGTAATCCCATGTGAATCGGCCCTCAAATTCTTTCACTGAATTTTCCTTACCCTTATAACCATAGCAAAACTTCAGTTTCAATTAGCAGATGTATTTCTAACAGAAATGTTGATTTCTGTTTAAATTCACATTACCAAATAACATTAAGGAGAAATGAAGACAAATGTTGAAGACAAAACCACCCACTATGCCATAAATAAATTTTTGCTGAACTGAGCAATATATACAGACAGAATACTGTCTTTGATTAGCGTGGGCTACTAGTCAAAATGTAAGACATGAAAAAGAAACATTTTGAAATTTAATCTTCATTACAAAGTGTTATCTATTATATATTTAAGTCTACTTAATCCACAAAGAAATGTGGTCCTGCACTGTAGTGCCTGCTGGTTTCCTTGCTGTAAAGAGTCCCACCATGTCTGAGTCAAACCACTAATATGAGACCCGTAAATGCTAAGTTTTGAGGAAGGGATGTTATATCACCCGCAATATCAGACTCACACCACAAAAGTACACCAAGGAAAAATAACTTCACAGCTGAGAGCATAAGTAAAGTTTGATAAAGTAAAGAGGAAGCAGTGAATTTGATCTTTATTCTAAAAATGTAGCTGTGTATACCTACAATAACTTTACACGACAATTGGAAAACTATAAGTTGTCTCTTCTGATTTATTCCATGGTGCTTTTAATGCACAGGTGTGTCACATGACGATAAAGATCAGAAGAAGTAGTTTCAAATCTTTTATCAGATATGCTGAGGTTTAATGCCTTTGGAGATTTCCTTTTCTTTGGGGCTACTGATGGGATCCCTATGAAGGTAGAGCTTTGAACCAGAACACCATATTATCATGTAAATGGTCTCAAAATTCAAATTTAATGAGCACAACAAAAATGTCTGCTCAATATTTTTAAGCTGACAGTCTCCAGGTCAGTTTCTCTTAGGATGGACAGAGCTCACTCAAGATAGCCTCTAACTTAGTCTGCCTGCTAACACCCCAGCTAATTACATTTGCCGTGTGTTGTTAGAAGTGCCACTTCCTTTGTCCTAGTGGTTTCATAATCTGAAAACGAAGATATCTTTCTTCACAAGGGTGTAGTAAACTCTAGCAAATTTAAAAAAGATTACGTATCCAAATTGCAATTACTCCACTATGAAGAGTAATTAAGAAAATGAGCAGGAAATGTTGACAACTCCTTTGGAACCAGGCCATTAATTTCTAAGTAAGGAAATGAGAAAAAGCAGATAGGAGCAGCCTCCTCACCATCCTCACAGCCTCCTTGGGGATGGAGGGATCATTCTGCTGTGGGCTGACTCACAGAGAATGAGAGCCCTGTGACCCCAGCCTGCTACTATTATGCCAGCATCTGCAATCATTAGGTTCAAGTGGCATTTTTAGAAATTATTTTCTACGAAAGAGTCCCAATGCAACAATAATTATCATTGAATGGGAGTCACAGCGGCACAATAAATATCACTGATCTCCCCCACCTGAGCTCTGAACCAAGTAAGAAAAGCAGATGAGCTCCAAGATGCCATCATTTTTATGGATGGTAGAGGACATGGCTTTATGAGTGGGAAAGTGGGCTGTCTGATAATGAACTCCACTATAAAGCCACCTTACTCACTATATCAAGGGCAGAAGATAACCACTGTGCACCTCTATCCTCTAAAATTACAACTCGGGTATTGAAACAAAATGCTTCTCAGTCTACAGCATTGCTTCTGAAGAAAAAGGTGGATTTCATTCCGGGTCTCTCTCCTTCACGGAGACTAGTGGAAGATGAGGTGAGACCATCTCATAACACTATGCTTTAAGATTAGAAGGTGGGGTCGTTAGTCCCCTCACCTTCATTTTACATTTTTCAGAATGATTGGCACAGGAAAGAGGGAGTGGGTTTTGAGTTGTTTCTTTCCAGGCAAAGATTCTAGATCCAAACAAATGCCAGTGGCCTCTAGTCTAATCCTCTTTAATGTCTGACCCACGACTGAATACTCAGAGAAGTTGAACAATTTATGACAAATCTTACAACTATGACTGTTCCTGAGGGGGGAATAAGGGGGAAATGGGAGGGAGGGAAGAATGGAAGGATACAAGGGATGGGATAACTATTGAGATGTAACAAGAATAAATTAATAAAAAAATTTTTAAAAAGTCTTACAACTATCTGCGGTATATAATCACTCACATTTTATTTGACCGTGGACACTACACACTGCCTGCTTAATATGATTTGGCTTCTTAATGAGTTGGCACCCTACAAATTACATTAAGAAGTTAGGGATGGAGACAGGGTGAGAGGTAAAGGGATGGAACAAGGAAGGCACTGAAGGAGAGAGGGAGCAAAGGACAGAAAAAAAGGAGAGATGGAGGAAAGAAGTTAGAGAAAATTCATATCCAGGTCAGACAAACTCCAGCAGGATAGCTGCTATTAGTCATGTGTAATGCCTGCTTGAGAGTGTGAGTCCTGGGCTTAAAAACTACTGTGGTGTTATTGCACAGCTAGTACGGGCTTTTCTCCTGAATAGCTGCATTCTCACTGCTAAGAGTGTTCTCTTCTTTAAGGGCATCGTGTTCCAGACTCTACCCAGTTCAGGTGCTTTATATACTGCATGCTGAGATGATATATATTCCTCGGGTCCTCAGGCCACTGGGACAGAAATGAAATGGATGGCATCTAATATATAATGGTGTTTCTAATCATCCTAAAGATCAGCATGATCTGCCATAAATAACTGTATAACTACAACCTCCCATTAGCAGGTTTCTGTTATCCCCTCACCACACAATAAACAAGGCTAAGGTTGTCATTCTTTGGCTGTTAGAGATTGATCATGCAACATTGACAGCCACTGATATATGAGATTAATCTCTTTAGCTCATTTATTCAAGGTATGATTCTTTGTCGGGCTCACGCTGGGTAAGCAAACAATAAATATCATTAAGAAATCAGAGGCAATTTTTGCTCAGAAAACTGAAGTAATAAAGAAAAGCAATGATAAAGTTCAAGAGATTTTTCTGCTAGTCACATTTCCTGGGACTTAGAAGTTTTATTTACAAAGAATGTTTAAGCTCTCAATATGTTCAACTCACCACTTGAATCCGAAAGTAACATTTCAATTGCTTTATGGTAGCAGAATAGATACGGAATCATCTTTTAAACTTGCAGTAGTGGCAAATGAGAGTCTCCCTGTTTGAAGACACTCACGTAAATATGCCACTTGCCTCTGTACTTTAGATTGTCTGCCACATTGGTGGCCAGGGCTTACGATGGCTCTTTGCTTCTGTTACTGTTTTGTTCATAGGAAGACAGTACCAAGCTGTCTGAAGACAGAGGCCTGGAATAAGTGAACTCTTTAGATCTTTTATGGTCTTAAATATGTTGATCTGTGATTATGGGTAAAAGTTGCAATTTCACACAACTGGCATCCAAGGTAGTTAAGTGGTGAAATTGCTGTTATCATCTGCAGTCCTTGTGAACTACTGCAGCTCTGGGAGTGAGGTATTCCCCTCCTATTCAGTGTGCACTGTGGGGTGTCAGCTGCACCGACATGAAGGAGTGCCCTTACCATCATCCTGGTCCTTCACTCCAGTCAAGTTGATCTCCTTTTGTACAAGGAGCACTCTACAATCAGACTAGACTTTACTTCTGTTTCCCAACTATTATTCATACTAAGTCTTAAATCCTATATTCTCTGCAAGGAGGCTCCCATTGCTGCTTAAGTAATTATCATAAACTTAAAATATATTACCTATCATGTAATAGTTGGTTGGATTAAAAATTACACCCTGTTCTCTGGACTGTCATTGAGGCACCAAGAGGGCATGATCCCTTCTAGAGGCTCTGTAGAAATCTGTTTATTTGCCTGGAGACCATCAGAGTAACAGGGCTTGTTCTGTCTCCTAATTTGGTTTGGATGCTCTGATGGCCAAAAGCAACTTAGAGGAAGAACGGGCCGACTTCACCTTTCAACTCAAGTAATCCATCTGAAATGAAAAAGTTGAAGTTTAAGTTCTAGGGTTGTCCTCTGACCTGTAGATAAATTTATGTGTGTGGACACACACACACACACACACACACACACACACACACACACACACACACACACACACCAATAGGTCTTCTGCACTTTTATTAGCTGTCATGTTTGATTTTCAAACACTTCTTTGTTCTAAGTTCATTTTTCCTGGACTAACAGTATTTCAGGGAGACTGGGAGTGATTGTGTTCCTGTTTGGTGGATCCAGGCTGTAGGTAGACCAGGGGTTCAGAACAGAACCAGAGTCCAGAGTCTAGATCTGCTGAAAGCAAGCATTTCCCATTGTACAACCACTAGCATACCAAGGTGTCAGATTTAGGCCTATTAATTCCAGAAAACCAGGAAACCAAGAAACCAAAAAAGTTGGACCCAGATATTTCAAGTGATTTTTCTCACATCCAGGATCCAAATGGAATTCTGCTATGCTAGATTGTGAATGTCTACTCTAGGCTCCTGTGTTTGGATCCTTCATCCCCAGCTTGCAACACTGTCTGTGAAGGCTGCAAAAATGTTTAGGAGGTGCAATGTAATGATAGGAAGGAGGCAGGCCTTTCAATGTGTACTGCCCCTTCCTGTTCACTTCTGCTTCCTGGGCATGGGTGTAATGTGATCAGCCATGCCTTCTTTGCCAGTCTCCCTTGCCATGATGAAATGAGCCCCTCAGAATATAAACCACAATAAACCCTTCTTTCTTTAAATTATTTGTTGCCAGGTGTTTAGTCATAGCACCAAGGAAAATAAGGAATACAGTGCCCTTCAGTAGGTGAATGAATAAGTTACGTGTAGTACATTCAAACAACGGAACATTATTTAGTGCCTAAAATAAATTAGCTAATGAAGTATGAAAAGAAAAAAAGGAGGCAATCATATACTCCAAGATTGTAACTATGTGACATCCTCACATGAACTGAAGAGACATCAAAAGCAACAGTGGCTTTGAGGAGATAGAAATAGAAAGAGAATAAAAAGGTACTATACATGTGATTTTTTAAAGAATTAAAACTACTTCATATGAAGTTCATGCATTTGGAAACTATAGAATCGCATATCATAAGGTTAACCCTAGTACACCTGGGGGCTGATTTAATAATGTCCAAATATTGGCTCATCAGTTCTAACAAGTGTACCAACCATCCCAAGAAGTTCATAACAGAAAAGACTAAATAGAAGAGAGTGGAGTTGGGGTCTGGAGGAGTTCTATGAATTTTTTTCTTTTTTTCCATAAATTTAAAATGACTCTCTGAGAAATAAGTTCTATCTGTGTTTTGATCAATATATAATTTATAGCGAACACACTCTTTAGAAAAAGAGAAAAAAAGTTAACCACGAAAGATAGAATGTCTATCTTTCAGATTTTTCATTACACGTACTTGACCCTAATTAGGACATATAATTCTATTACAAGTCAACTCATAAACATGATGGATCAGAAACCACTAGTGCAGGAAAGAAATGAATGTATTAAGCATCTACGAAGGACTAAATTCAAAGTATATAAATTTACATGCCATAGCTCCTATATAATATAAAGGTGATTATTCATCAAATCTCAAAACAAACATAAAGATGCACTAACTAGGAAAGACGCTATTTGGATTATTTGGTTTTTGTTTTGTTCTGCTTGTTTTGGTTTTGTGTTTGTGTATGTGTATGTGTATGTGTGTGTGTGTTTCTTTTTACTTTCTTTCTTCTTCTTCTTCTTCTTCTTCTTCTTCTTCTTCTTCTTCTTCTTCTTCTTCTTCTTCTTCTTCTTCTTCTTTTTAACACATTCTCACTATTCAGCTCAGGCTAACTCGGAACTTGGATGTGAGGATTTCAGAGACGCACCACCTTGTTCAACTCTATGCTTGCTAAAACCAAAGAAGTATCAACAAAACCACCAGTGAGTGGAGAACTTGTGCTGAACTCGAGGGTTCTGTGGGCCTTAAGTTACCCACTGTGGATACAAGGACTCTACGCATTAGCTGCCTTGCTTTGGGCTTGTGCCAAAAAGAAGGGGTCTGTACTTAACTCAGGCTGAGAAAGACAAAAAGAGTGTTGTGGGTCACTTTCTTGATAGTAACTATTATGAAGAAATGCTTATCTACCATCTCAGGAGAAAAAAATGCAGCCAGGGCAATTAAAGTGTTGTAAAATTATGTCACTATTATAATTTGTACTTACAATGACAGCAAGTTCTGAGAGCCACCACTCTTTGCTAATTTACTCAGTCACTTAAATAGTGGGTTCTCAGTGTCCGTTCTAGACACTTACATACAGACATAAACACACAAGCATGTGCATACATGATGCTTCTGACTAGCAAGGATGCATAAAATGAACCGGGTCAGCACCGCACCATGGTATCATCAAAGGCAGGCAGATGCTCAAAGAGATGTGACACATGAAATCTAAACAATACCACTGATTGCACTTGTTATATGTGTTAATCATCTTTTTGTTAGTGTTACTAAAAAAAAATAAAATAAAGTAAGATAGCTAAGCTTAACTTATGAAGTAGAAAAGCTTATTTTGCCTGACAGATCTGGAGGATTCTGGCCATATGTGTTTAGGCCTTGAGCAAGGAACTGACCCACACTTGGAATACAGGTTAGAAAATATATGCCAGCCTGTAGCCTCTGAGAGGCAAAGAAAGAAGACAAGATCTGAACATTCCCCTAAAGAATACCCCCATTGGGTTTTTTTTTTATCTTACCTATTCTGATGGGTGTAAGATAGAAACTCAGAGTCATTTTGATTGCATTTCTCTGATAGCTAAGGATGTTGGGCATTTCTTTAAGTATTTTTCAGCCATTAGATATTCCTCTGTTGAGAATTCTCTGTTTAATTCTGAGCCTCATTTCCTAATTGGGTTATTTGGTTTGATGGTGTTTAATTTCTTGAGCTCTTTATATATTTTAGATATTAGACCTTTGTCAGATGTAAGGTTGGTGATCAGAATGGCTAAGATCAAAAATTCAAGTGACAGCACATGCTGGTGAGGATGCAGAGAAAGGAAACACTTCTTCATTGCTGGTGAGAGTGCAAACTTGTACAACCACTTTGGAAATCAATCTGGCACTTTCTCAGAAAAATGGGAATAGGGCTACCTCAAGACCCAGCTATTTCACTCCTTGGAATATACTCAGCAGATTCTCCACCACACAACAAGGACATATGCTCAACCACGTTCATAAAACCCTTATTCGTAATAGCCAGAACCTGGAAACAATCTAAATGTCCCTCAGTTGAAGAATGGATAAAGAAACTGTGGTGCATTTACACTATGGAATACTACTCAGCTATTAAAAACAAGGAAATCTTGAAATTTACGGGCAAATGGATGGAACTAGAAATGATCATACTGAGTGAGTTAACACAGATGCAGAAAGACTCACATGGTATATACTCACTTATAATTGGACACTAGCCCAAAAGACTCATGAAAGTCTTCACTTACTAGGATAGATGCGAGGACTTCCTATTGGGACTCTAGGTGAGTGAAGTATGGAAGAATGGGGAAATAGAAGGATCCAGAGGGTCCTAGAAACCTACAATAAGAATATCATGATGGACAGACCTGAACCCAGGAGGTTCTACTTAAACTACTGCACTAACTAATGACAATACATGCAATAAACATTGAACCCCTACTCAGATCTACCCAATGGACAGGACATTCTCCACAGTTGTGTAGAGGGTGGGGACTGACTCTGACATGAACTCTGGTGCCTCATATTTGACCACTTCCTCTTGGTGGGGAGGCCTGTGGCACTCAAAGAAAGGATAAGCAGGCTACCAAGATGAGACTTGATAGGCTGTGATCATCTGGTAGGGGAGGAGGTCCCCTTCTGTCTCAGACTTTGGGGGGAGGGGGAGAATAGGGTGAAAGAGGGAGGGAGGAATTGGAGTATACAAGTGATGGGATAATAATAGAGATGTAATCTGAATAAATTAATAGTAATGTTAAAAAAGAGTACCCTCATTGACCGAACTTCCTCTCACTACACCCCCTAAAGGTTGGGAAGTAAGCTTCAAACTCCTGAGTCCTTGGAGAAACTCTTCTCCAGCAACCATGACACTCTGATTGAGCAGCAGTGATAATGTATTTGGCACTACTTTAGCCTCATGAAACTGAGAAATCTTTTTTCTCCCACTATCTGCCTCTGGCAATGAGATATCTTCTTTCAGTGCAGTTGCGCTTGTTGAATGTAGCTGTACATTGATCTATGATTTTACTTCAACATTTGCTTTTTGCTTTAAAAATTCTTTGACTTTGTTGAAATACGGAAGTGTTTGAATGTGTATTTATTTATTTATTTTATTTCTCCTTCATTCCTTGTTTCCTAAAATACTTTAAGAGACAGTATTACACTCTGTTCCTGAAGCCATCCGCAACCTCCTTCTCAGATGTCATCTTTCTGCCTCAGCCTGCTACACAGTAGAGACTACAGATGCACTACCATGCCCCCTATAGATTTATTTTCATAATTGTCATAGAACTTATGTTCCCATTCATTTGAAAATCTCTGACTTATTTCCTAATCAGAGATTTATACACCCTTATCCTTGCTCTTATATACTGGGCAGTATACGAGAGTAAAGAAGGGCTTTTCTTTATATATGTACATATCTTATCTGTTCATTCATCTTGACCATTTCTTTTCATTGTCATGCTGAAATTACAAGTCTTTCAGTTCTCTACAATTCTTTTCTTTCTACCTATCTTTTTTAAACCACAAGCAGTAAAATGGCAAGCAACAAAAATTATGTGAAAATATTGGGAAGGAGCTTTAGTGCTGAGGAACAGAAGGTTTGAGAGGTAGCTGACAGGTTGTGCAGGACCAAGTAAGCTCCCTTAGGGTTCTATTTAGTGTATGTATGACGCCAGGATTCTAGGTTGGTACTGATGAATGTGACCTATAGTTGGAAAACTGTTTTCTTTGAAATCAAAGGGAAGGAGCAGGACAGAGTGAGACAAGTCTTCTCAGAAGCTTTCCTTGTAACACTACAGTGATGATGGAGGAAAGTCATATATTAACCTGGCCATCCAGACCACAGAGCTTTCATGACATCACTTTTAATCTTCGCATAGATGTAAAAGTACTCCTTCAGCTCTCCAGATGTGCAGACCGAGGCTTAGCCATGCCAACTAATTGGCTGCAGTACATGCAGTCCATGAAGACCTTGTCACCAAATTCTCTGAATCTGGTGATTCTTTATAGGTAAATAATAATGAGCAAAGAGAAAATGTATGAGCAGGGAATGTTCAGCTGATGATGGTGCAATGAGGAAAATAAAGAGGGTTAATCAAAGCATTTAATTTGGGAACAGCTGCCAGGAAGAAAGGCATAATAAAAATTTTCAGAAAGAACTTCATGAGGTTTTAGGACATGACGTTTTGTAAACCTTTGAGAGCAAAGTCAAGTTCACACTAAAGGTCATTCTTTTAACATTCCCCTCTTCTCAGCTGTAGAGAGAACTATCCTATCTTGAGCTCCTGACTGACCAATTTGTCCATCAGCAATGGAACTTCAACCCCCTCAGAATGATCAAAGCCCAGGTCCTTGATTTTGGGAGAATCTCAGGGCTACATGTTTGAATTGGAGAGATGAAGTGTAGGGGGAGTTGAGCCAAGCTCTAACTGTATTAAAAGGGTGAAATCTAAAACAGCAGACTACTTACCAGGTACCTTGCTTCAGATAAGGCAGCAGTCAGACAAGAATAATCCAGTATGATAATGCGGCCTTGACTTCTGATGAGATCCATTGATGAATGAATGGATGAATA
Source organism: Acomys minous (assembly GCF_964271855.1). Taxonomy (NCBI): domain Eukaryota; kingdom Metazoa; phylum Chordata; class Mammalia; order Rodentia; family Muridae; genus Acomys; species Acomys minous. The sequence goes on along the minus strand of NC_140496.1, from coordinate 94,664,100 downwards.
AATAAGGGAGTGAGTGAATGAATGAATGAATCATTGCTCCCTGTGAATATCATTTTTAGCCTAAAACTCTATTAGTACCTAAAATGCTAATCTCACTGGGAAAATAGACACATGTGTAAGCAAATGTGTTAGTAAGTTTGACATAACGTGAGTTTTCTTACAGGGCATTCTTTGTCTTAGACGTATTGGGCATTAAGAGACACAGTTAGCAAGGAAAGTGTAGCCAAATGCATTCAGGAAGTTTCTGTCCAGCAATATTTCATTGACGGGTGGCAGTAGAATTGTGACTTTCATAGCCTACTGTTATGGAAATTCTAAAGAAACTGAAAAATCACTACTTGACTTGACAGATGACAGGACTCTGAAGCAGCATCCACATACTCGACTGTGGTGGCTGCAGTCATTTTCCTTTGGTGATAAAGCACAGGTCTATACCTGAGAATATCTTATTCAGTGCTCACCATCTATAAAACCAAAGACAATGTTCTCTCTCATCAATAGCTCAGGAAGAAAGAAAAGCTGTCCAGATGAGGAGAAATGAGGCACTGTCACAAACTAAAGTCTTGGCGCTCTGCCCAGAATTCTATCTATATCAGAAAAAAAAAAGCTAAAAACACTTATTCTTTCTATGTACAGGAGAAGAATGGCAAGAAATTGCACTAGTCAGTGAGTGTCAATAACCTACCTTCTAGAGCTAGGATGCTTTGTGCAAACCATGCATGCTTCTCGCTTGTTAGAGTATCTAGGGCAAGCCAAAACGCCACATAAAACCTCAGCTTCTTCATCAGTAAATGGCAGATAATAACCGTACTTTTCCTGATAAGAGATGTGGTGACAATAAATGAGGTTAACCTGAATGCCTCTTAATTGTATGTGATCAATAGTAACAACTTTTAAAGCACTTTCTTAATATGAGACATGGAAGAAGTAATTAAATTATCCTTCTGTAATGAACGAGTTACTATCTATTGATCTGGGTGCTGGGCTCTTTATTAAAATTATCTATTGGGTTGCATCAAATATATATATATATGTCCAGTACAAGACTATTTGATTTTCTTTAGGTCTAGGAGTTTATAAATAATCAGCTACCACTAAGCCACAAGGTGAAATAAACCATACACTGACAAACAATTATTAACCAAAGCGTATATCCAGTAAACGACAGATGGGATTTTATTTGGCACTTCTACTGATTTTCTGCTTCCTCTCTCTTAGATTAGTACAGAGATTAGGCAGGGTTTAGATTCTCTGAGTTCTTTGTGTGATCCTCTGTGGTCCTGAATGACCCTCCCGTGCACTCAGTGCAGTGCTGAGACTTGTAATAATAACCTCTGTGATCCATTATCCTATCCCTTCTTCAGTAACTGCTGTTTTCAGGGCTGGAATTTAAGAAGTTTTCCCACTCAGCATTTCTTGACGGAAAATGTGGGCTATAGCTGTGTACCCCTACCACACAAGACATAACCTAAAACACCTAGTGCCCTCATTTACAAGATACAATCCTTCTGCACAATATCTTTTAGACTAGAAGTCACTAGTTTATAGTTCGACTCTGTGTCACCACCACTTGGGTAGGGCTTGTATTTTATTTTATATTCTTTTGATTATGTCATGCAGAATAATGTATTTATGGCATTTCTGTCTCTTTCTCCCCCACCCCCCATACTATTCCTGTGACCTCTCACAATCATGACATTTTCTTTAATCACCATTGCTTTGCGCACACACGCATGCACACACACACACACACATACGCACACACACAAATCCTCCTAAGTCTATTTAGCACTGCATATGTGTACATGGCTGTCCAGTTGGAATTTGCTTCCACATCTCTTTTGACGAGAGAGTGAAATTTAGGTAGTTCATGCTCTACCTGGAAACAAAATCAAACTCCTTAGATGAAAAGAACATGCCAGCTTTTTAATTTAATTTTATAATATGGTGCCAAAACACACCGAATGTTTTCCCCCAAAGTCACTGAACACTCACTTGTTAAATTATAACCTATGCCGCATATCCTTCAGCTGCATTCTTACCACACTTTGTAAACGCTGAATCTTTGTAATCACTGTGTGTGGTAAGTTGAGATTAGAAGAGGTAAGATAAGAAGAGAGTTGGGCGCATACAAAAATGTATTTTTGTATGTGTTTTGTATTTTGTGTGTGTGCTTGACAAGATATTTTTTCTCTCCAATCTTCTGATCCTTCTGTAAAATGGGGTTGTGACTTCTAAATTGGCAAAAATTGTATTCACTGCAATACAGTATGCAAAAGAGTACAAGATAGACATTAAAATTCACTAAATATCACATGGTCACACATGGCAATTTTACAATTAGTCACACATCACAGATAATCTGAAGCACAAAGGGATAGGAAGCCTATTCACTGTGAGGCCGTAACCTACTGTAGGCATTGGAAAATTCACCTGTGTGTCATTAGACTGCTTGGCACAGACTTCAGGAGTGGTCAGTAGGCAAATATTCTCATCTTTAGAAAAAAAATAGGACATACATTTTGCACGTATGGGTCTTAACCCCAGGAATAAATCCTATGCCTCCATCCTACAGAGAGAAGTACTATGTTAGTGGCAAATCAATACTAAAATATCACATCCTATCTCTTATTACAACAGATGAAAATGTAAACTAATGAAAACCCAGGCATGTCTAATTCCTAATGATGTGCACTTTAGTAGCCTCGCTGAACTCGGACATAAGATACTGACAGGGGAATTAAGCCTTTAAACAATTATCAGCATTATCCCAAGTTTGTAAGTGGAAAACAAACTCAGAAACAAAATTACAAAACTTTGAACCCTGTTGGAGAAGTGGTACTCAATTTATCTTCTTTTTTTTTTTTTCAGATGAATACAATAATTAGAGCTATTGTTCAAATAACTAGGGAGAACACACTTACTGCTGACAGTTTGGGTATTTGATGATGCAGTACATCCCTTAGGACTGTGTGACAGGCCGTTAAGATCTGAAATGATCAGGTAATCATTTCAGCATTGCCCAGCTAACCAGAATCTCTGCCATGGCTTACACTGACTACTCACTAGGAAGTGAACACAAAGACATCTGCCCTAGAAAGAGATCTTTAGGAGGCATCTCCCTGTGAAAAAACTCAGTTGGAGAAGTGCTTGGATCCAGGTGATGTTTTGTGAGATGGAAGATTAGTATGTTGGTGTCTATTAAAGACCCTAAACTCTCATCTTCTAATTGGTGTACATGTGTAAACATCTCTGCCACATCCTAGATTGAGTTTTGCTACTGGTTTCTCTATATAGAAAAAAACAAACAAACAAATAAATAAACCCTATATTCCTTTAAGTGAGTAATTTATTTTTCCATGCTTTCATGTAAATGAGCCTACTGATGTATCATTACTATATTTATACAGCATATACTAAAACTAGACTAAAGTCTAGAATACATCACAGAGGAATAGGAGCCAGGCTACAGTGTCTGCATAATCACAAGTCTGCAACTCTTAGCCTGGTAATTAGAAGACAGATCCTATTTGTGCTAGCCAAAATACTTGACACAACATTAAGCCAAGAAATACCTAGGTGCTTCAGATGCCCAGTTCACAGAATGGTTAAGAGAGAATTGCTTATGACAAGGAAGTGTTCCATCTGTTTTTGTCATTATCATTGCAGTGGGCATTGCAAGGAACAGAGAGCCCTACTTATCCTCACCAAGGGCATCTGAGAAAACATTTCCCCTCCACAGAAAATCAATTGAAATAGTTTCCAGCTTCATTTGTGAATACTGGTGCTTCACGCCTGGTCCTTTCAGGGAATGAAATTGAAAAATATCTTGGTACCCAAAGATATGTTCTTTATGACCAATATTCTTGGTCCTTCTGTCTTCTAAAATGACAGGCCAACAGTCTGAAGGTCAGGCCGCTGCGACTCTTTGAGCTTGTGTTAGGCCAGTCTTCTACAGCTTCAGGGTGCATCCTACTCTCTGAGTCTACTTTTGGGGGCCCAATCTCAGTAGACTAAGGGTTGAAAAGTAGAGTGTTTACAATAACTAGGTTGTCTGGATTTAACAGACAAAGTAAAGACAGCCTCTTTTAATTTTAATTACAACTAACAATTGATAATACACGATATAGAACATACATAGCTACTATCATTTTTAAAATTTAACAAGCAGGCCTGTGCATATTAATGTATAGGCATGACTGTGTCTCCCCTTCCTCATATATTTGAGGAGAAGATGAGCTTAACTCTCTACAAAGATGCACTTCACCTCCCTATCTCCTTCCTTACTTAGTACAACTACCAGAGCTAAAAGTAGGAAATTTTAGGTATTGAATATATATATATATATATATATATATATATATATATATTGTTTTTGTTTGTTTTTTTATTATTATTAATTTATTCTTGTTACATCTCAATGGTTATCCCATCCCTTGTATCCTCCCATTCTTCCCTCCCTCCTATTTTTCCCTTATTCCCCTCCCCTACGACTGTTCCTGAGGGGGATTACCTCCCCCTGTATATGCTCATAGGGTATCAAGTCTCTTCTCAGTAACCTGCTGTCCTTCCTCTGAGTGCCACCAGGTCTCCCCCTCCAGGGGACATGGTCAAATGTGAGGCACCAGAGTACGTGAGAAAGTCACATCCCACTCTCCACTCTACTGTGGAGAATGTCCTGTCCATTGGCTAGATCTGGGTAGGGGTTTAAAGTTTACCGCCTATATTGTCCTTGGCTGGTGCCTTAGTTTGAGCAGGACCCCTGGGCCCAAATCTGCCTATCATAATGTTCTACTTGTAGGTTTCTAGGACCCTCTGGATCCTTCTACTTTGCTATTCTCCCTTGCTTCTCTCATCCAGAGTCTCAATAGGATGTCCTCCCCTCTGACCCACTTTCCTGGTAAGTGAAGGCTTTCGTGGGACATGCCCCTTGGGCTAGTATGCAGATATAAGTGAGTATATACCCTTTGAGTCTTTCTGCTTCTGGGTTAACTCACTCATTATGATCATTTCTAGCTCAATCCATTTGTCCACAAATTTCAGGAGTTCCTTGTTTTTAATAGCTGAATAGTATTCCATAGTGTATATGTACCACAGTTTCTTTATCCATTCTTCTATTGAGGGACACTTAGGCTGTTTCCATGTTCTGGTTATTATGAATAAGGCTGCTATGAACATGGTTGAGCAAATTTTCTTGCTGTGTGCTGGAGCATCTTCTGGGTATATTCCAAGGAGTGGAATAGCTGGGTCTTGAGGAAGCCCTATTCCCATTTTTCTGAGATAGCACCAGATAGATTTCCAAAGTGGCAGTACTAGTTTGCATTGAACATATATTTTTAATGCAATTTGTGCATTCCAGGTATTCCTTACCTCCACTAGCTACATAAAATGCCTAAAACACAGTACATAAACTTGGGCTTTAAAATTAATTTTCTATTGACCAAACACAATGAAATATGACTCTAAAGCGCAGAAAGAGAGAGAGAAAGAAAGAAAGGAATTAAGTTAAGGTGGTCCTTATTTCAGAAACTGAGAGACTCGGCCTCAAGTGCTCTGAACTCAGAAGTGTCCGCCTGTTGTGGTTTTGTGCAGTGTTTCAGTTCTTGACAAACCATCAGCCTTCTTCTTCCTACAGTTTTCTCATTTTTAATGGCCATCTTATGCTACTTTCTCCTTTAGTCTCATCTCGGCCTGAATCTCTGGCCCAGTCAGTATTATTCAATGACAATTTATATTTGAGAAAAATGAGAGAAACTAAGTTTTTACCTCACCAAACGTAGGTGACACAATAGTTGCTAAGTCTTACCTCTGGGAGAGAATAATTTAATGGCAGCTACGGAGGCAGGCAAGGCTCTGCTTTAATTATTCTTATAGTCCAGCTGCTGCTCCTGACCTCTCACACACAAGCTGATCAATTATTCCTTGTTTTCCTAAATTGGTAAATTTTATTTTATTTTTTCAGCGGTGTGTGGAGCATGGGTTCTTTTACCTTCTGGTCAATAGACAGCATTAATTTTAAACTCAACATATCATCTTAGTACAATGCCTACAAATATTACTAGAAGATTTTATTAAATGCCCTAGGATAGGGAAAATGACTAAAATAAGATTTAATCTTATTTAGAAAATATGTGGAGAAAAAGTTAAAATATCTCAATGGATGTGGTTAATACTTGACTTACTGTACCCAAATATATCATTCATTCCAAAAGAATTTATAAACCAATGGTCAATATAGGAATTATAACCAACTAAAATTCTATTTAGATAGTATCAGAGGAGTTGAAATAGAAATGCAATTTCTAGAAATTCTTAAACAGCTCAACAAACAGTATTTGGAATTTTACTTTACTTTCTAATTTATCCCAAACTACAGCTTACATCTTAGTAGACAAATAGGGAGAAATCCAAATTTTTTGCTTCACATTCCTCTAGTCCTGACTGAGGAGAATAAATAAAAATTATGGTCAATGCTTCCATCAGTGGCCCCTTTCAAAAAAAGTTTTTTATTATTTTGTGACAAGATTTCTCTATGTTGCCTTTGCTGTCCTGGACTCACTTTGTAGACTACCCTGGCCCCAAGCTAACAGAGATCTACCTGCCTCTGCCTCCCAGAGTGCTGGGATTACAGGCTTGCCCCACTATGTCTTTTTTTTTAAACTAATGTCCTTCCAAGATAGGCAATGAACATATTAGATGAATTTAACTTATACAAGTAATAGAAAGTTTACTGCTTGTTACTGTTGTGCTTTATAAATACCTTCATTTCAAGATTATGTAACCATAGAAGAAATCAACATAATCAAAATATAGTATAGTGTCAAAATACATACTTGCTGGGTGTGGTGGTGTACACCTTTAATGCTAGCACTTAAAAGGTAAAGGCAGGTAGATTTTGGTGAGTTTGAGGCCAGCCAGGTCTACATAGTGAGTTCCAAGACATCTAGAGCTACATAGTGAGACCCTGTCTCAAAAATACAATTAACAGTATATATTTATAATATTACATACTATTAATATTATACACTAAATAAATTTCTTTCAATAGGAAAATGTATATGTTTATTTTCTGAGAAAATCCAATAGTAAGATACTCTATAATATTTTCTCATGATGTTCACACTCATTTTAAAATCTTGAGAGAAATATAAATACAATCAGAAACATGGACATTTCTTTGAAAAACTTTGTCTCTAAAAACAATGAAGGAAAAAGAAGCAATGTGTATATAAGAAAGCACATGAAGCAACATAACTAACAAATAAAAATGATGCAATTAGAATTATCAGTAAAGTTAGCTTGGCTGTTCAGCCAGGATTAGTTTGTTTGACAAGTGTTGGATACTTGAAAGAAGAAAATATCATACTTGACTAAATATTATTATTATTGCTTTTGTTGTCTTAGTATAGAAGATAGTAATAGCTATTACAACAAGGAACCAGACTCTAAAGAACATAGGTTAAATGAGAAGCTGTGGCCTCCTTAACAAACTCCTGGGGACTTGGCCCTTATGTAATTATCCAGGGTGGAGCCTCTTTCACTGAAACTATCCCAAAGTAACAAGGAAAATTGGGAGCAGGAATGGCCTGTTATGGCAAAATCCACTTAGCCTCCCACTGTTTAAATGAAGCAAAAATGATTATTTTTAAGATATTATTTTTAAAAGGTTATTTGATGATAAATTGAACTGGTGAACTGTAAATTGGACCAACATTATATATATTCTTCAATTTAAAAAATCATTTTAAATTTATTTTTGTGAATTAACCTACTAGATAATATCTATGTTCTAATTCTATTATGGGCTTAAAAAGTCTTACAGAAATTGCAAATGTGTATCTTGATGGCTAGGTGAAAATATGCAGTTTGTCAATTTAGTTGTCTTTAACTGCTTTGGGAAGCCACTACATTACTCTGAATGTTTGTGCCTGAGGTCTGAAATGGTAATGACTGTCCTTTAACTGTGTCTCTTCCCTAACCTCATCACCTGCCTCCAATAAGGCCAATCATGTGATCCACAACGACCAATGTACAGGGCTGTCTTATTCTGTTTGTTGTACTCAAGGATATCCAGCCAAGACAGACAGCGGAGCCTGAAAGGCAGCCATGCTTTGCTCCCCAAGCTGTGTACCTTGGCATGGAGTCTATATGCCCAGAGAAAGGTCACCTTTTTTCTAATTTTCATAGAGGCTCCATCTGCTTGCCAAGCTGTTCACCTGCAGGGCTGCCTCTACCTAGTGGGGAGATCATTTGCTCATTTGTACAACAGCTCTGGAGCCATATGGACTACTGAAGGTTCTGCCAATGGGGCAACTCCACACCCCTTGCCTCAGTGACTTTTTCATAGACGAGCTCAAGTCAAGCATGGCCAGTGTCTCCCTGTGGACTGGTCTGTGACAATTACCTTGAAATATCACATTTAATGGGTAAACTAAAAAGGTAGTCACAGCTGTATACCTTACTTGAGACTACTTATGACATGTAAACAGAAAGAGTGCAGGAAAGCTGAGAGGTATAAAAGAAGAGTGATCAATCCCCCAACTGAAACTTGGTCCAAAATCTTATTTAAGTCTCTTCCAGCATTCTCTAGCTACAAAGGTGAACAGATTCTTCCTCAATAACCTTTATAGAGGTTAAATTTAGGTTTAAATGAAGGATCTCTGACATATATCAGGATTATGGTGGTTAATGCAATTGTTAAAATCACTTGAAAGACTATGGTCAACACAATGCATAAGCAAGTGCTATTCTTTCCCTAAAAGGAGAGCAAATTGATAAAGAATAACACAAGTCTCTTGATTTCAACCTGAACCTGCAAATAAAGGCCACCAGAGGAACTAATTGGCTCATTAGAGTGCTAAGAAAAATATATCTAAAGATGAATAAATGTTTTTAGCCTGGCCCCAACATAATGAAGATGAGTTTGGGACAGATAGAAATGGAAACTTTTAGTTGAGGAAATGCCTGAGTAAAAGCACAAGTTGGTGCTAGCAGCATTTTTAACTAGTTAGGTAACACCTGGATGGATTTGTTAGCATAATCCTGAAAAGCTCCATGGGTTCTCTGCATCAAGACTCACACTTAGGTATGGTATTAGGGATCTCAAACTCTTTCTTTCCTCACCTCCCTCTCTTTTACCTTCTCCTTGCCCTCTACTTCTTTACTATGGAGCTTGCCTTTTCTGTTGTTATGTTTAAAGTCCTCCTGGTAGCTCTGATTAGTTCTGTTGAGGTCACAGATCCAAATCCTACTGGGAATTCTGAGTCTATCATGAGCACTTTTTTTTTTTTTTTTTGGTCCACATTGTCAACATCAAGGGAAAAATGGAGATGACATTCTATAACCTAACACGTTGATAAGCCAAGGAAAGCCAAATAGTTATAGAAAAAAGAGATGGTTGATAGGTAGGTTAGCATCCAAGGTATCTAGAGGAGTGTAGCTGATGAGATGGAAAAAAAGAAGCCTGGTAAATAGGATGAAGAACAAAGCTGGATAAATGGAGGAGTGACCAGAGCACTCTTAATTATAAGTTATCTCTTATATCTCTAAGTGCTGTGTGTACAAACTCAGTTCCCATAAGGGAAAGAGTTGACCACTAGAGATGGCTGTGATTCTAGGTTAAATAACACGGTTATATATTATATTCCAACCTGGGTGTGTTTTTAAAAGGAAAATAGGAAAATTTCTATAATTATACTGAAACAAAAGAAAACAAAAACAAAAACAAATTAAAAAAAAAAACAATGAACATCAGTTTCCACTTTCTTCCCAGGAATGGGAAGTCTTTATTCTTATTCTGAACAAAGTGATCAGAAACAGCACAAACTTTGAGTGGCCTCAGCCATTTGACCCACTTATTCTAGGATTAAATCCATTCCAAGAATCTGTGACCAACCTTAAGGCAGTCTCTCACAGCTGAGCATAAGAGGGACCAGGTGATTGGCAGGGATATTTTTCCCAGAGTGGAATATGGAATGAGTTATCAGATGGTAATTTACAAAACCAGTTGGATGCTCTTCCTTGGAAAGTATTAGATAAAAGATACTTAGAGCAAGAAAGTCAGAAGGAAGTTTAACTTAAAGGAAACTCAGAAAATACAGTGTATTGGTTCATATGAGCCAGGACTCTCTAAAATGTACAACAAAAACACTTCTCAATTATAATAGATTATATTTCATCCCAGCAAACATCCACCGTGCAAGCTCTTAACCTTTTGGAATTCCTTCTGCATACTGATTCTAAAGCAGGCTCCTCTATTTCATCTGTTATTACCCAAATGCTGATTATTGTGTGTACATAGAAAACACTAGGGGCAGTACAGAATCTCAGTTGCCCTGGCTAGGAATGGCTCATACCATTCCCATCCTCTGACCACTAATGGAAACTAATTACAAGAAGCAGGAGCAGTGGTCATTGGGAAGGTGGCATGGTTCTTTTGCCTGTGTCCTCTGAAGCCTCATAGTCAGCTTCATTTCCATTCATAAGCAGAACCATCAGCAAATAAATTCCAGGAGAAAAGAAACAAACAAAAGACAGCCATGAATGTGTTAGAAATGGACACATGAATGACACAAGGAGTGGATTGGCTATTGTCGGTATAGACTTTAGCTTGGTCTGTTACCACCCACCCCAATCAACCTGAAATTTTACAACGGAGCCACCACATACCTCCAAGCTTCAATATGGAGGAATTTTAGTTCAGGATCAACTCTCAAAGAACCGTGTCCATGCATATAATTTGTGTGTGTGTGTGTGTGTGTGTGTGTGTGTGTGTGTTGAGGACTCCTGAGTCTGTCTTTCTAGTACAGATGCATCTCTTGTGCTCCAGAGTAGTAGTAACTGTATCACTGAACATCTTGTCCCTGTTGTGCCATGAACAGTTTCATCCCTTACTTGCCTTGAGACAGATCCTCTTGTATTTTCCATTTCGTAATGTCATCACTCAGTCATATACTCAGATGGAAAGCTTGGGAATCATTCCTGAATATTATTTCCTTCTGATGCCTTTAATTGCTTATCACAGCTAGAACTTACCAGCCTTACAGCCATATCTGCATTTGTATCTCAAAACTAACTGCAGACGTTTTAGCTCAGCTTTCCTATCTGTGTGCAGATATGTTCACAGGAGTCTCCTAAGTAATCCTGATGCCAAAGTTTGTGCTCTTCTATTCTTCACATTCTAATGAACATGATAACTCTCTGATCAATGCATAACTAAGTCCTCAATCAACTTAGAACACATACTTTTTCATCACTTTTTTTCAGAATAACTATTATTCTAATTATGTAGTGGTTTGAATAAGAATGGCCCCTAGTTTCATATATTTGAATGTCTGGTGATTAGAAAGTGGCACTATTTCACAGGGATTGGGAGGTGTGGCCTTGTTGGAGTTGGTATGGTCTTGTTGGTCCAAGTGTGTAACTGGGGATAGGCTTTGGGGTTTCAAGTGCTCAATCCAGGCCCAGTCTCTCTCCCCCTCTCTCTATTATTATTATTATTATTATTATTATTATTATTATTATTATTATTATCATCATCATCATCATCATCATCATCATCATCATCATTATTGCTCTTCCTTTTCCCCTTTCCCTTCTCCTTTCCCTCCTCCTCCTCCTCCTTCTTCCCTATTGAGATGTAGAATTCTCAGCTACCTCTCCAGTAACATGTCTTCCTGTGTGTCACCAGGCTTCCTGCCATGATATTAATGTCTGAAAATGTAAGAACAGCCCCAATTAAACGCTTTCCTTTAGAAGAGTTGCTGCTGTCATAGTGTCTCTTCACAGCAATGGAACATTGACAAAGTTACCTTAATACCTGCGAAGTCTTTTATTATTCAGAGCCCCGTCAGAAGTACAGACCTCACAGAGTGTTAATTAAAGAAGAAAATGCAATAGTTAAAACAGATGTGATGAAATTAAACAACAAGGAACACTGATCTAACCAAAATTGTATTCAATGACAAGAAGCTACTCTAAAGCAGGATAGACCAGAGCAGAAAAGATAGTCTTGGAATGGAGAGTCAGGAGTTCTCGAAGAAAGCTGAAATTGCCTCTTTGACTTAACTGCCGGAAGTTCACCAAGAGTTCTGAAAAGATTTGCCCTCTTTACACATGTGGATTGTTTTCCTTAGAGCATCATCACTGGCCTTCTCATGTTCAGACATCTTGCCTCCTCTTCACTGGAGGCCAAGAAATCACACTTCTCACTTGAGTGTCTGGTGTCTGTGCTTTGGCTCTTTCCTTGCCTTTCTCTTTGGTGGACAATCTATTTTGGGTGAAAAAGATCTGAACTTGTGAATATTGTATATCTAAGCAAGCAATAAGTTATAAGTCACCATCATAACATCTACATAAAAATTAAAAGCAGGACTGGAGAAATTGCTCACCCAGAATAGCCGATTTAGTGAGCTCAGGGCACTGAAAGACCCTTTCTCAGTGAGCAAGGTGAGAAGTGTCTGAAGACTGTGGTCTCCACAACAGGAAAGCACACATGTATTCACACAGACAGGCACAAAATTTGAAGGCACCTTCTAAAACTGGACTTGGTTATTTTCTGTTTATAAATTCTGTGATTATGATAAAGGGGCTTCACCTGATTTGTTGGCATTCCATGCCCCTGGCATGTACTGAGAGTATCAACTAAGTGTGTAAATCAGTAAATGGCAGGGCATTTACTGTGGTCACAACCGCAGTGGTCAGCAGGAATGAATATTTGTCCCTACTTAGCTTATGGACCCCTTGTTCTTACATGTTGCAATATAAAGGACAGTGTTCAGAAATTTTATGCCATCTAAATCTGTGATTGTTGAGGGAAAAGCATATGTTCATTTTCTTATCTGAAATTCATAAAGAATAAATAAAACATTAACTTTTAAATTAATTGAAGTATATTATTGAGATTTGAACTTAATACTTCAACTTCACTCTTACAAAATGTTTTCATCAGTTAATAAACATAATCTTATAGAAGGTAGATTGAGGGTAGAGACATAATGAGAATGGAAAAATAAAGGAGGGAAATCAGGATGGATAGGGAAGAGGAAAAAAAGAAACAAAATGCAAACTTCGACAAAAGTGCCTAGGTCCAGCTAACACTGAGAGTTAAGAGAAGAATAATTAGTGCACACAGAGGAAATAGTAATAGACTTGACAGCGTTCTCCGTGTTAGTCACTGATGCTTTTACTCACTCAGCTTTGTTTGTGACTTTGATATTTCTACTCCCCATATCTGCTAGGGAAGGCAACAATACTCTTCTCATGGTTTCTGTTAATACTGTAGCTTGAAGACTTCACACAGCATAGCAACATCGAACACCTGGGAGCCAACCAACAGTGAGCAGCCTTTCAGGACAATTCCAACTTGACTTTCAACATGTGTGGTATCTACAGCAGCGATCTTAGCAAATAATTCCACTGAGTAATCAAGAGGAATGGGAAGCGCCTGTGTTTACCAGGAATCCCCACTCTGGAACCTTCCTGACCAAAGGTTCTTATGGAGCTATTCCATCCTTGGACCTGGGTACCTTACTTAGTGTCTGTTTCCTTCTAGAGCCCTCGGTGTCTAATGCTGCAGGGCAACTACTTTTAAACTCTAAGTTTTGTAGGGAGGTTACTGTATAGCAGATTTCTGTAAAGTTTTCTCAATTCATTTTCTTTGACTCTTCCCTCACCCACCCCTTCATCTTCTCCATCCATTTCCTGTTTGAAATTTTCCACTCCCAATACACTCCCTCTCCAGCATCATTTAACTTACATAATATTATCTTTTCTGCTTTAATGTTCACCCTAAGTCCCTTTATCCCTTTTATAGTCTCTTGAGTTCCTAAGGTACTTCAAACCAAAGAGTGAAGGTTAGTATCTACATATGAGAGAAAATATGTAGCATTATCTTGCTCACACTGGGTACTTTGCTTAGTATAATTTTTCCAGATCTATATATTTTCCTATTTTTGTTTTATAACTGCCTAAGTTTCCATTGTGTGTATTTATCACATTTTTCACGATCCAATAATCAGTGGATAGACATTTGGGGTGATTCCATTTCCTAGTTATTATGACTACAAGGGTACTAAACATGGATGAGCAGGTATCTCTGCTGTATGATACTAATTTCTTAGAGTGTGCCCATAGAATAAATCTATTCTGGCTTTTTGAGGAACACCTGGAGTCATTTCCAAAACCGTTATACTAGTATACACCCCTCCAGCAGTATGTAAGTGTTCCTCTTGTCCTACATTCATCCCAGCACTTGTAACTTGATTTTTGTCAATATCCATTCTGACTGTGCTAAAGTAGAATTTGAGTAGCCTTAATCTGCATTTCCCTTTGGTTAAATATGTAAGATGGCAGTGTACATGTCTGTGTCAGAGAAGACTTCAATAATATATGGTTTTCAATTTACAGTAGGCTTGCTCAAAAGTGTTGTACTTATAATGGACTGGATACATACACATAACCATTATGATCACCAATGATAGAAGCTATTGTACAGGTTACTATAAAATATCTTTTGTTTTAAATGATTTTGCTCAACTCTCAACAAGTTTAGGATGTTTGTGAGTTCTGTGTATGCTTGTAACTGGTAGTTTTTATTCTTAATAGGTTTATCAGCATATAGCTCCATCATTGGTGGGCATGCTTCTGCATTACACCTCTAAGCAGAACACTGTATATGTTATAATTGCATAGACCTTTCTTGGTATATAATACACTTTTCAGATGCTTTTGTCTGCAAAGCACTTTAATAAACTCTTATCTCATTATATGTTTTTCTGATACATATTGGTCTCCTATCTCAATAGTAAGTAAAATTATTAAAGTAAAGTCAAAATAAAATCTTCTGTAGAAACCATCTATTTATAAGAATTACCCAACTCAGCTATGAGAAATACCAACACAGATACAATAAAGCATCTCTGGTATTCTTTAGCAAATTCTGTCGGAGTAATGACCTTGTGACAAAGGAGATAAAAAATCAATAACACATATGCATTAAAATATAATATGATCAGAGATTTTATTTACCCAAACATAACAAATGGTTCCCAATTTACAGATCTATAATTATTTAACTTTGAAAACATCCATGAATCTTGAAATCGGCTATATGAAAAAATAAAATGGGCTATCAGCAAAGAGGGAGTAACTTCCAAATCAAAGGACAAGAGTAGCTGGTGTGACTCCCTAGCAAAGAACTGCTATATATTTGTTACCTCTTCAACCAGTTGATGTTGCTAATATCCTGTGGCCCAGGAAACCAAGGTCTGACAAAAATATAATACCTTGATTCACAGACAGAAATTCTATTGAAGAAACAGATTTTATGATGCTTCGAGTGAGAGAAAACACATTCTATATGCACAAGTTTGGCTGAGTTGCCTAAGAATTCTGACTAGATAGAATATATAAACAATTTTACTTAAAGACAAAAATACTCATAGAACTACTAGGAGGATTAAATATGATTATATATATAAATATCCAATATGAGCTGAAATATATTGCTTTCAAATTCATATATACGAGTCTTAACTCTAAATCCCACAAAATATGACGTCATTTGAAAATGGAGTCATTGAAAATGTAATTAGTTAAATCGACCATCCCAGAGGCCAACTCAACTTGAGGTATATCTTTCTGAAAAGCAGCAGTCAATAGAGAGAATCTTTATTTTCAGCTATTGGGAGACATAAAACATGTGTTGCAAATTATCAAAGATAAAATAGTATAGAACAACTCTTCCTCAGAGCCCTAGATAGTGCCACCCTCTGATTACTGTGGCCTTAGATTGAAAGCGTCCATAAACAAAATATTTCTGTTGAAGATGCCCAGTGCATGGTAGTTGATTGTCGGCATACCTGACAAACTAGTACAAAGTCTAGAGGTGACAACGCCAGAGTGGACACCCATGTAATTCTAGTACATTGCCATTTTCCTGTGTCCATAGTCTTCTGACAAAGGAATAGAGCAGCACACTAGGTGTTATATGAAAGCTTCATCATGCTCTTTCATTGTAAGTTTTCAAATGATGATACCACATCCCTATTCTAGACTCTCAGGAGATGAACGAGAGCAAATCAGAAATCTGAGCTTCTTTGGAAGTGTGACATCTGGAAAAGACATTATCACGGGAACCCTAACCTCAGCTGACCACTGAATAAACAAGGAAGACATATGGTCAGAAAGAATGAAAACATATAATCCATTTTTATTGCTGAGGTATCCATCCTATGTTCACGCACCATGCTAACCAGGTGCAAAGCTTAGGACAGAGCAAGCCCATAGCCTCAACAGTGGGAGGTTCACACACAGGTAGAAGTAGTGTGATGATCTTGGCTTAGGTTCAGAGGCTGGAGGCTTAGGGACAGGACTGCCTTTCTAGGCTGTGTGATGGAAACCAGAGATGTATTGCAGCTGGCCTTCAAATGACTCCAGCTGTAGGCTTGGCAGAGGGAGAAAGCAGGGAAATAATTGCGGGGACCAGAAAATGGAGACAAAGCCTCCTATCAGGCAATAGATTAGAAGGTGAGTACAGACCACAGTCAAAACACTCTTTCTAGGCTATGAGATGACAAGATGGATAGTGACACATCAGAAAGAAGAGCCACAAAGTGCCATGATTATGGTGATATTGACAGTGGACTTTGCAAGATGCCAGGGTATAAAGTTCCTCTTCCTGCTTGCCAGGGACTAAAAACGCCTTGAGCAGAGTAGATGCCAACAGAAACATCTGATTAGCATGATATGTGCAGGTGCCAAAATCAAGGCAGATTATTGTAAAACACATGTATAATTTAGATAGATGGGAGAAGCATACAGTTTTCAAATTGAATTACAAAGACAGAATTTTAATGAGATTGGGGAAACTTTTTGATTCATGGCATTGCCATATTAATATATTTATGATTCAAGTAATAAAGGTATAGTCACCATTTTAAATACAGCTAAAATTTTATTTAAATATGATAGCGCAGAGATACTAGGTGTCACACCTCACTATCTTAAGGAACCCATTCATTTCTCAGAGAGGGCCTTATGGAGAGCGTACCAAATGATATTGGAAACAGATGAGGGGAGATGATTATTTTCATTCTAGTGCATTCTGTACTTCTTATGATGAAGGTAACCTTTACCCTTGATTTGTTAGCGACATCACAATGTATGTATTAGAAACAATCAGCAAGAACTCCAAACAAAATATCAACATTATAAAATTGCTCCCTCCATTCCAGACCTTGTGGAATGAATGAAGGATGAAATGCCTTGAAGAAAGTGAATGATGAATATATTATGTCAGTCCCATCCCCTAAATATGAGCTCATATAATTAGCAATCAGAGTGGTAGTAGTATCCAATTTTAAGTGACCAATTTTAAAATATGTAAAGGGTGAATTGGGCAAAAATCTTGTCTTTGATTTGTAACACTGGAGTATAAAACATTGCTATAGATTCTCATGGTGGAAATACATTTTCTACATATGATATCCTTAAATGATGAAAATATAATTGGTATAAAATTGATGATAGGACCAGTGGTGGTGGCACATGCCTGGAATCCCAGCATTTTGGGGAGGCAGAGACAGGCAGATCTCTGTGAGTCTGAAGCCAGGCTGGTCTACAAAGAGAGTCTGGCCAGCCAAGGCCACACAGAGAAACTCTGTCTCAAAAAAAAAAAAATGGTGATAAAAATGTTGTAAAAATAAATAAATAAAAGAGAACCGTGAAGTGTCCCAGTGGGTAAAGATGCTGGTTGTGCGAACTTGGCTACCCGAATTTAATCACAGAACCACATAAAGTTGGAGATAAAAGAATTTATTCTCTCATCACCATACTTACAAGATGGTACCAACAATCACACATATACCTCTGTCTCTGTCTCTGTCTCTGTCTCTCTCCCTCCCTCTCTCCCTCCCTCCCTCTCTCTCTCTCTCTCTCTCTCTCTCTCTCTCTCTCTCTCTCTCTCTCTCTCTCTCTCTCACACACACACACACACACAGATACACACACACACACAAGAGAGAGACAGAAGTTTACTGGTGCACACAGCGCGCGCACACACACACACATACGAGTTGATAGATAAATAAAGATATAGATTTGTTGATTTATAATAGATAAGTTGATTGATACTAGACATATACATAACTGAAAATGGATAGGGATATCTTGGATCCAAAATGTTGGCACTGGAAAATATCCAGGAGGCAAAATCAGAGGCTTACTTTTTGTTTATACTGAAAATAAACTGGAGCCAATTTTGAATTCCGGACAATCTATACAACGGAAGGATTATGATAATCCTTTCTCCATTCCAGTTTGAACTGGTGGAGAGTGGCATCTGCTGAAAGCCTTCTGCAGCTTGGTTCATGGTCATGACAAAGCCATTGTGGATATTAAAATCACATCATTTAGATATGATTTGATTTATTTTTAGTAGTGAGTAAAGCTGGTGGAATCTGCCTAATTTATATTTAAGCCAACTTTGAGCCTGCGTGATTTGGATTCTTTAAAGTCACTTTCCAGTGAAACTTCTGCAGCCATGGCCCTTTCAGTATCTCAAGAGCTTTCCCAGAATAAAGCACTATCTCTCCATGCTTAGAAAACATGTGCAATGCTTTTGTGACATATGGGTCTGTCTACAGTAATTAATTCCTAGTTTGTCTGACCTAATTGTTCCATGTTGGCAACTCTTGTTATTTTATTAAAGGCAACTTTGTTAAATATGAGCAGAATATTACCAAAATGGTGATTTCCCCCTAAGGTGCACAGTTTATCACTGCTTTTTTATCAATTATTAATTTCTCTGTGTACGCTAAGTGTTTTCTACAATGCAATTGTAAATGCTATTGTATAATGCCACTTAATTTATCTTTTTAATTATATTGATGGTTAGTTATGTTCCAAATCTATTGTGGAGCCAGATATTAAATTCAGTCTACTTCCTCATGCTACAATGTGCTTCGACTTGGTCCTGCTAGCAGCTAAGTAGAAATTGTGGTATTTTCTCTCTGTGTTAGGTAGGCCAGTGTTCTTGGCTCAGCCAAAATAAGGAGATTTTGATATGCTTGAAATTAAAGCACTTTGGGTTGGTAGTTGAATCTGAAGCCTTCCTGAGCTTTTATCCCACCAAGCTGCACCTCTAGTTAATCTAAACCTCAGAGTACTGCCTCGTGATAAATTTGGTTTGAGATACAGGCAACAATTAAGAAAATTATAAAACTTGGTAGTTGTCACACTGTCATGGTATAAAGTTTTCATGACAAATCTTTGAGAAGATGAATTTAACTTGGTAGTTTCTAGATTTGTAAGCCACTTTAAACGCAATCCCCTAAATCATATGCACATACTTATAGAGCCTTAATTCTAACACTGTTTATTCTGTATTTAAATCTTCTGGGTATATGTAAATAACAAAATAAATATTTTATGGCTTCATGCTTAGTTTAAAACTGTAATGTATTATTTTTGTTGAGAATTTTGTACATGTATGTAATGTATTTTGATTAAATCTACTCCCTTTATTTCCGGTTCCTCCCTTATGTCACCCATACTACTTTCCCCTCAGAGTATTATGTGCTTTTTAAAAAACCCTTATGGTCTATGGTCTATGGTCTACTTAGTGCTACATGCATGTGTAGGGCTGTAAGAACATCTATTGAAGCATGAGGAGCATCTAAAAGACCAAACCCCTAAAGGAAACTGACTCTCTTACCTCTAGAAGCCATCAGCTGCCAATAGTTCATTACCTAGAGATGAGACATCGCTAGTCTCTCTAATCCCCATGCTGCGGTTTTGGCAGGCTTATCTAGGTCTTTATGTAGTTACAGCCACTATAAGTTCCTGAGTGTGGCAGTCCTACTATGTTTTATAAACATTTGTTTTACTCCACAGGTCTACTGTCTTTGGCATTAACAGTCTTTCCATTTCAATTTCTTCAATAATCCCCAAGCCTTGAGGGCATTGATGTGATACAGATGTGATACAGACGCCTTGTTTATAAATGACTTTTGCTTGCTCTTTTATAAACTGAATATTGACCAGTTATGGATCTACTGGGGAAAGAGAAACTTCTCTGAGAGTGAAGAGGATGCACTAGTCTATGGCTATAAAGATGAAAAATTAAGGATAGTCTAATACTATGTGTATTCAGTAGTATGATAGTGGGAGGTTCTTCTTAGTGCCTATTACCTGGATAGCCATAAGGTTTAGGTGCAGGTAATAGTACCAAAAAGGATTGATTTCTCCTTTAACATCTATGCCACTGTTGTGCCATTAGGCATAATTAGCCAGACTAGTCATTATTTTATTATTAATATTTTTATGCACACATGGTGTTTTACTAAATTAGACTAAATTATAGATATTTTGCTCCATATGCTGAAAAATGCAGGACTGTAAGGAAATATGTAGCAAAAGCACACAAAAGAAACAATATTTTCTTTGGGAAGCTAAGTAAGTCTTTGATTCAATAATAAATGCATCTCATGCATGTAAAGGAAATGAAAATAGAATCTGAATTATTGTAAAATTTAAAATTAAAATGACTGCATTGGAGCAAAGTGGAAATTCAACCTACCACACTAATTAAATGTCTTTGAAGATAATTCTTTTACTTATTATCATTACTATGGTGCTACACTGCCCAAATTCAGTGTTGCTTTTACATGTGGACCATAAGTGATAGTTCACTTGATTATAGCTAAAATTCTATAAAGAGGATATTAAGATGTAAATAATTATATTCAATAACCTATAACATTGATATCCATTAAAATATCTTTGATATTTTGAAGTAAGAAATCATCAAATATTGTCTTGCAATTTTAAACAAGATTTTTAAATACATTATAACATTATTGGTTTCTCTTCCCAAACTCCTTCTAAATCCTTCCCACATTCCCACTTACCCAAATCCATACAATTTATTTTCCTTTCTCATTAAAATACAAAGGGATATCAAAAAATAATAAAACAAGATAAAATAAAAACAAGTGAACCAGAATAGGACAAAAGAAACAAACAAATAGAAGAAAAGGTGCCAAAGAAGGGGTAAAGACACAGATACACACACACACACACACACACACACACACACACACACACACACACACATCTGCGCACATAGAATCCCATAAAAACAGAAAACTAAAAATCATAACATATATGCAATGAACTGTAAGGAAAGTGAAAATACTTTGACAGAGCATAAGGTGAAAAAGAACCTCTAAAATACCATTGAGTTTGTTTTGTGTTGACCATCCACTGCTGGGCATGAGACCTGCCCGTAAGTGTTACCCAGTGAGACTCTGCTGGAAAAATCTAGCATTTCCTTTGCAAGAAGTTTTCAAATAGAGATGCCTTCTGGGTTAGGGATGCAAGTTTCTTTCCAGTTCTCCTCTCAGAGCTTGGACTATATCAAGCTTAGATCAGTTAAGACTCTGTGCATGTTGCCACAGTCTCTGTGGGTTCATATGGGCATAGGTTCTGCTGGGCTTAGAAGGCCTTGTTTCCTGGTTGCCCTTATCTCCTCTGGCTCTCATATTATTTTCTGTCTTCTCTTCTACAGAGTTAGTACCCTGAGCATCCCCCTCCCTGCTTCATGGGTAAATCAATGGACGCATCACAGTTAGGACTGCATGTCCCAAAGTTTCACATTTTCTTCATGTTGTCCAGCTGTGGGTATCTGTATCTGTTCCCTCCTCTGGTAGAAGAGGAAGCTTCTTTTAATATGACTAGGAAAGGCATGGATTTATGAGTATAGCAGAATGGGGTTAAATCATTTTATTACTACATTCCTATAGTAGAACAGAAGTGTTTGGCTGGCCACAGGTCCCTGGGATATCTAGTCTTGGGTTCTTGGCTACCTGAGCAGTGCTGGGGATAGGTTCCATCTCATGGAGTGGGGCTTAAATCCTGTCTGTTATTGGTTGGTTACTACTACAAGCTTTGTGCCATTACTGTGCTAGCACATTTTGCAGGCAAATCATCAATGTTGATGAAAGGTTATAGTTGAGTGGGTGTTTATCTTTCTCGTTTAATAACATGTAGAGTGCAGAGTATCTTCCAGTGACACGAACATGAATCAGTAGGAATGAAGGTTCTAGGTTGGCACCAACTTTACTTTTCCACATACAGTAAGCTGTGTAGGTGTTATTTGCGTCAGTTGAGACCTACCATCAGTTTGTGGAGGGAAATCAATACCCTTGGCAATAGCCTGGGTTATTTGTCCACATGGGTCTTCTTTGGTAACAATTAAATTATATGTAATCCATTACCAGAAGTGGAGGCTTCATTTGATGAAACAGATGTTCAGTTGGGGTTCTGTCTCTTCATTATTTGGCACTGTCGTTCAGAACGCCTTCATGTATGTACATATTTTAGAAAGCTTCTACCGCATGAGATGTCCACCGTTGTGAGTTTTTTTAATGATAACTTTGAAAAGTAATTTCATTCCTTGCATGTAATGCTGTCTGCTCAACGCATGCTATACGCTCTTTCAAAGCACAAAATATAGCCATAGCTTACTAAAGTAAACTCTGTTGCTCAGTGCTGAGAAGGAACACCATTTAGCATAATTTCACACTGTCCAAAGAAAGATGTTAACCAGTATTTTAATGTATTATTGATGAAAAATCAATAATGTAAATTTTTGAATGTTAGCACTTACAGTTCAGACTACTGTAATTTCACATGCTCTTCTTTAGTGTCTAATGGTCAGACTGCCTTTGCCATGAAAACCACAAGAGCCTGGGTGGGACACCTGTCCAGATGATGGACGGACTAGTCATCTCTGTCATTTTAATTGATATATAGATTCATATAGGTTGTAATTTATCCTTCTCATGTCTCTGAGCACAATGATGGCTAAGCTAAGAGTAGCTAGAAAGTTGGACAATTAGATCCACTAGTGGTTCATTAGTCAATTCATTAGCTAGTTAAAACTACTAAGCACTAGGTCTCTTCTCTTATTTAAAAAGGCAAACAGGCTTGCCTTGCTCACAGGCTTCATGTGAAAAGGTAAACATACTTCAGTGTAACTTTTTACTAAATCAAATAGGCCTTTAGTTCTGTTTCTTCCAGGTCATATTTTGTGTTCCTTACATGAAAGGTTCTATTCATGTTTGTCCAAGACCACATTAATACTGCCAAACTTATGGTTTTTGAGGACACAAAAAGTCATAAAATCAAAGATTAGATTTAGGTACACAAGCAGGGGGGAATATGACTCCTGTGTAACCCCATTTCTGAAAAGGAAATTCCATTTTTAAGGGAAAGTGATCTGTGATGAATTCCAGTATCAGAAAGCCCAGAAGAATGTGCTTCAATGAACTCAACTCTGATAATGTTTTGCCATCACCCTTAGCGATGGACAGCCAATCGCGGCCAGTCTGGACACCTGGCCTGATTAAGACAGGGTTGCTTAACTATCAGTACAGAGAGCCCCTAGCCATGGACCAGCACCCTAACCAATCCCAGATGTACTCATACTCTTGCCCCTGATCTGTGCCAATAGAAGTAAAGATTACCTAACCCACCTTGGAATTCCCATTTCTGGACATTTAAAGAGGCCTGCACATTCCCCTGAAGTCATTGCAATTTTGTTTCAATGGTCAACCCTAGCATGCTGCAATCTTAGTGTTTTGGGGGGTCCTTGTGATGTGGGCATATCAGTATACAACTATAGAAAACTTTGGCACTAATGAATTTTAACTTAGTTAGTCTTATTAAAGACTTGACTTCGTTTCCCTACAATCATAAGAGCCCATTCTAAGGTGCCTCTGCAGAGCCCATACATTGTCAGATCATTATTAGACAGTGCATGAAAACCTGTATTTAGTTATATGTTGTCAAGCAAGGGGCATGAAAACAGGATCTCTGTCTGTCTCTGTCTCTGTCTCTGTCTCTGTCTCTGTCTCTGTCTCTGTCTCTGTCTCTCTCTCTCTCTCTCTCTCTCTCTCTCTCTCTCCCTCTCTCTTTGTCTCCCTCTCTCTCTCTTTCTCCCCCTCCTCCTCCCTCTCTTTCTCTCTCCCTCTCTCTCCAAAATAGTTCTCTTCTTTTCTTTTTTTAAAAAAGAGTATATCACACTGTAACCCAAATTGGCTTCAAACTCAATTTGTTGGACTGGCTATTGTCAAACTCATGTGATCCACCTACCTCACCTTCCTGAAATCTGGGCGTACAGCCACAAAATACTATAGATATAACTGAATCTTATTTTAGAAAAGAAAATAGTGAGCCAACAGTTGAGTCAATCAAACAAGTCAAAAAATGATTTTTTTTCTTGAAGCTATTTGTCCAGTATTTTATAAGCACAAGGTCTTTGTTGTATGATACATCTTATTTCTATAATTGCACCATTTTTGCCACTAAAAGCTACTTTTTCTATCAAAAGCATAGTTAGAGCCGGTTTTTATGATTTTTTGTATTAATATTGTCTTAGACTCTGCTTGTATTTGAAGTCATTCCATTGACTTTCATATGTGATTTTATATTTTGACTTCTCTTTTTCAGATCATTTTTCCAGTTCTTTTATGTATCAGATACTTTTGTATTAAGCTGACAAAAAGCCTGAATGTTGGGTTATAGCTGCTTAATATCACACTTGGATATGCATTCAAAGAAGGAAGGATTTGTTTTGGTCTAAAGCTTCAAAAGATTCAGTCCATTGTGTCTTGGTCTCTTATGTTTGGACCTACCATCTGACCAGGTAGAGAATATGATAGAGAAAAACATATTACTTCACAGCCAACATGAAAACAGGGAGAGTAAAAGGAAATAGCTAGCAGTCAGATATTCCCAGGAATGTAAACTTCCTCCCTTAATGGCCTATACCTAGCTAGGACTCAGCTCCCTAAGTTCCCAAAGACTGCTTAAAATTGTATCACCAGCTGGGGACAAACATTAAAACTTGAGCTTTGGGCTATTCAGATCCAAACTATAACACTGTTTCTCCTTAGCTGTTTCTTTCACATGAGCCATATGTCAGTAACCAATTTTGACATTAGTTAGCCTAAATGAATGCTGAGGGGACCAACATTCCAACACAATGGTTTATTCTGGCCCACAGTTTTAGAGTAGTTTTTTGTCTTTCTTGTTTGTTTGTTTGTTTGGTTGGTTTGGTTTGGTTGTCTGATTTGAATTGGTCTATTATGTTGAGAATGCGGCAGAGAAAAACTGTTCATCTCCTCACTAGAAAAGAAAGGATGAAGATGAAGAGGCTTAGAGTCCCACTGTCACCTTTCAAAGGGTTTCACCAGTATCTATTACTTCCTATACAGACTTCAATGTCAAGTTCTAGCATCTACATGATGCCAGGGAACATATCCACCTTAGGAGGACACTTGAGGTCTCAACCGCAACACTTTAAATTCTTTAATAACTTCTGACATATTGTTATTTTCTTGGTTGCTGTTCCAGGGTTTACTCTATACATTTTTTCTTTTTCCTTTTGGTTTTTCAAGACAGTGTTTTTCTGTGTAGCTTGGTTGTCCTGGACTCAGACCAGGATGACCTCGAACTCACAGAGATCCACCTGCCTCTGCTTTCCCAAGTGCTGGAAGTATAGGCATGCAACATAGCTCCCAGCTACTCTACACACTTTCTAACCACCACCACTACTACTACTACTACTTTAAGATTTTCTTTCTTTCTTTGTTTCATTTTTCTTTTTTGTTAAATTTCTTACATATGCATTTATATTAATACACATATATATGGTAAACTACCTACAGCAAGAACCATGGCACAATAAAGAATTATATAAATGTTACATTCTTAATGTTTTGACTATTTGTATTTGGCAGCCTTGAAGAAAACATCTTTCCTATCTTGGTGCATCTAAGATTCTGAATGTAGATCAATTTCGATCATATTATCAATTTAAAACATCTATCTAGACCTAAAAACATCTTAACCCCTAAACAAGTAAGCTTAATTGTAAAAGTAAACTATCTGGTCTTCAACCCCATCAGAGACTTGAGAAAGAATAAAATTAATTACCTCAGTAGACAGGAAGTGCAGATTAGCAGCTTCCCAAATGAGAAGATGACAGAGACAGTTTGCTGCCTGAACAGTCACCCAAAACTCTGTAATGTGGGAGCATCATTTTCATCCTTCTTGCCAAATATATCTGACAGATCTATTTGTGAGGCAGGAACTATTGAGGACTTGCTTATGCTGTCTTGACAAATTTGGGTGTTGACTCTGCCTGCATCCAAGCTTGCCCATTTTTAGGTAGAAATTTCTGTGATAGAAAGTATGACACTTTGCCCAGTAGCATGTTTGTCACATTTGAAGCCATATCCATAAAAAAAGTTCTTTGTTGCTCATCATCCTCTCTGAGGTAGGCTGGGCATAGCCAGGAGTTAACCTATCTCATTGTCAGTGTATCTTTAAAATAATAAAAACATTTTTAAATGTCATATTCTGTATTTCTCTGAGAATTTTGAAGACCTTATCTAACTATTTTACCCCATCCTTCTATAGAGTAATAGATATCTCTGACATCTAAGATGTATATTCTTGTGATAAAAGTAGGCTAGTTGATATGACCATGATTTGATCAACTAACAATTAACTTGTATAAATTACTTATCCTAAACAGCCTTCAATAGCACTTTCAAAGTATTGGAAGTAAACCTTATATTATAATTGAGTTATATGGGTACAATATTTATTTATATTTATAGTATATTTCTACTCTACATATATAATATGTATATATAAAACGTATGTGGAGAATAGTCTTACATTTGAATTTATATCACTGTATCTAAAATTAAACTTATTTTGCATCTATATATAAAATTCTATACCGGTGAGTTAAAAATAACCTTGTGAGTAACAATTAAGACATTAAGTTGAGGGGTAGTGTCACTAATCTACTTTTTGTTCATTCTTTCCTATATATTTCTATACTCCCCCTTCTTTCTTTTCAACCTCTATGTCCAAACCTAAGAACTGAAAATAAAGGAAAAGAGTGACATCCCTGTGTCCAACCTGTTCTCGCTTTAAATAATACCAATAATAACTTATAACCAACTCCCACTGAAAATAACACTCTATAGGCCCAGAGAGCAATCCAAAAACCTACATCAACCCCCTTAAAGGAAAAGGGCCATCATTCTCTTAAGGTTTCCTCTGGCTGATTTGGGACTCCTAATATCTTTCCCCAATAAAATTGGGGAAATGGTTAAATAAGCTAAGAATAGCATTTGTGGTCCAGTTTCTAAATATTGAGAAATTCCAGGCTGAATTAGAGTCCTGTGTGGGACAGTCTGAAATGCTGGACCAATTGCGAGTGGAAGCCTTCTTCGAAGGCGTCCTGGGAGCTGGGAGCTGTCTTGTTCTGATGAGGCACAGCAACTGAAGCATTTTGTGCTGAAACATGAGGGATACATGATGTCAGTGTCCAGCAAGCTCAAAGGAATGAATGCTGCCAGGTCTGATCCGACGTCAATGCCCGGCTCTTTTGTGCTGAAAACATAATTTCTCACAAGAATTATACTGCCCTAAAATTATAACTGTATAAGGTGTGCATGATTCGCAGAACAATTAAGGCTGGTTTTCTGCTCTTTGTATGAGCAGGAAATAAAAAAGATATCTGTAAATCTTCATTCATGCCATAGGAATGGCATCGAATAATAATTCATAGGGATTCTATAGCCAACAAGCAGCATTGTCTATGTTTAGACATTCATGTCTCAGCCAGTCTCAGAGCTATTCCCATACAGTGGGATTAGCAATATAAGTTACCTGCTTGTTCTGTGGTTTAAATTCTTCACATTTGTATCCACCTCCCTCATCCCCTCCTTATCCCCCCTCCCTCCCTCATCCCCTTCCCTCCTTCCCCTATTCCTCACTGAAGGGATCCCTCCTTCCCTAATATCTGACCTCAACCTATTAAGTCTCATCTGTGCTAGATGTAACCTCTTCCTCTGTAGCCTGGCAAAGCTGCCCTGACAGGGGAAAGTGATCAAATTTCAGTGGCCAGAGTGCGTGTGCAAAGTAGTCCCTACTCTCCATATTGTGGGACCCACAAGGAGATTGTGCTACTACTTCTGAGCAGAGGGTCTAGGTCCACATCATACATGAGCCTTGGTTGATGTGTGTATTTCTCTTCACATGCTGATCATAGGCTTTCAGCCCTCTCCTCCTGGTCCCACCCATCCTCCCTCTTCCTCCATCCCTGTTCCCCTATTCTTCAGATAATGGGAACCCTGCACCCACCCACCAACCTACACCAGCACATCAAGTACCATCAGGAATGAGTTTATCTTCTGCCTCTGTGACGTAATGAGGCAGTCCCATTTTTTTTTTTTTTTTTGATCAGCATGTCTTACAGATCAGCTTTGTGCTTGTGGTTTTTATGAGACCCCTTTGTCTTTACTGTCACACATCTTTCCACTTTCTACAGTATGCATAGCTGTGCATCCCTATCGCCTGCTCTACTGGATGCTTAAGTCAATGTCTCTCTCAGCAACACTTGGAGTCTCCATATAAGTTCATGCTCATTTCTGTGCCTCCTCTCCTGGGATTTAAATTACATGCTTGGTGCATTAAAAGCTGCCTTGTAACTATGTGAGGAGCTATCCATTTTCCTTCCTTCTGCACTATTTGAATTTTACAGTTTCCATCAATCCATGTTCAAATTCACATATGACTTCTTCCACCAGGTTAAATCAGCTGCTGAGCCATCTAATGCATTTGTTATCTTAGGTATCAAATTTTTCATATACAGAATTACCAGTTGGTTCTTCTAACAATGTCTGTACTGCTTCATGAAGCTGTATTTTTCACACGTTCCTTATCCCATTACATATGGATTTCTGTAGCTCCTTAAACTTACCTTTACATGTGTGTTGGATTCAATACTCCCAGGCAGTTTTTGTTGCAAGCTTTTATTCTCTGTGTATGCCAAACTATGCATGCCTCGTGATTTCTTTTTTAAACGTGAGACATTTGCACAACATACCCTGAGGCAGTTCCCTTTTCTTCATGGGGATTGATTTTGTGGTTGTTTGCAATTATATGCATTCTCTGCCTTAACTAGCCTGCTTTGGCACACTGTTCTCTTCACAGTGTGAAGCCTTCAGTGTCTGTTTTCAGGATGAAGCTGTGGGCATGCGGGCACTCACTGTAGGATGACAATGATTTTTCTTAACGGTTTTTAGTCCCTTCTGTTTTTCTTTCTGCTATGTCTTTTGCTTCCTTAGTGTTACGCCCTACCCCAGGAGACTCCTCTGATACTAGCTGGTTCCTGTAATGTTTTCTCCAGTATGTGGAAGCATAAATTGCTCATTGTGATTCAATAATGGATGACATTATCTGAGGCCCCATCTTTGAGGGCTTTTATGCTTCCAGTGAACTCTTTTAGTTTGTTTACTCTTTTCTTGTTTTCTTTTATTTTTATAAGTTTGTTTATTTGTAGTTTATTTACATCCCTATTGTAGCCCCCTCCCTGGTCTGCTCCCTGTCCCACCCTCCCTCCCATTCCCACCCCCACCCCGCCCCCATCCTAATCTTCAAAAAAAGAGGAGGTAGCCTTCTTCCCTACCATCAGTCCCAGCCTATCTGTCTCCCCAGGACTGCCTACATCCTCCTCCTCTGTGGCCATACATGGTTGTCCCACCAGGGGGAGGTGATCAGTGAGTGAACAGCAGGGTCCATGTCAGAGGGAGCCCCTGCTCCCCATATTATGAGTCTCACATAGAGACTGTGCTGCCTATTGACTGCATCTGAGCAAGGGTCTACATCCTCACCATGCGTGGGCCTTGGTTGGTGCATCAGTCTCTGCAAGGCCCCTGGGCCAAGATTTGTTTTCTCTGTCTCTGTCTCTGTTGTTCTCCGTGTGGAGCTCTTATCCTCGCCAGGTCCTTCTGTCCCCCGCAACTCTTCTGTGAGTCTCCCAGTGCTGTCCCTGATTTCTGTAGTAAATGAGATGGCCCAGGGTTTACTTGCTGTTCTCCCTAAGAGGTCTATTTAGAGAAAGCTCCCTTCAGCTTGAACTTCCCACACCCTCGTTTCAAATACTGTCAGTACAGTTCTTCCTCCTCTTTGAACTCACCTTAATATTAAACTGTGAGTTTCTTACTGAGAGGTTATGGACCCTGGGATGGGAGAAGTTCTGCTCCTCTTGGTTGAGATTCCTAACAACTTCTGCTCTGTCAGGACACTAGGGTAGGTACACACCAGGCAGCAGTGTAGAGTCCAAGGGCAGAGACTTTATCTATGAAGAGGGTATAAAGGATCCTCTGCCTTGACCCGCCCCTCGTTAGGAAGCTAACCTCTTCAGCATTTTGAACAGATAAGGAACATTGACAGGCCTTGGCTATTGATCCACACAGCTCCTGTAAGAGTTTCATTGAACTCATTTAATCTTCCATTTTTTTTTATTTGCTTGTTTTTCTGTATGCATGTTTTTAAACATATTTCAGATTATAGTTCAGGCTATTTTTGTACTTCCAATCTTTTCTTTTTCTTTCTTGCTTGCTTGCTTGCTTTTTTTAAAAAAAATAGATTTCCCCTCATCTAATATAACCTGACTATGGTTCCCTTCCCTCTACTATTTGCAGTCTCTCACACACATCTTCCCTCCCAACTGGATCCACCCCCTTTTCTATATATTATTATAAAATAATGACATAAACAAAATATCATAAGATAAAACAAAAAATAACACATTCAATTAGGACAATGCAAACAAATAGAAGGAAAAGAGCCTTAGGCACAAGAAACCTATAAAGACTGAGACCCACTGTTCACACACACTCTGGAATCCCATAAAAATGTTGGACTAGATTTCCAATCTTCCTGCCTCAGCTTCTAGAGTAATGAGATTAGAGACCCGTGCTGCTCTGAGTATCTAGTTTGCTTTTTTACGTTCTATTTTCAGTTATGTCGATGAATGTTGAAGTGAAATATGATGTAGTCAAATATGTTTAAGTTGCCATATGAATCTGATTCCTGTTGTTATTGGAGCTGTTAGGGGCAGAGTTTGGGCCCTGGAAACACTCAGTAGATCAGTTGCAGATAACTGACCTTGAAAGGTAGAAATTTATTCAATGTAGCCATGTTGGAAAGGAGGACAAATGTAGAGATTCAGTGACCACCAAACCTACATACTGGATGCTGCCATGAAGTTAAGGTTTAAATAGAGGGAAAGAGCAATGCATAAGTAACCTGTCCTGGTAAACTTGTGGTCATAATAATCATTGACCCACCAGTTTCTCTATTCTCCTTTCTTCTGCAAGGTGTATATTCATAACTATGTGAAATCTCTTTCTAGAAGCAAGATCCTCCCTTAGGAGACACCAAGCTCTAGCTTTTTTCTCTAATCATCATAAGAGTATTAAAACATTCTAGTTTTTGAAGAACTATTCTTTCAACTATCTGCTAACCAAAAGAAAAAGTACTAATGCAAGAGTTTAAAATAGTTCCCTCCTGCCAGGAAGGTTATGCTGTCATCTTCCTTAAAGACTATCTCTCAGGTCTCTTAGGTATGAGCAAAATTTTTTTCAGTCATATCACTAGCAT
This sequence comes from Acomys minous, assembly GCF_964271855.1. Taxonomy (NCBI): domain Eukaryota; kingdom Metazoa; phylum Chordata; class Mammalia; order Rodentia; family Muridae; genus Acomys; species Acomys minous. The sequence continues at coordinate 94,632,564 of NC_140496.1, read as the reverse complement.
TTAACACAACCATGTCCAGAAACTCCATAGGTAAATAGGTAAAGCTCAAATCAAAGCTTCTATACTTAATAGTCAGTGAGTATCACTATATAATATTCTCTCTCCCTCTCTTGAATTTCTTTATCTGTAAATAAAGGAAAGATTTGATAAAATACAATCAGAGTTAATATCAAACTAGTACTCAAATCATTACTCTTGGAGAACCATGTGACCTCATTTTCCTAATAGAAAATAAGGAAAAGATTATATCCACCAAGCCTTCAACTACCATTTAATATAAAAACTTACCTACATGTCAAGTAATTATTGTTATACTAAAATGATTCAAAAAGAATGAATTTCTCTTTGGACTTAGGCTTTGACTTAAGATCTGTATAGTGCTTTGGATTACTGTTGAAGAGGCTTCACAGATTTGAAGCGTGGAATGAATTGTCTTTTCATAAGCACACTTGCATGCTTTCAATATCTCTTTTGTATCAGTTTAGAAAAATATATAAGACAGAAATAGGAGTTTTAAAATGCAAGTGCTGAAGAATCTGGGTTCTGAAATCAAGACTGTTTAAGCTTAGAATGACTGATTCAAGGAACTGGAGCCCTTGATGGGCTGTGAGGGTTTGTAAAGGCAGCATTTTCCATATTGCAGATAAGTGCAATTCTATTACATTAGCATTTTACTCATTCTTATCACATGTATTTGAAATGTTCAAAACTTCACACACAGCTTAAAGGAAAATGTGCTGAACTATATTGTTTTACAATGAAATCCCCGGATATCCATTCAATTACCTCACATGGGCCTGTGACCCACAGTTTCAGAAATGATGCTTAAGAGTAAACACTGCCTGCTGAAGTATCCTGGACCATTTCACAAATTCTATTTCATTCTATTGCTATGACTTTGGCCTGGGTTTCTATGCACCTGAGTTAGACCTTAGAAGGCTGGTATTTGGCGTGTTTATTCCACTCTGGAGCTATCTGTCAGTCCCTCTTGAATGGAACTGAAATAGCACATAGTCTGGTAGAATATCACAAATTTTCTGCAATTCTCTGTGACTTTCTCTCATATTCTAAAAAAAAAATAAATAAATAAAGTTTAATAAATCCTGGCCATTCAAAGCACAATGATAGAAGAAGGAGAAATGTTTTAGTTTATTCAGGCTGAATAACACAACTGTTATTGCACACATGTTGCTTTTTTTTTTTTTCTGGATTTAGAAAGTTAGCTGTCTCTGGAGTCCTTACTAAGGTGCTAAATCTAAACATGAGGAACACGCTCTGTTACATACTGTCCTCTGGGGCAACTCCACCTCCTTGCAACATTGTTTTAGGTTCAGTATTAACTCTACCTCCTCTTAATGTTCAGTATTGCAACATCTGAATCTTATGGATGCCCAACATTTAGGCCAAAGTGGATCTCTATACTATGTTTTCAATAATTAAAAAAAAAACAAACCTCCTTAGAAGCGGTCCAGTAAAGTCTGCATATGTCTCATTCCCCAGTAGGCTGCAGGCTGGCAAGGTGAAGAATTAGTGTCTCCAAATTCTACAGTGAAAACATAAAAGAGGAAGACAGGTGAGGATGGATACACTGTTGAGAACCAGATGGTTTTTCCACTCTCAATTTAAAAATGTGTGCCCCTTTCTTTGTCAGGTGCTATCTGTTAAAACCCATAAAAAGGAAGTTAAATAAGTATTAGCATGCCAAACTCCCAAATAAAATTGTAAAACGAAATCCCGGCTTTTTCTCACACTTTGTGTGAATTTTTCTCAGTCATTGCCATTGCACCAAGAATTAAAAATTTCATCTTAAAAACCGCTGACACCACAGCAAGAGAATTTTCTGAAGATAAAACTGGAATTGAATTTAAGAATTTATATACACTCTTACTGAGAAAAGAAAAGCAGCATTCATTGAACCTGGTGGTTTTATTTTTCCTCTGGGGCTAAAATAAGTTTTCTCTCCGTCTTTGGAAAATGTCAGCAGACAACTCAAATGTGATCTGAACTAAGGAATGCAGGGGCTCTAATTTGCATCAAAGCCAAACCAACAGGACTTCTGTCATCTCCTCTTCAAAGCACTATCCTAGGGGATGTGCTGTTTCATTGCAAACCAAGGGATCCATGCTCACACATGTAGCTGCTAGCTCAAATTTTAACCTAAAATGCCTTATATTAGAAAAAAAAATAGGTGAGAAGAGAACCCCACCAATTCCCCAGATCTCTCTGCGGAGTTCAGGCAGCACAGCAACCCAGATACTGTATTAATAAGCAAAAGGAAGATGAACAATGTCCTAGTGAACCACAGTAAGACACTACAAATAGAGTGATCACAACCAGACACACAGAGCTCGGGTTGTCACAATGACTGAGTGTCAATCAAGACAAAGAACCCAAGTTTCTCATCTCTGTAACTCACATTTTAGTCACTGTCTTTCCAGTTTGTGTCCAGGATTCAGGCACTTGGCTTGAGGACTATAAAGAAAATTGCAAAGGAAATACAGAGGGTGTAGAGAGCAGCAGGACAGCATGGGGATTGCAAGCTGACATTAAATATTATAATGGAAGGTGTTACCAAAGCAATTTTTGTAAGTCTTCCAAACCATTCAAGTAGTTATTGCTGATGTGAGTTACAAAAGGCAAACAAACATTTTGGTGGATGCGTAAAAGTTCACTGTTTTTTTAGAATAATGAGGCAAATGTGTTCAAGTCTTCCAAGAATTGAAATACAAATATAAATACAGAATGAATATCAATAAGTAGAGAATTCACAAAGGGTGTGTGTGTGTGTGTGTGTGTGTGTGTGTGTGTGTGTGTGTGTGTGGGCGCGCGCGCACGCAACATGTTACTTTGAATGAAGCAGTAGAGGCTCTGAAAAGACCAAGCAACCCTGAAAATGAATTCACTTGAACTTCAAGTAGGAGTCAGACAATTTATAAACTTTAAAGAGATGTTGAAGCTATAAATAAAAGAGTTGTGAAAGGCAGTTTATCAATATCTTTCCAAAGAACACTATTTGTTGTTTTAATTAATTTTAACCCTTTCATTTTTAAATCTTTTTTCAATGGAAATTGCCTAAATAATTTAACCAATTCCAGAAAGCAATCAAATATAAGATATTTTGGTGATATTTACTTGGCAATTTGTTTTTTTATCTGATTTCAATATTGATTTAAGTGGTGTGTGTGTGTGTGTGTGTGTGTGTGTGTGTGTGTTTCTGTCTTTAGATATCAGCTTGTTCATTTTTCAAGGCAATCTTTCTAATGTAAATTAATATAAAATTTTACCCTTTATTATTAAAGTCATAAAAATATTTTCCATAAATAGAAAAATAACTTTAACATCTTGATCAACTCACTAAGAACTATCATATTAGTCTCCTAATTATCTACTACTGCCTGAGTTCCTATTTTTATAGAAATATATTGATTTTCTCTCCTCTTTAATCACCTTAATTGGTTTTATCTATGTCTTTCACTGAGATGATAGTCTAAATTAAGAATAAATCTAACTATTATGTTAAATATGTTTTGAATTAAGATTCAGTTTTAAATTTGGTATTTATTAGGGTTATATCAATTGATTACTCTTAATTTTCCAATAATAGCAGCCTCTTCTCTACTATAGATAAAATAAGGTCAAAGTGTCAATCCCTCTGAATACCATAGTTTTTCTATTTGATATTCACTAAAATAATAAAAATAATAATTTCAGAATCACAAAGACAGGCCAATATAAATGTAAACATTCTGAAAGAACTTGAGGGAATAGAACCAAAGAATTGTAGTATTGAATGATTCCACCCCTTGAGAGGGAGCAAATATTAAAGTCACAAGCAAAGACATGGAGCAGTGTTATCTAAGTAACTCAGAGTCAACCACATCTCTTTCACATGCCAGGAGCAAGCTGACATCTGGCTATGTGTTGGTAAAAATCACTAATATACTTATTATTAACACACTGTTGATGGAAAGTGTTAATATGACTTATAAAGTGTCCTATTTTATTGATTGTAGTGTTACTGAAATGTAACACAATTGAATACTAACAATAAAGTATGGTTAAATATTTCAAAGAATGAGAAAATAATTTTAAGTCTTTGTATTAAGAAAAGTCAGTGGCAAGGCAGGTAGATCTCTGTGAGATCAAGGCCAGCCTGGTCTCCAAAGCGAGTCGAGGACAACCAAAGCTATACATAGAAATTCTGTCTCGAAAAACAAAAAAACAAAACAAAACAAAACAAACAAACAAACAAAACTGTGGCAATTTATCCACTCAAATTTTTTATTTATATATTCCCAATTTATTTTAAATACCTCCGTTCTCCTCTTTCACTTAAGATTAGACAAAAATTAGAACAAAAAGAAAACACATTGCTAGACATGTTTTAGAGAGTGTATCTAGCAACAGCTCTTATCTAGCAACATTTTAAAACTGAACATGAGTGATATTTTAGTTGCTGAAGTCTAGTTCCCTCCTATTTTGAGTTTATTCTGGAGTAAAATAAGAAATATTGGTATTATATAAGAATATATATATATATATAAAGCTTAAAGATGAGTTGGTCTTTTTCTCTCATTTTCTTTTGCCTTTTCTGTTTCCATCTTTCATCTGCATAATAACTTTTAAACTAAAACGACATTTTGTCAGGTCTCATTTTTCTCGAAAGGCTCACAGTTATCAGGAGATGCAAGTAAAAGGCTTGTCAGATGACATTAAAGATATAAAAGACACAAATTGAAGGATTTAATTTTCTGCCTCCAGTATCATCTATGTACCAGTGTTGTTCTCCACCCCACAGCTGCCAACAGTGATTCCTCCCCCACTGTGGAAACCTGCAACCTAGTTTCATACAAGTGCACAACTACTGAACAACTGAAGTATGGCTCTTTTTCTAGCTCACTTTATGAGGTCATCCCTAGACATCATTCCCAGCTGGTAGTCTAAGTAATTAGGTCACGTTCTTATTTTAGAAGAAGGCACATTGTTAGTAGACAGAAGTGACACGCACCTGTCCATAAGTGGGTTCTCTATTTTCTTTCTCTTTCACAAATAAGGTAAACAAATAAGGAGATTTATTAAGTGTAAAATCAATGACTGAAGAATGGAAGATATATTGTTGATATAAAATAGACTTCCTCCTCAAGAAAAAGAAAACTACATTTCTTTGGGAGCTAATTAGGGTTTCTATGTGACAGGAAAAGACTCAAGTCTTCTTGAAAATGTGCTTTTGAAAACAACTTCTTTCTAAGTAAGAATTATGCATACAAGTGAGGATGGACCTCTACATATATAAAATCATTTCACTGCATCATTTCAATTTCACTGTGGCACTGAACTATAAGAAATGAAGTAATCTTCAAGTCTTGATATAGGCACTGGAATAAATAACATTTCCAAGCTAAGAAAAATGATTAGAAAATACATTTGACCTTAACCCTTTGGAAAATTGTGGGAGATGGTGTACAGCTTGCTCTTAAAGCTGTAATTTTACTAACGTGTTGACACCCTCAAGCATGCCTGTCGCAGCAATTTTAAAAATCTCCTTTGGTCTTAATATTTCTACCTTGGAGGGTAAGTGGAGAGTGAGCAAAGAAAACACTTCAATTACTCAAGTTCTCTTTTCATCGTCAGAGCCTTTCTACTTTGTGGTTCAAAGGCCTATGCATTTGGCAAGAGGTCATTTACAGATGGGTGGGAGATACTTATTTTCTTTGAGATTTAATCATTTCTCTTGCACACTGATATGACTGGATTGGATTCTTCCTAGTCCCTATTGTTGCTAAACTAGATGATTAAAAATATAAGAGAAGCTCATACCGCTCTCAGCATAGCTTGGAGGTACACTTGCAGATATTAACGCCAAAGCTGTAAAAATGAGTAAGGGCTCTTCTACGCCTGCTGTAGCTCCCAAATAATGACAAGGAAACCGATTACATACATTAATTAGTTTTAGGCACTGTAGCTGGGCAGACACTCACCTAGCCAACCTATGCTGGTAGGGCCAGCTTCCCAGCCACGTGACTGCCTGCTCCATCCTTATCCTTATGGCAACTCTCCCATATGACCTCTTCTCCTCTCTCCTTTTAATCTCCTTCGTCTCCCTGTCTCTTCCCACTTGGGACCCCTTAGCTGGAATCAGAAGTCCTGCCTCAGTTCTCTCCTGCCCAACTATTGGCTGTTCAACCATTTACTAAACAATCAGATATGATGGAGAACAACTTAGACACAACATGGATCAGGAGATTGTTCAATAATAACAACAATGCCTACTCCTAGACTGCACCCAGATCTCTGGGCACAAACATCAGCATCTGAATACACAGTGCACAAAACCATCTCCCAACGCAAAACTCACCCAAAGAGAGATTAAAAAGTCAAGGGAAGACTAAAAGTAGTTCTACTAAGAGAGTTCTGGAAATACCTTAAAAAGTTATGGCTGCCACCTTTTTTTTTTTTTTTTTTTTTTTTTTTTAGGTAACATACAGGTCTACTCATTCACCTCCAGGAGGAGGATTCTGTGTTCAGACAGGAGGAGAAGCAGATTAAAGGATGATACTCCTCATCAACCAATTCATTATGGGTTAATGACTCATTTAAAAATGTTTACAGTGCTGAATACTGTTGTAGAAGGCAATATATTACATCCTAATGAATAAAAAATGGATTCTTTGTCATCTCATCTATGGTTTTAAGGACTATTTTTATCTGCTCTTAAGGAAAAAAAAGGAAACTCAAAGTGAAAAATGTATTTATTAGAAATGCTGTTTTAATACTAAACATAAAAACAGAAGAAAGAATTCTCCTAAATAAAATTAAACATTTGTCTGAAAATTAATGAGTAAAATAGGCTAAAACCTTATAAACAAGCTGTATTTATTTAGCAGTGAAAAGGTGATTAAGAAAGAAAATGCAATTTAATTGGCTGTATTGGTGAGAAAAGGAAGAAAGACACGTAAATGTATTAACTAAAAATAAAATACAATTTTGAAAGTTAAGAAAAATAAAAATTTTGAAACTGTAAGCTATCTACAAACTTTAATTTGGCAAACTGAGAAGTTTTTATAGGAAATATTCTGCCCACATTAGTATAATTCAAAGTTATACTATAGATATTAGCCATTGCAGTTAAGAAAAACTATAAAGTTATAAAAAAGTTTTATATATATATAGAAAATTGTTTCTAGATAAATATCCATAAGACTCTACCAGCTGTTGAAAGTAACATTATATTTTAATAACTGGAGGATGCATTAATACAGCAAACTTTTTATATATACTTATACAGTAGCAGTAAAAAGAAACCATAAATAATATACAAATTACATATTTATAATAATGTTAAAATGTGAGATAATGGAAAATAAATGTATTAAAAGATATGTAATTATGTCCTTACGATAACAGAAGTTTAGTGAGAGAAATTAATGACCTAAATAAGGGGATATTGATACATTCAGAAATTAGATGACTGAATAGTGTTCAAAAAATGATTTAAAATTGATTTATAGAACAAATACAATCTCAATAATTCTACATCTACTCTAACAGAAATTTGTTTATTAATATGAAAAGCAAACAACCTAGAAGAGACAAGTTATCTATAAAAAAGTAAAGATAAGAGGTGACACTCAAAGAAAGAATAGGCAGGCTACCAAGATGAGACTTGATAGCCTATGACCATAAAGTGGTGGAGGAGGTCCCCCTCAGTCATAGACTTAGGGGAGGGGAATAGGGTAAAAGCAGGAGAGAGGGTGGAAAGGGAGGATACAACTGATGGGATAACAATTGAGTTGTAATACGAATAAATTAATTTTTAAAAAAAGAGGTGGCCCCTTCTAAATTTCAATAAAATCCTTAGACCGACAGCAACCAAATAGCATGACACTGGTGAAAATATAGATAGAAGCATTCTTGAAACAGAATAAAAGACAGCACACAAAATAAGAACAGTCATTTTCAATTGGGATTTATAAGAAGCACCAAAGCAATTTAATAAGGAAAACAATATCTTTTAGTAAATTGTATTGAAATAACTGATATTATTACAGGAAGAGAAACACCAAGATTTTTCTTACAAGTAATAAGTAAGATGGGTTTGTAACATAAACCTTACAGTATAAAAGAAATCTTGAAATTTTTGGTCTAGAATGCAAAAGACATAGGTTTTTTTTATTTTTCAAAGTGCAACTTCTTAAAATTTAAGACATTTTATTCTTCAAAAGAGTCAATATAAGATCTCAAAAAAAAAAAAAAAAAAGCATGAGTTGTGGCAATCTAACATATCCCTGGAGAGGGGCTGTTAATTCATTTGGTTGTAGTAATTCCTAAGCTATTGTAAGGCCTTCTCTCTCAGACAGCCTGGGAACGTGACCCAGACAAGCTTGGGAAAATGACCCAGAGTGAATTGAAGGTCAGCTTAGCTTCAGTTTCTGAGATCAAGGTGGCCAACCGAGCTAAACAATTTCAACTAAGGTAAACAATTACCATCTGGAAATTCTCTGGAAACTCCCCAATACCCCTCTTTGCCAAGAACAACTCCCCAGGCCAAAGATCCCTGCAATAGCCAATAATAATTAGACAAGCACCCCTAGCGACCACCAGAGCCAATCCTAACATAGGGCACGCAGCCTCTCCTAACCTTTGCGGTTTTAGCCTTTAAGAATAGTCTGTAGTGGCCGGGCGTGGTGGCGCACGCCTTTAATCCCAGCACTCGGGAGGCAGAGGCGGGTGGATCGCTGTGAGTTCGAGGCCAGCCTGGTCTACAAAGTGAGTCCAGGACAGCCCAGGCCAACACAGAGAGACCCTATATCGAAAAACCAAAAAAAAAAAAAAAAAAAAAAAAAAAAAAAAAAAAGAATAGTCTGTAACAGTGACTGGGGGTGCCTCCCCTCCCGAGTGAGTGCTGAGGTCCCCTGACGCGCATCAGCAATAAACCTTGTGTTTTGCATCAATACTGTGGTCCTCGAGTGGTCTCTCGCGACGACCCCCTACTACCCGAGTGGACTCTAGGGTCCAACACTATGTATACATCTATCTGTTCTATAAAACTTTTCTTGGGGAGATAGGACACACAAGTTGTACTGACCCATGATAGGCAAGCAATGACAGACCAAAGTAAAGATTTCACAACTTGGTGAGTCAGTAGATAATATTGGAGTTATTTGGATTTTCTTACAGGACAAAGACTGACTCAAAGGCAAAAGCAGCCCCAAAATCTCACTCAACCAAAGCTGTGCCCCTGGAACACACCACATGACTTGGAGCCAAATTGAAATGTCAAAAAAGCTCTCATAGCTGGGAGAAGAGCCTCCTCCAGGCATTTCTACCTCTTTTCTTCTCCCCAGCTTGGTACTGTTTTTGTGACCTAAGGAAGTGGCTCATGGATCTCGTTCATCTCAGCTCTCCAGGACCTCCTGTGAGGTAGCTCAGTTCCTGAGTCTAAGGACTCTCTCTCCCGCCTCCAGGAAGGGATGTTTCAAGAAAACAGTACCTAATGCTATCTAATACTATCAAATCACCTAATACTACCAATTACACACTGAATGTATTACATTCTAATCTGTCATTAAATGGTATAAGCAAAAATATTTGAAAGTGGATAATATAAAGTAAATATATAGTATATATGGGCCCGTGAAAAGGCTCATTGAAAAAAAAGGCATTTTCGACCACTTTTTTCTTTTTTCACATAAATATTTATATTATTACACATATATACAATAAACTACCTACAGCAAGAATAACCACAAAACAATCAGGAATTATATAAATGTTACATTCATAGTGTTTTGGCTATTATTATTTGACAACCTTGGTGAAAACATCTTTCCTATCTTGATGTGTCCAAAATTTTTACTGTAAATCACTGTCATATCTCATCATTATCAACTTAAAACGTCTACCTAGACCTAAAAACATCTTAACCCCTAAACAACTTAGCTTAATTGTAAAACTAAACTATCTGATCTTCAAGCCCAGCAGAGACTTGAGAAGGAATAAAATTAATTATCTATGTAGAGAGGAAGTGCAGATTAGCAGGTTCCAAAGTGAGAAGATGACAGAGACAGTTTGCTGCCTGAACAGTCACCCAAAACTCTCTATAACGTTAGAGCATCATCTTCAGCCTTCTGCCCCAATGGATCTGACAGACATATTTGTGAGGCAGGAACTATTGAGGACTTCCTTACGCTGTCTTGCCAGAGTTTAGCATCGACTCTGCCTGCATCCAAGCTTGCCCATTTTTAGGCAGAATTCTGTTTGCGGCTGAAGCAAGGACATTTTGCCACTTTTAATGACCTGTGTTTGCTTTCTGCGACTTACATGGTAGAAAAGAATAACCAACTCCTTCAAATTGCCCATACATACATAAGACATACATACAAATCACACACACATAAGTGCACATGTACACATGCATACATGCATGTAAAACAAATGGATAAAATATAATAAAATTTCTAAAATACAATAGACAAACATGGCAGTGACTAATTATGAAATTATCCTTATTCATAATTATGATAAAATATTATTAAGATAATAAGATATACATTATGAAGAATGCACAAACAAATCTTAACTCCCTAATAAGACAAATAAGCCAATTAAAACAGAAAGTGAGGTGTAAATGATAATGTTCAAAGGTTAAAAGAAATGAGTTTAGAGGAAGGATAGCAGGCTACCAAGAAGAAACTTGATTCCCTATGAGCATATACAGGGGGAGGAGGTCCCCCTCAGTCACAGTCATAGGGGAGAGGAGTAAGGGAAAAATGGGAGGGAGGGAGGAATGGGAGGATAGAAGGGATGGGATAACAATTCAGATGTAATATGAATAAATTAATAAAATATATTTTAAAAAAGAAATGAATTTGAATGTTTTCACCATAAAAAAATGATAAAATTTCAAAAAGACAAAACACTACTTAGTATCAACATGTACCAAAAAGAAACCTTTGAGCAGATACTTTCCAAAAGAAAATATTTGAAATACCAATGAGTTTAGGAAAAGATAGCCAATATACTTGTATATGTGAATATAAATAAAAAATGAGATAGTATTATTTAACAATTAGTTTTGGACTTGATACTAAGCAATTGATAATCATAAGTTAAATTTCAAAATGTAAAGAAACTATGCCAAAGGAGAGGAGTCTTTAGCATCCTAGGGATTTGAAGGTTGAGTAAGCCTTTCACTTTAGTGTGTGAGCTTATTGACTTGGGCATCCTGTATATAATCGTACATATTGTAGAGTGGCAGAACTAGGTAGTCATTTTTCCTGTTCAGAGCAACAATGCAACGACATCAGCAGTGGCCTCTATTGGTTTACGGCAGCAAGAACTAGTGAGGTGAAAAGCTGCCTGACATAAGCTAACTATGAACATAAATGGCAGAGGCAAAATCAGAGGTTGAAACCCATGTTTCCTGGTGGCGAGTGTAATGGACATTAGAAAATTGAAGCCGAGTGGTGCTGCCTCAGGCCTTTAATCCCAGCACTTGGGAGGCAGAGGCAGGTGGATCACTATGAGTTCGAGGTCAGCCTGGTCTACAAACTGAGTCCAGGACAGTCAAGGCTACACAAAGAGACCTTGTCTTGAAAAACAAAAACAAAATAAAATAAAAGACAAAGAAGAAAAGTGAGGCATTCCTTGTAAGTGGGAGTAGTAAGTAAACTTTTTTATAGTCTAGTAGAGAAATTTATTAACATATAGTTTAGGTTAATATAAAATACATGAAGTAATTGTGAATTTGAGTTTGATTTCTTGTCTAAGTGTTAATGGAAATTTTATAATTAAAAGTCACTGTGAGTTTTAAACAACTAAAGATCAGAAGAATCACTCTATAAGAATGCCCAATCCACAAAACCAATCTAACAGATTTTTACATGATCCAAGATTAAAATCCCAAATCCAGATTTATTTTTTTCAGCTTCGGAAGTTGAAAAGATAATGGTAAAAGTTATATACAGAGCTAAGGCAATAATAAGTTAATGGGGTTAGAGATATTGCTTAATGGTTAAAAGAACTTAGCATTCTTACTCAGCACTAGGTCCTATTACCAGGTGCCTCATAGTACCTAGTACTAGATAAATTATATGAGTTCCAGTGGATTCAATGTCCTCTTCTGGCTTCTGTGGGCACTTGTGCACACATAGTGCCTATCACTTCATTCAGGTATATGCATATATACATAATAAATAAACCTTTTTTTAAAGTATGAGAAAAAATAAAACTTTTAGACTACCATGTATCAGGGCTTGAAGCAAAGACATTTAAGACATTAGAACATTAAGAGTTAAAGAATTCAGAACCAAATGGACAAACGTATTGTCATTTACATTTTTATAAAGTAATAGATTGGTCTCAACAATGGGTCAGCTGACCATTTATTTATTCAGTTCTAAATATAAGCTTCCATTATACTGGGAAGGCTTCCCTCTAAGATTCTAACTGGATTATTAGATTTTTCATTTCCATCTTCATTTAAACTTGAGTATTCTTCTTACCTACATCTTATTGAATTCACCTCTCAAATCCCACATTGTCCTTAATTTAATTCAACTAAGTTTTGTTTTTTTGTGCTTCACTCAGGAATATTCTACTCTCTTCATGCTCATTCAAATCCTTTTTAATGTCCTCTTTAATCTCTTTAAATTCTTTGATTGTGTAAATAATTGTTCTGTTAATTTTGGTGTCATGGGTTCCTCTAGCCAATTCTCAATGGAGAAGATTCCCAGAGGAGTACTGATTGGAGCTTTTGTTTAGGGAGGGGACACAGTTCTTTGACTTTGATACTGTGGTTTTACTATGTGACCTAGGCATGTGGACTTACTCACTAATTGTGTCTGATATGTGATTCCAGTGTGCCTGTATTGAATGGAAGAATTTTTGTTTTCTAGTATTATTGCCCTCAACCCAAAACACTTACTGGATAAATTACAATGTTCATTTTTTAATGAGAAAACTCATTGATATATTAGCACTGCATGGCACCAAGTTCTTTTAGCCTTTGCTTTTTTTTTAAACCTTAGCAATTTGTATATGACATTGATAATGGGGAGATATGAACAAACATATACAACCATGGATAGGAAACCAACAACATACTGCTAAGCTCCAGGTTGGTCCTTCAGTGGGTTTTATTTTATTTATTTAGAGGAATATGGATGAAGGATTACTTACAAGAACAGAAATTACTCATAGGCAGCTGCATCACCAAAACCACTCCAGGAGATAGTTCACAAAAGCTGATAATCTAAGGTACACAACAAGTCTACTAGCATGTCAACAAGTGTCTATGGTACTTGAGTTTGTCTGAGCCTCTCTCAGGCAGTTCAGATGATCTGTATTGTACAATTTATCTTTCAATTTTCTAGATAGCTCAACTTGTCAAAAGTTCCCCCTTTAAAAGTCCTTTACTGTTTATATATGTTTGGAGAAGGAAGGGACCCAGTAAGGCTGGTCAGTTTTATGGATTTCCCAAAACTACTTTTAATAATTTACTTCCTGGGTCTAAGAGCTTCTGTACAGGATGGGATGCTTTACATCTTCCCAGAACATCTTCCTTTACCTCCTTCTATACATACTGTGTCTTAGTGAGGCTTCCCATCTGTGTGGATAGTTTAATCTCAGAGGAAATTGCAATAGTATACAGTTTTTGCAATGCAAGCTACAGTCTGTAGCCGTGGGATCTTGTTTCCCCAGTGACCAAGAGTCTCATCACATATGCTACTATAATTATTCTCACTAGAGTCCACCAGGCCAGCCAGAAGTCCTGTATCTTCCAAGTTAACCTATAAGAAGGCAATAGGAATCTGTGTCTTCCTGTGGAGCAACTGTTCCCACCTGTCTTCGCCTATGGTGATTCAGTTAGGATCTACATCTGGCAATAGAAGGCAAGCAGGAAAACCACCACACAGTAGAGCCTCCACCAAGTATAGCCATGACCAGCTGAGTCTACTATTCTCCTTTATGGTAATGGCAAGACATTCAGCCCAAAGTGGACCTCATAACTTTGACAAATGGCCCTGCCACATGCAGCTGCAGCCCAAGGGAGCCTCTTATGATGAGCCAGTTCAGCCATGCCTTGGACTGGCCAATTCTCCTGAAGCCTGGCCACAAGCACAGGGCAGAGGCACAGCAGGAGAAGCATAGATTGTTTATCCAGAATAAAGCTGCTACTTAAAAGGATATCTCAGAGGCACTGCCTGTTATTCAAAGCAGGGATCAATATTGTCACTTCCATTCTACAAACGTGGTAAATACTCAAAAATAATAATGATAATAAAATAAATCTTAGAAAAAAATAGAGGTTGGCAATTTCTGCTTTGGAGGTTGAGTGTGATACGAGATTTCATGAATTTCCTTCAGCACCATGCCAATCAGCTTATTCATCTGAGCTAAGGTGCTTCATGGTGAGTCTACAATGCACAACAAATTGTAAAAATCTGTGGATAAAAAGAAAAAAAATATTTTATAAGATGCACACAGTACTAGATGTAGTGGTCTTAAATGTGTATCTTAAATAATCTGTAGCTATGTTAAAGATAATCTATTACTTGTCTCACTGGCCTGTTTGTTTTAATGTAAGCACTTACGGGCTCAGTTTTTCATTTAAAAATCATTTAGGCTTAGATCACCGCTAAAAGAACAGCAGTAGTGAAAATGGTAAATAAACAGTTTCTCAAAGAGTGAGACAGTGTCGGCAGATCTAATTTTGTGTCCCTGGGAAGTATAAAAAGAATATATTATCATACAAAATAATATATCTAGCACAAATATGTGTTAAACTGAATGCTCCCCCCCCCTCCTTAGTTTCCTCTGCAGGAAACTGCAGTTATATGCATCAAATAAAACACCTAACCCAGCGGCTAACAAAATGAAAGTGAAATTGTGCGGCTCATGCAGTAGAGGCATCAGAACCCTGTTGTTTGATTCTTGCCTCTTCTCCTTCCAGCTGGGTGACCATGAACAACCGTAAGCAATGACCCAAGCCTAGTTTTTCTTACACAGAGCCCCCAAATTAGAACACTCTTCCCAGAGCTGTTACAGTGATCCCCTAAGAAGATGCATGAAAAAAAAGCTTCGAGGACTCAGTCACTGCTGTGACCTTGGACTAGCAGGAAGTTTTGAGTTGGCCTTCAGGAATTTTTCCCTTATTATCCCTAGAAGAAATTATTTAAGTGCTTTTCAACTGGATTTATATAATCCCATGGGAATCGGAAAATCGTTCTTTTTAAAACAGGGGCTCGTTTTAAAGCAGCAAACTATCTTAGTGTTGCATTGCTGTGAAGAGACACCGTAATCAAAGCAACTCTTATAAAGGAAAACATTCAACTGGGGCTAGCTTACAGTTTCGGAGGCTTAGTCCTTTATTAACATGGCAGGGAGCGCGGCAGCGGTACTCGTGCCCTAGTTGAGAACTTTATGTCCTGATCTGCAGAGAGGCAAACAGACAGAGACACCGGCCCTAAGGTGGACGTTTTGAAACCTCAAAAGCCCACTCCCAGTGGCACACCTCCTCCAATAAGGTCATTGCGATTCCTTCAAGGCTGTTATCTACTCCCACAGTCTTTCTCAAACAGTCTACCAACTGATGACTAAGTGTTCAAACGTGTGACACTATGGGGCTGTTTTCACTCAAATTACCACAAGTAGTTTTTTACTGATATAGAACTTCATCGGGGTTCCTTACACAGTTTGTGGACATTACTGTTTGGCACAGCATTATCCTAAGAAGTAAGTGGAATTCTGCTTTTATGAAGTCACGTGAAGGCATTTTTAAAATAAAGAGTAGAAAGGCCACAAATAAATGAAAGTCCTACTTTTAAGTTTCCATTCTCCATTCTTTAAAGTCACAAGGAGGCACTGTTTTGCAATAGGGAGAAAAATGTGATATATACATGTGAACTTCATATTCTACAAACATAAAAACATGGCTTCCCTTAGAACTGGGGTAAGGGTAAGAAATCTGAGTGCTGCCTGGCATTCCCTTCTCCCTCCTTCCTCCTGCCTCAATACAAAGAAGTACAAAAACAATGGGCACTTGTCAGGTCACCTTTTACTCTGGTGAGGCTTTTACACCATAGGTGAGATGATTCGTGTGTCCACCCAAGTGCCACACTGTGTCCTAGGCCTCAGGTCGGAGAATCATTTTCTAGCTACATAGATTTTATGTATGACCACTTTCCATGCAGAGATGGGCAGATTACTCTCAGATCCCTTCTAAGGCTCCTCACAGGCCCATATTAGTCAAACTCTGTCACCCTAAGAAAATATTGATGAAAACAAGAAAGAGTGCAAAGGAAGAAGGATTCTTCAACACTTCTATTCACTCTAGGGCTGTGACTAAAAAAAAAAAAATGCAGAAGAATCATGTGGAAAAATAGGTTGTGCTCTTCTCGGCTCAGGGTAGGAAGACATGAAACATAGTAATATGCAGCCCATAATAACTATCCCCTAGCTATGTTTCACCTCCTTAAGTTTCCAGAAAGAGTACTGCCAGCTAGGAAATTAGGAAATCAAGTCTTTAACAATGAGCTCGTGGGACCAAATTATCATATTATGATGGAAATTCCCTTAAAGCTCATGACTATCTATGCCATAATGCAAACCATAGGCAGCCAAACTTAGAGAGGCCCTGTAACCTCTATAGCTCTAAAATTGTTCAAAGGATCAAATTTGGAGATTGGAAGCTAACTTGATTCTGAGGTCTTGTACATGTTTAAAGGCAATTTACTGGTACACACTTCCATGACCCAATGGCACAGATTAAACATTTTCACTCCATAAAGGAGGAATCTGGATATAGAAAGGAAGACTAAAACCAATGCAATAAAGAGACTCGGTAAGGAAAACATTAAATACAGCAATCAATGTTTAACATTCTCGGCCCATGGCTTTATGCTGTGACCTCCCAAAAGCTTAGGTAATTCCATCCCTGTGGCCTCTCTTTTTGGGCTATCCCTACTCACTGCCTACAGCTTGCCACAGCAGATGTTTCATGCTCCCAGCATCTCTAACTTTCTGTAGTTTTCATTGCATCACTACGTCTTGGTTACATCTTCAGGCATGGCTCTTCCATAGGATACCTACAGAGATCTTGATTCTGTCACCAAACGCCTGGTTCCCAGGCTTTCTTTTGAAATGTGACTGAAACCTTTCAGGGCCCCACAACTCTAACCATCTACATATTCCTGTAAAGCCAGCAGTATGAGGCTAGCACCAAAGACAACCACTAGCTGAGGCAGCATTAGGGTCTTGGTTGAGCCATTGCAGTGGCTTCTAAGTGGCAAGATTGGTGAATGTAGTGACAGTTGTCCTGAGAAGACAGCATGGCACTTTAACTATGAGAACAGGACATCCCTGTGGAACTCTTTTCTCCAAGGAAGGTCTTTGAAATGGCTATCCTTTCTTATCCTTGCACCTGTGATGAAAATATAAAGACAAACCACAGAGAGCCCTTCAAGACATCTTACTTACAGATCAGATTCAAAGTACTTGACTTCTTTTTAATGGTGATACTTTTTTCAGAAACAATTCCATTTGGCTTTAATTTTATACAGAGTTGCCTAAATAAAATACACATTGTGCTGCCTTTGGATTCAGGTTTTCATTGTAATCCCTTGCTAATATCAGCCATAAGAACCTATGGCACATTTAATTACTAGGTTACCTTGGAGTTTCCTCTTCCAAAATTGTCTGCCATCTTTAAACTGAAACACTCATAAAGAAAAATATAGACTAGTTCTTTGCCATACTTTGACATGAATGACTTCTGCTTCAAATCTCAGTACACCTCTGACACCTCACATGGGCAGAATTTATAGGTTTTATCATATTACCATTCTGGGCTGCTGAGATCCCACAAGAATCATGCAATAAGCTGACAAATAGTCTGTGGTTCCTCAAGCCCACATCTACAAATATTTTTTAATTCCTCCTTAAAACCAATTCCAGTGGCTTCTAAACGATACTTCCTAAGATCAAGAGTCTGTTTTTAGTGAGCTTTCTGTAGCTGTGAGCAAAGTGCCTGAAGAGAGAAAAAATGTATAAGAAGAGATTATTGTTACTCATGGGTTTGGAGGTTATTGAGCAATTTTCTTTCACTCTGTTGACTCCAAGCTCTTGGTGAGGCAGATTATAATAGGGAGGAGCATGTGACAAAATCCACTCCGATTCATTTCTGCCAGAGAGGAGGGAATCAGAGATGGTACCTGGTTAAGCCCAGTGGTGCATAAATTACAAACTAAAATGGAACAACAGATATTAAAGATAAAGGAGGATTGATGGGAGGTGGGGCTTAAGAGGGTGTGACTGTGTGAGTATAAGAAAGCATAAAACACAAAACTGTCAAAAGTGTTTAAAGATGAGATAAATAAAAGCCTTATGTGGGGAATGGTAAAGCCAATAAGAAAAGATAAAATTCCTAAGTGAATGGGTGTCAATGACAAGAACCCAATGCCTCAGATCCATGGCAATTAGCAAAGCTTTCCTTGGGTCTCTGTGTCTCTGTATGAACATTCATGGAGCACATAGAGAGCATCAACCATGGGACCTCTTGCTCCTGAATGGTCACAGCCTGAGACTGGTCCCCTATAGATACTTCCTACTGAGAGCAGGTGACCCTAGTCTTGTGCTATACATAATAACTGTACTGGGGCTCAGGGTTGTAGATGTCCTGGTGGTTGCTATGCCTTTAGAGTGAGCATGTCCCATCCAGTTCCAGTTTTTCTGTCTCTGTGTCTGTGCATCTGTCCTTTCTTCATTCCTCAGTTGTCTCATTCAGGCTTCCAGAAACAAGCTGTCCTGGACACACAACCCTTGTGTCTATACTTTCACTTACAATCACTCATGATAGGTTTTCTATGAGGGCAAAGTACTTATTCGAATTTTCTAGCTATGAATAGTTTAGATTGGAATATTGAACATACACTATGAGGCATAAACAAGTTGCTTATATTTGCATCAAGCACACCACAATAGCACAGGAAAATCTACAATTTTTTACAAAGGAAAACAAATCATTATTATCAATGTCAATAGGGATGTCTTATTTATATTCATGGGTTTTTTCTTGTTTGGTGCTAGCTCACTGTTTAATTTTAATCTAAGTAGTATTTTTGTTTTAATCTCACTTGTATTTATCCACTAGTTCTTACACTTCATCTACAATATTTGAAAGAAAGAAAAGAGTAACTTGGATTCATGTTTTATATACCAAAGATTTTATGTACACATACTTATACCTTGAATGAATTTCCATATTACATAGGAAACACATATTATAAAATCTAATTTTAATGGGAACAAATGCATGCTTGTCATCTCTATTCATATTTTCTACATAACCAGAAAATCAAAATACATTCGATGCCTGGTGTTAAAAAAATAAAAATGAAAGATTTCTCATTAGTTTAATAATATGAAAGATATTAAGACTCAAGATCATGAGCTATTAAACACCAGGATACTTACAGTGCTATCTATCATATAGACTCTAGTTAATATAAGAATGTTCCTCTTTCATTCTGCACAATGCCATAAAATTTCAAAATCCTCAAAATATAGACCTGACTTGGAGTATTGTATGTATCCACAATATATTTAGGGTTGATAAGTTTTAGAAAAATGTTTATTTGATGAGAAAAATAATTGTATTCCAAGCTGTTTCTTCTCCTTAAAGTTTAACCTCTTCCCCTTTGGGTGTGCTAAATAACTAATTACTTGTGGGAAAAGCTGCTATCCCAGGACTTGTTAGCAATTCTGTTGCTACAGTGTGTTTGCATTACGTAAATCATACCCATTTCCTGTGGTACTGATGCCCATTGTTTTGGCCACCAGTCCACACCACCCAAGCTTTACACTTCCATAGAACTGAGTGGAGAGATATGCTGAGAAAATCTGGGTGGCATTTACAGAAAGTTATTTTTGGTCACATTTCTAAAATTACCCAGAAACCAAAACTATGCCAAATGAAGTAAGGGAAGACAAAAAAAAAAAAAAAAAAAAAAAAAAAAAAAGAAGGCACATCGTGAATTTAGTTCTTCTCAAATATCAACTAAATGATAAGTTTTTTTTTAAACATTAAAATCCAAATGATGAAACCAGTAGTTATTATGGGAAACACACCAAAGTCATCAATAAGTCCCCAGATCTCTAAGAAAAACAATCACCTACTCAACTTCTCTGGGATCTCTCTGGACAGGAATGAAGTTTCTGTGAAAAATAGCACAGTAGAATCATGATCTAAGCAATATACAGACTTAATTTAGTTACTCAACAACAACAACAGAAAAAAAAAACCAACAAAAGAAAGAAACTAAAATGATGAACAACTATGAGTGATACTCTGGAATATTTATGACTACACCAAACTATCACATTAAGACCAAAGCTTGTCACCCTTTTGATGGACTGAGTTAGAACCAGTGACTTAAAAGCAAAATGTCACATTTTATTATTAATGTCTTAACCAGCCAGTTACTCTCAATTTTTTTCTCCTCTTTAATCTTCTTTGCTATCAGAATTCCTATTTTCACTATCAGATAATTAGAAAGTTATTAAGAATGTGCCCATGACACAAATTACATCTATTGTTTACAATACCTTCACAGAAAGACAGACTATCCCCAAGAGTAAGATTCACCTTGAATTATGCCACCTATCATCCAATTTTCTATTTGTTCTTGCTTTTTTTTTTTTCTCTACCCTAGTCTCTAAATAGCCATAGATGTGGTTGGAATGACAAGTGCCTCCTCGGCTCCATGAGCCAAGGTGATCTCAAGAAGGAGTCAACAGACACCTGTCCATCACAGCCAGAGCAAACTGGCAGCAGGTGCAGAACTATGCAAATTGATCCAAAAATGTACTTCCTGTTAGCATATGATTATTTTCCCTCCAACATCTCACAGCCTTTCAAGGCTCTTAATTGTACAATGTAGAAAGAAATCACCTTTGTGCTTCCGTATTTTAGGAACAAACAAATGAGAAAACAGACAATCAGAAACTAGTACTTTGAATAATTCTTTTGGTGCTAAGTATTTTTTCTCTAAATTCAATTTCTTTGGAACGTCTGTCTTGTACACAGTGATCTGTGAGACAGAATACATGGATAGAAAGGGGTTTAGATCAATACTGCTTTAACAGAAAAAGTTCTGGAAGAGACAAAGGAACATAATTAAGCATAACAAACATTTCCCAAGGACAGATTGCTCTAAACTGAACAAAATAAAGCTGTCTTCCCTTTGTGCTTTACCCAGCTGAGGACTCTGTAACTTCAGCTCTTTCTAAGAGGGTTCAGAGGACATTTCTGGTGGTTATTTTTAGGAAATGAAAGGTATGTATCTTAGAGATAAGGGTAATTCTAAAAGGAAGATATTCAGAGGCCGTTGTACGGACACTATAAACACTAAAGGATGGCTGATTCAGGCCAATGGCCCTTACATAGTCTTTAAAGTTTTATGTTTTCCAAGAGTTTCTACATCTGACATTTACTGAGACTTTTTTACACAGTTAAAATAAGGACTGTTGTAATAACAGACGAACTCAAGGAAAATGAGAGTATAAGACAATACATTATTGTTCTGATAACTAAAGTGCATCATATTTCTTACAATTTCAGTTACTTGGGATTGTAGTACACAGATATATCAACTCAATAATTTGTGTTCCTTAGTAAGAGTTCTTTAGAGGCTAACACAATGGGTTGTGCATAAGAAGTATACTGAGGGCAGTGAGGACAAGAACGCAGAGTGAAGAAATGAGAAAGGAAAAAAATAAAAAGGAGTGAAGCAGGTGAAAGTTTTGTTAATGTGCAGTTTAATGTTGTGCTGGTTAAGATTCTATAGAAAAACATGTGTGTGTGTGTGAGTGTGTGAGTGTGTGTGTGTGTCTGTGTGTCTGTGTGTGTGTGTTACAAAGGAGACCTGTTGCATTGTCTTATACAATATGGGCAGGACTACCCCATTCATGAAACTCTGTCTCTGTTGCCAAAGGCTGGATAAATGCTAGACAGACACTCGTCTCCAGTGCACACTGGAAAGCAGTGAGAACTGGTTCGTGATGTCACTAAAGAATTGCAACTGCAGAAGCTGAAGTAAAACAGTAGATACACTTATAGGCAAGCAGCATTACTTTCCCAGAGCTATTTATAGCCAGAAGACACTGTCCGCTCCCAATAAAGTTTGGCCCCAGATATAGGGAATCAGAAAGCCGTGGTAAAGATAGAATCTGTGCATAGTCATTTTAGAACTGGTCTGAAGAAAAGAATCAGATCTACATGGCTATTATTTTTCTAATTTCTGTAAGAAAATATCCAACAAGACTCATCATGAAAGATGAGGAGTTTATTCTGGCTTGCATTTTCGATGGGATACAATCTGAACTGGAGAGAAAGCACGGCAGAGGAGTCAGCTATGTTCACATTGCGTCTGCAGTCAGGAAGTACAGAGATGAATATTCCTACCCTGCTCAACTCCTCTTTTTATTCAGTTCAGCAGTTACGGTGGGTTTGTCTGCCTCAATCTAATCTAGAAAACCCCTTACATACCTAGTGATGTGTCTCCTTGGCAATTCTAGATCCTATCAAATTGACAGTCAATAGTAACCAATACTGATACCTATAGGATCTTTCACAACATATATAGAAAATGCTAAAACAAAGAAGAGTTGCCTCAAAGACACCTGATCAGCACGGATTCTTTTTTTAAAAAGAGAGAGAATGCATTGAACAGTGTACAATAAAGAGAATTTAAAGACTTAGATTTTCCCAGTGCCTCACCTGTGGCTTATGAAATAACTGACAATCTGATGCAGTCTATTCTCAAGGGCATTTTATTTTGAACAGATATACGACTTCACTCTCTTGAGAGGCATTCAAGTGCTAAGTATTAAAGTGTCTCTGCATTAAGAATTTAGGAGGTTTCTAGGCCATTTTATGTTGATAGATGGTATTTGTTCTTAAAGAGGCATTCAGGTAAGATAAAGCAGCATTTCATAGCTCTACCAGGTATCTGAACTATGGCAGAAAGATCTCCCAAATGTCTTGAACAAGAATCATCCCTTAAAGGGTGAAAGGAAATATGTTGATGTGATATGACAGGGCACTGGCCTTGTCTACCATGTGCAGTCTTGGATGCTTGCAATAGGTAATTGTGAGAGGTAGGATACAATAGGTTGCTATAAGAAGGATGGGAAACGAATAGTTCCACACTGAACTTTGCTAGCTTCTGTGGACCCATCTCTTCTTTCTCTGAGAATCACACCACTAGCCCTCAAGGATCACATTCTGCTCGCTGTGTTTATCTCACCTTTCCTTTGGATTTTATTTCAGAGGTATGTGGAAGAAAGAAGCATCTGTCCTACCTATCTTCTTCATGACCAACATCCCTAGAGACTAAAGATCCTGAAATCCAGAAGTCAGCTAGTGCAGCTACTAAAGATCAAACCTCAAGCAGGGAGCCTCTCACTGCCTTTTAGATTCTACTGAGGTACAGCAGTTGCTAAACCCAGCTCTCAGAGCTGCACAGCTGGCTGATTGTGATAGGGCTACTTTCCACAAAGAATAATTTCAAGTAATAATTTAAAACTTAATCCTTCTATAAATACAGTTACAACCTGGAATTATAAGCAATTTATATGCACATTATAAATAGTTAAAACAATAATAACTGTATTAGCAGTCATTCACTGAAATAGTTTTGGTTTGGGAATTTTAATTACTTTGTGATTAAGCTGCTAATATAATTTAGATTTTTATTTTAATGTCCCATAATGAAACTTGACAATAAGTGTATAAAAGAATGGCCCATATGTATAGCTTTGATGTAAAAATATAATTCCTATTTCATAAGTGTTTTCTTTCTGTGAGCCAAAGATAATATACAGATCTGAAGAATCATCATCTTGCCTAATTAATTTATATGCAGTATATATAGGCTGAATCTTTCTAATAAATTATCTGAGCACCCTTATGACATCCCCATGCATTCTTACATATATAGCGATATACATAATACATCTGCACAATAGCAAAACAAAACTAAAAGTATATGATGTTACTTACAATTTATATGGACATAAAAACCTTCAGTTAGCTCATGTCTTTTTAAATGAGTTGTAAGCTTCATTTCCACCTTTTCCACCCCACCCAATAATTATCATTTCAGCCTATCTGGATTAGTAGGCTGTGTGACGTCTAAGACAGCAAGTAGAACAATGACGGAAGGAGATGAAAACTTTCAGTCTTGGTAGGATCTCAGATACTCAGGTTTTTTTGCCCTTTAATTTGAGAGGTCTGTGTGGAACGTAAGAATAGTGGCAACTGATGCCCCGCTGACCTGCCGTCTGGTGTTACGCCACAATTGGCTGGTGTGGTTCTCAAGATGTACGTCTCAGAGAAAAAAAAATTTGTCCCTGTCAGTATGGTACATGGGCGTGTGATGCTCCTGAGTCCGTGGAACACCTGAGATCCATCTGCTAGACTGTGAAAGGCTGATTCAAGCTGTCTGCCATCTGACCCTCAGTTTCAGTTAGCATCGCCTCCTCCATGGCAAATTCCTTACCCAAAGGCATCCATACAGAATATTTATTAGATTCTTTAATACACTCGTACATCTTCAGACATTTTGTCTGCACCACAGAGAACTTATTAAACTAAGGCCCTCCATCTGCTCACTACAGCAGCTATACCACAGATTTTATTGCTTGCATCATTTTTTATGAGAAGTATCTATACTTTTCACAGAACCTATAAAAAGTTCGAAAAGAAAAGCACCTTTGCCCTGAGTGTCTCCTAAATTCATACAAAGGTTTCGATATATTGCTGGTTGCCCTACATTGAAGTGTTGTAAATTAAAGGCAGATGTGCTTTTGTATCAACAAAAGGCATAGGAAGGTTTTAGAGTCTGTAATTCTGTAATTTAAAGAACATATTCAGGGAATATGTCCGGCTATTGTTTCTCCACTCCAAGAGCAATGCACAACAGCACTTCATAAGTATTGTTAAATGAATAATGACAGTAACATCATTTGCTGGAATTGCCTGTGAAGGCTGCAGGGCTTTGATTCCCCAGAGCTGGAGATCCCTGTGTAGCTGTGTTCTTTGAGCCTGAGAGTCATTCTCCACGGATTATTTGTCTGTTTCCTTAAGTTGCCGATGGATCAACAGCCTTAGTTTGAATAGCTCCAGCCACAGAAACTGAACCCTGCTGCCAGCAGCATACAAATTACTTTACAGGTATTTGTACCTTCAGAGTTTGATATTGGCCATTTAGACAACTGATTCCTCCAACTCAGGCATGGATGTCTCACTAGGGATGGAGACGCATGTATTCCCAGTTTCCATGTCTCAGCTGTCCGTCTAGAACCTTGGCTACGCCAGCATTGCTGGGAACCACGTATTTCATCTCCATATGTAATTAGCCCTTTTAAGACCCGTGTTTGTTACATTCTGCTTCAATTTGGAGAAGGAACGGCTTCAGGCATTTCTGAGGCAAACTAGACTGGAAAAAAAAAAAAGAAACTGAGGACATTTGGAAATCTAGAGGATGGAAAGTGGGGATACTCAGAGGTCTTGGGGGAAGAACCTACAGCCTCTCCTTAAAAAGATAAAAAGCATTGCGCCTTTCTGTTTATATTTATGAAAACTTTTTTCTTTTAAAAGAAAGAATGAATTGGTCTACAAATTCTGGAGTGTGTTTATATTCAGATAAAATTCAGTAGACTGCTTTATCCAGGAGAAAAAAAAAAGGCTTTGCTATTTTTATTACCACGTAAGTCTTAAAAGTTCATAGTTACTACAGCCTTCCAAAATTTCACTTATTCATCATAACTGAAGCTAGCAGTAACTGTTCTCAACTCACATTCCAGTTGAGAGAATGGAAAAGAGTAATTCTCAGTAAAGATCTGACAAACTGTAACGTTTTTTAGGAGTGCATCAAATGACTTTCCCAAGATAGTTAACAATGATTTGTTAAATATTTTGATAACCAAGAACAAAGACTTAAGAAGTCTCGCTCAGGAGAGAAAAATAGGTTGATTTCTGCATATGTCAAGTTCTCAGATATCAACAGCTAGGAGATATTCAAATTTGAATAGAAGTTAGAGCACAAACAGTAAGAATTGACGATACCCTCTCTCTTCTCTAGAACCAAATGCTTTCTCCGGTGCCTCTGCTGTCCATCAGGCTTTACTATTTCCTCAAAGGCATTTCCCCTCCCCAACTGCTCACGGAACAGTACCGCACTTGCTGATGACGTTCTAATTATACTATTTCTTTTTTCTTTAGGTTGTCTTCCAACTGGAAGACACACAATTCTCAGTGTAAGATTTTCTTTTGTTATCTATTGCTTGAAATTTCTTTGACAGAGGTCTTGATGGACCACACTCAGGATAAGAGTGAAGGATGCCACCCAAATCAAGACTACCTGTCATCCCATCTCTTGGCCTCGCTCAAGTCGATGCGTCGCCTCTGGTTGGAGCGATGCAGTCAAAATGTGTTTATGCGGGGTAAAAGAGATGGAACAAAAGCTTGTCTAGTCAGCTGTAAGGAATGAATTCAGTGGGGTACTAGGGAGACTGAGAACTGGGCATAGATGCTGGAATTATGGGAGAAAAGGGCACAGGCAAGGGAAGATTAGATAGAAGGAACAGTCGCACCAAATTCAGATTTTTAACTAGGTGTGTCTCTCATTGCTATCATTTCGTCTGAATTATTTTATTATTTTTTTCTCAAACTAGAATAAATAAATACACTGGTACAAATAATTGAAACAAGATAACAGTAGACCTTTGCGTTTGGACATATAGAGCACAGTGGAATTTTTTTATATAGCATCAAATTTGCCTTTTAAATTATACAATATTAAAATGAGTTTACATTCTATGTGCTCAAGGATTTATAAGCCTTTGAGGAGTTATAGAACAACCCCATCTTCTAGGTAGTTAAAGCAGCCGTTCTCAGACAAGTGCCCACCCAAGTTTATGCCTCTAAAATGGTTTAACCACTGGTGGCAAGATACAAGAAGCATCCGCCCTTATGATTTCATATTTTCCTTTCTGATTTTACTTCTCTTTTGTAATATCCTTAACTTTCCTGACCCTATGATACTTTTATTGAAGAAAAATTGTCCCTTGTTGCTCTGCACATCTAAAGTGACCAGGACTCATTGATTGCTTTCAGTTGACAAATGACAAAAATGTTTGTTATCATTTCAGTCTGCGCGTGAAGCCTAGATGCATTATGTCACTGTTCAAAACTGCATATGAAATCAATAAACTTGAGGAGAATGGCTATAAAATCACAATTCTTTAAGTCAAGGGAAAGTAAATTGCTTGTGTTGCCCAGATAGTTTGGGATTTGTTGCCTGTTTCCATAAGAGAGATTTCCTTTCCAATAACTTCAGGCTCAGGAATTACGGTTAGTCACCACAAGCCTAAAGTCAGATACATTAATCTTTATATATGTTCTTTTCCATTATTTCCTGCTTTATTTATGGAAATCATTTTCTTAGAGCAATGCCATAAGTTGTACAACTTGTTTTCATGAGAAACTGAAGTTTAAATAAAAGATCAAAATAAAACTAATGATGAAATACCATTTGAAAAGAACATTGAAGAAGTTACTATTTATTGATCTTGATAAATGTTTCCCAGGGTTGTTGTTGTTGTTGTTGTTTGTTCATGAGTTTGGAATCTGGTTGTACTTATAGATTATAATGTAAGACTCCATGATAATTGTCTGAAATATAATATTATGGACAATCACTTCTTTTGTTTCAAGTTCAGACTCATCTAAGGGGCTGGACCTTGTATCATTTGTTCATCTTAGAGTAAGTCTTAAGGAAAATACAATTCAGAGGCTGGGGCAGGACCAGGGCTTGTTCAAAGGGTACAACAGCCCAAAATTTTATGGAGAGAAACAAAAAAGTTTGATTAAAGCTGTCATTATAAAATGCTATGTATGCAAACGGGGATTTATTCTATTAAACTGTCAAACATAAAAGCTCTCAACTCAATAATTTTTTAATCAATGTCATTGTAGTGTCTCTCATATGTCTCAGGCTACTATAAATATCTTCCTACTGAGATGTTCATTGCTCCAGTCACCTCCACATACAGATTATACAGATAGAATTTTAATTAAAATTCACTGAATAGCCCTCATGAGTGAAGAATCTGTTATGTATGGCCTAGAACTCTAATCATAAATATTTTTATCAAAAGGAAGATCAATGCTCCTGACGCTCCATCTTGTTTTTGAGATAAAACCTAACAATGAATGAAGTTAATTTTATTTTCAAATGGCCATTAAGCTTATAACAATTTATTTACTTATTTTTGAACACCAGGCCAATTAAAAAGTTATTAGTTGCTACAGTTCAAGAGATACTTAATTCCAGACATACTAGCCTTTAAATAATAAGAAAGCAACAATAATAAAGATGATAGACTCAGATTACTTCAGTAAATATATTTTATGGAGAGCTCACTAAATTCTGAAATCACTATTAGATCCTCTTTTTGTGTACTGTTCATAATAGATCTATTGGCCTGTATTTTTACCTCCATTATGGAATTAAAGAATAAAAGAACAAAAAGTATAAAATCTTCATTACAGACACCACAATTTCAAAAATTATTTTTTAGCATTGTGTTTCCTCCTTTTTTTTTTTTCTGTAGTTGAGAAAGTTAGGTACCATCAAGAATTTTAAAGTCAGAAGTTATACAACATCAATTGCATAATGTTCTCTGAGTTAAAGAAATCTTTCAAAATCATCTCAAACAAAAGAGAAACAAACAAACAAAGCAGCAATAGACTTGGCCCTGTGTTGCAGTTATTCTACCAGTGTGGCCTAATGCCTATAATTGTTATTATGGCAGTATTTTCTAACTTTCTAGCAATTATTCAAGACACAGACACCTATTATATTTTAAAATAGCCTTAGTTAATCTGGGGCAGGGCAGATATTAATCGCCTTAGCTACTTCCCGTAGTTGGGCAGGTATCCTACACCATCTGCTTCTAATAATTTCTATCAAGCTACTTCCCATCCATAATCCCAAACACTTGCTAATTATCATCATTTGGGCCAAGTCTCCATCCACACCGGCCATGTGCTTCTCCACCTAAACCATAATGGCGCAGCTTCCTGCTTCCTCTCCTCTCCTCAGGTTTCTCTTCTTCCCAAGATTCTTTCTGTCTCCTCAAGCCCTGGAACCTTAGCCACGCCTACCCCTTTTGCCTTGCCCAGGTGTGATGGCCTTTTGTTGGTCAAATAGGTTAGGCTCTTAGGCAAGGTGGGGCAGAGAAAGCAAGCAGCAATTAGCATCAAAATACATCAGACCAACCTCCTCCAACAGCCTCACGTTAGAAAAGAAACCCAGACACGCTGTAAAGATTCAAGTAAGGATAGTTGAAAATTAAGCAAAGGAAAAAAGCCACCAAATGCATGATAAACTTTCCAAGGCAGACAGATTCTGTTAAAACATTTTCTGATCAAGACCACAGTCTTTAATTAGCCAGTGGGATAGAAGAATAAGGTACCATCAGTACTTTCATTCATAGTTGAACAGAATTTGTAACTTAATAATAGCTCATATGAATAGAGCCAAATTATAGAGCTAAAGCTGAATATGGGACAGGTATCCAAGTATCTTCCCCCTCCTCCCCATAGCCACACCTAAAATAGATCCCCCAAGTTCCTGCTCCTCACTCTACAGTTTTGAGTTTATATACCAGTCTTAATGTATTCTAGTCAAATGCAAAGAATTCCATCTAAAGGATTTAAATTAAAGAACAGTATATATGGCAGGTTACGTGATAGTTATTTAAGGTTGCTACATATTCTTAGTGTTCCTAAGGCACATTGATGATGAAAAGTGATGTTTATAAATGGTAACCTAGGATGGAAATCCATTTAAAAATAATTAGGTATCAGACTTGTAAACACTTACGATTTAATGACTTCCAACTTGTTGTCATGTTCTGTGCCCCCAGGAAGCAGCTTGCCAGATTGTTTCCTCTTTCCTGTTTTTAATATGGAAGTTACAGGAGCCAGAGGCTAGCTGTAGAAAATGTTTTAACAGCATCTGTTTACCTTGGAATGTTTTTCATGCGTTTTGGTAGCTTTTTTCTTTTGCTTAATTTTTAACTTTGCAGAAGCAAGAGATGTGCAAGTGGCATTTATGGAAGGATATATTTTCTTCATAGGAAAAATATTATCAAAGATACTTATGTGCCTGAAGATAAAGTCAGAGGGAATTGAAATATTTCTTGCTATGAATGTTATATTTAAAAGGAGGCAAATCAAATGTACATATTAATAATTTTTGTTGCAGAGAAATTACAAAAATAGAGAGGAAATGCTAACTATCAATAGTATTGTACTTATTACAGCATTCTGATAAGACTTTATTCCAAATAGTTGACATTGAACATTTTTATAAAGATTTCCATTATAGCTGTGGTGTAGAACAGAATATTTCTATGAATGTTTTTGCTGTGAGAGAAAAATCAAATACACTGCAAACTTTGACTGGCAAGTTTATTATTATTTGCCCAGATGAGGAAATTATTGGAAAGTCTATAACATAATTATAATGTTACAGAAATAAAGCTTTGCAGCTGGGAGAGTTGGAATCTGATTACATAACCAACGCCTATACAGTGAAGACATGGCCCTAGTCAAGGGCAAGACTGTGAGGCGGACCTACATGGAAGGAAGTTACGTCATGAGCTCATGCTGCTGTACTAGAAACACATCCATCTTTTTGCTTTCTTATATTTAATTATTATGCTTAGTATATTAGATAGTTAAGATACAAATGTGCTTTCCATAGACTCATTTTATGAGTTGTTTATTTTATCTCTAAGAATAAAATACTTTGGGGAAGGACAGAAAATTTCCCCACACAAATGAGAAAATATCCCAGATGTGCATCTGTTTCACAAACTAAATCGTGGAAATCTGTGGGTCCAGATTTAATTACTTTCCTTGCATGCATATATGTGTACTGCCTTCATGTCTAGTGCCTATGGGGGCAAGAAGAGGGCATCAAATCCCCCTGCAAATGGCGTTGTAAACCATCCTGTGCATGTGAGGAATCAAACCGAAGGCCCCTAGAACAACAACCAGTGCATGGCCTTAACTGCTGAGCCGTCTATCTCTCCAATACCAAAAAATGTTCTATTCATAGACCTAAAATAAGATGACTACTTTAAGACCTTCGTTTCTATTGTATTTTACATCTTTGTACTTATGCCCTTAATATCACTGACACTGGCATTTAAATGGACTCCTTATGTATTTTCCTTCATATTTCAAAAATGCAATTTAGTATTTATATATTTTTATTATTGCAGTGTTTAATGGAAAATTAAAACATAGACCTTTTTTATATAATTTCATCTTTATTGGTTATTGATGCTTATACTATGTTCATTATTCTAATATAAATAAACTAATTTTGCATCAGTTATAAATTTAACATTTTAGAACCCAGTGACGCACATAAAAACAGCAATTATTACCACTGTACAATTTTAGTCTTTTTTGAAGCTAATTCTATTAATGTTTGGTATTTTATATAATTTTAATAATATATCTTTATATTTTATCCAGATTCTATCATTATCTATTACTGGAATAAACACATATAATATACAACAAATGATATTTTACTTTGCTTATTCTTGAGAATTTCATGGTTGCATACAGTGAAATAAAATATATGTGGTCCATTTTCCCTCCAAAGCCCCCAAACCCGCCAACATTCTGGCCTACAGGGAGATAACCTTCAGATGTCTCTCACTAAGAAGCTTTTGGCATTTGAAAGATACATTTGGAGTTATAGTTTTTTTCAATGATTGATTGATTGATTAATTGTGTAACAACGCTCATCCTGCGTGTACACCGGCCCTCCAAAAGAGGGCATCAGACCACATTATGGGTCGCTGTGAGCCACAGTGTGGTTGCTGGGAATTGAACTCAGGACCTCTGGAAGAGGAGCCATTTCTCCAGCCCTGAGATTTATACTTTTCAAAAGACGTGACTCCTGATAGGAGTCCCACGAGTCATGAATGGCTACCCGTCTATCCCCACCATGTACATATGAGTAGAACTTTCATTATCCTGAAAATCGCTTCCAGAACCTCAGACTGGGACCAAATGTTCTTTATTGTCTAATATTTTCTTCTGTTTCTTATCTACAGGGAAACCTTTGGGTTTCGTCTTGTTCCCTGGCTTTTGAAATACGCTTCTATTGGCTTCCTAAAGTAAGTGCACTGGAAGGTAAATTTTTAGATATAATCTGTATTTATCAGTATTTTTTCTTCATATTTGAATGCTAACTTAGTTTAAATTCTAATCTAAATGTTTTTAATTTTTTACTATAAAATTACTCTATTGGTGCTGCTAAAGTATCTAAAAAGCATTTCACATTTCATCTCTTTTAACACTCTCCAAAATCCTCCATTGCTCCCTCTTCTTCCTATGCCTCCAGGATTCTGAAATTTTATAAAAATATTTCTAGAGGAATCTACTTTCATGTGCTATCACAATATTAGATTAAAACAACCAAATATAAAATAAACATTTATGAAACCATGTTGTTATAAACAATAGTATGGTGGCGACTTTTACTTTCTCAAATAATTCTGATAGTAACATGAGCGGTATTTATTAGCCTCAGTTTTTATCCTGTTTATTCTGTTTTTATCCTGTTTTATCCTGTTCATCCAGTTTATTCTCCTCTCCTCTGCTCATTTCCTCATCCATTTTTATTCTCCTATAGTTACTGTCCTAGTAATTAAGATATCTCCCCTTCTTTATTGATAAACACTTAATTCTTTTCCTTCTACTTGTCATAATTTAATTTTTCATGGATATTTGTGGTCTATGCTTGTTACACTTCTTTGGTTATTCCAGAGTGTCATGAAGAACTAACTTTCTTATCTAAGTGTACCATTATTAGCTTTTTTCTTAGAACTTTATTTTTAAATAATTTTTAATGCACGGGAATTCTAGAAAAAGTAGAGTTTCCCTGTACCTACGGTAATTTTCCTTAATGCTGATATCTGGCATAACAAAAGCTAAACAATTTAAACTAAAGAAAAAAATGTATAAAAACACAATGCGAACTTTCCAAAGTCACTCATATAGTACCTCCCAGGCCCTGATGGCCTCTGTTCTAGCTTTACTTCATCTCCTCTCTTTAGTCTCCCACGGTCTGCAGCAATTCCTCAGTCTTGACTGGTTTCTCATGACCTTATTCGTGAAGAGCATTCATCATTTGTTTCATAACACTATTACTCATCTTGGGTCCGTGTGATGTTTCTCCATGATTAAATTGAGGTTGTAGATCTTGGCCAAGACTAACAACATAAAGTGCTTATTCTAGTTTATAGTACCATGAATTGCTGGCATTGATATGTCTTATTCCTAAACCTATTCGTTTTGATCTTTCAGATAAAATGGCTTCTGCCTGTCTTATGAATGACCACACAATGAGCTTTTAGCTTTGCAGTTAAATAATATTTTAGAAGTAATGCCTTAAGACTTGAAACTATCCTTTTCTTTCATGTGTCTGGCTATCCCTGACTTGAACTTTCATCAATATCAATTCCTTGCAATAACTATGACCTTTGTGTCTAGTTATCCCTTCTAATCATCTTGTGCTTCTACATCTGTTAATTGGAATTATTTTATGAAAACAAAATATATAGATATGTATTTATTTAATTATTTAAGCAAGTAAGTATAAACCCAGGGGCATTTAATTTATATTTTTGTAATCCAATCACTATCACTTTTACTAATTACTCAAATTGTTCTAGTTTTGGTCTTTAGGCAGGTTTCAGCTTGTTTTAATAATCTTAAAGCAAATATCATCTATATAACCAAAGCATAGCAAGGTATTCCAAGTTCCCCTTGTGTTTCTAGAGACCAGATACTGAAATCAGCCACTTTCCCAGGGTGCCCTGCTTGATATGCTAGGTAAACATGCAAGGAAACCAAATCTTCACCTAAGTGCTTGCATTTTTCCAGGGTATCACATAGACACAATCATATACATGTGACTGTGTATATGAATATGTTCCTGTATATGTTTTATAACACTAATTTATGTACATTATATTGATAGCTCCAACCTATTCTGGCATGATAGGGTTCATCTAAACTTTTAATTCATTAATATATTTATCTAAAATTTGGAAAACTCCTCAATGTATACATTACTCATAGTATATTTCTTTTTCATCAGCTCTGATATGCAAGTAAATGGTTCCAGGAATTTAATCCACACACTTGTGAGTAATAAACTTGCTCACTAGAGTATAGTACTGAGCAAGTGTTTTGTTTATTGGTGGACTTCTTACTAGCCTTATAAAATCTGGCCAAAATTCTGTATCCCAAGCAAATTCCTATATTAGTTTCCCCGGGGATCCATGACAAAGAGCAAGAGACTGAGTAATAAAACAGTAGATTTTTTTCATGTATAACTTTCTTTAAATCATAATCTTTTGAAAATATCAACTTTTTACTCAGTTAAACAAAGAAAATATCTCCCTAGTTAATGAAGTTACCTATAATGACTCATTAAGTTCATCTGAAGAAATATACTTTTAAATTTAAATCATATAATTACAGCTGTTCTTGCCTTTTATTAAATCAGATAAATTCCAAATAAAGAAAAACAATTAGAAATATAATTATACACCATTATTTACTCTATACCTTTCTTAGGTTTTGCTTTTATTTTTTTCTTCAGAGCTGAACATTTGGCAATGGAGAACAAAGTGGTGTACTCTTCCCTGGGAAGACCACTCTCTTCTCCTCTCAGCATCCTCAGTTGCCCAAAGTTCCTTGTGCGGGGTCGAGGCCTCCTGGGCTTTTCTCCATCTACTTTGACATACGACCAGTGCTATCACATTTGGGCAGTCTTGTTGGTGAGACACTATGGGTGTAGCTTGTGATAGTACTAGGAGACACAATCTCACAGGACATCACCTGATCCTGCGGCTTTTTACCATTGCTTACCCACGTATTTTGCAATGGACCCCAACTTTGGGTACAGAAGTGAATTTTAGATGTATCTATTGAAACTGGCCTCCAAAACTCAGTATTTTGATTTGTTGTGGTTTTCTGTAGTTGTCTTGGGCTGTTTCAAAGAGAATTTTCCATGATGGTGGGTGAGGATCACATGTACCTGTGGGTATTAGGACAATGGTCCCATCATTCTGAGGTGCCAGGACCTAGCCTGTAGGTTTCTGCAAGGCCATCTGCTCTCTGGTGGCCGTCCAGGAGAAGACTTCTTGTTTCTTCTAGTTTCTCCTGTCTGTCCCTGTGTATCTTCACATTGTCTTCGCCCAACGTTTCCCATTTCTATGAGAACACCAGTCTGAACTGGGCAAACACGTCTGGCTGCATTTAAAAATGATTACAACTCTAAAGAGCTCATTCCCACCTTCATTAATATTGACATACATGGAAGCTTAAAACTTCAACATACCTTTTGGGAAAACACAACTTAACCTCTTCCCTATGCTCATATGATTCAAGTTTAATGCAACTCAATTTATTCATTACATTTCTTGGAAGGGGGGGGCATTACACGGATATCCTATTGAGTTTTAAAGTTTACAGTAAGAAGGTGTTTTGTGCTAATGGTGTCCATTGCTGCAGATTTTCATAAAAGCAGCATGTATATCCATCACCACAGTTAAAATAAATCCAATCACCCTTAAATTCCTTCCCATGTCATGTAGCTTCCCATCTTTCCACCACAATTTTTGAAGCTTTGTTTTTCTTATATTCACCCCTGTTGCCAAACTGTCTTGGACTCTCCAGCTCTGAATAATGACACAGACTAATTAAGTTTATGAAAGCTTAAGTGATATAGCTGGGCTGACTCTCAGTTAGCTCATACAAACTAATCCCAGCTGTTTCTGGCTTATATCCAACCATGTAGCCCATTACCTATCTCATTGGGAAGTCCCACTTTTCTCTCCTACCAAGCTACTGACTGTCAAATCTTTATTAAGCAAATCAGAGGTGAGAAAACATATGTTTACAAAATACGGAGGCATGTGATAATCCATAAGAATAACCATGCCAAAATCCGGCAAGTACTCAGCGCTCTGGCAGTAGAGAAATCAATATTTGAATAATACAAGAGAGCCTGTACACAGTGCACAAAAACGTTACCCCAATATACCTCTTTATTCAAAGTTTTCTTTATCTTGTAGTTTTCTACTTCCTAAATTGTGGTCAACATTAACTTCTAATCACATTTATTGCAAAAGATAGATAATCTATAGGAAGATAAGGTAAAATACTTCGAAAAGGTTTTCAAACACATACAGAAAAGGGCATTTAAAGATGTTTTTAGTATTTTTAAAGATCCATTGACAATAAGACAGGCTAACTCCCGGCAACACCCAGCCTATCTCAAAGAAGATGATGAGCATCAATGAACCTCCTCATGGAGATGGCTTCAAATGTGGCAAACAAGGCACTGGGGAAAATGTCCTCATTTCTGCCACTGGCAGAATTCTGCCTAAAATGGGCAAGCTTGGATACAGACAGAGTCGACGGCCAAACTCTGCCAAGACATGGTAAGCAAGTCCTCAATAGTTCCTGCCTCACAAATATGTCTGTCAGATATATTGGGCCAGAAGGCTGAAGATGATGCTCCAATGTTATAAAGAGTTTTCAGTGACTGCTCAGGTAGCAAACTCTATCATTTTCTCATTATGAAAGCTGCTAACCTGCACCTCCTGTCTACACAGGTAATTAATTTTATTCCTTCTCAAGTCTCTGATGAGGTTGAAGACCAGAGAGTTTAGTTTTACAATTAAGCTTAGTTATTTAGGGGTTAAGATGTTTTTAGGTCTAGATAGATGTTTTAAGTTGATAATGATAAGATATGGCAGATATTGATTTACATTCAGAATTTTAGATGCACCAAGACAGGAAAGCTGTTTTCTTCAAGGCTGCCAAACACAAATATGCAAAACACTAAGAATGTAGCATTTATATAATTCCTGATTGTTTCATAGTTTTTCTTGCTGTAGGTAGTTTACTGTATATATGTGTAATAACATAAATATGTATGTAAAAATTATTTTATTTTAAAAAATTCAAACAGCCAACAAAGGATAACACACATCTCTGAGTGTGATGCTGGCTGATGACTTTGTTCTTAGGCCATTCACTTGGGAGCACGGCTGATGTTAGCACTCTTCCTCCTGAGCTGATCTCTTTTCTTAAATTCATGCATAGTTATAGTTTTAAATTTTGTTTGACCCTTTGAGTCTGTGGCAAAACAAAAAAGCAAGAAAACAAGCAAATGATACCTTCTATTATTTTGTGGAGTTTAACAGATCAAGAAAGCAGTGCATGAGTTCAACCCACCATGTTGAACTCAAAGTCGGTCTTTTATTTTTGTATAAACAAACATTGTCTTCTAAATTTTTTTATTACAGGAAGTAAGTTTAATATTGGAAAGAGCACAGACTTTAAAACTAATGGTATATGTAAATCTGAAGTCTGACTTCCTGGGTCCAGCTTTAGTATAATTGACAGGGTGGAAGGCAATTTCAGAAGTTAATTTAAAACTTGAGGTGTGATTAATTGAATACAACAATAGAGTTTAATAAGCATGCATTCTAGGGTAAGAAAGAGTTTTTGAAATATCTGTGAGGTAACATTGAAAGAAGGAATGGTTGAGTGGGACTTAGGAGTCCATTGTGATCATGGTATCTCTCCTGTGACAAGATATGATATTGATTTATATTCAGAATTTAAGACTCACCAAGATAAAAAAAAAGATGTTTTCTTGAAGGCTGCCAAACACAAACAGCCAAAACACCATGAATGCAACATATATATAATTCCTGATTGTTTCGTGGTTCTTCTTGCTGCTAGTAGTTTATTGTATATATGTACAATAATATAAATGTATATATAAAAACTATTTAATAAAAAAGGTTGCAAAAAAAAGAGTCCATTGTGGTACCATCCATACTGCTTTATGAAATGTAGAGGATGGAATTTCAATATTTCTTAGTCAAAGCAGAATGAAGTCTCTTTAGGAATGTATGTGGTCTTTGCTGAAGGTACATCCATTCTGAAGTGACACTGGAAATTGTGTCAGCCCAAGTAAGAATGGTGAGAAGAAAGAGGAAGAAAGTATCCAGAGGGCTGCCATTATTTTGGGTTTCTTCTTCTCTGTATGGCCAGTGTGCTTATTGGAAAGCATGCTGTGAAGAGGAATTGGGTTCTTCATGAGAATACTAAGATGATACCAATCTTACTTTTGTAAAATCCAGGGAGTAATGCTCCATTTTTCTCCAGTCAGAAGGAAGAAAAACAGAAACATTTCCATCCACTTTCAGAAAACCAAAGTTTCTGGTCATCTGCCTTCTGAATGCCAACATCTTAGGAGCTTAATTTCTTTGCTAGAAATGGACAGAAAATGAAAAATTTCAAGATAAAAAAATCCCAACACATCATTATCCCATGCATGACAGGGTTCATTAATAATTTTACTGCCTTTCTTTTGTGCTTTGTTTCTTAAATTTTATTGCAGAATGGGAACTTTCTCAGAATTGTCTTGAAACCAAACATGTCTTCTCACTGTTTCTGGGAGAAAATCAATAAAAGCTCTGGTAGCAGTATAATTTTAATTAAGAAAAGGGCTGTAGAGTGAAGGTCTAGAGTTGCATAATTTGTCTCCTTGAAATCAAAGATAATTGGTTAACATTTACACATTTACATTTCCTCTTAACCAATATTTATAATATCCTGTGTTTTCACTTTAAAAGTGAGACGGTTCTCATTTGTCTACATTGCTTATAAGGAAACCATTGGGCATCAGCAAATACATTAACTTCAGATTACAGTAATAAATAATAAAGCGGCAGACTGCAGCTGCTTTTAGCCAACATTCTCATAAGGCTTTATAAGCTCTGCTGCTGATCCTTGCATATGTTTGCGAGTCCATTGCTCACC
The DNA here is from genome assembly GCF_964271855.1 of Acomys minous. Lineage (NCBI taxonomy): Eukaryota > Metazoa > Chordata > Mammalia > Rodentia > Muridae > Acomys > Acomys minous. The sequence continues at coordinate 94,593,554 of NC_140496.1, read as the reverse complement.
TTGTAAGAGACATGTTAACTCTTTCAAGTCCCAAGGGCACCATTTAGTAAATGGCTTCTTTAGTGCTCTAAATGTACCTTAGTTCCCTGAAAGAGATACATTAATCTTCAGAACATCCCTAGAGAAAACAGATCAGAAAATAGAATTTTCTTGGTCTTTTCAGGTCCAAACATTATAAACCTTATGCTACTGAACAACAACCATAACACAAAAAAAATTCACTAGTTTCTACTCCTCGATGTTTCTGAATATTTTCATATTTGAAGTATGTATAAGGAATACATATGAACAGAACTGATTTTCGTTCAACTGAATCACTAGTATTGTGCCAAGTGACTCCTACAAAAATAGCATCTCTTAGTCACTTAAGGAAAATGCAGATGCCGCTACGATATGAAAACCCAGAGGCAACCACCTGTTTTGTGGATACAATCTCAGTTTACTGACTGTTGGACAAGAGAAGAATCTAATGGCAAGAAGAAATAAGTTTCTTGTTTCTTAAACTCAGTTCAATAGATACGTAGAAGAGGATCACTCAAAAAATTTACATTAACATGATATAAGAAACCTAGAGGGCTGATACATTAAAAACTGAAAGGGAACACTCCAGTTTTTTTCCTATTCCTCAAATGTTTTGTTGTTGCAAATAGAGGCTTAGTACACCATTTTTACTTCCCAATTTTGAGTACAGAGAAATATATGAAATTCCCAGGCCATTTCTTATTAATATGCCCATTTCCCAATGTCATTACAGGCTATATTGAAGAAATATAACTCTCCCAAATGCTGCAATTATAGTTAAAAGGAGAAGAGAGATCTTTAAATAAAATTTCAGAATGTGAAAAAAAATACAAATGAAATATATTTCAAGTCTTTATAAAACTCAAAAGTTTTCTGAAGAGGTTCATCGATGTCTACAACTTTAATTTTTATTACGAACCTAGATTCAGCCCTTGTTTCACACGTTCCCTAATCACCATTCCTGAAAGAAGGAAGATGAGAGGAACTGACCGTGCTGGGCCCTCAAAGTCCAGCCTCTTGAGGATAAGGTGGAGAACTGGCCTCTGGAAGTTCAAAGCCCAAAGTTGATAGCATAGACATTCCATAACTGCGGCAATTCTGGGTCTTGCAGATAAAGAGGCAGCAATGTGGCCCCAGCTAACCGGTCCATTTTAAAGAAATTTTTTTTTTTTTGCTTCTGAGTTTAGATCAGATCCATCACCTAGAGACTGAGGAGTAGGTAAAATTAATAAGGCAGATGCACACTTGTAACAGAAAGTTGGGTTTTTATTTGTTTGATTTTTGTTGTTGTTGCTACCTACCGTAAGATGCTTTTTGAAATACAATCAGGATTTTGGGATACAAATCCCCAATCATAAAGGTAATAAAATCCTAGTTATTGAATCCGGGAGGAAAGCTTTCACACAGTAGGCGCACAAATTCTTTCTTTTCTTACTAACACAATTCTCTTGCTTCCCTAAAGTGACTTGTGTTTTTTCTGAGTGAAGTTATAAGTTCACTAAATGAGTCTAAAGAGTATTATATCATTCCATGAAATCCAAACTTACATCATTGATGTATACCATGCGAGGCGGCATCTCACAGTACCTCCCCAAACATAAATTCAGGCATGAGGTGCATATTCTACAGGCACTGCTGACTTCCACAAAAGTTCAATGTAGGGTGGCTACTCTTATCTCATTGAAGAAAACTTAGGTATGAGAATGGTAGGTTTTAGTGTCTCCTTGAGCTGTGATCATTTAGTTCCGGATCTATAACATTGCTTTTGTAATTTTGTGATATGTAAGAATATTCCGCTGCATACACTGTCTATTAAAGTTATCTAGGAAAAATGAAAAATAGGATATACTTTTGGCTTTGCATTAAGCAATTGTTACTATGAATAATTGGATCATATAAATATGGGAGATGAAAAAAATCCACAATTTTCTATTTTAAGATGCATGGCTTAGGAACACCAGTGGTGTATTCAATCCAAGGCTGACATGAACACCTGGGGAGCTCACAATACAAATCCTAGTTCAAGTTTAGGATACAAAGTCTTAAGATATTCTAGCTTTTTTAGTGTATGTCAAGAGAAAGGAAGGCAATTCCTCTTTCTTCCATTGTTTATTCTATTGAGACTCTCAACACTTTGAACTTTGCTCACCTGCACCAACTGTGGTATCAACAGACCACCTGCATTGAGATGATAATCTAATTTCAGTCACATATACCTTCACAGGCACATTCAAACATGGTTTTTAATCTGGGCACTCTGGAACCTGCTCAAGATCATGCACAAAATTATCCATCACAACCTGTAAAGGGGTTTAATGACTCATGGGCTTGAAATGATCAGAGGCAAGGTGGGCTTGCTGGAGACCTGACTGAATGTTCCATAGTCTTCTGTGCCTTTCTCCTCTGCTGCTTCCAGTCTCAGCTGGATGCCCATAGATGCCAACTTCATGTTTGGGCAATCGCAGCCTGAAGAGGAAAAATCAAGTCATTTCAAGCAGAAAAGTAAATGCTCTGTACTTCATTCTGAATGGTCCTGCTGTCTACTGTGTTTCCCACTGCCAGGCTACAGGGCAAGAAACCGACTTGTACATGTTTGCTTCTGAGGCAAGGCTTCTGGTCTTACCAGGGAAACTGGAAAATGAGTTTTCTGCTGAGTGTTACAGTTAGCTCTTTTAAAATGAGATTACTGGTCCCAGACAGCAATGGAAACTCGGGCATTCCAAAGCCAGTGATGATACTTCACTGTTATAGTCCTTCAGATAAGCTGTTGTATTAATGGTAGGGTTGCAAGCGAAAGCCCAAAACCAACCAGAAGGCAGGCGTGGTGAGATGCAGTTCCCTGCGGAACAGGTCAGGCAAGCGAGCACTGAGCTCAGGGCGATGGGCCTGGCTTCAGACAATGCCAGTGAGTAATGCAAGCTTGCAGCAACTGGGCTGGAGTCTGTCTTACTGACTGCCAATCTTGGGGCATTCAGTGGGTGATTCTTCAGGAAGCCTTTTCTTCCCTAGAATAAATGAGCCTCGGCCAGTCATGTTGGAGGAGAGGAGTGAAAGAGCAAGCCTTTACATCATGATTCAGAGACGTTATAAACATAGGGCAGTGGGAGGGTTTCCGAGAGTAAATGTGTGTGATTCACTGGCTCTGGGGTGCCAGGGATACTTGATTTGCATGTAACAAGACAGCCCTATAATGAGAGAGGAAAGCAGTATTTAATTATCCTATGGGTTTTATCAAATGCTTTCTCTGCATCTAAAGAGATGATCATGTGGTTTTTTGTTTTCAGTTTGTTTATGTGGTGGATTACATTGATGGATTTCCGTATATTAAACCATCCCTGCATGCCTGGAATGAAGCGTACCTGGTCATGATGAATGATATCTTTGATGTGCTCTTGTATTCGTTTTGCAAGTATTTTATTTAGTATTTTTGCATCGATGTTCATCAGAGAAATTGGTCTGAAATTCTCTTTCTTTGTTGAGTCTTTGTGAGGTTTAGGCATCAATGAGACTATGGCCTCATAGAATGAATTTGGTAATGTTCCATCCCTTTCTATCTTTTGGAATAGCTTGAAGAGTATCGGTATTAGCTCGCCTTTGAAGGTCTGGTAGAATTCTGCACTGAAACTATCTGGCCCTGGGCTTTTTTTGGTTGGGAGACTATCAATGATTGCTTCAATTTCTGTAGGGGAAATGGGACTATTTATCTTTTCTTCACTCAACTTTGGCAAGTGAAATTGATCATGAAAATCGTCCATTTCCCTTAGATTTTCAAATTTTGTGGCATATATGCCTTCAAAGTAGGATCTTATGATTCTTTGTATTTCTTCAGTGTCTGTTGTTATGTCTCCCTTTTCATTTCTGATTTTGTTGATTTCAATACTGTCTCTCTGCCTTTTAGTTAGTTTGGCTAATGGTCTGTCTATCTTGTTGACTTTCTCAAAGAACCAGCTCTTGGTTTTGTTGATTCTTTGGACTGTTTTCTTAGTTTCTAATTTGTTAATTTCACCCCTGAGTTTGATTATTTCCAGACATCTACTCCTTTTGGGTGTTTCTGCTTCTTTTTTTTCTAGGGCTTCCAGTTGTGTCGTTAAGGTGCTTATGTGCGATGCTTCCAATTTCTTTTTAAAGGCACTTAGTGCTATGAATTTTCCTCTTAGCACTGCTTTCATTGTATCCCACAAATTTAGGTATGTTGTTCCTTCACTTTCATTGAATTTCAGAAACTCCTTGATTTCTTTCTTTATTTCTTCCCTGACCCAGGTGTCATTTAGCAGAGAGTTGTTTAGTTTCCACAAACGTGTAGGCTTTTTGTTATTTCTGTTGTTGTTGAATTGCAGCCTAAGCCCATGATGATCTGATAGGATACAGGTATTATTTCAATCCTCTTGTATCTGTTGAGGCTTTCTTTGTGAACTACGATGTGATCAATTTTGGAGAAGGTTCCATGGGGTGCAGAGAAGAAGGTATAGTGGGACTCTAGATGAGAGAAGCATGGGAGAATGGCAAAGTAGAAGGATCCAGAGGGTCCTAGAAGCCTACAAGTAGAACATTATGATAGGCAGATTTGGGCTCAGGGGTCCCGCTCAAACTTAGGCACCAGCCAAGGACAATACAGGCGGTAAACCTTAAACCCCTACCCAGATCTAGACAATGGATAGAATACTCTCCACAGTAGAGTGGAGAGTGGGATATGACTTTCTCACATACTCTGGTGCCTCACCTTTGACCATGTCCCCTGGAGGGGGAGACCTGGTGGCACTCAGAGGAAGGACAGCAGGTTACCAAGAAGAGACTTGATACCCTATGAGCATATACAGGGGAGGTAATCCCCCTCAGGAACAGTCATAGGGGAGGGGATTAAGGGGAAAATGGGAGGGAGGGAAGAATGGGAGGATACAAGGGATGGGATAACCATTGAGATGTAACAAGAATAAATTAATAAAGGAGAAAAAAAATAATTATCCTATGGGTGGTTATCTCCAGGAATCCCCACCTGCTTGCTGAATTCATTTATCTGGAAAGGGTGGGGCTTGTAATCTGCCTAAGGGTTATGTGACTCTCCTTAGATCATCTTTACAGGTTCTGGGGCAGATTAAACAGAGGAGAGGGAATCACACTGAGAAAGGTAGTCTGTCATCCTATACCAAGCTCATAGGCTATCCGGAAATGCCATGGTGTGGCACATATGATGACGGCACAGCTGGAAATGCCTCCACAAGTCTCTACCTATGGCTCCAGAATGTCAACTGATCAAAAGTAACTGACTGGATCTTAATATCAAAAGAGCAAAAGAAACACTCAAATAGCAAGAGGGTAGCGATTAAGAATATTTTGGAAACGTGGATTTAGAAAAAAAAGAGTTCTAAAATATTTTTCTTTTGGACTACAATTTCTTTGAAATTTAATTTTGTTTTCAACTTGCTAATTCTATTCAGGTGATATATTAAATGCTTATGCACTATAAGCAAGTAATTAATTGAATAAATAAGCCATCGTAATTACAAACATTAAGTAAGTATAGTTTGTTTTATAAAATTTGAAGAAAGGAGACATTTTCAGATAGTGAAAAAAAACTGTAAAGTCTGAAGTAATAATGATTTAATAAGTCATCATAATGTAAGTTTTGTAAAATATGAGGAAAGGAGACATTATAAGAATAAAAATGGTAAAGTTTGAGGCAATAATGATTTAGAAAATGTTTTACTACTACACAGTTGGAAAAGCAGTACTCAGATGACTGATATGCTCAAGATATGCATCATTCTCACAATGAGCTTTGTTATCATAGTTTTGGTCTTGCACAGGGACATCGCTTGAATATAACCATCATGCTGATGCTGCACTGGGAAGGGGATTCTCACAGCAGTGAGCACTGATAAACAGTCTCATAATATCTAAAAGCATAAGGAGAAGGGAAAAAAGGCTCACATTATGTATCATTTCCTCATTCACAAAATATAGATGGCATGCCCAGAACAGTGCAGAGAAATGAAGAGGTCCTCTCCGATGAGCACCAAATGGAACACATCATAATGAAATGCTGAGCAAAACAAGACGTTGGCTGAAACACACTAACAGAACAGAAAGCCAGCTCCTTGATGACTCATCTCTTCTCTTTCTCCTATAAAACCTACTGGACCTTAATATAGTTCTAGGCACATAGGCAGAGCTCAATAAATATTTGAGAGCCTCATAAAGACTGTCATGATGAGCACCAGTGCGGGTGTTAAAAATAGCCTCTGGTCCCAAGTTTCCTCAGTCACTGTGCTGTTTATCCTTAATCAGGCGTGCACTGCATCTGACATATTCAATGTTTCCATTCTTATCATCTCTCATCACGGGCTCCTTAAAGGATCTGTAATAGTCTCTCCATCAGCATCCCCCCTATTACTTCATAAATGAAATGAAAGCTGCATAGAGAGAGTATGCCCATGTCCCTCCTACCATTTTATCCATAACTCAGGAAGTGTCCACTTTCCTCCTTCCAGGACGGGCTCCCCCATTCTGATTTTGTGCTTACATTGGACTATTTTCTTTTCTTTCTCAAGCTGTTTTGCCTTTATAATGCCACAGATTTTAATTATCAAGATTGTAAAATTAAATTCTATAGTAGGTCTCAGTTTTCTTATTTCCCTCTCATCTGTGTGAATTATAGTTGGATTTTTATCTCTACCTTTTTAATAAGCATTACACTCATAAAATTTACAAAATTCTTAACTTTCATTGATTTGATTTATTTTCGAGTTTTTTTTTTGAAATATCTAATGATTTGTTTCTATTATCAACCAACAAATTATTTTTACGATGCCTCTTTTTTTATTTAAATAATTTATTCAGATTACATCTCAATTGTTATCCCCTCACTTGTACCTTCCTGATCCCCCCTCCCTCCCTCTTTCATCCTATTCCCTCCCCTAGGTCTGTGACAGAAGGGGACCTCATCCTCCACTATAAGATCACAGCCTGTGAGGTCTCTTCCTGGTAGCCTGCTTACTTTTCCTCTGAGTGTCACCAGGTCTCCTCTTATACTTTTAATTTTGTCCTCCCTCTTTCATGTGTTTCCAGGGACCATGGGGTTTCTAGTACTTTGTTGCCTTGGTAGTATGGCATTACTCAGACCACACAAATGTCTGTGCTAGTCTAAGTTCTCTTAAGAAAAGTATAAGTTTATTTTTGATTCATGCCTTGGGACGTTTCCCTTCATACTTTCTTGGACTTTTGTGATTCGGGAACTGTAGTAAAGTAGCATATATCGGTAGAAACATGAATGAGGAAAACTGTACATCTCATGCTTACAGAGTAAAAGAGACAAGAGTATACACACACACACACACACACACACACACACACACACACACACAATTGGACAGCTATTTTCATGCTAAGATTCAGAATTATCAAACACTTCTTCCTAGTAGACCCTGTCTCCCAAAGTTTCTATTACCCCTCATTTCATCATGCTGGGGACCAAACCTTACCACATAGGTCTTGGGGAGACACTTAAGACATGACATACAGTGAGCACAAGTGATGGTCAGACATGCATCTACCCACTATAGAACTCTTCAACTTGTTTTGATGACAATTTCTTCATATATCTCTTAGCAAAACTATTTTCTTCAAATTCTTGAAATCCTGGGTCTTTTCCCTCAGGACTTCCTTCCACTCTTCAGAGTCATCTGTCTGTGTTGTATTCATGTTCCTAGGTTGCCATTCTTATTCTTTTTATTGAAAATAGATGTTTTAATAAACATATTCTTATTATGATTTCCCTTCCTCAGATCTTTCAGACTTCCTTACCACCCAAAGCAACACCCTTTCTCTCATTAGGATACAAACAGGCATCTAAAAAGATAATAATAACAAAATGAAATAAGATTTTCTTAAAGAAAAAAGAACAAAATAAAAATGTTAAACAAATATAGGTGCAGAGACACATATATTAATGCCCATAAAACCCCATAAAAACACAAAACTGGAAACCATAATATACATGCAAAGACCTATTTTTTAAATAAACCCTGACAAAATATTACAAGACAAAGCAATTCCAAAAGTGCCGTTGTGTTGGTTTTGTGGTGTCTGTCTACTGTTTGGTTTAGGGCCTGGCCTTGAAAGTGGTTGCCTATCGAGTGAAACTCCTTTGGTTAGAAGACACTTCTGAGTGCTAAGCACTCTCTTCCAGATCTTCCTAGAAGCTGCTATCCTCCACCCTGCACCTGCTTCTAACTCAAGCCTTCTTTTTAACCCTTTAACTGGATTTCTTTGTGTGGGGTGGGGAAGAAACAAGAAGTGCTCAACCTTCTGATCCCGCCAGTGCATTGTTGTTTTGTTGTATACCAAAACTATATCTAATCTTTAACTGGTTCTATTTCTGTCTACTGCATAGAGCAATGGCATCCATAGATCAACGGCTTCCATGTGGATCTCACTGTACCCTAATGAGAAAAACAAAAGTCTATGGCTATCAGGACAGAACATGACACATTTGTCCCTTGTACTCAGCCAAATGCTATGCTAAGAAAGTCTATAAAATGCTAGTAAGTGGTAATTCTTTATCAAGTAGGTGTTCAAAACATGTATACCCGTAATGCATTCTTATTTGTACATCCCACCCTTCAAGCTTTTATTGCAAATATATGTTGCAAAAAATAGTGGCTTTAAATTGCAATCTGTTGTGTACTTTTTGTCAAACTGTTCTGAATAAATATGGGAAATGCCTTGAGTAATGAATGCCAAAGATGATTGAAATCCCTCTGTGCCATAAATTTAAACTGTATTCTCAGTGATGAAGAAGATTTTGAATTATGCAAAAGATATAATTGGACATTTTATCCTGAAAGAAAGGCAGAATAAATATTACAAAACTCTCAATAACCAATTTCTGCTTTTTTTAAAGCTAAAAACAAATTTCACCATCTTATATTAAAGTAGAAAAGAAATATAAAATGACAGGAGACAGTCATTGTGTTTTCTTTTCTATTCAAGCATTTCTTCTTGAATGTAAACATGCAGTGTAATAGGTCATGTATAGTTTCTTTGGTTATTAACTTCAGCCCAGAAACTCGGTTTTTATTATTTCTGTTATTGAGTATAATTGCCATTTCTTTAAATAATTAAGAATTTTTCAGTGAGCCAGGAGAAGAATTAGGTCAAAATTTGAAAAGCTCAAAGAATCTGACCTCTGCTAACACTGACAACTCTACCAGAGTCTTTTGTAGAGAGACATTTCCAAACAATTGGGCAGATGAGCAGAAACTGATCTTTATAAGAGAGCTAATTTTAAGATCCCTGAGATCATTAACTACTCCAGCAAATGTTTCCTGAACAAGGCAGCGAGCAAACATTTCCAAATTCATGGTAACTGTTTACAACCTTTAAAGGGACAAAAATCATATTTTGTGAGGTTACTCATTTTCTTTGGAAACCACAACTCTCTGTGATGAACATTAAATAGAGTAGGAGCTTGGAGGTTAATAAATTAACGAAGGGTGGTAGGACAGTAGTTCTGGGAATGAAGTGGCTCCATAGCAGTCAGCAATGATAAAACAGAGGGTAGAAACTTCGACTTCACAATTTCACTGAGAAACAGAATGATGCCAAGTAAACCAAAATTATTTTGTGTGAGAATCAGAAATAGTATTTAAATTCATCCATTTCCAGAAACACTGCCAATCAAAGGTGAGAAGAATGACATGTTTGTTCCATTGCCAGATGGTTCCGATGTTGATTTTGCTAGTGTATGCGCTGTTTGGCTTCCATGTCTACATCCCAAATTTGAAGGTGACTGAAAATCTCTGCACTTGTCAAATCTCCTAGTTAACATTCAACAGTTGGTGGTCTTGGCAGGGATATTATTCAGAGATAAAAAATTTTATTATTTATATCATTTTAGATGGATGTTTTGAGAGAAGTCACTTAATGTGTTTTTCTCCTGGAAAGCAGACAAACAGCACCAGAGATTGGTATGGACTTAACTTCATGGTTTTAATTTTGGCCTTTGTTATTCTGTAAGATTTCTGATTGATATTCAAGACTCAATAAGCTTTAAAAATACATCATGAGCACACCATCTGAAAGTGCTCAAAAGCATGTGTCATTTGCCATATTTTAATTACCATAATTATAGCCACAAATGTAGAATGAGTAAGTTGGAGAATAGTTAGATGATATATTTTGTTCAGAACAAATTTTCAGAGGTATTCTATTTCAAAAGACCAAACAAAATCATAATTGTGTATCATGTGCCCACAGAAATTAAGGACCATTACTAACATGTAGCAACCTGTTGTTTAATTATAAAAGGAATTTAAAGTCGATTAAAAGTTAATTGCATTTTATGGCCCTTTAAATTTTGAAATTCTTCATTTAAAATACATGATATTCATATGAGCCAATAACATCTCATGTTGTTTATATTTTATCAGAACTGATAATATCAATATAGTATGAACAGCTATCTCACCTAAATGTATATACTATGTGCCAGGCATAGAGATGTGAGCCAGGATAAAATAATGAAGAAACATATAAATGGTGTAATTTACAATTGAATCATCACAACATAATGTGTGTACGATATAAGAAAATAGAAAACAATGATTCCTTATCATAGCTGTTTCTGCAATGTTAAATCTAATCTCACATTTAAGAAGTAATCTATAACTACATTTTGAATAATTTTTATCTAAAAGTAAAAAAAAAAATATTTGCTAGCTGAAAGTGAAACTGTTCCTCAATTGTGACTCTTCAATCCCAAGTGTGTCTAATATTTAATTTCTGCCAGAAAAGTGCTACTTATCAAGTCCACCAAAACCACCTCATTAGTTTTGATAGATACTATTTTTTGTTATAATTCAATTTTAGACAAACTTAGAATCATTTATTTACTTCTGTATGTGTTTGCAGCCAATTAATTTTGTGAGACTCATCCTGAAATTACAGAGCTCAAGGTTAACTGGTCAACGGAGCCCATGCTGAGTCTCGTAATTGCTCTCTGAGTATTTAAACACACACACAGTATACTTTGTCCTCCCTTCAGGCTGAAGTTATTATGGTCAGATTCAAGGAGACTTTTTTTCCTGTCAGCGAGTTAAAGTACGTTCCACGCTGCCTCACGAGGGGAAATTTCTACTTCCTTCCCCCAGCAGCCATTTTTCTGGGTAGTAAAGAACAAAGTCCATATGTAACACAGGTCTTTCTAGAGTCTTGCTTTCATCATTAGAAATGCTAGCCTACTCCCAGACCATATAAAATACATAGCATGCAGTTCTGGTCTTCGTCAATAACACAAAATAGTTGCACCCCAAGTACTTGTTAGAGAGCCCCGCTACAAATTTATTGCAGCTTGGAAACCATCCTAACTTTAGTTAGAGAATAATATCTGTGGAAGATTTCCTGAAGCATAATTCAACCCACATAAAGGAATACTAACTTTTTCCCTTCCCATGGAAAAAAGCCTGATGTACAGAAAACTACACATATAGACCACAAAATGTCCCCACAGAAACACTTCAAATAAACTGTACTTTCACCTTGGTGCTGTGTTGATGGCCTGCACTGAAGGAATCTAACAAACAGAGACATAAAATTCATTGATGTCACGATTAGGACAGTTCCTGGAGGATGCTCTACACTGTGTTGTGCTGTCTTTTTTTTTTATGAGAACTCAAAGGAGAAATCTTTTCTCTGGTCTCAGTGCCAGAAATAATTGTGGTCCAACTAAGCAACAGGTGAGTTTCATTTTATGGACCCTAGGCAGCCTGTTACATCAATGGCTGTCCCCTTGATTCACAAGTGGAAAGCCAAGTGCCAAGTGTGTGGCCTGCCTCAAGAAATATCAGGTGACTTCATGGTGCTCTACGACTCATTTCCTCCTTCCTTCTCTGACTTCTCTCTATGCCACCTTCCTCCCACACCTGCTTAATTTTCACATCATATCTCTTTTCTCATAATGTGTTAAAACATGAAACTTGATAATGTGACATAACAAACAACACATATTTCCTATTTTCCTAGAACTGCCTCCCCCCAACACACACACACACACACACACCTGAGGGATATGCCAGCATGGACCCCAAAAGATCATCACCATAAATAGAACAGAAAAGCAAGCAAAAACAATACCACTTTTAGTTGTAAAATAGTTCATTTGGCAGTAATTCAAAATGCAAGGAAATGGAAGTAAAAAGCTCTGAAAACATCAGAGAGATGACATTCTAACTCTAGTTCTAGAAGCACATAAGCAAACCTCAGAGCTAAGAGAGGAGAGCCAAGAGGGTGGGAGAGATGAAGTATGGAAAGGAAGGGAGTGAAAAGTATGAGCCTTGGACACAGTTTGGGTACCTGATCTCCTCCTCTCTGGCTGGAGTGGACTTGAGGGGGTCATTGTAAAGTCATAAACATGTCAGGGAGGAGCAAGTATTTTTCCTCCTCAAAAAGGACAGACAAATCCAGGAAGACATGCCTTAGGATGGAGAACAATACTACGTGATGAAGCTGAGGTTATCAAATCAGAACAAGCAGGACAATGGAGAGCTGTAAGGCATCAACACAGAGAAGTGAACAAGGGCGGACTATGTGCTTAGAGAAGGTGTGTCTTCTGCAGTGGAACCTGACTGGCCTCTGCAAGACCTCCAAGACTCTAAAGACAAATGTAAGCAGAGAGACAAGAAGGGTCAGAAAATGCCAATGTGACTGGGTTAAGTTGAAAATAGTTGTGAAGCTCCTGACTATAGGAGTCTATACCTTAGTGGAAAGAGCTTCTAAAGTGTTCTATTACAGAAGTTCTGATTTGTAAAAGTGACAAGATATTTGTTACATAAACAAATGCTATTCACTTACAGGTATACACAGGTATATGCACAAATCTGTACCACAGATTCAATGCTGAAAATATTCTAAATTTTTACTTCTAGGTGTATTCCCACATGGCATGGCACTGCACTCTGTTGCTTTCTTCTTACAGGTTGTAGTATCTTTTCCTATGATTTTTCTGTGGTAACATTAAGTATACAACATTCCAATTTGAATGTATGCTCTCATTGACTATTCTCTCTTCCTATTTTTTTTTTTAATTTCCTGAGATGGAGATTTTACTCTATGTCTGGATAAAGACATGAGGAATGGATTTTTATGCCTGTGTCTCTCTTAAATTCATATCCTAAAAATTAAAGTGTTAGTGGTTATGTCTAGCCATATGTCTCAAGTTATCTTCAAACGCAATGTATTAAAACTGAAAATTTCAGTACAATAGGATTTATTTGTCTTATTTCTGATCAGTGTGAAGCCCTCACCATACTCCCAAGTTCCCTATTCCCACATGCATACATATACAAACACACATACATACACACACATACATACATACATACATACATACTATGATTTTTCATACCTTCCATATAGATCAAGTCAAAGACTTTGTTAGCGTTGCTTCATTCTGCGTACACTGTCATTTCTATGGCACACACTAGCATTTGGTTTCTCCATTTCTGTGATTGAATATAGACTGTGCTACAGAGCCGAGTTAGGCTCTCTCTGTGCATCTTCATAAGATTTTTCAAAAGTTACCATTCCCTACTTAAAAATGGAGGTTGAAAGTAGCCACCTTACAGTTTTGAAATGAGGAAACATGAAATTATTTATCTGAAGCTGACATAATCTCAGCCTTGCTCAGGAAACCTAAGAGTTTCATTATCCATATTATTTGTCTGTTCTCTTCCTCTATGTTAGGCTGCTAATGAAAATCACACAGTTATATAAATTCAAGGACACAGAGAGTAGCCAGACAGCAATCAGGTCTGTTTCCTGTTTTGTTTTGTTTTGATGATGGACATTTAACTCAGGGTCATGTGAGCATGCGATGGGCAGCATCCTAAATATCCAGCTCTAATACAGTCGTTTCATGAGTCTTTTCCCTAAAAGAGTCATTCCTTAATTATTTAACATGCTCTCATTACAGTTGGTTCCATATGTTTCTTGTTTGGTTGGTTGGTTGGTTTTTGGCTTTTTGTTCAGACTATACAATCAAGGCTGTCAAGTCTAATGTATCTAATATTTTTCTTTCATAACAAGAAGTTGTTCTACATGTTTTGTTATACCTTGCCTTCCAGTGTTAGAAGCAGATGGCTTGGCCTTTATCAGTGTGATCCAGTTGAGAAATCTGTCCCGTCCGTAATCTCTCCATCTCTTTCCACTACTCAAAATGCCATGACTCCTTAAACTTTTGCCTTCATCTTTTAACATGCACTGGGTCGTCTTGTTCTAAAAATTCTAACCCCATTTGGCCTTCTAGACCAATGTTTATGAAGAGATATGTGTACTCCTTTATAAGTTGTTTCATTTTCATATTCTTAGTACTCTGATGTCACCCCACGCTCACTTCCCTACCACATCTCTCAGCATTCTCATTCAACCTACCAGACCGTTTTCAAAAGAATGAGGCACTCATCATACACCAAATCTAAGCTCTGCTGACCTCCCCGGTGCTAGTCTAAAGAGAGATCTTACAGATTTTCATTTTTAAAACTACCTTTTGTATAAAAGTTCCCAATTATGTCCTTACTTTCCATCTTGGACTCTATCCTGAGTCCAAGGCTACACAAGTGTTTCACTCAACTGCTAATTCTCTCCACCTTACTTTTGTAGGGTCATCAACATCAACAGGTTCAAAGGAGGACAAAGCCCTGCTCTCAAATCTTCTTTCTCTTGTTCTAAAATTTACTTAGGAATGGTGCCATTGCAACACTGCAATCATCAGTGTACTTTCTCATCCCTAAACACAAACACCCCCTGAATTCTAAATAACCAGGTTACTAAACGTTTCCACTCATATTATGGTCTCCATTTCTAATGTGAGTGGTATTATTCAGAGCTTCAACATTGCTCACATTTCTTAGGAAATAAATCATAAATAGCGAGTATGAGAGAGGGCGAGCTAGCCTTGGAGTAAAAAGCATAGTAACAGTACTGTGCCAAATACTAGCTCCAACAGCTCATTCCCTCAGCATCCATTTTCTCTCCAGCAGAAAGACTGCACCCCAGTTTTCCTTGGCCCACTTTTGCCATTCCCCAAGATGTGATAAAGATTTCACCTTTGAATCGACTCTTCTCAAAGACACCAACTAAAGCAAATCTACTTTCTTTGAGTTCCCTTGATAGTCAGCACTGGATCTTTTCTGTCTGTCATACTTTATCCTTCTCTTCTGCAGTTTGTCTTTCCTTGGTGCCAAGTAGCTCATTTATAATTATGTAATTAGTAAGATGCTAGTACAACATTGGAATCAGTATAATATATTAGATTGTCCTTCTGTTTTCTAAGGATTTAACTATCAATGGTACATTTTCTCAAAAGTCCACAAAATATATGGGGTCTATGAAAATTTTAAGAAAAAAGCTAAAAACTATTAAGTATCTTAACTATGTGTGGGACTAGTTACTTCAAGTGTTAATGTTCTTGTCACAATATTAAGTAACCTAAAGAATTTGAAAGCATAGATGATGTAACTGTGAACATATTTCTTATGTGTTAAATACACTGGAGACAGATTTTCAAGCACCTGGTATCCATTACAAGTGGATGTTCTCAAAGACACTAGAAAGAATCATGAGCTCAGAGACTAAGTCAGCAAAAGATGTTATTATTGAGTGCAAATGTGAAATGCGGCGCATAAGCACAGGGGTTAAGGCTGCACTTCTGTGTTTATTAAGATTGTGTTATTGCTTTAGTTAGCACTTCAATTTCTAAGTTACATAAGCCTCAGATGGTTTGTACAGTCAATTCTGTCTCTTCAAATCCTGCTTTTATAATGTTTAGTTCTGTGGCTCAAAGTATTTTTCAAGAATACAGACAGATGTTTATGTATGAATATATGTATACATACATATATATATTAATATGACACTACACAGAAAAACTTGAATTAAAATGATGTTTTTTCTATCTAATGAGTCTTTGACTTTCCAAAGAGAAAGACAGTATGTGCTAACATGTGTAGCTGTGTTCTCTAACTCACTAATGTTTGATAGATTAACTAAATGAAACTGGAGGAAATACTGAATAAACACTAGTTCTTCTTTCAAATTTGTATCTTCGTCTTCAGTTTCTCCTTCCTTCAATTTCATGTAGAATAAGATCACTAGATTAGAATTCAAGGCTATTCCTGTTGTGGCGTCAGTCACTCGAAAGTACCTTCACCATACAGCCATGCCAGATTGCTGTGCCTCTGCCACACGAGGCTCTACCTCTCTCCTTTTGTTCACAATCTTTGCTCTGATTTTCCCTAGAATGGTTTCTCCTTCAACTTTTAAATTTTTATTTGTTTGTTTGTTTGTTTGTTTGTTTACTTATTCACTTTAATGTAGACCTCTCCCTCCTCTCCTACAGGTTCTAACCTCCCCCTTGTCCTTTATCCACCATCTCCTATTTCTGTGAAAGGAGAATCCCTCCCATCCACTCACCCACCCACTCAGCTCATTAAGCCACATCACATTTGAGCATGTTATTCTTCCCCTGTGGCCTGGTAGGGCAGCCCCACCAGAGGGGAGGATCAATAAGCAGCAACTGAGTCCATGTCAGAGACAGCCTTGCTCCCCTTGTGAGGGGACCCACATGAACCCCATGCTGCCCATCTATTACATCTGTGTAGGGGGCCTTGGTCCAGTCTATGTATGGTCCTTGGTTGGTACTTCAGTCTCTGCAA
This sequence comes from Acomys minous, assembly GCF_964271855.1. Taxonomy (NCBI): domain Eukaryota; kingdom Metazoa; phylum Chordata; class Mammalia; order Rodentia; family Muridae; genus Acomys; species Acomys minous. The sequence continues at coordinate 94,576,827 of NC_140496.1, read as the reverse complement.
ACCCCTCTGGGCCTTGGTTACTTGGCTCTAGTGCAGAGAAAGGAACCCCAACCCACCCACAAAACCTTCTGCCCAAAATTTACACTGCCTACAAGATATACAGGGATAAAGAAAGAGAAGAGATTGAAGGATGGTCCAACCAATGCCTGACCCAACCTGAAACCCACTCCATTGGGAGAGAGCCAACCCCTGACACTATTAATGATTTTCTGCTATGCTCCCAGATAGGAGTCTAGCACAGCTGTCCTCTGAGAGGCTACACCCAGCAGTGGATCCAATCAGTCATGGAGACTCACAGCCAAGCATAGGGTGAAACATTGTAGAAAGGTTGGAAGTTGGATAGAATGCCCTGGAAGTGACAGGAGTTCTCTTTCCACTTTAATCACCAACTCTCCAGCCTTTTGTAATACAGTCTCATTCCATGCTTTTTTCACTCCCCCTTCCTCGAAGAGGTTGATGTAATAAGACGTAATGTGTCCTTGCCATTAACAAGTTACATTCATATAATGTTTTCAACCTTATTAAACACAATCCCACTCTAATTAAATGGTATGAAAGAAGCCTGCGACCTAATGTACTATAGCCCTACAGTTCAAACTAGAACCTAATGTTTAATACATTCTGGGTGATGACAAAGAGATGCAGCTAAACTCGCAGGATAATTTGTATTAGATTAAAGTGAAAGCACAATCAAGCAGAGCAAGGTAGGTGTTTATTGCTAAACTTTCCATCTAAACCAAATTTTTTCTTCCTAGGAAATTTAAAGGAAGGGATAGAAATGAAAGAAAATAAGTAAAGAATTACATTAGTTAAGTAATGAATAGGGGTGAGTGAAGACATAAATCTGAGTTAATCAAATATAATTACTAAGAAAAAATGCTTATACTTCTGCACTAGGTAAGCCTATGAAGCATTATTACGAGAAAAAAAATATTATTAATGTTTTTCTCCTTTAATATTCTGGCCAAAGCGTGAGGTAATCTACTGTTTGAACTACTGATCCTCAGTAAAATTCACAAGTATCCTGATACCTCAGGACTCTTCTGCCTTGCCTGGCTGCCTATGTTCTGTCACCTATTCTAGTCATGTGGCTCTTCTTCCCAGAGGAAAAGCTGATGGTAACCAACACAAATGTGCTGAAAGGTTGCAAATAGATATGCTTTGGCACACATGCCTACTGAGTTGACTGGCTGAACCCCAGATGAGGAAGGCTTTGAGTAGTTTGCACAGAAAAATCACTCATATTTAACAGTACAATTAGATAAGTTATGGCCATATGACTGCATTGTACAGCTTACCATTGGACACCTCTAATTCATGAGGTATCAAACGTATTGTTTGAGACATCCTCCAATCCTTAGTTTTCCCTAAAATGTAGATGTATAGAGGTTGTTATATTCACAAAGATATGAAAGACTCAATTTCTTAGTTATGTTGCATGATAAAAGATGCATTAAGCCATTTTACGAGGTGATTATTGTTGAGTCACTATGATGGGAGCTCATTTTGCTTTAAATGAATGTTTTGGCAAGATTTCTTCATCGTACAACAGAATATTTTTTTATGAATATCAAGAATTGGAATGCTGTAAATCATTTTATGAATCTGGAATGAATCAAGTCATCTGCTCAGATACAACTTCTGGAGTTGAGCTGCTGTGAAGGATGATCCTTGTTTTTAAAGTTTTGAGAGTAACATGAATAATATTAATCTAATATTCAAAAAGTACATATCACTCCAAAGTGGTTTAAATAAGGCCTACATTGATTAAACTTTCCATCTAATAATACTGTTAAACTATTCTTATATAATTGCTATATTTTATACTGAAGTTTATGATAACTGTTTTTATAACCTTCTTCTTGAGCTATTTGTGCGATTTTCCTGTAGAATCCTTTCCTAAGGACAATTAAGATACTTTCCTCAATCACTGAAATCCTAACTCCAAGTTTAGAAAAGGTAAAGTTATTATTCATCACAAGAAGTCCTTTCACATGAATTAACAGCAGTGATTTCTTTGTTTTGTTACAGGCTTGTCTTAGAATTTTGCCAACATAATATTACAAAGATCCTTACCCGAGGTTTAACTTTTCTATGCAATGCTTTACACACACAATTTTGTTCAACCTTCTGAAACGCTGTGAGCATGATACTATATCCCTTGCTTTTTAAAGAAAAACAAACTTTAAAAGCTTATCAAAACCTACAATTACGTGGGGCCCTGATGTTAAGGTGGAAATCTGGCATGGCTGGATAGCCCCTGGGCTCAGTACAAAATAATGGACTCCCTTTGTCAGAAGGGCTCTCTCTCTCTCTCTCTCTCTCTCTGTCTCTCTCTCTCTCTCTCTGTCTCTCTCTCTCTCTCTCTCTCTCTCTCTCTCTCTCTCTCTCTCTCTCTCTCTCTGTCTCTCTCTCTCTGTCTCTCTCTCTCTCTGTCTCTCTCTCTCTGTCTCTCTCTCTCTCTGTCTCTCTCTCTCTGTCTCTCTCTCTCTCTGTCTCTCTCTCTCTGTCTCTCTCTCTCTGTCTCTGTCTCTCTCTCTCTCTCTCTCTCTCTCTCTCTCTCTCTCTCTCTCTCTCTCTCTCTCTCTCTCCGGGGTACCTGATCCGGGGTACCTGAATCCCCACATCCTCTAACCCTAACCCTAACATAGTCCCTTAGAGAAAATACAGGCTCTACTCCCTTTCTCCAGGTAGAACTTGTTCAGGGAGCACCTGGGGACCCCTAGAAATACCCCACCCTATGCTAATGAGACCTCAGCTTTAAGAAAAGCACCATTAACTGTACCTGGAGTTCTTCCTCCACCCATAGGATGATTAAATACTGTGCTCCCCTTCTTACGTAGGACTGTGTTATTGCTTATAAGCTAAGTCTCCCTGGCATCTCTAGTCCCAGTGAATCAAACACATCCCCATCCCCACCCTGAACCCTTCCCACTGACCAAGGCTTACAATGTTGCTTGCTTTATCTCTCCACTCCTCCACCATGACCTTCTAAGAGCCCTCATTTGTTAAGAAGAAGGACAGGTGCCCCTTCTCCCCAAAGAATTCAGCACTGGGCCCCTGGGGATTGACTGGCCTCAGGCAGCCACCTGCTGCTGGCCCCTGGAGGCTTCTGTCATTTACCATCTGTGTATCAGCAGAGATCACTGCTGCCATCTTTTCCACAGCACTCTCACCTCAGAGCTCTTCTGTGGAAGCAATTGGCTGACTGTTTTCAAAGTGGACATTTTGTTGGCCCGAACAAAATCGGGCTACTGCCTCTGCCTCTCTTCCTTGCCAACCTCTGTTACCAGCTGTTTACAAAGCAGCCACCAATCTGCCCAAGTTAGGCCTGGCCTTGTTGCTGCCTAGCTAGAGTTTCAATGCCCTGAGCTCCAGTTTAGTGCTCAACAGGGCCCAAGTTTCTGGGAAAGAACAAAGCCCAGGCTACTAGTGAATTCAGAACAACACAATTAAGTATGAACAGAATTAGAATGCCACTGCTAAATAGTGCTAAACCTCTGTTTCTCGTAAATTACATGCCTCATATGTACATTGTGCTATAGAAACCTTTTGGTACTCTCTATAAATTTCACATGGTGTTTAACTTTTCCAGAGCCCATTCCATATATTTCTCTTGAAGCCATGAGCAACTCATCTTCATGTGGAGACAACCTAATAGAATTTAAGATACTAAGAAAACCCCATCAATTCCAAATCTCAGTCAGATTACTTACTAACACAAATCTCTCTGACCCACAACCATGATGTTCTCAGTCAATAATATGAAGCATCTAAGGCTTTGGTCCTTTGTGCTTGTCAGAGGCTATTGAAATAAAGGGAGACTTCATTGCTGGAAAGGCTGAGTCAGTGTCAAGCTGGTCATTTTTCAGCTGACAGGCTGATTAGTTACAACAGGGCAGCTAGAAAGTCAGCGCCCAGGGCGGTGTTCAAAGTAGTCGCCTCTGTGATAGAAACTGGCTGAGGTTATTAAAGCAAGTGAAAGAAGCGGCTTTTGTGGGGGAGGAATGTGGTAGAACACACGAAAAACAACAGGCATGTTGAGACTATCTGGGCTTTCAGTGATGGGAAGACCACCCCTGAGAGCCACTTCCAATTGTAAGTGCACAGAGAAAAGCGCCCACCTTAGACATCTGCATCTATTTCATCTTCCCTTTTGGGAAGTAATGTGATTTAGCACTGGTGTCTGCGGGATAAAAAGAGTCTTATTAATGTGTGGCAGTTGGCGTTGTAGCACAGACAACCCACATAAGTGATGGAAGACCCTCACATAATTGGATCTGAAATTGAATAAAATGATGAAAAATTTAGCATAGCCTTTGTCTTTAGACACTACAGTGAGGACAACCCAGAGGTCAGGGTACTTGGGAAGGATGAGGGGCATTTCAGAGTCTCTGCTGGTAAAAAAAAAATTTGTTTAACACAGTCCCATGATTAAAAGGAATGTGTACCCTGCTGTGGCACCAAGGTACAAGAGAGGGAATAATAAATTGGTGCCATTGACAAGGTGTCATTTGTTATCTGTTTTAAAATGTCAGGTCATGTCATTATGGTGAAATATTTTCTCTCTTGATATATGTCTTACAAAGCAGGTTCAATGTTTGGAACTATTCTATTTCAATAAAAGAAAACAGCTTTGAATCTGGAAAGCACTGTCACCGGCAGGAAAATAAGGTCATCTTTGACTTTCATTTGGCCTTTTCCCCAAAACCCTCCATTAGCAATATATTTCATTCACCTACTTGGTCCAAGTTCTTTATTTCATTCTCCTTCTGAGGAGTGTAATTATCCACTTCTCTCTTAGCTAAAGGCAGCAGATAAAGACAATTTCAGATATTGCAAGTAATTGCACATTCTTTCATGCTGAGATTCTGTGCTTGTTAGACTCTTCACAGCCACACTCCTCAGAAAGTTTCAGAATACAAACAGAAAAACAAATATGTCCTAGGGTGTTTCAATTAGAAATAAGAAAAGGTAATTTAAAGAACAGGTTGATAAAGATATTAAACTTACACACTTGAGTACTGTGACTGTTTGACCAATATATAATTTAAAATAGAAGAATATGTATATGACTAAAAACAGGATATTAGAATTCTTAGCAAGCTGCCTTCCAGTTTCAATGTCAAGATAGTTCAGACCTGTGGCTATGGAATATGTGGACATTGTTATGTGCATGATAAAGCCATTGGACCTAACGAGAATTAAGTTTTCCATGGAATGCTGCACATAAAGTTTGCTTAGAGCATCCTTGGTTACTTTTTCAACATATTTATTGATAACATCCATTGGTTTTGTTTTTTTGTTTTTGTTGTTGTTGTTGTTGTTTTTATCTTCCTGTAAGCAGATTTTCATGTTATAGTCAGTTTCACATCATGGATGTGAGTTTTGTTAATTGTGTCTTCAACAAATATTTGTGGAACATTCTTTCCTCATCATTAATTTCTAGACAATGCAATATAACAATTATTTACATTTTACATTTGTGTTATATTAGGCATATTACCTGAAGATATTTTAAAGATTCAAGATAATGTCTGTAGATTGTATAAATATATTATGCCATGAATAGATATGAACATCTGCAGATTGCGCTATCTATGGGTCCCTGGATGTAATCTTTCACGGAAATATGCTGATAAATGTATATTCTCTGAACTCTGAGAGTATAGAGCATCTGTCTCTGGCTTTATTAGTAACTATTATACAAAGAGTAAAATCTAAAGATAGACATTAAAAAAAATATGGATCAAGTGACAACTTCTCATTGCTTTAGTGTTCTCATTTGTTAAAAATAGTTTTTAGCAGGCCAGCAGAGTGATGCATGCCTTTAATCCCAGCACTCTTGGAGACAGAGACAGGCAGATCTCTATGAGTTTGAGGCCAGTCTATTCTACAAAGCAAGTCCAAAACAGCCAAGGCTACACAGAAAAACCCTGTCTAAAAAACTAAACTCAAGAAAAAAATTTATTAGCCAGAGATGGGAGGTGGGTCAATAGGTAAGAACACTTGATGTGTATGCATGAAGATTGGAATTTAGATCTCTAGTTTCCATTTTAAGAGTCAGGCAAGGTTGCACATGCCTGTAATCCCAGCATTGAGATAGGTGGGGGACAGCAGGATCCCAAGATATTGCTAATCAGCCACCCTATCTGAAATACTTCTGGTTCAGTGGAAAGTCCTGTCTCAAAGCACTAAGACCAAGATCAAAAATATAGACACATGGCATTCTCCTCTGGCCTCCACAGATGCATGAACTCTCAGATTGACATGCATGTCCCATATATACCCGAACATATAACTCACAGTAATTGGAAAATAAAGCATCATTGGTCTGTTTTTAATGGTACTTTAGTAAATAAGTGAATAAATAGAAAAATGTTTTTAAAATAAAACCTCTCAAAAAGAAATCACCTGCATAGATGAGTTCTGTAAATTTATTTTATTTTATTTTTTGTTGTTTTTGTTTTTTTGAGACAGGGTCTCTCTGTGTAGCCTTGCCTGTCCTGGACTCACTTTGTAGGCCAGGCTGGCCTTGAAGTCACAAAGATCTGCCTGCCTCTGCCTCCAGAATGCTGGGATTAAAGGCGTGCGCCACTACCGCCCCGCTGAGTTCTGTAAATTTAAGGCCCATGGCAGCCATTTCAACCACTTTCTGGTAAGATAAGACATAAATGTTGTGTCTCCATGGAGTTATCTAGCTACCACTGGCCCTTGCCACAGCCAAGTCCATATTACCAAGACAGCATTTCCATAATAACTTGAACTTTCAAACATGTTAATGTGAAAATTTCAACTTTTCATATGGACAAATGATTCAAATGTGATGATTAAGTCAAATCGTCTTTGACACCAAGCCTAACATGACTAATGATAAACTAATTGGTGTAAATTGTTCATTTTTTAAGTTACTGAGTTATGTTTTTCAAAATATTTGGAGGAAATGTATTACACATATGTCTCTACATGCCTGCTATCATTATGCAAGGGAAGGCATAGAGCAAAATATTACTAGTGAAAAAGGAATTCAGATGAGCTGATAAAATGAATGGTCATGTTCAAAATTACAAAGAGACAGACACATATTGTTCATGTAAGAAACATCATCTGCAATAAGCTCAGTCTTAGGTGAAGGGGAAATTTTATGTTGAAACAGAAGAGGCTTTGTGGCCAGATGTCTGATCTTAAAGACCCCAATGCAACAAGCAAAATCTCGGCCGTACTAGTCCTTGTATATACGTTCTCAGAGATGATAATATTTCAATGAGTTTCCTAAGGTAATAGCAACTGTTCCTTTTAATACAGTTAAAAATACTTGCCCTCTATTACCATTTCCTTTAAAGTGTTTAAATAGCTAACTAATTGAGATAAGAGATTCAACTGCTGTATGCAGGCTTAATTCTTGAAGCCTACTGGTACCTTTCATCCAAACTATACACATGTATAGTTTTGTTTTGTTTCAAGACAGAATTTGTCCTGGGCTCACTTTATAGACCAGGCTTGCCTCAGAATCAAAGAGATCTGCCTACCTTTGCCTCCCAGGGTGCTGGGATTATAGGCATATGCCACCACGCCCAGCTCCATATGACATACCCATGTTTTTAAGAGAAGAAAAACTTGGGTATTTGACGCAGTAACACACATCACTAAACAAATGCAAACTTTAAGAGAATTAGCATTTAAAATAGAAGTTGAAATGGTCATTTGGGTTTTAATATGCCTCTAGTGTAATTTAATAAAAAATGAAAGCAATCTTTAAATATAGCAAAATCAAGTGAACAATTGTAAACCATAGAAAAGATTTAACGTTTGTGGAAATGTTAACAGGTATTTTAGCAGTGTGCCACTGAGGGACTTTATTTGAATTTGGTTTGGGCTGCTCTAATACTTTTGATTCCAATGAATCAAAAGTTATGTTTTCCTTTGGGGGAACTACAGAATATTTAGTTAAAGAAAAATATCCCCAGGCTCAATAAAGTAAGTCTTTCACTAGGCTTCATCCATGAGATTTATAGAATTTTATGAAATTGTCTCACAAGGGCAAAATGATTTTAAATATTAGTCAATGAAAAAGTCCAGGAAATGTGCTTTCTAAAAATGTCAAAGACACAGGCCTCATTATATGAGTTCTGTTATACAGTGAGAAAGGTGAGAAAGTTAAAGGAAACATACCATTCAAGGATTTATTTGCATAAACTGCTTTTAACACAATCTCTGGTTCTATTATTGAATTATGTTCTTGCCTTGATTGTCACATGGATGTGTGTCTGCCGATAGAAGAACTGAAAGGCATCATTTTATCTTCCCTCACTCTATCCACTTTCTAAACACTGTTTTCTTTCTTTTGCCTGATCTTCTATTTTACATTGCTCTCTACTCCGTTTACTCCAAATATTCTCCTGGATCATCTTATATTTTCAATAACCATGTATTTCATAGTCACTAAGTTATTTCATTTTCAATGCCCCCCCCCAAAAAAAACCCAGTAATCTCTAAATGTACAGAGTCTTTTGTTGTGAAGTCTTTCAGCACTAGTCTGGGCTATCGATGACTACTGCACTATTGGTATACTAGACTGTGGCAATCTCAACATAAACATTGCTTTGTTCACTGTCACCTCCTCAAGAAATAGCACAACAGCATAGATGTACCAGCCAATAATCATTTTCCTCATTAAAAAAAAAACACATTGAGATAATGAGACACTCTTAATTGTCTCTGACTTCATTTAATGGATTACACCCATATGATGTCTTTTTCACCACATAAATTCTCCATATATCCATCCCAAAGAACCTGCTCCTTGTACTATGCCTTCCGTATATCTGAAATCATCTCATGCAGTGACTTTTTTGGGCTTGCTAAGATAGATCCTCACCTATAACTGCTTAATGTTGGGCAATTGGACAACGACAGGATAGCAAGGACAAACTCATCTAAATTGACCAAATTTCCTCTCTTGTTTGGCATCAAATCATTCTCATAGCTGAAATGACTTTGTTCTCCTACTTCAGTCTTTAAAAACTTGGCTTCTGCCCATCTCCTTCCTGGGGCTGTCTTAGCAATGACCTCCTGGCCCACTCTCTATGGAACTGTCATTGTCACACTCTTGACAGGGGCTGCTTTACAGATTGGAGACTGCCTCAGTAACAACCCCTCTGGGAAACCTACTATAACTCTGCTGACTAGGTTAAATTTCCTTGCCATATGCTCTCAGCGCGCTGCGGCGCTCATTCCAAAATGTGCCCATGCCAACTATAGCTATATCATTATACATGTTATTTATATTTGCCTATCTTCCTTTCTAAGCTGTTGTCTCCATGATAGGAACTATGCGTGTCCACCTTGTCTTCAACTCAATCTTGAGCCAATAGGCAACTGTTTGACACTCAGCACATACTCATGGGTAAACAGAGGCTGAGCAGTTGTCACCGGAGTTGGATGGAGCTTATGAGCTGAGAGGTAGCTGTCTCTCTCTCTCCTCCAGGTGTTCAGTAAGTATTGAGAGTCCTCTACTCTTGCTATTTTGGAAGAAAATACAAATCACTGGACTCACAGATTTTTGGTACCAGAATCTTTTAATGCATTTAACTCTAACACTGCCTTTCCCTCAGCAGCATGTGATTCCCTGTGCCTTTCCTCACACCCAGTTCCACAATGAACATCACAGCCCTTGGTGTCCTTATTTTGTCATAATAATCCAAGTCCCATTTGGTTCTATTGCAAATCATAACACTTCCTTTTTGTAACTGAAGAGATGTCAGCTACCCAAAACACTCTACTTCTAAAGTTTTACTTGGTGTTCATTCATCTCAAGTCCCACAGTGGGACATAACAGGAGATTCTATTTGAAACAAAATAGATTAGTAGTTGAAAATTTCCCCTTAAATATGACAATTTCTTCAGACAAACAGCTTCACAGATAAAGCATGCCATACATATACACACACACATCACAAGTATGTATGTATGTGTGTATGTATGTATTCCAGCTAGACAAGATTAATCTATTATGTCCACTAGATAAGTAAACTTTTGAAAGTCAGCTTTACAAAGACAAATATTTAAGTGTGATAGGCTTTGAAAACCACAAAAGTAAACATGAAGAAACAAACAAACAAACAAAAAACCATGCTGAACGAGCAATTGATGTTTTTGCAGTTAAGACTGGCGTAGACTAAAAGTTGAACTTGACCTTTTGGATAACGAAACAGAAGGTGGCATGTCTTCCTAGTCATTTAGACTTTTGCATCAAATCTGCATCCTCTACTGTCCCTGATAGGAACAGAGTCATATGAGATACAAAGCCACTCAAAATTTCAGGTGTATTTTATGTTTCCTTAACATATGGATTTCATAAAATGTTTTTATTTTTGTAGGCCTACGCTTAACAAAACGGTAGCCTCATAGAATATAAAGCATTACTCTGAACACTTTTTGGCAAATGCTACAATATCCTTTTGACAACAACAACAACAACAAAAAAAGATTAAAATTCTTCACTTTTAAAATGGGATTGCATTTGGAACTCCTTTGAAACAATGCTTTCTAAGACACATTTGACATGTAAAATGGTTTAAACAAAAGCTAATAGTAATCACATATATTTCATCATCATTTCAAAAAGATTTGCCACATCATCTTCTCTTCTGAACATCCAACAGTTCATTATTGGTCTCCTTGGAGGTTGGTTGGTATTTGCATTCTAGTGCATCCAAAGGTTTCTGCACACAGATGTATTTCTAGACTAAAGTATCTTTTCAAAAATGTATCATTATCTCATCGAGGCCTGCTTCAACTTTTATGTATATCAAAAGGTTGAGACAAAAGTTAGGTGTCTGATGAAATTAAAAGAGATTCCTTTAACCATGGTTACAATAATGTCATCAATAACAAAATGTGTATTTCCCAAAGAACTCACTGCTTAAAGGGATGTTGTGAAGAATTTGTTTAAGCCAGGTAGTAGTGGTGCACGCTTTTAATGCCTACAGTCAGGAAGACAGTGGCAGGAAGATCACTGTGAGTTAAAGGCCAGCCTAGTGTACAGAGAGAGTGCCAGGACAACCAGGGCTACACAGAAAAACAAACAAACAAAAAGTAATTTATTTATTGTTTAAAGATAACTCATCAGGAGAGGCAGCTTTAGAAATGGACTATGTTAGTGTGTATTTTAATTTGTTTATTTTATTTAATTTATGAGCATTAAATTAACTTGCTTGCTAAACATGGGAACATGGAGATTGTGGCAGCCATGGAAAAATAATGATGTCATTGCTAGTCACCTTCGGTGAAATGGAGCAAAGAATATTTAAATAGTAGTACATCCTGTAACTTTGGGCACCCATATAAAATAAGGTCAAGAATTAAAAGAACATAAAATACATCAATTTAAAGATAAACAAGTTTGTTTGTTTGTTTGTTTTTGGTTTTTTTAGAGACAGGATTTCTCTGTGTAGCTTTGGCTGGCCTGGACTCGCTTTGTAGACCAGGCTGGCCTTGATGAACTCACAGCGATCCACCTGCCTCTGCTTCCCAAGTGCTGGGATTAAAGGCGTGCACCACCACAGCCTTGCCAAAATAAAAATTTAAATATTAGTTTTTTTCCTTCCCATGATGCTAAAAAAGATTGCTTTGTTAGGATTTGCCTTGTCAAAAGGATAATACTCCCAAGCTCTATCTAGGATAAGTTTCTAATAATACATTAAAACTGAGTAAATTTTCTTATTTAGTGGTTCTATCTCTTTATCTACATACATTAAGTAAGGAGTGTTTACACATTCAATAATATTAAATTATATTTTATGGAATATAATTGAATCTAAAATTTCTGACATGGTTGCTTCTATTTTTAGGATCATAAATTTTTTCAGGATTATGCTTAAAATCCAAATTTATAAAAACATTGTTTGCCTTTCAGAAAATATTTAGAGACTGCAAAATTCTTCTTTGCTTGTTCTGAAGTATGAGTGGGATTTGATTACTATCTATATGCTTGGTCACATTTCAGGGTGTCCAACTCAGTATTGTTCTTACCCTACTAATTTAATTTATTGTTTTCCTCATTGAGAAATGTAATGCTGTCCTACATTTGTCCTCCAGCATATCTGGAAGTCATAACAACCACAACTGGAGGCCATAGTTTGACATTTCTAGACTGTGTGTAACTCAAAACAATTTTTAAATTTGAAACTATCACTTTACTTGTTCATGTAAACTGAAATAGTAAAGGGAACTCACAATCAGTGGTCATTAATATCTCTCAGTATCAATGGACTCAACTCTCCAATAAAAAGAAACCAGCTAACAGAACGGATGGGTAAACAGGACTCAACACTCTACTGCATATAAGAAAATATACCCCAACAACAGAGATATATGTTACCTCAGAGTAAAGGATTGGAAAAAGTCTTTCCAAGCAAACAGACCCAAGAAGTAAGCTGTAGTAGCCATCCTAACATCTAATAAAATAGGCTTTCAACCAAAATTTCTCAAAAGAGATGGGGAAGAACAGTTAATTCTCTTCAAAGGAAAAAAATCCACAAAGAGGATACCAGAAGTGGTTGAAGAGAGGGAATAAGGTAGGAGAGGAGGGCAAAGAGAAATGAGGGTGGAGACCAGACCAGGAGAGGGTGGGAGTTGAGGTACAGAGGACCTAGAGAGAGAAGAGAAACCATGGGCAGGGGCATTTCTGTGACAAGTCAGAGACCTCAGACAAGGTAGGCTTCTAGGAGGATACAGGGGTGAGTGCAGATGAGCCTCCTAGTACCAGGAGTAATGGAGACTGACTAACTAGACAGGACTCCTAGTGGAGGGAGGAGAACATCAACGCACCCAAAAAAACTATGACCCAGTTTTTACCCTGTCTACAAGATGTGCAGGGATAAAGATAGAGCAGAGATTAAGGAAACGTTCAACCAATGCCTGGCCCAACCTGAGACCCACCCCATGGGAAAGAGTTAACCTCTGACACTATTAAAATTATTCTCCTAGGATAGCTGTCCTCTGAGAGGCTCCATGCAGCAGTGGAGCAAAACAGATACTGAGACTCACTGCCAGACACTGGGCAAGGTGTAGGGAGTCTTGCGGAAAAGTGGGGGGATGGATAGAAATACATGGAGGTGACAAGAACTCCACAAGAAGACCAAAAGAGCCAAATAACCAGGGCCTAGAGGGACTTTCAAAGACTGAATCACCAATGCAGGGCCATGCATAGGCTGGACCTAGGCCCTCAGGCCCCTAGGCCAATGGGCAGCCTATGCTTCATGTTGGTTCTCTATTTAGGGGTGTGGGCGCTGTCTCTGACATGCCTCTGTTGCCTGCTTCATCAATTTGGTTTGGAGGTTTTCTGGGGGTTTTTGTTTGTTTGTTTGTTTTCTTTTTTGGTTTGGTTTGGTTTGGTTTTTTGAGACAGCCTGTCCCTGTGCTGGACTCAGTGTATAGACCAGGCTGGCCTTGAACTCACAGAGATCTGCCTGCCTCTCCATCCCTGAGTGTGCTACTGTGCCTGGCTTATTGCCTGCTTTTTCATCACTTCCCTAAGCAGGACTGCTTTGCCAGGCCACATGGAAAGAGAATGTTCTCAGTCAGTCCTGATTCACTCTGATGAGCAGATGTAGTTGGGTAGGAGGGGGCTTCCTTTTCCGAGGAATAGGGGAGGGAGAAGGGGAGATGAGAGAGGGAGGGTGGGACTAGAAGTAGAGGGGAGAAGGGGATACAATGGGGATGTAAAGTGAGTAAATAAGTATATTAATAAAAAAGTGTCCAAACTCTATTACAAAAATCACATTAAACTTTGTAATATTTTTTAAGGTTATGTAAAAATATGTTAGACTTAGAAGATATACTCTTTGATTAAAACATCAACTCTCCCCCTGGATGAGGGGGCCTGGTGGCACTCAGAGGAAGGATAGCAGGCTGCCAAGAAGAGACTTGATACCCTATGAGCATATACAGGGGGAGGAAGTTCCCCTCAGTCACAGTCATAGGGGAGAGGAGTAAGGGGAAAATGGGAGGGAGGGAGAGGAATGGGAGGATAAAAGGGATGGGATAACAATTGAGATGTAATATACATAAATTACTAAAATATATTAAAAATCATCAATTCTCTCAGAAAAAAAGAATATAGCTATTATTTTGGAAATTACTAATACTAATTTTATTATTATTATAATTGTCATCATTATCATATAATCTTAACCCTATAACAGAGGGGAGAACTTTTAAACTTTTTTATAGATAAGTGAAAATTCATAAATAAATTGTCTTTTAATAAATATTTCTCACCTATATTCATTCCCTCAAAATAGCTTGACTCTATAAAGGATACATGTAGCAAGAAAGGAAATAAGTTTACTTACTTTCATTAGATTATACAACATTGAAAAGTAATGATTGGGCTACTAGTCATTAAGTCAACACCATATAGTTTTAAACAAGAGTAGTGTCTCCTTACAGAATTGAGTTAACTGGACATATTAACTATAATACATTGAATGAAATAAAATCTCCAGGGAAAAAATGCATGCAGAAGGTATAAAGACTCTAGGCAGTAGATAATTATGAGAATAATGAAAGGGAGAAGATCTTTATTTAAATTACTATTGATTAATATTGATGGTTCCATAAATGTATTTTAAAATCCAGCATTGGGGATTGAGATCAATCCACAGAGAAGTGGGATCAAGCCACTTGCTCTGGTTCAAGGAGCTAAGAAAGATGCACAAACACTGATAGAATTAGAGGAAATTTACCTGTTTAAATATAATAGTAAAAATAACTTCTATGTTTTTCTTGGAAACATTTGTTATACAATGTATTCTGGTCATTTTCCCCTCCCACATCTCCCCTCAGATGCTCCCCACTCATCCAACACCATGCCTTCTTTCTTACTTTCTTTTAAAACAGACAAGTAAATAAAACAAGCAAACAAACGTTTGAGAAAAGCATAAAAAACACACTCAGACACAGACACTCATACATAAAGATACAGAAGCGCACGCACTCACACACACACATCAAACATAAGATCAGATAATCAGAAGCCATGATATACATGTAAGGTTAAAAAAAAAGTTCAAACAAAGCAATGTGAAACAAATCCCCCCCCCTCTCTCTCTCTCTGTGTGTGTGTGTGTGTGTGTGTGTGTGTGTGTGTGTGTGTGTGTGTGTGAATACACAGAATGAAAGCAGCCAGTTTGGCTGTCTTTGTCTTTGAGAATTTCGTACTTTAGCTCTGTATTTACATAATTTCTACCACTCCTCATTTGAACTCTATCCATGTCCTCCTGTAGGGAAATGTTAATTCAGAACCTGGCTGTTCTGGCAAGACATCACATCCAAAGACTGTCTAGGTCTATGAGATCTGGCTGGAATACAAACATGCCTTTAATCCAGGAGACAGAGGCGAACAGATCTGAGTTCAAGGCAAGCCTGGTATAGAGCAAGTATCAGGTAAAGAAAAGCAGAGGTCCAGGCATGATGGTATACGCCTTTAATCCCAAACAATGTAGGTAAAGTTAGTTTGCTGAAGGAAGTGCTCATGTTTGAAAGTGATGTCTAATTGAGTGGCAAAAAGGTGAGGAATTAGAGAAAATTTGACAGAATATACCCAACTCCCAGGAGAAGAGAGAGAAAGGGAAGCCATTTAAGAGGCAGTTTTACAGAGAGAGAAGGCAGTTTTACCAGGACAGTAATAGAGAAATGAATTACAGAGAGATAAAGAAAGGGGGGGGGGGGCGGGCGGGACACTCAGGTAAAGACAGAACACACCAGAAAATGAGAAAAAATCAGAAGATTAAGCAGATTGCTGAGTTGGTTTGAGGCCAAGCCAAACAATTCTGGGCCTAGAGAGAAGCCGGATTAAAAAGACACCTGGGAGAAGAGTCTAAGCTAGAACAGCTGAGGCGAACGAGGCAGGCAAGAGCTCAGACAAGTAACGGTGGGCTTATTAAGCAGGAAGTCTCCAATGCTGAAGACATTCTAGATCTAGGTTAGATTGTAGGGGGCTAGAAGCTTCCAAGACTAGGTCTAAGTTAGCAAAAAGAGGTGGTAAGCCTCCTAGACAACTGAGCCAAGAGAATAAAAGTTACCTTTGTACCCTTCCCTCTCAGATTCGTAGTCCCTTCCTCTTTAATTACTATTGTTTTAAACACACGCGCACGCACACACCCCACAGGGAGAAATTTGATCCTCTGTCTTTCAGCAGCCATTGCTTGCTTGCGTTCTGATTGGTTTTCCCAAGCATCCCTAGTGTTATTCATTTCCCCTTCCTTCCTCTCTCACTGTATAACCATTCTGCTACCTTCCCAGTTAAAGTCTCTGTAATTTTATAATTCCTCACTTTGCTGGGCAGTGGAAGCAAATCCCAGCACTCCAGGAGAGGAGGAAGAAGCAAGTAGATCTCTGTGAGTTCAAGGCCAGCTTCATCTACAGAGAGTTCCAAGTCAATCGGGGCTACACAAGGAAACCCTGTCTCAAAACAAAACAAACCACCACCACCACCAACAACAACAACAACAACAACTACAACAACAACAAGTTGCCTATAATTCCCCACTGCATAGAAACAAGTTTGACTATCCTCCTCTTCAAGGCTTCTTGTAACCCTGTCTCCTGGGTTCCCTTTATACTTCCCTGGATTCCTCCATTACTTCAGACTATATAAGAAAAATGTGATCTTTGTCTTTCTGGGTCAAGGTTACTTTAGTGGCGCACACCTTTAATCCCAGCACTCAGGAGGAAGAGGCAGGCAGATCTCTGCGTTGGAGGCCAGCCTGGTCTACAGAGTAAGTTCCAGGACAGAGAAACCATGTCTCAAAAAACAAAAAACAAAGCCAAAAAACCCCCCAAAACAAAACAACAATAATAAAAAACTTTATTTTTCTTTCCTTGTCTCTACTCTTGTGCTCTAAGACTCAAGCAGGGCTATAGAATCAGCAACAACATGGCTACAGTGCTATGCAAATGATTACTTTCTAGGGGAAGAGGCGTATGGGAAGGACTTTCTTGGCCGAGTTGTTTCGCAGCCAGGGTGTGGTGGTTCATAAAGAATAAAAATGTCTTTTTACTTCGTCATAAGCTTCACAGTTTTCAGCCCCCGATACGCATTTTAAGAAAACACAGAAAAATGGGATAAATTGAAAGCCAGATTTTGACTCAAGAAGAAGAAAAGAGAGGTCAGAAGCCTGATAAATGCTTACGAAACTATGAAAGTGACCAAAATAAATAAATAAGCAGGGCTCATAGGGGCTCCCAGAGCACGCCAGGGCGATCATGGAGTCCACATGGGTCCACTGCACATACGTTATGATTGTTCAGCTTGGCGGTTTTGTGGGACTCCAGCAGTGTAAGTGGCAGTGTCTCTGACTCTTTTTCCTGTTCTTCGGACCCTTTCCCTCCTATTGGGCAGCCTTGTATGAGGGTTTGTCCCTGGTGCTATAGAACCCGGGTATGCCTTGTTTGGTGGATATCCCCGGGATGCCTGGTCTTTCTTAAAGAGAAACAGAGGCGCAATAGATACTGGGAAAGAGAAGGTAGGGGCGGGGAACCCAGAGGAATGTAGGGAGGGGAAACTGCGATCAGGATGTGTGTATGAAACAAAACTAAAAGGAAAAAAGGAAGGAAACCAACAACAACCAGACATTGCATAGAGGGAAGAACTCAGGCTAACCCCTTTGCTTATGAAGTCACCTAGGTGGGCATATTTGGTTCTGTCTCATCAGGATACACAGTATTATAAAATTCTGATAAGACAAAATATCACCCACATTGCAGACATAGCAATAGGACAGTTTAGAATAATGCTCAAATCTCTTTTACACAATTTACACTCTGGTGGTTGGAATATATATCTAACCCCACTGGATGAATTATTTACCAAGCAAAAATATTGCTTGCTTACAAAACAAAAATAATGATGGAACCCAGAGCCTATAGTGTGACCAAAAAATAAAAGTAAAAGTTTGAAACTGATCTCAAATTACTTGGTATATAAAGAATTGGGAAAAAAAAAACACCTAAATTTGAATAGAAAACAAAAATGCTAAAATTGAGGTATCATGGACTTTTTAAATAAATGACTAAATGAACTATAGTGGAATTGCTTCAGTGAGCTAAGATAAACACTCTTGGATTAAATGTAAACATAGAAAATGTCAGAAAAATAAGTACAAAAATAAGAAAAAAACACCTTCATGTATTTTCAGAGGTGAACACATAAACAGTATAAATAAGTAAAACACAATGAGCTTAATGCCAAATACAGTCAACAAATGAAAGTATCATTATTTTGATGAGATTAAGATTCAAGACATAGTATTATGATAAAGACTAGGGTGAAGAAAATCTTCAATAAAGCACAATATACCTGTGTAACAAGCCCAACACATGCCATCATAAATCCAAATTAAAGGGAAAAAAAAGATGAGGGTTCATATATACATTTTTTTTAGAAAATTAATAATGTCTGAACAAGTCTGGGGTAGTGTGGGAAGACTTGGAAGTGACCATGCTCTAAATACATTGTTTTCATGTACGAAATCATCAAAGGATATATTGAAAATTTTAAATAACGCCTGAAACAAGTTTGACAGAAGATCGACTTACTAATACAAGAAACGGCACCTTGACTGGCCTGCCAGTCTCATCTGTCATCTTTAATGTTAACTATCAACTTGCTAGAACCTTGAGTCATCTAAATGAGAAGCCTCCAGGCACACCTGGAAGTGATGACTTAGCCTCGGACCATCACTATTTATACAGTTAATTGAAGTACAAAGGCCCGCACTTAACGTGGGCAGTACCATTCCCTGAGCTGTATAAAGTTATCCAAATGTTATCCAAACAAAGGCATTACATGGCTGTCTGCTACTTTAATTGTGGATGCAACAAGACTAGCTACTTTAAGCCCCTTTGCTCTGGTTTCCCCAGCAAGACTGACTTTATTTTGAACTGTGAGCCAAAATAGTCTTTCCTCCTTTAGTTGAATTGATTGTCAGGGTATTTTTTTTTTTTCACAGCAACAGATGTAAATAAGACGGCTGAAAATATTACATGAGTTGCAGATAAGCAAACAAGCATGTTCATCTTAAATGAATTTTTAAATGAAAAATGAAAGCAATATGAAGATACGACTATAGACCTATGACAATGGCCAAAATCTAGAACCATGAAAAAGTCAAATGCTGCTGAGAAAAATGTAACAGCAGAAATGTCTGAAAGACAGTTTTGGTGTTTGCACATCATATACGTTCTCATTGTGAAATTAAATAACCATACTTCTGGGCATTTATACTAATGACTTGAAAACTTTTCATACTTATACAAAAATATAAACATAAATGTGTGGATCAGCATTATACATACTCCAAAAAGAATTGGAAATAACTAGTTACACCTTCTGTTGAAATTATTTTTATAAAACTGTGTTTGTTTCTTTTAGCTTATTTCTTAACCCAGCTATCACACAAATAATTGAGACTCTTTTATAACACAAAGTTTCACAACACAATCTGAGCAGTTTAAGTCAGTTCTTAACCCTCTATGCTATTTTGTTTTACTCCCAGCAAATATCCCAGAAATACCTGCACTTTGTAGCTTTCCTCTGCTCTAGCTCCTTCCTCCTGAACTTCCTTCCCTTCCAGGTGGCCTCCTCTTACTTCTCCTCCTGACTCCACCCCCTTGGCTGGAAGGAAGTCCAGCCCTATTGTCTTCCCTTCTCATTGATTGGCTGTAAGCTGCTTTATTGACATAACAGAAGGCTAATAGGGGAGCAGAGTTCAAGCAACATTTAAACAGAAAATCAGAATTTAAACTACACAGTAACCATATGCCTACAACCTTCAATGGATGAATGGATAGTAAAGTGGTGCATTGGTACAAAGGGATATTACGCCAGCATAAATTAAGTTTTATCAAGCCATAAGAAGAAGAAATTTGGGAATCTCAAACACATGTTGATATATGGAAAAGTACGAGACGACACCCTTTATTCTTCAAAGTATGACATTCAAGAAAAAAAAACTCAGTCAATAAAAGATAATGAATGATCACTGGCAATTCAAAGGAAGAACAAATAAAAAAAAACTAGAGGGGCACTGGTAAGTTATTAAAGACTTACTATCTTTTTAAATTACATGTACATTTTTTGTCTTTGTGTGACTATGTACATATGGGAGCAGATGCCCACAGAATACAGGAAAGAACACGAGATCCACTGTGGTTAGAGTCACAGAAGTTGTGGCTGCCTGCATAATGGGGGCTGGGATGCTAACTCTGGATCATGTGGAAGAAGTGTTCTTAAGAATATGCTCCTAACTATGGAACCATATCTCTGTGCCCATATCACTCATAGGAAAGACAGTATTCTATATGTTTGTGTGTGTGTGTGTGTGTGTGTGTGTGTGTGTGTGTGTGTGTATGTGTGTGTGTGTATTTGCCAAAATCACAGGCTATAAGGCAAGTGAAACCTTACACAAATTATAAGCTTTCTTTAACAGTGATTATAAATCTAAGCTCATCATTTAAGTCAATATGCCACAAGAGCTATGATGCAAATAACGGGAAAATAAGAAGGAAGAATAATGACAGCATTCGTGGATCCTGTGAAACAGGGCGGCCTTCCCAGAATGAGCAGCATCTGGTCAAAAATCTCTTGGTCTTTCTGTTACTGAGCCTCTGTCTTTTTCTCTCCCCCCTCTCTGAATCTGTACACACACACACACACACACACACACACACACACACACACATACACACACACACACACACACACACACACACACACACACACACACCACTCTCTTCAATTACCAAATTAATTAGAAGCGAAAAATGCCTTTTTCGATGCTATTTAATATTGACAATTTAAAAAGAGAGATAGTTTTCTTAATAACAAACATTTGCAGCCAACATTTTAATAGTAAAAATAAAGGCTTTTTAAATATATATATATATATAAATCTGCTTCACTATCAAATAGCAGAAACACCTTTGGTTTCAGAGAGCCTAATGATAATATTCAGGCTGGTGAAAATTGTGAAATTTAAATGATTGCTTTTGTTTGTTTGTTTTACCAACTCTTGATTTTGAAAAAAATTTTAAAAAACAACAAAACAAAACTATCTTACCATGCAATGATAAACAGTCAAGGGACTCTGGCATGGCTAATAACTCCTTTGGCTTGGCCAGGGATCTCCCAGTAGGAAAATTCTTTCCCATCCAGTAGCTATAACACCAAGTACCCAGGGATACATTGTTTCATTATTTCCTTTGGAAGGTCTATCCAGGCTTTGAGACACTTAAAGGGCTATGTATGCTTTGCCTATACTGTTTTCAAGTTATGTTCTTGGCTGCAGAGTCACTGTTAGGCATATACTCCCTCTTGGCCATTAGATCCATCTTATAGTGAAGCAAAACTAAGTTTTCCAGCCACTTAAAACAGGCTGTTGGTGTATGGGAAGTGATTAGGAAAGGGCTACAGTCATGTAGGGGTACCAGTCTGAAAGCAGATCACACCCTGTGGCACTGATTATCAATGAGCACAGTTTTATCTCCTAGGGGACACTTGTCAGTACTCAGTTGTCTAAGTTGGTGGAAGGATTACTCCTAGAATTTTCCAAAGAGAAACCAGGCAATGCTAAACACCCATGGATCACAGGACAGATTCTTACAGTAAAAGGTTATCCTGCCTATTCTGTTAGTGTTAAGATTCCAAGACCCTGTTGTGTGCATTCATTTATCTCCATAAGCATTAGGTGGATATCTCCATTTTGTGTATTTTATATTAAGTAACTTAGTTAATCATAGCTTAGAGATGAACTCTTCAGAAATTGTCTGTGCAAGGATAGAGCTGTCCATAAGTACATGCCAAGTGATGCAAATATTAGAAAGTACTTATTGTCTTAATTCTCAGCAAGCTTGGAAGGAACCTTTAGCATTCTGGATAAACGGTCCTAGGCAAGGGTCTTTATGAATTCATATCTAAATTAGATATTCTTGTCATCTGGCATATATTATATATATTATATATATATAATATATATTATATATATTATATTATATATATTAAGCTAAATGGAACGATGAGATAGACGTCTCCTTGTGTTGAATTGTTCTTTCCTGTTATAAGTTAAAGCCCCAAATTCAAGTCTCTTCACCATCAAAAAGCTGAATGTTATTCACCATTCAAATACGTGCAGCTGTTGCATACTAAAAGAGTCGCTTCAAATGCTATTATAACTATGCGATTTTTCTTACAAATTCCTGGATAAACTGTGTATGATGCCCCACTTACCTCTAAATAACCATTTCCCAAAAACAGTTGTCTGCACTTGAATTGCATAGAAAGATAAAACTATATAGTTGAAAGTTCTAAAAGTGGACACTAGCATCAATTGCCACTCACAGCACAGAGAGCCCTATTTTCAACGACTTTGTCTGCTGTCCTCAAGACTCGAGAGTGGAAAGACTTTAAAGCCATGTACGTAAGGTGACCTCACTTTGCTCCTTATGAGCTCTGTTGACTACCCTGTGTTTTATAGTCATTTGAGTGCAGCTCAACTTGCCTTTTACTTAACATAATAATTTAACATGTTCCTATGTTAAAACTGATATTTAACAAACTTACTCTAAGAGTGGTGTGGGTATTTATTGTAACATACCAATTTCTTAATCTGTAATTAAGTGTATAATGAGATTACAAATGTATGTTATCCGTAACCAGTATGGAAATGTCAATAGTGCACTAAAGCTTTTTTTTGCTCCAGACACAAACAAGGAATCAATACTAGAGTCCATTGAAGCTTAGAAAAATTGAGACTTGAATAATTGTCTAGTTAATTTAATAAATGTTGACAGCTGACTGAGATAAATCAAGTTGTAAAGAAATCTTTTACCTCATTAGCATTTTGGCCTGAATTATCCAGATAATTATTGCAATTTTCCACATCACTTTACTCATATTGACAGTGTCTTTCTTTCAATTTTTCATGTAAATGTATTTCTTCTGTTCTGCTCCAGCTCAGCAAGGTGTGAGTTCTTTATGATGCAAATCTAGCATTTTGCTGTGTTGTTCCTACTTTTCAGAATGCCATCCTTTCTGTTTGTATGACCTTTCACTTGCTATAGATAATTTCCCTATGACAGTTCTCAGGGCTCCATTTACACACGATATGATACTGAACAGGGAATACCTCTCGAGGATTCTTTCTATATTTCTCCGTTTTTTGTATGTAGTTTATTTGAATTTCCACAGGACATGTCTTTAATGTTTCCTTTTCACATAGTATATTTCCCTTCCTATGGGAAATTAGTGCTATTGCTCACTTGATTCATAGTTAACTAAAACTGCAGCTATGTTGTTCTCAAGGCATTTTGAGTTTGTTCTCCATGTCATGTAAGCTAATGTGATTCGGTTTATTGGTGTCTCCTCAAAAGTTTATGCAAGACTTGAGAACATACAGAAATCAGACTCTATGGTGTGTTGCACCATCCTTTCTTTTTTCTGAAAACCAGTGGGAGCAGGTGTAAGGGAGAAGGCATGAGAGGGACAAAAGGCAAAGCTTTATCACTGTATACCATCGTTCACCCAGCCGTTATTCAACAATGTATAACAAGGCACCATGTCACATACACATTGTAATTTTGTTACACAAGGGACAAATCTGAATTGAGAAACTGGAGAATCGTGAATTCTATTTACAGGGCACCCGTGATTTCATGAGCGTATCAGTTCCTTTCTGTTGCTGTGATAAAACACCATGACCCAGAGCAACTTAGGCACTGAGTTGTCATTTTCTGGAATGAGAGTTCATAGGGGGTGAGGAAGGCATGGCAACAAATGGCAAGCATATGACACAGACAGAAAGCTGGGAAACCACATTTTTTAGGTACAAACATGAAGCAGAAAGACTGGACTGGAAGTGGCCCAAAGCTATGACATCTCAAATCCTGTCCCCAGTGACAGACTTCCACCAGCAAGCCTCTGTTTGTCATAACCACCAGCTGGGAGTCAAGTGTTCAAATACGTGACTGTATCAGACACATGATCACTGATACCACCATATTCAATAAGTCCAATTTTCCATATTAGTACTATCTAAATGATTAATATGTTGTTTTTATTTTCAGTGGTCAAGTGCATGCACAAGACTGGAACATTTTTATTACCACTTTTCTGAATTTTCTTCCATCTTTATTATTATTTTTCTTTCCTTCCTCCCATTTTTCTTTTTCTTTTCTTTTTTAAAAATTTATTTATTTATCACTGCACATTCTTATTGGCAGCTCCTCTTTCTTCCCAGTCCTGCCAGCATATCCCTCTCCCCATTTTCCTCTCTTCTTTCTCTCAGAAAAGGGGGAGGTCTCCCACAGGCACCAATCTGACCTGACACATTAGAATGCTACAGAACTAGGTGCATCCTCTCCCCCTGGAGCCAGACAAGGCAGCCCACTTAGGGAAACAGAATCCAAAGGGAAGCATCAGAGTCACAGAGGGCCCCTGTTCTAATTGTTGGGGACCCACATGATGATCAACCTGTACATCTGCTTCGTAGGTGTAGGGGGCTTAGAATCAGTCCATGCATGCTCTTTGGTTGGTGATTCAGTCTCTGTGGGCCTCCATGGGCCTAGATTAGTTAACTATGTAGGTCTTCTTATGGAGTCCTTGACCCCTCCAGCTCACTCACTCTTTCCCTCAGCTCTTACAGAGGACTTCCTGAGCTCTGTCTAATGTTTTGCTGTGGGTCTCTGCATCTGTTTCCATCAGCTGCTGAGGTGAAGCCTCTCAGAAGAGTTGAACGCGAAATTTATCTTGCATACAAGATGTGCAGGGACAAAGATGGAGCGAAGATTGAGGGAGACCAATAACTATTCCTGTTACCCTGCTATGCTTACAGACAGGAGTCTTTCTTTTGCTTTTCTTTTTACTGTTTTTTTTTTAAGCATAGTCTTGTGTACTCTAGGCTTTCTTGATCTATGGGCAAACGATATTCCTGACTTCTACCTCTCAAATCTTGTACTATAGGCACATGTCACCTCATATAGGATCAAACCCAGGGCTTACTGCATGTTATACAGAGACTCAACCAGCTGAGGATATCCCAAGTCCAACATGGGTTTTTTTTTTTATTGCATTCACTTTAAAAACAACTCCAGATGTTAACTAACATTCTATAACACATATTTCTCAGTCTCAACAGCTTTCAGACAAACATCTCTCATGACCAAAATGTTGGGAGGAAAGCACGGTGTTCTGATAATACTATATATTTGGCTTGCAAATATAATTGAGGTATTTTCTCAGTATACTAAGTACAGGTTCCTGTATGATTGCCTCATTTATCAGTATAATTTCTAGCTATCAGTGGTAGAAAATAAAAGCCTAGGACACATTAGGGTCTTTTTTTTTCTGTCCACTGATCTTGTTCACACAACAGTCTCAGGCCTGAAAAGCAGAAGAAATTAATAACTTAGTCAAAAATAAATGTTAAATCTAAAAATATCCAAGCAATCTGATGTTCCATGGAAAGACCAAACCTATATATAACTCTATACCTATATAACAGGTATAGAGAAAGAAGAGAAAAATGTCAAAGCACAGAAACTATTTCTTAACAGATTCATAGGAGAACATTTCCCAAATCTAAAGAAAGAGATGCCTATCAAGGTATAAGAAGCATACAGAACACCAAATAGAGAGGACCAGGAAAGAAATCCCCCACAATACATGATAAAATACTAACTATATAGAACAATGAATGGATAATAAAAGCTGCAAGGAAAAGGGCTAAATCACATATAAAGCCAAGCCCATTAGAATAATAGGTGACTTTTCAGTGGAGGGAGCCAGAAGAGCCAGGACAGATGCTCTACACACTCTCAGAGACCGCCCAGGCTGTAGGCTTCTATACCCAGCAAAACCATCAGTCATAATCAAAGGAGAAGGAAAGATGGTGCATGTTTGCTACAGCTCTACTCTTTGAAAACCTGGAGGTGTGTTTCTTGGCTGCAGCAGAAAGATGAATCCTGTTTTCTAATCAAATATGCTAGACTGTGTCTTTTAGCTGGGAATTAACAGGATTAAGACTGAGAGTTATTATTGAGCATTGTTTATTTTTTTGTCGTAATTTGTAATGGTGGCATTGTCTTAGACCTTTGTGGTTAACTGTTCTATGATTATTTATTCAGCGTATTCTTTTGTCTCTAGCTATCCTTCTTTACAGATTGCTTTCCTTGTAGTACCTCCTGATGGGCTGGATTGGTGGATAACAATGTGTCACACACACACATCCCTAACTAGTGTGTGGTCAAGCAGACCACTTTACTTCATGGAACAAGAAGCAAAGAGACTGAGAGGCAAGTGTGCACAGTCCCTTACAAAGATCTTCAATTCTCATTCCATGGGACTTAACCGAGCCTCTTCTGGCCTCTATAAGCACCAGGCATGAATGTGGTACTCAGACATGCATAGAAAAAAATGTGCCCAGAAAATACAGTAACCAAATATAGCATCTTTGAAATGATCTTTACAGTATGACTACACATCTCAAAGAAGTGACTAATTCTTAATGGCACAACCCTCTAGACCAAGCATGTACTATTGTGCAGGTGCGGGACCCCTATTCAAACCCATAGTGGTGGAATCAGTTGTTATTGTTTGTCTCCCTGATATTGTTTTATATTATTCTTTGTTTGTCTGTCTATCTATTTGCTTAACTGATATCCTTACCCTCTTGAGTCAGTTCTACTGTTTGTCTGCATACATTGTTAGTTTCAGTTTTTAAACTTCTACCATAATTCTGAGTGTTTTACCTTGGTTTTCCTTTCATGTAGAATTTGTGCTTTTCTGATGTGTATGTTTCCCACCCTCACGCTTGTGAAATTTTACTTTTAGTAAGGTCTCCCCTGTGTCTATTAGTAACTATTTTATTACTATGTATTTTCTCTTCCTTTTGGTCACCCTTGAGAATTCATCAATTTCATTCATTAAAAAAATAAGACTTGGATTCTGTAATTGTCTAATTTATTGGATTAAAAATCATACCAGGAAGTAATGAAGCTCTTATTTGAGTACGACTGTGAGAGCTTTTCTTATCAAGGGCTAACTGAGGAAGAACGACCTGACTGGAAGAGGGTAACATCACCCCTTGGGCTGCATTCCTGGACTGAGGAAAAGGAAAAAACTCACTGATCATCTGTGTTCACTGCTCTCTGCCTCTCAGGCAGCTCAGATGTAGAGTTCCAGGCTCAGGCTCCCGCTGCCTTTAGCTCAGCCATATTTTCTCCTCCTGGGCTGACAGTATCCTGCAAAATAAATTCTTCCACATCATGGAGCTTTTGTTGTATAAATTTATGCTGTAAGACCCATGGTGCGCATCTTCTTCTTCTTCTTCTTCTTCTTCTTCTTCTTCTTCTTCTTCTTCTTCTTCTTCTTCTCCTCCTCCTCCTCCTCCTCCTCCTCCTCCTCCTCCTCCTCCTCCTTCCTCCTCCTCCTCCTCCTTCTTCTTCTTGGAGATCCCCCCACACATATTGTGCTTGTGGATCTAAGCATGCTATAGCACATAGTAGTAGTTGATGTATGTTTATCTTACATTTACAATATTCATGATTGTTTTGCCTTTTCTGGTGTTTTCATGGCCACAAATATTCTGAACATTCTGGCATTTTCCTTTTGGTAAACACAGGCACATATTTATTCTGCAGTTACATGTTTGGTAAATGGGTCTTGGGATTCTTAAGGAATAACAGTCTTGATTTTACTCCCATATCCTAAAGAGGTGGAGGTACTAACAGATCACCCATAGCCTGAAGTTTTATCACACCTGGTAGTGATGGAGCAGAGCAATGAACCATAGCCTCTTAGAGGCTCTTAAATGAAGTAGCCCGCCCAGTGTGAAGAATTCTTGTTGCAAAGTTGAATGTAGCTTGGACCTGGAAAGGGAGGAATGGGGAAAACCTCACAATATTTATCACTTGAATACATATACTGAGAGTGGGTGCATGGAAATTGGCAATTGCTAAGTAAAAATTAAAATAATTTACCATGTATTGCTGGTCCCCAGAAGCCCCTGAAACTGCTGAAAAGAGTCCTAAATTACAGCCCACTAGGAAATAAAGCTGCAATCATAGGTACATGCATTTGTTCTAATTTAGCAGATCTCAAACAGCTTTCCAAAGCCATCGCATCAATTTGCAATCTTCCAAGCTGTTTGCTAGAATTACATAGTCTATAAATAGACTTACATGCACATAGTGTCCTGTTTTGTTGACAGAGTGAAACAGGTGAACTGGAGAAAGGAGTGTGGCAATCGCTTGGACCTGCGTAAGGGGCAGGCCACATTTAGAATGGCTCCATCTTACAGTTTCCCTTACCAGCTGGCCATGAATTGTAAATCTGGTTGTGACTGGCGAAAACAAGATATATTTTAGGGGAAGTAGAAGTCATAAGAAAACATCATCATGACATTGAAGCTAAACTTTATACAGAGTGCAAGAGCATCATGTATCAATGTGACCAATTAAATGATTATATTAAGGTATTGTTCATCAAACACACATGAAAAAATAAATAAGCCAAAACTAATGGGTATTTATCATATACTTATATCATGCATATATATGTATATATATAAAACATCTAAAACAAGAAGCTGCATAACAAAATATAAGAATTCCTACAACTCAATAAAGCCTATTTCCTTTTTTTACACATACATCTGTAATATTACACATATATACAATAAACTACCTACAGACATGATGTTGATAGTGTGTAATGAAAATGCTTTTCCCCCCTAGACTCTAAAAGCTCAAAGATGCTCCCCTTCTGAGGTCAGTTAGATCCATCTCCTTGTTTCTCTGTATGTAATAACCATCCTCCTCGTTCAGCTGTGTTCATGAACCAAAGCTCTCTGTTCAACTGGATATAAAGAACACATTAAGCTCTTAGGGTTGCTGTGGTTTGTTCATCAGAAAGCCCAATCCTCCTGTCCCAAATGTTCTGTGTCCATATTTATGTCTGTGTGTTTGTCTTTTCTTGGCTCTCTACCTTCTCTAGTCAGGTCATATTCCTGGAAGATGTTCAAGGACATGTCAAGTATAGATACTATTAAAAGACAAGTACCTTGTAAAGTGTGCTGCAACAAAATTAAGAAAAAGTGTCTACCAAGTTTTAAGGGAATTGGCCATTAAAGATCACGGATCACTTTAAATAAAATATACCTTATATCACTAGAATGTGGTCCCTAAAAGAAGGTGCCAAATACTATAATAAGGAAAAAGAGTTCATTTTAATAAATATACTCTCACTAGTTATCTCCGCAGTTGATTGGCACCTAATTTAGACAGCATCATTCTATGTGGATCTCTTCGTGTTTATCTCTAAAACAGGTCCAAGAATATTTGAACGAATATGAACATGGTTATACCATATACAGCTGTATACCATATACGACTGTTGATATTTTCAGAACTATGTGAAATATTTGAAGAAATGGCCCAAAGCACATTAGTGATCCATATATGAAAAAGAAAAATTAATAAGGGTGTTATACAGGCAACAAAAATTTAAAAACCAAGCAGCATTATGTTAGTGTTTGTTATGCGTGTAATAAAATCATGAAAACAGTTCATTCAATATTCAGCATGCATTTCAAATTTATGCATCTACTGAACATTCTATTGATTGGATCAGCCACGGTGATATGCCTGAGGTTGTGTAGGCTTACCTCCAATTTACAAGCTAAATTTAGGTCCCATTTGTGTATCTCATATTCAAGAATGAGTGAAATACCCAGGGAGTATTCTGAAACAATAACAAAACTACTAAGGAAGTTCAGGGCATTTTGTTTATATTGCCCTGCTTTAACCTCAGCTAGGGACATTATTTGACACACAGAATGGCACAATCTGTAACCGCAGGAAATTATTACACTCAGGAATAGCCTCCAACTGTAGGCTCCCAGTATCTGTCAATAGCTTCTCCAGCTTCTCTACCCTTGGGAGGTGTATTTTCTACATGATTCCTTAAAGGATACAAAAGCAGACTGAATCCCTGTTGCTTACAACAATGGTTCAATAATAAATCACAGCTTCTGTTCTTTCTCTTTAGTTTGTAATAGGGTTCCTCATTTAACCTGGAACATAACTTACTATGAAATTCTTCTTTCAAGGGAGCCCCGACTAAAGCATGTCTTCCTCAAACCTACCAAGCCTCTTATTAACTATTTTCATTACATATGATTGTGTTTAAAATATATTATTTATGTACACTAAAAGACATTTAATATAATCGGATATTTATTAAAGTACAAGGTGGTACTTTCTGTATCACCTTGATGTTCTTTCAGTGACTCATGTTTACGTTTGCAAATTCTCTCTTCTAATGCGTTCCCTGATGTGTTGATATCATACTGTGCCATTAAGTAAGTTAATCGTGTAAATACTCACATTTTACATGTTGTGATGACTAATCTTGGTTGTCAACTTGACTGATGCATCTGAAATCAACTAAAAATCCAAGTATCGAGGTACTCCTTTGGGGTTTTCTTGATCTGACTACTTGAAGCAGGATGACCCAGCCTAAACCTGGGCAGCACTTTCTGTTGGAGACCTAGACATAAGGACATGAATGAAGAAAGCTTAGCTTTGTGCCTATTTCCCTCACTCTCAATGGCATATATAACTGTAGGGAAACACTGCTGCTAAAGTCGAAGTCTGGCATTACTTGGAAGCCCTGAGCTGGGTGCAAAATGATGGACTCCCTTTGTCATCCAGGCTTCCTCTTCTCTCCCTGGGGGGAGGTCCAGGACCCCAAAACCTCTACCCTCTACATGAGGAATGTCACAAAGAACTTAGGGAAATTACAAGTTTAACTCCATTCTCCCAGTTCAGCAAGCACCTAAAATTCCTGGAATGCCACCTTATGCCAATGAGGTATCTCAGTACTCTACCTCTCAGCCAATGACCTTTGGCCACCTTGGATAGTCCCACCCCTCCCAAAAGCCCTTTGTTCCCCCTCACCCTTAAAATTAAGTTGATCTGTCTCTCTAAAGCTGATCTCAGAAGTTCATTTTTTTCCTGCTTACTGACCTATGATTTCCTGCCGCCCCCACACTTTGTCCTCAGAGACCCATGGCCATGATCCCAAAGTGAAGCCCCAAAATCCGCTTGCTGCATCATTCCTTCACCAACTTTAAGACCAACCTTACCTGGATTCCAACACAGACAGACTTCAGTACCAGATTCAGAGTGATGGACCTACAGCCTCTCCAATGTGAGGACTACCCAGACTATCCCTTAAGACTACCTAATGTATATAGTTGTATCAGTTCTATTTCTTTAGCCTAATCTAACTAACGTAGACATACTTTACTTTTTCTTTTAAAGTATATTTGGTTTTTATTCTTTTTTTTTTTCGAATGGTTGTAAGGTTTAATAAGCATGGGTTTAAGATGGGTCTTCCCCCCTTTTTTTCTCCTTTATTAATTTATTCTTGTTACATCTCAATGGTTATCCCACCCCTTGTATCCTCCCATTCTTCCCTCCCTCCCATTTTCCCCTTATTCCCCTTCCCTATGATTGTTCCTGAGGGGGATTACCTCCCCCTGTATATGCTCATAGGGTATCAAGTCTCTTCTTGGTAACCTGCTGTCCTTCCTCTGAGTGCCACCAGGTCTCCCCCTCCAGGGGACATGGTCAAAGGTGAGGCACCAGATTATGTGAGAAAGTAATATCCCACTCTCCATTCTACTGTGGAGAGTGTTCTGTCCATTTCTTGAAATATGCTCAAATACTATTTTTATACTCATTAGGAGCTCAAGGAAGGTGATGAGCATCAAAGCACCTCCTTATATAGGTGGTTTCCAATGTGGCAAACGAGCCACTGGACAACATGTCCCCGTTTCTACCACAGACAGAGTTCTGCCTAACAATGGGCAAACTTGGATGCAGGCAGAGTCAAAAGCCAACTCTGCCAAGACAGGGTAAGCAAGCCCTCGATAGTTCCTGCCTTACAAATATGTCTGTCAGATATATTGGACCAAAAGGTTAAAGATAATGCTCCAATGTAATAGAGAGTTTTGGGTGACTATGTAGGCAACAAATTGTCTCTGTCATGCCATTTTGGAAGCTGCTAACCTGCACTTCCTGTCTTCTCAAGTAATCATGTTTATTCCTTCTCAAGTCTCCGATAGGATTGAAGACCAGATATTTTAATTTTACAATTAAGCTTAGTTGTTTAGGGGCTAAGATGTTTTTAGGTCTAAATAGATATTTTAAGTTGATAAAAAGCAGATATGATAGATATTGATTTAATTTCAGAATTTTGGATGCACCAAGATAAGAAAAGATGTTCTCCTTCCTCAAGGTTGCCAAATACAAATAGCCAAAACTCTGTGAACATAACACTTATATAATTCCCGATTGTTTTGTGATTCTTCTTGCTGTAGGTACTTTATTGTATATGTGTGTAATAATATAAACGTATATGTAAAAAAGAAAAGTAATTAAAAAGAAAAAAGAGTTCAATACGACAAATTAGTACTCTTAACTCCTATTTCTATTAGCTATTTTTTTTCTCTTCAGGCTATTATATATATATAGAAGTTTCCCTCTGTATAATTTTGGCATTTTTATTTTTAATTATAATGAGCTTCTTGTTTTCCTTGGTATTACACAGCTCTTTTGACATTGTCTATGGACATCTAACTACAGTTTTTATTTAAGGTAACTATTATTGTCACTAACCCAAAGAATCAGGAACAAATAAAGATTCTCAGGCAAATATATAATTTCTTTACTATATATTTACCATATATTTACCTGTCTAATTAGTGTCTTGTTCTTGACCACTAAGGTTGTCAGTTTCTAGTCATTACAACAATGTAGATACATATGAAGAAGCAAAGCACTTGAGTAAAGTAAGGTTTTCAAATATATATTTTCTAGGCTTCAATTTTGAACAAATTTTTATGTTTTGATTACTTTTTAAGTTCCTTAACCATCCATGAGCTTTGTGCTTTTTTATGTATTCTTTTTTTATTCAAGTAAAACATAGTGACACTTTTCTGTGGTTACTCACTAAGAATTATTATAAGTATAAAGAAATGGGTTATGTGAACAAATACGTCTCATATATGTTGTATCTAAATATGCACATATGTGTCAATTTAAACATTTTAAGGCATATCTCATATCTTATTTTATACGGTTTGTATCTACAATGTGAAAATTACATGTTTCCATTCTTCACTAGTGAAGGAGTTTTTAACTGCAACATCTAATTTATGTACAAAAAAATTGTCTATGAAAAACCGCTATTGAACTGGCTGAAAATAAACACTTTCATTATTTCTGTAAAATTGATTTACTTCAATGCTTTTGATCTTTTCTTCCATTTCATCTTCTTGTCTATCCGCTTATTAATATATTCACTCTAGAAAGAGCACTTCAAGGATGATGACTAGATATACTGATTACAAATTTAAAACAGAGTGAGAGAGCATGAATAGGCCCTGTCTTCAGGATTCTTTAAGGATATGTGAACACAACCACAATTAGGAGAGCAGTTACATAGCGAGGGACCTGGAAGTGGAGTTAAGCTAAGTCCTAGGTGGCTACAGGGCATGGAGGAAAAAAATGTCTGTCTCTTATCATTATTGACAGAACCAGATAGGAGAGATCAGAGCTACCCCCATTCCAGCTATTAAATGGGTTGTCAGAGATTTGGACATGAAGTGCTGGCCAAGCAAATGTGAGGCTCTGAATTAAGTACCACAAGAACAGGACACAGCCATTAAATATATAGGAACAGAAGTGTTGCTAGTAGATTTCAATAGTGTATTAAATATGAAGTACATACTCCATGTGATTAGGTAGGAAGTATTCTTGAGAAGGAGAACAGTGTTGAATGTTGAATCTGGAGCCAAACAGTGGAGGCCCAGTTCCACCATAAGCTCACTCTGTGACTTTAAGACAAGGGTCTTTTTGATTTCCCATGTTCTTTTTCATTCTAAAGATGTTTCATAGACTTGTAGGAAGAATTACTGATTAAATTGTTCCAGATTCTTAGAACAGTGCTGGTATATACTAAGTGCTTGAACTCAGTTGTTTTTATTATGGTCATTTTCATTATCTAGTATTACTACTGTTATTATTATTATTATTATTTATTATCATTATTTACAGAAAAAAATATGTGAACAAATAAATCAGACATAGTTTCACTAGGAAACTCAATTTAAAAAAAAGAAGTAGAATTCTTGCCTAAAAATAAGGAATGTATCTTTTCCCAAGTCATTCTATGTGAATATTAAATATAATTTATATTCCAAACAAAATTGGATGATTTTGCAATTTTCAATGGTAATCCTTAAAGGAAAAATCAATGGCAATTTCCTATTTTTGTTGTAGAAGTAATCCAAAATTTTCTGTGTTTATGCTTTGCTTCTTTATTTCTGAGATTAAAATAAGAATGGTAAATTCAACAAAACCAAAACATTTTATCAGAATAAAATTAGAATAAAAGAAAATTAGAAAAAGAATTAAAATTAGATTGTATTTATATCCATGGATAGTACATTAGGATAAAGTATAGTTCAGTGGTAAAGAATTAACCTAGTGTGCATAAGGTCTTGAATTTCATACCCCAAACTACACCAATATACCCACTCCTACACAAGACATGTGTGTAAGTGCATGTTAATACTAATGCATATTGGTATGATTTTATATGACTTGATATTTCAGTAATATTTGAAACTAAATGGAAATCTGCAACATGTGAGCTCTGAATGTTAAAAGCAAATGTAATTAGGAATCATATCTTTCCAATGTGGATTTTCATCCAGGAAGTCATAATATAACCGATGTTTTTAATACAAAAACACACCACAATGTATAAACCATAATAAATATTAATGCATGCTAAAATATGTAATCACTTGACATAGTTTTCTCATTTTCTAGGATTTTATCTGCAAGACAACCTTCCCTTGTTCCTTTTTTACAGTTCTTTAGGTAATGAAGAATTTATTTTGTTTACACACATACACAAACATACACAAAAAGCTTATTTAATAATTTTTACATTTTAATTAAATTATTAGTGTCATTTGAGAATTATAACAAGAACATCATAAAAATAAGTTGTTACTAAAACACAAGTTAGAAGCCTCATAGCTTCAGATTTATTCATCTTATCCCTTTGGTGTATCCCATCAGTAACAAATTCAGTCCAAAATAACTAGTTGTTTTTTTATATTCTTTTTCTTCTGTGTGTTTGATGTTGTTATTCATCTTCCCTACCTCCTTCAAGCCTTCTTTTGCTAGCTTGCAACCAGCTCCTTGCAAAACTAATTACAGACGGTCTCATCTTAAATGGAGGAGACTTACCAAACAATTTGGAGTTTGTTCAGTCTTTAGTTGATGGTACACTAAACTTTGCCTTTACTTCTCTTGCTTCCAGAATGTTTGTATTTATTATTTTATACCAGTTTGCTACTCCATTTTCCTCTACAGGTAACCAGTCTAATGCATTTAATACATATCCATTGGAATATGTGCATACTTATGAATTGCATATTGTTCTAAACGGATGGGTACTTTTTATTCAATATTACCACTTAATGAATATATTCACTGGTGGATATATAAATTCCACTATTGATTCTAGGTTCTACATGCTATATACATATGTATGTAGCAATGAAAAATATATTGTGAACATACACATATATTATATTCATGCATATTATATACTATATACTTGGTATAATAGTCAAGCATATAATAGTTTATGTGCACATTTTTCTGTTATTTCTTTTAGTTTTATATATAAACTTTAAATGTAAACTGAAACAGAATTAATGATTTACTTCTTTATATTATTTATCAATATTTTGTAAAGTTTTTATTTATCTAACTGTGCTAATT
Source organism: Acomys minous (assembly GCF_964271855.1). Classification (NCBI taxonomy): domain Eukaryota; kingdom Metazoa; phylum Chordata; class Mammalia; order Rodentia; family Muridae; genus Acomys; species Acomys minous. The sequence continues at coordinate 94,540,899 of NC_140496.1, read as the reverse complement.
TATATATGTGGTTTGAAAAAACTGAATTATTTTCTCTAATTAGCAATGATATGAATTCAACTCATAGCATTCTACTAGGAGCCATGTAAGACACTATAAATAAAAGTAAATTTAATTGTTAAAATATTTTATTCTAGAAGTATTTAAATAGAGATATATTGAAGTGCATGGAAGGTGGAGTTTGGTGGGGCTGGAAAGAATAGTAATAAACAACTCAGAATCTCTAAATAAAATTAAACCACCTGCATTAGGAGATATAGCCAAAAATTGAAGGTTATTAAACAGACTCACTTTGTAATTCCAATGTAAGATTTGATTTTCATTGAGGGATAATATCTACCTTTAACATAAGCTTTAATGAGAATTGGTCAGGTTGTCTTGTAGTTAAAATGATCCTCCCAAATCAATGACAGCACACAATTTTGTCTGGTTTTTGTAGTCAGGATTTTGCATGGTCAGTCTCTCCCTCTCCCCCTGCCTGCCTCTCTCTCTTTCTTGCTCCCTTGGAAAGCCTACGTCAGACATTGGCTCAGCATTCCAGGCTGCATTGACTTGAGAGCATTTTTCTCATGGGTAAATGCTGTAATGACTGACACTATAGGAGGTTTCTGGAGGCCCAAGGCTTGGCAATTAATTCCTTCTATCTGGGAAGGAAGTGCACTACAGCTCCTCTTGGTGCATTGCCCAAAGCGGTTCCCTTGATTAGGTCTATTTCAAGAGGAGCCAGGAAGCATAATCTTCTCATGAGCCCATAAATTATGAGATGGCATTTGTGCTACTATTTGACTTTTAGCCAGTTTCCAAAAAAAAAATTCTGTTTGACATGCCAAAGCCTTCTAGTTTACCACTGTGTTGTCAACTTGTCCCTGTGTGTGTATCTTCCTTGAGCGTACTGTCAGTTTCTTATAATGAGGAGCTTCCTGTTTTTCTTCATTGCCTAACTGCATACCAGTGATGCTGGTGGTTCACTCCTTGTGTTCCAACAGTCACTAAGGTGTGCCATGATTCTAACTTTCAATTAGTATTCAATATGAACATCAGAAGCTGTTTCAAATTCCAAGTTTGCAAGATAAGGTTCTTCATTTTTTTTGTGTGTTGTCTCTTGTAAGAAAAATGGCCTTTTAAGTGAATGACACATCATTATAGTGTCTTAATACGATTTACATAATACTTAAACTAAGTCTCACAGATCCAAAAATGAGCACTTTATAACTTGGTTTTGCAAATTTTTCTAAGACAGTTTGTTTCAGTTCTAAAACAAAATGAACAAGGAAATACTTTTAAATGAGACCATACATCTCTCAAAAGCTTTAATGTTTCTTAATAAAAGAATGTGAGGTGTTTTCTTTATTCTCTTTGCATTACCTGTGCCCTATACTGTAAAAATTTCAACTTCTATCTATAGTCAAAGCACATAGTGCACAAACAGGTAAAGTGACATAAAAGGCAATTCTACTTAGTCACATGTAACATTTACCATCCCCAGGCCTGTCAAGCAGCATTAATAGTCCAATATATGAGTTACAAATCTGTGTGCTTGTTCTATATTACTTAGCTATCAAAATATACATACGAATTCTGTGTCCAGTACAGTGTTACTCATTGGGCACAAGTCATAGAAATTACCACCACCACGAATGTGATGGTGTCTGTCAGATGTACTAACTTGAGCTTCAGAAAGAGGTGACTCTGCAACTCTGATTTTCCACTTGAATTTGTGTAACCAACCTTGAAAGGAAGGAGAACCCTGGCTTTGTCATGGTAGATCTGGGGTATTTTGTGTTTGAAAAAGATGCTATGTCAGTTCCCTATGTAGGTGCCTATAAATCTTATTTGTTATTAAGAGTAATACAAGTAAATATAGGTACTTCAGACTTTTCCATAGGAAGAACATACTACTGTTTAACACACACACACATACACACACACATCTCAAGATATAAAGACTTGTAGATTATGAATCTATGAAGAGTTCAGATGCTCCATGGGTTATGTTTTACCATTTTATGAAGAGCCATACAATAAGGCTCTATTACATTTACCTTTATATGACAACACAACAGAAACCATACAGAACTGGATGAAAGAACATAATTTTCTCCCCATTATCATGTACCTATTTTATTATGGTAGAAGAACAGCAATAAACTAATCTGGGGAAAATTAGCTTTCTAAAAACATCCCTTCTGTATGAAATGCTCTGACCTATATCCATTCTACATAATTGAAATAAACATCCCTAGCTTACAAGAGCAATAAAATATAAAGAACTGATCTCAACTTTAATGTTCCTAAGCATGCCTTCAGGAGTTGGTGAAAAATGAAAATTACCAGCGTTACCCCCAGAGAGCCTTCCGTGGGACAGGTGTGAGATTCTCAAGTCAATTTTCTTATAAGAACTCTAAATTGCTTGGAAGGAACTCTGGAGCTTAAATTAGAAAAATACTAGTATCACAAATAGAACAGACACTGAAAGTAAGTCAATTTGGGATTTGGATTCTGCCTTTACCCAAACACTATGTACAGGAGATACACACTGCTGGGCAACAACTATATATTACCAACTTAAAACTGCACTCCCCTGGATGTACCGAGTCTGTGGATGAGGGAATTGAGGGATGCCTCATGAGGATTCTATGATATGGTTTGTACAAGGCTGGAGATCCAGGCTCACAACTAGAGCCTCAACTAGGAACGCATCTTTATATATATATATATATTTTAACGCTTTAAGGAAGAAAGAGCTTATTTTGGCATATGGTACCAGAAGACAAGAGGAAAAGCATGGCTACAGGGAGGAGGGCAGGATACTGGCTGCTCACATTTCATACACACACAGGGACCAGAGAGTAAGAACAGCAACTGGGATGAGGCTATTAGCCACAAAGCGTGACTCCAGTGATGTAATTCCGCCAGCAAGGCTCTACCTCCCAAGGCCTTCCCAACCTTCCCAAACAGCATCACCAACTGGAGAGTAGATGTTCAAACATACAATGTTCAGGGGGACATCTCACACTTAAGTCCCCCCAAGCGGTGCCACCAAATGGGGACAAAGTGTCCAATATACGAGCCTACAGTAAACATTTCTCATTTAAAATACCACAGCTCTGGTGACAGACACTGTTTTGGTGCCTGGGTCATATTCTACCTCCCTCTACATGTCTCTTACCTTATGTTCTCAGGATTTTAAAAACACGCGTCTCTTTTGCACATCCTCTTGCCACAATGCCATCTGCTATGTGATGATGTGGCCCTCACAAGAGGCAGAACAGATGGGGCTACCTGATCTTACACTTCTCTTCTTGTTATTTATAATAAACTATATACAGTAAGAACAGTTTAACTCATTTGTATTTGGCAACCTTGAAAAAAATAGCATCTATCTGATCTAGGTGAGTCTAAAGTTTTATACCTAAATCATTCTTTATCATATCTTGTATTTATCAACTTAAAAAATCTTTCTAGACCTTACAACATTTTCTTAAATCCTACATGACCTAAGCCTGACTTTGAAACTATAAGTATCTTAGTCTTCAACCCTATTAGCGACTTGACAAGGAATACAACTTTTACCCAGATAGGAGGTACAAACAACCAGCTTCCAAAACTAAGAGATGACAGAGGCAATTTACTGCCTGGTCAGTCATTCCTTCTCTCTCTATAACATTGGAGCATCACCTTCAGCCTTTTTGTTTGTTTGTCTGTTTTTTGCTTTATAGACTCTTTATTTATTTTTATTTTTAATATATTTTTATTAATTTATTCATATTACATCTCAATTATTATCCTATCCCTTGTATCCTCCCATTCCTCCCTCCCTCCCATTTTCCCCTTACTCCCCTCACCTATGACTGTTCCTGAGGGGGACTTCCTCCCCCTGTATATGCTCATAGGGTATCAAGTCTGTTCTTGGTAACCTGCTGTCCTTCCTCTGAGTGCCACCAGGCCTCCTCATCCAGGGGATGTGGTCAAATATGGGGCATCAGAGTTCATGTCAGAGTCAGACCCCACTCTCCACTCAACTGTGGAGAATGTCGTGTTCATTGGCTAGATCTGGGTAGGGGTTCGAAGTTTACTGCACTTATCATCCTTGGATGGTGCCACTGTTTGAGCAGGACCCCTGCGCCTTTTGACTTGAGACATGTCAGCTCCTGGCAACACTTCCAGCCTACCTCAATGATGATGATAAGGATCATAATAAAAAAAATCTTCTTTTGGAGATAGCTTCATTAAAGACAAGGCAGCCACTGGGCAAAAATGCCTTAGCTCTTTACAGGCAGTGTGCTGTCCAAAATGGGCAAGACTTGGATGCAGGCTGAGTTGACTGCCAAAGTCTGACATGACAGGGTAAGTAAATCCTTCATATTTCCTGCTTCACAATTATGTCTGCCAGATATACTGGGCCAGAAAGGATCTTTTCAAGCTTTCCAAACTGACTGGCAGAAGATGTTCCCCTTAGGTGGCAGGTCTGAGCATTTTTCTGACAACTGAGCAAACACCACCCTTGCCTTCCCATAGTTCTTAGAGCCGTGCACAAACCCTGATAACTAGGCTTCTTTATGTGGGTACACAACTCACTAATCCAGGGAGCACATTCCATGGCAGAAACCCACTGCCAAAACATGACTCCAAAATGTCTTACCAAATGTACCATACTCCTTTACTTGGAAAAATGCCAGAGATTCTCTTTATTCTGAGTGAAGAGATGCACACTGTGTGGAGTCTTGGCAGTGGTTATGGGAAATGGCTGTCTAAGTTTTCTCACCTTAGATAAATTGTTTAGCAGCACTGATTATCTATTTATTGTACAATAACAGAATGATATCGCTTAAACATGGAATGTATGAGGATACTGCCATGTCCCTGCTATTGTATAAATACCATATATACTAAAAAGAGCCTCAATAGAATAGGAAATGGCATTCGTTCATGAGACTACAATAACTTATCTCCAAAATCACTCCCAAATGTACCCTAATGTCTAATCCTTATATTCATGCATTTACTGACTACAATGGATCTCCACAACCAAACACTTTCTGTTTCATGACTGCCACACAATGTGCTTGCTTAATAAATGGCTATTTGTTTCGTGTATTTATTTATTAACTATATATTTATTTATATGTAGATTATACAAACCAAATTTTGGTCTCTCAGCCTCGTCTTATTGAAGAGTACTTTAAAATGATGCCTATGCGCAGGAAACAACTTCCTGAACAGTACACCCACAGCCCAGGCCTTAATGTCAACAATTAATAAATGGGACCTTATGAGGCTGAGAAGCTTCTGTAAGGCAGCAGACACTGTCAAGAGAACAAAGCGACAGCCTACTGACTGGGAAAAGATCTTCACCAACCCTTCATCTGACAAAGGTTTAATATCCAAAATATATAAAGAACTCAAGAAATTAAACACCACAAAACCAAACAACCCAATTGCAAAATGGGGCTTAGAACTAAACAGAGAATTCTCAACAGAGGAATATCAAATGGCTGAGAAACACTTAAAGAAATGCTCATCCTCGTTAGGCATCAGAGAAATGCAAATCAAAACGACACTGAGATTCCATCTTACACCCATCAGAATGGCTAAGATCAAAAACTCAAATGACACCACATGTTGGCGAGGATGTGGAGAGAGAGGAACACTCCTTCACTGCTGGTGGAAATGCAAACTAGTACAACCACTTTGGAAAGCTATCTGGCGTTTTCTCAGAAAAATGGGAATAGGGCTTCCTCAAGACCCAGCTATCCCACTCCTTGGAATATACCCAGAAAATGCTCGAACACACAACAGGGACATATGCTCAACCATGTTCATAGCTGCTTTATACACAATAGCCAGAACATGGAAACAGCCTAAGTGTCCCTCAGTAGAAGAATGGACTAAGAAACTATGGTACATTTACACTATGGAGTATTACTCAGCTATTAAAAACGAGGAATTCCCGAAATTTGTGGACAAATGGATTGACCTAGAAATTATCATAATGAGTGAGTTCACCCAGAAGCAAAAAGAGACAAACGGTATATACTCACTTATATCAAAACACTAGTCCAAGGGATACGTCCCATGAAAAACCTTACTTACCAAGAAAGTGGGTCAGAGGAGAGGACATCCTATTGAGACTTTAGGCGAGAGTAGCATGGAAGAATGGGGAAATAACAGGACCCACAGGGTCCTGGAAACCTACAAGAAGAACTTTATGACAGGCAGATCTGGGTCCTGGGGTCCTCCTCAAACTAAGGCACCAGCCAAGGAGAAATAGGCAGTAAACTTCAAACCCCTACCAAGACCTAGCCGACGAACACGATATTCTCCACTGTTGAGTGGAGAGTGAGATCTGATTCTCACGTGAACTCTGGTGCCCCTTTTCTGACCATGTCCCCTGGATGGGGAGGCCTGGTGGCACTCAGAAGAAGGATAGCAAGTTACCAAGAAGAGACTCAATAATCTTAGAGCATACATAGGGGGAAGAAGTCTCCCTCAATCACAGACATAGGGGAGGGGAGAAGGGGGGAAGTGGGAGGGAGGGAGGAATGGGAGGAAACAGGGGAAGGGCTAACAATCAAGATGTAATATGAATAAATTAATTAAAAAACAAGTAAGGGATCATGTTCTGGAAAAAAAATAAATAAAATGATGCCTATGGATGCAGTGAAAGTAGAACAAAGAATCCCAATAGGCTACAGAGGAGAGTATGCGAGGGATTCTGTGCTTAGGGACAATAGTACCCTTTCAGTTTCCAGTGCAAATGCCTGTTTTGACAGCTGCCATGATAGACAGTCTACAAGGAATTAACTAGCCATGACCACTACCTCTCTTGCTGATACTAAGATTTTCACATTGCTCCCAGTTTGTTATTTTCATCAGCACTTTCCTAATATATTACAAAAAAGTAAAGATTCAAAGAAATTATTTAAGGTCTTAAACACATAAATTTAAGGTCTAAAACCAACAACAACAAATTAAGCAGGAGAAAGTGAAGAAAAAGATTATTCAATAATCCCCTTCTATGCTGTATGCATAATATTTTTTATTCTACCTATTTCTTTTTCTGTTGCAGCATTTATTCAGACAGGCCTGGGTATGTAGAGATATAAGAATTAGAATTTTAAATGTAGTAAATACTATAGAATAAAAAACCCTACTCTTCTTATCCTACCAATACATACAAGTCACAGCACAATAAATCAGCAGGAAATATCAGCAAGAGAAAACACAGTAAGAGATTTAATTTTTAGGCAGACAAATCATAAGCTCTAAAAAAATTAATTTTTCTTTATGGGCCACCATTTCTTTAGTAAATCTCTTGTGTCCCTGACTCCTCTGCACTTACTGTGCAGGCCTTTCTGCTCTGTTCCTTGACAAACTCATTAAATTTATCAACTGTTGCTCTATTCAGTAAGATCGAATTTATCATGTTTAATAACAACCTCAGTTTGGCACATTTCTCATTGTATAGTATTTTTAAACATTTATAATATTTTTGTAACCAGTCGTTTTCCCCTTAATTACACATTTCCAAATTACTCAGTGCATTGGCAGATATTGGTAATTGTGCCATTACATACATATATAGTGTATTTAACAATAATTTATTGAAAATTGAATGTGGTAAGACTGATAGGTAGAAAGAAAGAGATGGCTACTCTGAACAAAACAAAGCTGAAGAATTGAGTCATAGAGCATTGCATCAAAAAGAAACACGCATGGTCACTAGCTGAAATTCTCAGGCATTAATGCTTATGTGAGAGAGCTTTATGAAGAGTGGCTTTTGGGGAGCTGGCAGAAGAAGAACTGTCCCTGGTGTCTCCTGCTCTTTTAATCCCTATGAAGAGTCATGGTGACTCCATAATAGTTTGAAATTGCTGAGTTTAAGGAGAAATGCAAATAAAAATGTGTAACTTTTCTCCAAACCACGCATACTCCTCTTTTTCTTCTTAGCAATCTGAATTACTCATGTCTTTCTTAATGTTCTTACAAAGTCTTCTGAATCTTCCAAACACCTGCCCAAGGGTGGGTAGTACAGATAAAGACACCAATTATACTGTCCTGCAAAATAGGGTTACTTATTTATTTTAAAGATTTTTTTCTTTTTCTTTTATATTAATTCTTTTTTACATATACATTTATATTATTACACATATATAAAATAAACTACGTACAGCAAGAAGAACCACGAAACAATCAGAAATTATATAAATGTTACATTCATAGTATTTTGGCTATTTATACTTGGCAACCTTGAAGAAAACATCTTTTCTATCTTAGTGAGTCTAAAATTTTGAATGTAAATCAATATCTCTCATATGTCATTCTTATCAACTTAAAACATCTATCTAGACCTAAAAACATATTATCGCCTAAACAGCTGAATTCAATTGTAAAATTAAACTATCTGGTCTTCAACCCCATCAGAGACATGAGAAGGAATAAAAATTAATTACCTTAGTAAACAGGAAGTATAGGCTAGCACCTTCCAAAGTGAAAAAAATGACAGAGACAGTTTGCTGTCTGATCAGTCATCCAAAACTTTTTATAACATTGGAACATCATCTTCAGCCTTCTGGCCCAATATATCTGACAGACATTTGTGAGGCAGGAACTATTGAGGACTTGCTTACCCTGTTTGGGCAGAGTTTGGCCATCAACTCTGCTTGAATCCAAGCTTGCCCGTTTTTAGGCAGATTTTTGTCTGTGGCAGGAACAAGGACATTTTTCCCAGTGGCTGGTTTGCACATGAATCCATCTCCATAAGGAGGTTCTTTGATGTTCATCATCTACTTTGAGGTAGGCTGGTGTTGCCAGGAGTTAGTCTGTTTTATTATCAAAGAATCTTTTAAAAAAGTAAAAACATCTTTAAGTATTTGGTAGGTCTCTGAGATTTTTTAAGACCTTATCTAACTATTTTACCTTATCTAGCTATAGAATCATAACTAGCTGTTAAACCTAGGATGTATATTCTTGTAATGTAAATAGACTAGTAATTGACATGACCATGATTTAATCACTAACTTATATAACTTACTTCTCTTAAATAGGCTCAGAGATGTCTCTCTTTTCCTTTATCTTTCTTTTTTAGGGTTAGAGACAGGGGTTGAAAAGAAAGAAAGGGGAATTGAGAAATATATAAGGGTGATAGGACAAAAAGTAGATTACTGAATCTACTCCTCAACTTAAGGCCTTAATTGTTAACCACAAGTTATTTTTAATTCATTGGTATAGAATTTTGTATATTGATGAAAATAAGTTTGTTTTGATACATTGATATAGAATTCAAAATTTAAATTATTCTTCACACACACAATATATATACACACACACACAAGCTATATATATGTGGTGTGTGTGTGTACACTCTACTATGAGGTATTGTACCCATAAAACTCAAGTAGAATATAAGGTTGACCTCCAATACTTTGAAAATAGAGGTACTTATAAACAGGATTGATTTATAGTCAACATGAAGATTTCAGGCATTTGTTCAGATATAAGAGTCAGCAATTACATTAACACTACTGCCTGATTTCTTATTTCCCCTAGTTACACATACAGTTTTACATATTGCAAAATGATATACTGTATCATTTTCTATAGCTAAACTTTGATGTAGCTCTTGGAAAGTTCTCATTTATGAAAAGGTATATTCTTTCTAACTATTCTCTCACTACATGTTCTAATGTGTGCGGTATGAATTTTCTGCAAAGTTCAGTAAATTGTTCTTCCTGGGCACAGTTCTCCTTCTAATGAGAATGAACCACAGTGTATTCAGGATATAACACAGAGGAAGAAACTTTTAGAAAGCAGGACCTATCATTTATCAGTTTCACCTACAAATTAAACCATGGAGACCTTGGTGACATTGGAGGCCTGCACTGCTACATCATTACATTTAAGTTAAAAGAGTCACTTCTCAAGGGACCTTGTGAGACTTTTGAAGGTTTCTGGTCCTTAAGCCCTCACCATTTTTAATTCAGGAATGGATAAGGTCTTGATTATTTCAGTAATAATTTCAAAGTCTATTGTAATTACACAGCTAGCCAATGCTGTAGTCACATGTTCCACTTATTTGCCTTCAAGATCAGAGGAGCACTTGTAATATGGATTCTAGGATAAGGCAAGTTGGTTTGGGCTATATTGGTTAGTTCCTTAATTTGGTATGTCACACACAGTAGGATTGGCTTTTTATGCTTAGTTTTTTTTTTCAGGAAATACTATCCAGAAAAATCCATTTGTACAAGGATTTACAGAATGATGGTACCTGTTGGCAGATGTTAAATGCTCTGCATCTTGTTGTCTGTGGCTTTGCAGTACTGTGGGCTCAGGTGCAATTGACAGTAGAGTTCATCCTCTAGGGAGCCTTGAAAAGCAAGCGATCCATCTCCAGATGCTCTTCTAAGGGCCTTAAGTGAGAAGATCATGTGCAAGGTGATGACTCTAAATGTATAAATCCATAGTACATAACCTGTGGGAGCAAGTTAAACAGTAACACAGTATCACAAATTGAGGATTAAAGATTGTGATCTGATATTCTGTGCACTGACTAGAACTGTATTTCCTGTGCACAGAAAACCTCCTAAAATAATACTGAGCCTTTTTGTATTACCTTATAAGCATTTTTTTTGTTTAAAATTTTTGACATTGCCATATATAGTGTATTTAATCATATTCACTTCCCACCACACCTTGATAGCCTTCTCTTACTCCTGCTGCCCCTGATTACTTCCCAAATAGTCCCCTGTGTGCTCTTTTTCCAGGTCCTATGCCTGTAGCCCCAGTTAAGGTATGTTCATGTTTGAAACAGCCATGTCAGAGCCCGATGATAGCATTTCAAAGCCGCCCTCCTCATCATCCAGTCTTATATTCTTTCTGACCTTCTTCTATGATGTTCCCTGAGCCTTAAAGAAATATCCATGTCATATTTATGACTGAGCTCTCAACATTCACCTACTACCAGAACTTTCACCAGTTGTAAGACTATTTTAGATACTCTAGCAAGCTTAAAACTAAAAGCTATAAAGAAGGTAGACATATTATTAGCTTTGTGTACTGCAGCATTTCCCAGGGCCCTTTCCTCAAAAAGTAGCCTATCTTAGCAAGATTTCCTTTCGCTGTGATAAAATACTCTGACAAAAGACATGGGAAGAAGAAAGAGTTTGTTTAGCTCACAGTTCCAAGATAAAATCCATCATGGCAGTCACATAGGAAGTCACAATAGCAGGAGCCTTAGAAAACTTGTTACCGTACACTCACAGTCAAGAACAGACAAGGATGTACTAATGCATGTATGCTACTGCTCACTTCACTCTCTCCTTTTCATTCAGTCCAAGGTCCAGCCATGAAATGATGCCACACACACCTGTGGTGGGTTTTCCCAATCAGCTCAATTAAGAAAATCCCTCACAGGCAGGTTTCCCAGACCAATCAAGTCTAGACAACAGCTCATTCAATTTCCTTTCTAGGTACTTTTTCACTGTGTTAAGTCTACAATCAAAACTAACTACCACGTAGCCTATCAGATATTCTTATTATTAACTATTTCCAAAAATATTTCAAACATAGTATTTTTCATTTATTATTTTGGAATTTCTCATCATACACCCATTACACTCACTTTCCAGTCCTCCAAAGTCTGTCTCCTTTGTGATATCCCTCCAAAAAAGAAAAAGAGGAAGAAGAGAAGGAAGAGGAAGGAAGGAAGGAAGAGAAAGAGGATGAGGAAGAAGAAGAGGAGGAAGAGGAGGAAAAAGAAAGCCAAGTATAATTGGTGTTGCCCATATACTTACTGGGGGTACAGTCAAGCTCCTGGTTGCAAGGCCCTTAACGAAAATTGAGTCCTTCCCCACCTGCACCCCGTCAGAAGCCATCAGTTGTGGAAAGCTACATTTCATCTTCCTTATCACATTTTAAAAAGATTTATTTATTTATTTATTTATTTATTTATTTATTTATTTATTTATGATGTAGACAGTGCCCTTCCTAATATACACCTTCAGGCCAGAAGAGGGCATCAGATAACATTACAGATGGTTGTGAGCCACCATGTGGGACTTGAACTCAGGACCTCTGGAAGAGTAGTCAGTGTTCTTAACCACTGAGCCATCTTTTCAGTCCCATTTTTAAGAGTTCTCTTTGATGCCTTTCCTTCCAGGCTGTTACTTTGCGGGTAGGGAGGGTAGTGGTGGTAGAGACTGTCCCATAGGCCTTCTATGTTCATCTTTCTCAACTGGGAGTCTGCATAGATACCACTGTAAAAGTAGATCCTCGCCCTTTACAGTAAGCGGGAGGACATACCATAGAGTTCCAAATGGCTTCTATCAACTGTACAAATAATTGGCATAAGAACGCATTTTTATGAAAACACAAAATATTTCTCCGCTAACAGAAATTTTAAAGACCCAATAGGCTTGATATTGTCTTTAGGAGTTTTAAACACCACAGTTAATATAAAACATTTTAAATAATAATTGCTTTTCATAAATTAGTTCCATGTGCAACACTATTTTAATAGAGAAAGGTTTTTTTTTTAAAGCATGTACCTTATAAATGCTACCTAACTTGTTCCTGCAGAAAAAAAAGTTGGGGATGGTTTATGACAAGGAAGTTTATTTAAGAAGTACGGCATCTTCTGCATAGATTATGGGGAATGGCAAGGGGAGAGGATGTGACAGAGTCATCAGAAAGCAATCATACAGTGGGCCCAAGGCAGCAGGAAACTAATCAAGTAATATTGCACTCTAGCAACACAGGGTATCACACATGCAGCTCACAGACGCAGTGCTTAGCTGCCTTTGGGCTGATAACTACTGCCCTTTAGGTGGGGAAAAATTGAGTTCCCAGGACCCTAAAGGACACCTCACCCAAAGCCCTTTGTACAGCAGCTCTTAGAAATGAATACAGATTTGCAGGACATGAAGTTTAGGGTGTTAGCAGCCATAACCAGAGTTGAAGACTCATGTTTGGAGTGTTACTCCTTGATACATGGAAACCTGGAAGACTGTGCTCTTGCAGTGAAAAATCTTACATGCATTTTTATAAAGAAGCAGAGGAAACTCTAGTAAACATTTCTAGCAATACCTTTATTCCCTGTATGTGGTCTCAAAACATTATGCTTATGCTTATGAGCATAAGGTTTCTCATGGTGCTGTAACAAAGTACAACAGGTTGTGGCTTAAACAATAGATATAGATTCCATCATAATCCTAGAGCCCCGAAGGCAGGACGGGTTCAGCTGAGGAACATGCTTCTTGTTGATGGCTGGCTCTCTTCTGGAACTTGTGTCACCTGGTTTAATCCCTGTGCCCTTGTGTCCCAATTTCTTACTTTCCAGGGCACCAGTCACAATAGGTTACCATGCACCTATAAGACATTTTTGCCTTTACCGTATTCACATCGCAGGGCCAACCTTTCAGATCCCACGTTAAGGTCTCAGGTGTTAGGAGTTTCTTATCCCTCTTAAGGTTCTTTCTAAGGACTGAACTTCTGGATTTTCTTTTCAGTATGATGTCTGTCATTTCTTGTCTATAATAACACAGGTGATTAACACATCTAAATAGATTACCATGTTGACAGTCTAGTTTCTCAAGTGTCTTTGTGTAATTTCTTAAAATATAATCACTTACATAGTATAAAAGGTTAATAATTTTTACCTTTCTAATCATAATTTGTGGCTATCAGTTATTTTTATTTTTCATGGAAATGTATAGATATTAGAGGATAATTAAATAAATGCTTTTCAAATGTTTAAATATAGTTAAATTCAAGTGTTAAATATAGTTCTAGCTCAAGAAACTCCACAGTAAGCAAATTAAACTCAAACAGCTGTGCATTTCCCTATAAATTGTATCATTGGATATGTTTTAATAAAAACTCATTCAGAAGAGTATGCCAGGGGCAGAATTTCAAATAAATGAGACATGCAATATGGTAATATTACCAGTCAGGGAGAATATTATAATTCTATTTTTCAGACCATTATTAACAACACATTTGAGAAAATGACAATGATGAAAATCATGGTACAAAATACAGTCATATCCAGGCATATCCTCATCAGAGGTACAGGGATGATTTATGAAGTGCTGCTTATGAAATATAGACTGGTGTGGCTTAAGCAAGTGACATAGAGAGCCCTTAAGGAAATACATATGTAAATACTGAATGGTTGCAATTTAAGTTCTACGAAGAGTGATATAGAGAGTATTGGGAAGTGTTACCATGAGGTGTTTACTGACCTGGAGGTAACAAGGGTAAATTTGCTTATTACAGAATTTTTTTTTCATGGAGGATGTTAAGTAAGGGAAGGAGATGCTAAGGGAGGGCAAGAAGGAAGATCACTTTAGTGATGGGACATTATGTGAAAAGGCCGAGATAGACTGTTCCTCAAGATTAAAAGATGAGGAGAATAGATATTGGGAAGGTTGGGGCAGATGAGGAAACAACAGGAGTAAGAGGTGCTTATAAAGCATGGTAAAGCCTTTGGTCTCTAGCCCATGAACAATAGAAGCTAGGTTCTAAATGAAAGGTTGACACCTTGGATTAGACTTTCAAAGACACTGTTTCACTTGTGCATTAAGAGGAGATTAGCACTTAGGAACTTATGTGTGCTTAGAGGAAGGATCACAAGCCAACACAGGAAAAAGGCAGTCGTCCATAACGCAAGCATATTGACCTGGGAGAAACCAAATTGGCTGCACTTTGATCTTGAACTCCTAAGCCCCAGAACTCTGGGAGATCCCTAGTTTCAAAGGTCAGAATGGATACAGGAGTGGGAGGTAACTGGTGGCATTCAGTGCCCAGTTGGGATGCAGCGAGGTGAAACCCAGAACTTAGCTCAGGTTATCCTGTTTATACAGCTCACTTCCCTGCCCAAGGGATGGTGCTGATCACATGTAGGCTGAGTCTTCCCACTTCATGTACCCCAGTCTAGACATTCTCTCAGGCATGGAGAGAGTTATGGTCTCCTTGATGATTCCAGAATTTGTCACATTGAAATTAATCATGAGAGGAACAAGATTTTCAAAATATTGTACACTGCCTTAGAAGATGTAAGAAGATGTAATATTAATATCATATTTATATGCCTTTTTTACATCTCAAGTATATTTGGTGGTTGTTTCTGAAGTCTTTTTAACAACAGAAAAATAAATACTCAAGCTTGATAAAAGGTAGGTGTTTGAGAAATAGGAAAGGGACAATGGGAGTCAGCCATGTCAGGATGGGACATTCGTCATTATTTCAAGCACTTCTTATTCATATTTGTTTTCAGTTCTTCGGCATAAAATGTTTTGTAGGCTTTAGTTTAAATTATTTTTCCTACAGAAAACTTTGAGGAAAGTACCTGATCTTGAAAAAATGCACCACTTTTCCTTCCTGAGACTGTTCTACCTCCATTTACGAAGAAAAAAAAACATATACTAATCTTAGGATAACCATCTAGTAAAATCTATTCAAAAGACAGACCCTAGCATTTCAGAGTTGAGAAGGATAGTCATAGAATTATCATGAGAATCCCAGCTTTACATTGCTGAACATGAGCACAATTAAAACTCAGAAACCCTTGAAAACATATTATAAAAATCTGTTTGTTACCCCTTAACAGCAAGGATAACACACATGAGTTTGCTTAATTTACACAATCAAAAATGTTGGGGAAGTTAAAAATGCAATAAAACTCATTTGGGTTTCAAATATAAACAAATGAAAGCTATGACAGTCTATTTCAAAATGGAGTTATTGCAAAGAATCAATTGTGATATTAACAGCAACAGTGCTTTATCATGGGCAACAGAAAACTCCCTGCTGCTGTGCCAAGGCAAATGAAAGTAACAGCATCATCCAAATAAGGGCACACCCTTGGGATTGTCAGGAACCCTGATAAGTTTTAACACAGTATTTTTATTTCAACCATTCCACAAAAGTTCAGTTATCACAAATTGTGAGACACATGAAAGTCTTGTATATAATAAATTCAAGATAAAAAAAAAAAAGTAAAACTTTGCAAACTATTTGGAAAGAAAGTAGTGTGTGACAGCGAGCTTTAAAACCCATATCTTGACTTCAAAGAACAATTCACATTGGTGGTTGCTTGAGTCACAGTTGTTTCATACACAATATGCATTTGCATAAAATAAATGGCATTTTCGGGGCTGTGGATTCACTGGCTTTAGAAAGTAGAAAAGCTCGTTCTGGGCAATTGCTAGTGCTACATAGACAGTTAGTAGTTGATGCTAGACATGAAAACCCTGCCAAATTCTCTTTCTTTTCTTGCCAATGTGTTCTTCAAATCCTATTTTTTGCTCCTGACATCTTCACAGGCTCTTCTGCCAACTAGAACAAAGCAGAATAAAATTGAAGTTTACTAACTCTAAAATGTATGTTCTTAAAAACTGAGGTAAAAGTCACATTACAGCTACAGAATACATTTCCTTAATTATATCCTATAACAAAGAGCTAAATAGAAACTGTGCCAATACTGTGTAAGAAAAAAAAAATGCAAAGCAATGACTACATATAAAAAAAGACAAAATAAAGAGCTAGTTTTTACATTTAAATGAAATCCATGTATTTCATTGTTATGAAAAACCTAAACTATGTGTATATATATACACAATCTCCATGTTTTCTGAGAGTTATGTGCACTGTGTTATATCCCAAAACAAGAGAAGGCATTAAGTAGAGACCTCTAGAAAGCCCAGCTGCTATATCTATGCATGGCATTACTACAGCTTCTATTTTCTGTATCTTGCTAGAAAATGGCTGCTCTGCTTTCCTACTAGGAGTTATATGTGTTTTAAATCCACAGAGCAAATAATCAACACACATAGCTCAAAGAATCAGGAATTATAATATTTTCTGCAGACACTTCTTACATTCAAGTTTAATAGTCCTGAAGGCAGTGTGGGTAAGTGCCCAAGTCTTGGCCCAGGCCTCTCTGCATTCAAACTTCTGCACTGTCTTTCAATAACTCTAAGACCTTGAGAGAATCAACCTGGTACTGTGTTCCAAAATTAACTTTTCCTTCTTTAGTTGCCTTTGTCAAGGACTCTGTCACAGCAATTAGTCAAGTAATTAATGTACCACCTCAGAATTATCAGGGGAGGAGGGAGAGTAACCCGTTACCATGCTTGAACCAGTCTCTTGTTTTTCTTTTGTCAAAGTCATTTCATGTTACAGTTCTCCTTTTCTTCCTTTGGGTGGTTTCTGGGGGACCCAGCACTTCCATCATCCAGGAAGACCACATCAGTTCACAGGAAGTACTGGAGCTCTTCTACTCATACACGAGGATGAAACAACACTAATGTCAGCTAAATCAACTGGAGGAGGAGACAAGGTGACAAGACTGGTATATGCCCCTGGTAAGAGTGGAAGCTATCATTGGGGCTAGCCTAAAATCAAGATGGCTGATAAAGAGGCTGGCTACTTCTGAGCAGATCTGGAAGGCTCATGAACAGGTTCCAGCACACTATGATGTTTAAATCATAACATTAAATATTTTTGGCTAATTGTACCTCTGCAGATTTGCATCAGTAGATGCTCTTTTCTGTCTCTCTCTCTCTTTTTTTTTTTTTTAACAAAATGAAACCTATTCTTCTTATTTATGAACCACCATATTACTATTTACGTATATGAAGTTGATGTGAGGTATATTTGCCTTAATGAAAATGTTATGCTCTAAAATCATACGTAAATAATTTGTAAAATTATACTAAATTTATTTTATTTTACCTCGATTGGGCTGCTTATTAAAATTTCTGTTATTGATGCTCCTTGGTGTTTTGAAATCCTACCTAAGAGTCATATTTATCACATCCAGGCAGAGAGACAGAGACCCACACATGAGTAAACTTAAGCCCTTCCTACTGCTCAGCTAATCAAGGAAGCAGGAAGAAAGTGAAGACTCCAGTGCAGAATAATTAGAACAGACAGCCTCCCCTACCACCATAATGGAATTGGGCCTAGGAATGAATACTAAACTACTCCATGCTAAACTATAAAGATGCACAGATTGCACAATCTTAGAATGTAATTCAGCCTGACAGGAAGCCCCTCAAAATAGGTACTTCAGGATACTTAAACGCAAGAGGTATTCATATATTTGTAGACATCGGAAGGTAGAGACTGACGAAAAAGATGCTGGAATTGAACACTGCACAGAGGCTATTACCACTATACCTAAAACAGCAAGAGGAGAGAGAGCTCATTCTTTGCATCTAGATAGGACAGCTGTGTAGAGATTTTGATGGGAGCTGTAGACAAGACTTGACCAGAAGCTTCAGACAACTGACATTTATGAAGAAGCACTCAGAAGACCTCATTCCTTTTTATCTCCCAGTCTCTTTCAATTAGCTTCCCAGATGGGGGAGAAAAAGAAATAAGCCTCAGAATACAACCAAGTGAAATGAAGTATGATGCATAAACCTAAAAGAAAGGGGAGATTGTGGAGGTGTACATCAATAATATAAACCACACCACAGGTCATGGAAATTGTTATGAGATGATTCTGAAACAACAGAGCCAAGACAAAGTTGGTATAAGGAGGAGGTAAACAGAGGGTCCTAAAAGGCTGTCCATGGCTTAGTACTTAATAACATTTCAATTTTTACTCAGAAGCTTGCCAAATGTAGTCCCAGAATGAAATGGGAAATAGAATGTTAAATAACATGTGACTGTTGTGGGCTTTCATTTGACAAATATCAGAGGACAAGGATAAGCCCAGGAAAACATTAGGAGAGCAACCAGGAATGTCCTCCAACAGAAGGACTTGTCAGATTGGAAGCGTGACTACATCTCACTCCAAGCAGTGGAACACAGAAGGGAGAAGCAGTTAGAACTCAAAAGCCCACTGGAAACGCGGGCTCTCAGAAAGCAGCAAGTAAAAGGCCTGGCAACGTGTGGGCAGATGAGGTCTCTTAGAGCCCATTGAGAAGTTGCCAGCTTCTCTTCATTTGGGCATGAGAAACAGAGAACCAGGTGTCAGGATGACATGCTGAAGAGCTCCATTCCGGTGAACGTGATGGGGTGTTCTAGATGCAAAGCAAGAAGCAAAGGCAACAGTTCTTACTAGGTCACCTAGCTTGTGCTTGTTAGCATCTAACATCTTAAATAGTGTAAGTTACTCATTAACCTTTGTAACTGAAGATGCTATGTGATATGTAACTATGGTAACACAAACTGAAACCATAATAAACAACTGATATACAAAAGGAGAGGCAGAAATGACAGTGGCCAAGGTATGGAGCTTGATGTAAACCTTCACACTTATCTTAGCTTTTCTGAATGTAGAACCAAAGAGGATGGTTGCCTTCCCAAATAATTCCCCACTTTTATTCTGTTATATGCCCACAAGTAAATTTCTATCATTGTCATCAACCCATCTAATCTTAAATAATTTTCAGAGATATTATTTTAATATGTTGAGAAAATAGTGAGAATCTAAGAGTCCACAAGGATCCTAAGGAAGAAGTAAATTGAGTTCAGAAAAGACTGTGGTAGAATAATAAATATTTTTTCTTACTGTTTCATATTTAAGCTACAGATCCTAAAAATCTGTTATACCCCAAGTAGCAAGAGTGCCCTTCAACTTATAAGAACTCAGGGCCTGCCTGAATTTGTGATGATGAATTGATTTATGACAAGACCCTACATAGTTTTAAACTGGAATCTAGAAGAGTCTGCAATCTGAATATAAAGTTGGAAATTTCAACCCATGATCTCAACTTCCAAAATTTGCAAGTAAATGCTGAACTCATCCATTCACTAGTAGCTATTGAATTAGCCAATCATAATTGTAAACTGAAATCCATTATAATTTGGATGATGAAGCTTGTTGAAGGAGTTGACCCTAGGTTGATGGGTACACCTATGTACTTAGAGAGTGCCACCCTTAAAGAGGCATGAAATGATGCCTTTATCCCAAATCGTATCTTGTTTATCTTCTATTTGGTTTTTCCTGAACCCTTTGCTCTGTAATAAAGCTAATCATAATACGGTACATTCCTGAGCTCTTTGAGAATTCCAGTGACTTAACAACTCTGAGAAAAATATTATAGTGATCTCTGATTTTAGTAATACAAGAAGTGCTGGTAATATGTATGCACTATTTAGCCTGGCATGAAAAATGGCGATGGTTATGGTGGAACAAAACCCATGGCTTTTGGATCACCAGTACTCATGTCATGCTAGTTAGTGTCAGAATTAAATTACTAAACACAGCTCTTGGTATTAGAAAGGTATTGGGGAAACACAGACATAGAAGTGTTCTCTCAGTTAATGTACCTGGTACAGGAGCTCTGAGTGGGAACAAAGAACTCTTCAGGACATTTAACACATTTATAATGAGGAAAATGTAAATATCATACATGAATTAGAATGAAAAAGTGCATCCTTTTTCAGAGACTCAGGAATTTCCGTAAAGATAGATCAAATTTCCATTCACAAAAGAGGCTGGAATAAAAGTATCCGAAGTAGCAACCATGAGATGAGCGTGGTGGTTTACACCTTTAATCCCATTACCTAAAATGAAAGGCAGGTGGAGCTCTGTGAGTTAGAGGCCAGCATGCACTACATAATTAATTCAGGTCATCCAAAGTTACATGGTGAATCCCTATCTATTAGCAATAACCGTGCCTCAGATAAGCCTCATTGGCTACGATACTGCCACTGCGCAAAGTTGTGAATCCCTATCTAAAAGGAAGGAGGAGAGGTGGAGGAGAAGAAGAAGGAGGAGGAGGAGATGGTAGAGGAGGAGGAAGAGGAGAAGGTGGAGGAGGAGGAAGAGGAGGAGAAGGTGGAGGAGGAGAAGAATTTCGGGTAGGAGGAGACGAGGCAATTAATGCCTTTGCTTATTACTTTTTTTTTTCAATAATTTTCCAGATATTCTTTTCTAAAAGTCCTCAGGTCTCTTTATTCTTGTGGGTATTGCATTGATTTTTAGCTAGTTTTTTTTCTTCCATCTAGATTTACCTGGAAGGTAAATTTCTAATTATTTAGCCCTTTATTTACTTTTTAAATCAAGTGACAGGATACAACACACAACTACAGCTTCTTCTTAGGACCTTTGATTGTTTTTCTTACTTGATATCTCCAAACCCCTATATTAAAGCTCTTTAGTTGCATCTGTGTCCAGAAATTTCTACAGGCATGTCTGTTATTTGAACAAAAATAAGCAACTGGTCCGAGCAGCAATAGTTACAGGAAGTTAATCCAAGAATGCCCCAGGCTTCCCAAGTTACCAAAATTCCAATGTCAAATGCAGAATATCACTAAGAAATTTAACTTACACTGTTGGTTTGGAAGCCAAATTTGTCTTTTGATAGTCGTTAAAGCACTACTTCTAACTGTATAAGACAAGGAATTACAGAAAGCAAAAGCTGAACTTACAGATGAGTTCTCTGGTATTTTACAGAACTTTAAAAATAATTTTAAATGTAAATGTGAAAACTACAGTCTGTCCCACTCACTTCCAATCCATGAGACCCTTTCTGATGAAGAAACATTCACTGTGAGTATGCAAGCTGAAAATGTGGTACAAAGAATGCAGTAGGGATTCAGAAGCCACAGCCTCTTGTAATCTGATGGAAGCGATAGCCTATCGTCATTGTTTTATTCTGTCAACAAGAATCAAGTTACTCAGCAGAGACAGTCTCCTAAGGCAAACATACTATAAGATGGGATCTATTTCAGGTTATTTTTTACTCTTCTACCATAGCAAGCCTGTTGGCAAACTTAATAGTTCACTACCAATGTCAAGTTTTTGAAGTTGTCTACTTTGTTATCTACTAGCATCAATTATTAATGTAGCTCAGAATCACCAAACCTTTCTATTAGTCAGTCAGACATTCTTTAGCGCTGGGAGAAGTTGATCTCAGAGGATTGAGACATGTCCTGGGACCATTAAAGACTAAATTTGAATACTCCCGGGACATGTCTCCTTCTGAGATGACTGCATTGGCAGGTAATGTGAGAATTGCTTGAAAAGTGTTGGATGTGTCCTGTGTGTCCACCATTCTTCCTCATGGGTCCATTGCTCCCAGTCCACCATCACCTTCTAACAAATGCAATATTCTTGTATTTATTACATACAAAATTTTGTGAAACAAATGCAAAAAAAAAAAAAACTTCTGATACTACTCTGTCAATCTAAAGATAAAATTAATACCAACCAACTACCTAAATACAACTGGAATAGATGCTGTTTAAATTAGAGCCACTCACTTATGCAGAGGACCACATATTACCAAATCCACTGTCTTCTAAACATAAAAATAAAATACATTTTCAAATTTTTATCATATTCATTTGAAGTAAAAGGAAAAGTTAGTGTGAAATTGTTTTTATGGAATAACATTTTGAAATTCCTCTTTGTAAAAGGCAAATGCACAAGACAAGCACAGATAAAAATCCCCAGCAATGCAATTTATAAAGCTTTTTGTGCTTATCTTCAGGAAATAGCTCTCATGCCATTAGTAGGTACTAATTGTCTGGTATCATTAAGATACAATGGTAAGACAAAAGAAATTAACCCTGAATTTCTATGTATAAAACAGAATATTTTTATTACCAGGTACATCCTGGTAATAGAGTTCATTCAGTTCTCTAAACATGCCAGGATATTTAGTTGCATTTGCAAGATTGCAGTGTGAGCTAATGAGGATGCATTATCATCGGATTCATGTTTATATGCTCAGCCAATCATTTTTATTTCAGCTTCTTTGTGTCCTATTTTCTAGGATATTTGCTACCCTGCCTAACTCTTCAGTTTCATCAGAAAGAAACTATGTCATAAATAAACTTGTTATACAAGAAAGAGAATTGTTTATTCTTCCCTTCGAACCATCCAACTCCCCTCTGTGATAGAGAGCAGAGTTGAGCCAAATGAAGGTTGAGAGACATCATGAATTCATCAGAATAATCACACATTAAAGTTGGATGTTACAAACCAGAACTATATTAGCATTCTGGATATGAAACCTTCTTAATTAAATTTAATTTTATTTCCCCCTACATAATAGTAATTGCACAGTAACCGCATTGCCTTTCTGTGCTAGGGAAAATAAACCCTTGTTCTAAGCAAGTCAACAATTTAAACTTTCAAAGTCAAATGTATCACTCAGATGAGACATATTTTTATCCCCAAGCAAAGAAATAGAGGGTCAATATTTTATTATCATAGTTCCAGATGCTCCTATAGATCACTGTAAAATAGTGAACTATGTGCTGTATGTTAGCCTCAGACTTTCCTTCCATTTTTTCATTTAAAACTATATTCAAAATACAGTCAAGTGAAAGCAGGTAAACTCACAACACAAATTTGATGACTGGGAAACAGAGACCCATATTTTAAAATTTAGTCAAGGGCTTTGCATTTTGTTAAGGTCTAGTAGATGTGATGTATTAAAGAAATATAAAGACAGTGCCAATAGACAATTTACTACAGCATACAGACAACCGGTAATGATGTTTGAGAGGCAGGAGGATACAGGTCATCATACTGGAGGTATAAAATCCATTACCAAAACAAAGAAAATGTAACTAGATATCTGGAAATGGTTAAGATTGTATTAGAAGAAATAATTTAAGCATAGGAATCCCATGAGCTGCGGCAAAGGTAAATTCTTTATTTGACTGAAGATTTCATGAAAGGAAATACTAAAAATGTTTAAAACTGGGTAATTGGCATGAACCCAAAGAGTGACAAGAGAGAATTAACATTTTAGTTGTAAGTATAGTATATAAAATGGAGGTTATTAAGCTAATATTTCCTTTTAGTATTTTATATCTTAACCTCTTCTCAGTGCTATTCTGATCAATCACACTCATCATAATCATTTCCAAAAGAGAGTCACAATATGCTTTCAATTGTCTCTGGTCTAAATAAAAAAAAAATCAAAATAGGAATGCACATGAAATACAGCATACATCAGAAATCACAATTTTGCTCTACTTGGGCAAGAGTGAAATGATACGTGTGCAGTAAACTCCTGGGCTATCGACTGTAGCTGAGAAAGATGAGTGTGGTATGACATTGCAGGACCTGTGTGCTTAGGGTAAGTAGAGGGCGACAGCTCTTGCATTTAGCTTGAGGAACTATTTCCTTCCCATGAAATAACTGTTATTGTTCTTATTTTCTTAATAAAAACATAATTGAAAATTATATTATTGCTCTGAAGCCGACAGAGCACAAACACACATCAGCATTTGTTTCACTGCACTTGGGTTATTTGTAGATGCAAAGAACATAAAAACATTTAAGTCACACAGAGCATGTCCTTTCTCTGACAGGCCATGTTATAGAGGCTGTTGCCAATGGCCAGGAGATGCTTACAGTTTCATAAGTAAAAATGATTATATTAGTAATTCGGTCATTGATATCTCCCTAGGACTTTATTGACTTATTCATGGTACCCTTTGTTTGAGTGCTAAAAAGTTATAAACATACTCACCAAAATTTCAGCTGTTCCTTCCTTGTTATGAAAGCTGTTTCAGTGAGTCATAACTTGGCATAATGAGACTTACTCTGAGGAAAAAAAACCAGAATGTGACAAATACAGAGAATGAGAAATTTGTCTATACAGGTGTTGCCATTGAGAGATTAATAAGTCAAATTTCTCCAGCTCATTTAGTTAATTTCTTATTGTCAGTTTTTATTTTATCATACATTCTTGATTGGCCATATTTCTTGAGTTAATAAACTGTTTAAGAAAGTATTTTGTATTTTCTTTTCAAATACACTTCTAAATAAAGTCTTATGATTCCTTTATAAATGAACAAAATATCACTAATTCTACTACAAAATTCTTCAATATGTGTTTACAAGGAATTTTCTTTCATTATTAGTTAATAGAAATAGAATAGTGAGTAAGCTTTGCTTCCTACTGTATGATTCCACTGTAGAATGTAGATTTATTTTTCCAATTACAGCATTGCTAACATTTTGAGTAGGAAATAATTTTGCTATCCTGACTCTTGTTAAAATAAAAAGTATGAATAATTTACAAGCATTTTCAAATTGTCAAATATCCTAGGTTTGAGAATCAGAGTGTGCAAGACATTTAATTGTCAATAGTTATGTGATAAAGGAGGCACTTGTGCCATAATATTAATGAATCAGAAATTTGAAAACAGCATTGACCACTTCTGCTTAAGGACCTCATGAGAGACTCAGTTAAGTTGTTGAGGAGATACAGGGTCTTGCTTGAAGGCTCATCTGGACTAGGATCTACCTCTGGGCTCGTGTAGCAATTGGTAACATCACATTCTGTAGAACTGCTCTTGTGTGCACTGGGGCCAGATGTTCCTGATGGCTTTGGCTGAAGGGCAGCCACTGCTATTTCAGCCTCTCTGACACAGAAACATTCTTCATGGCATTCTGTAAGTTGAGACTGTAATACTGAGACTACACCAGCAAGATGAGATCACAGTCTTTTGTGATGTGGTTGAAGTGATGCCCATTCATTGACGTTAAATTCTATCAATATAAGTTATTCTGTTCAATAAAAGGGGACACCTAAGGCCATGAATAGTGATAAGATATACCTGGGTTGTTCAAAGTCTCTTTCCATAACAATTATTTTAGCAAAACATTATAGTTCACTGACTATGTCAACATTACCGAATCATCTGCTTTTTTGAAACAATTACAACTACCTTGCTCAGTTGCTCAATACAAACAAAAACCCCAGTAACATATATTCTATACAATTAAGATGAAATTTTGAAAAAAAATAGCAATTAAATGAGGTTTTAATCAGACAGGTTAAATCTAAACGGTCACAGTAGACATGGTCCTACAAGGTGATGGAAAATGCTCATGTTGAAACATGCTCATAATGTGTAAATAAGACGAGAGTAAAGGATGCAGTTGGACAAAAGACAAACCAGACACATGCAGGAAATAACAATGTATGCTTCCAACTTAACTACTCTAGTCCTATCATTTAAAAAAAAAAAAAAGCTAATTGGGGCAGCGTGGCTAGGCATTAAATTTTCAGTTGTTTCAGAGAAGTCTCTTCCATTGCACTTCCCAGGGTCAAGCCTCCTGTAACATCAAAGCCAGTATGTTATACTTCATAACACAGCACAGACGTAAGCATACAGCACACCACTTCTTCCCTAGCTATTCTGAGTCCATCCTAGCCTAATTCAATCTTCTTCCTGATTACACTATTATATGCCATTTCATTTGAAAAGGGACACCCAAGATCTACCAAATCATTACATTGATTTCATGTCCCACTAATTAGTATTGATTGTTTGTAAAGCACTCACCCACGCCAAGATGCTCATGTTCTCCTCATAAGTAATTGTGTCCGTGGGATCTAGTCAGCATTTGGAGGCCTCCTTAGAAACCATCTCCCTTCCATGTTGTTTTCCTGGGTGTCTAAGCATGCTAGCCTGAAAAGCCCTTGTGAGAAAATAGGGTTTCCCTCTGCTGAATTACATTCGTTCATTAGGACCAATCATTAGTACAAAGGTTTAGTATTTATTAATGACAAAGCACCCCTGCATGCTGATGATAGAGTGCATGTCTCATCCTTCACGCTCCTTTTAACCTCTGAGAATGAAATAGAATTTTGTCCATGTAATTTATTTTTCTCTTAATGATCACTATAAAGTATGTTTCTTGGTATGAAATTCAGAAGCTCCTCTAACGTACCCTTATTCATTTTCTACAAATTCCAAAGCTGAAACAGCCAACATTGAGTTTTTTTATATCAGAAGTTCAGCAAATAAAAATAATGTGTATCTTTAAGTTAGTCCTAAAGTTAATAAAACAGAGAGAGAAAGAAAATACAAGAGTCTATCAAGTCAATCAGGTTGACATCATTGGATCATAATTAAGAGTTTCTTTGTTCAAAACATGGCTAAGAGCTGGGCACTGTGACACATGCCTTTTAGTCTCAGCACTCCAGAGGCAGAGACAGGCAGATCTCTATGAGTTCTCGGTCTGCCTCGTCTATAAAGCAAATCCTATTAAAGTGTAATACGATAGAAATATCTTCAATATGTAGATGATTACAAATTAGCAGACCCAAGCAACTCCATTGGTCTGGCCAGTGAATTTTGAACTGGCCTACCAACTGCCCAGGTATTTCAGGTGACTATAGCATCTGTGAACAGGCCCAAGTTCATGAAAGTTAGATATGGACTTGGAGGTCAGTTGGTGCTAAGTGGCCCATTAGAGTATGTCCTGGAGAACTTGGCCTCATTAGCACTTTGAATGCTGACCCAATGATCTGTGAAAAAAAAAAGTGAAACAGTTCAGGATTATTAGGACCTTTGGATCAACTACAAGGTTAGAACTATTTCTTAATGTTAAAGAGTTTTATATAATCGTTTAAATACTACAGCAAAAGTACATACCTCTGCATTTCTGGAAAGCTGATAGGGAAAATAAAAATGGCTAAGGCATACATTACATAGATTAAAAGCCTTTGAAGTACAGTTCAAGATTTAAATCTATAGCCAGGAAATTCGATTCACACAGAATTTCTAACTACTTTGTTCTTAATACAAGTCATAGCTACAAGGGGTATAAAGTGGCTAAAAACTCAGTTTCCTGGGTACTTTGCAACCACTATACCCCATGCATGTTATGAATTAAGACATATGATAATTGGGAAACAACTTTAAAGGAGGCAGGGGTACAATCATCATTTCCCTATTTTTCTAGCTTTGACTCTCATTCACTCTTATTTTCATTCCTGTTTTGGTATGCGTAAAGCACAATATACATGACAGCCTATGACCATACAGTGGGGGAGGAGGGCCTCCCTCGGTCATAGACATAGGGATGAGGAATAGGGTGAAAGCGGGAAGGAGGGAGGAACAGGACGATACAAGTGATGGGAAAACAATTGAGGTGTAATCGGAATAAATTAATTAAATTAAAAATAAAGCACAAGATACATGATGCCATTAGAATTAGTAGTTAGAATGCTAACAATGTCAGGTTTTATGGCCTCTTCCATTTCTAAGAGATCTGCTCTATGTGCAACAAAGCAATGTGTGGAACCCTGCTATTGAGGGCCGACTCTGAATTTGGTTCACAAAATGAGGGACTCTCTTTCTCCACAGGGTTCCCTCTTTCCCTGACAGGGGGAACCCCAAACCCCCTAAGGAGTGTTACATATCCCTCAGGGAAGATCACAGGCCTGACCCTTTCCTAATAAGAAACCTGTTCTGCAAGCACCTGAGGATTTCTGGGGATATCCACCCTATGCTAATAAGATGTCTTGATGTCTTGACTTTCAACCAATGACCTTGAAACTGTAACTGGAGATTCTCCCCCTCCTGTAGCATAAGTAAACACTGTTTTTCCTCTTATGATAGGACTTTTTTTTTAATCACATTGTAGATTAAGTATCCCTGACATCCCTAGCCCCAGCGAATCAAACACATTCACCCTCGAACCCCCCCCCCCACTGCCTAAGGTTTATAATGTGTCTGATTCATGAAAATAAAGGCTTGCTCTCTCACTCTGCTCTCTGCTCCTCCACCATTACGATCTGAGCCTCATCATTTATTCTGGGGAAGAATCACTGCTGGACGCCCAGGGCAGCCTCAGAAGGCTGGTCCATCTCTGTGAGATTGATGCTGACTGCTGGCAAAGCACCTACAGGGCTTCATCTCCCCAGACCGTCATGCTTAGCATGGCAGCTTAACACAGGGCTGGAACACTTTTGGTATCATCACAGCCTTTGGGGGATCCCCAGTTTCTACTGCTGTCTGATATAAGCAATCTCATTTTATTTCTTTAAAATATTTATTTATTATTATGTATACAGTGCTCTGCCTACATATACATCCACAGACCAGAAGAAGAGGGCATGAGATCACATTATAGATGGTTGTGTGCCACCATGTGGTTGCTGGGAATTGAACTCAGGACCTCTGGGAGAGCAGTCAGTGCTCTTAACCACTGAGCCATCTCACCAGCCCCAGAAATATCATTTTAAAAGAGCTACCCATGACACTCAGTGGAAACTCATTTCCACCACACCTGGTGAGAGCAGGAATCTCACCTAGCTAAAGACCCTCACCCTGAGTTCTCTAAGCTGCTCCTGAGACAGAAATGGGAATTTTGATCCCAATGTTCCTCCATTCCCATCTGGAAGAAAACAGCACCTGGATCAGCCTGCCAGATATAGAGCCAAGGCTACCTCCAGACGCAGAACACCAGCAATGTTAACCTACATAATACTTAAAGCTGTATTTCGTCCTGGTGTTCTGTATTTATAAAGATGATGTTGAGTAGACGCTAAAGAGATCTTGTGGCAGGTCTTATGGTGAGTTCCAAAGAAGAGAGATGTCTCAAAAGCAAATCTGGCTACAAGTTAGGGAGAGTGGTGTGGGGCATGGTTTTTATATAACATATAAGATACATTTATTTTTTCAAATAATACATGTAGCAATAAAAAAACAAAAATACATCTTTCAGAAGTTATGTTAATAGCAAGGAACTTGGAGGAATTTCAAAAATATTATAGAAATATCTGGCATACCCTGATGCAGTTTTCCAATGGTTATATTTTACATGTAAGTAGCAGAAACTCAAAGTCAGAAAATGTAACATTAGCAAAATGTAGAAATGTAATGTAATGCTATTTTACTACATCTCAGCAGCTACATCAAAATCAAATGCTTTATGGTCACAAAAATACTTACTTTCCTTTAACTTCCCATCCCATTTTAGTTCATAATAAAACAATTGCAGAGAGAAGTACATAAATAAATGTTTTTTCCACCATAAAACAAATTTAGAAACTTCTGAGATGGAATGTTTATTGTATTTTTCCATATTTTTATTTTCTTTGGATTTTTCTTCATGTCTAGTTTGTTTCAAACTCCTAAACTCACATGTTTTCCCTTACTTTTGGGTTTCCTGATAATTTTTCCTGAAGGATATTTCCCAAAGGTAAAAATCTGGCTGACTTGATTCTTTTCCTCTTGTGGAAAGATACCCTTACTCCTTTGATTCTTTAAGATTGCTTTCTCACGAAACTCCTTTCTCCACACTACGAAACCAGTGCATATGCCAACCCTCATCAGAGAGGTTTCCTTCTGCAGTAGATTGCAGTTAATACAAAGTCCAACAACTGGTCCATCTGCAAAGAACACTACTGTTGATTACTCAGTCTTAAATGGTTATCTGTATTATTCCCCTGCCTCCAAGCTTTACTGACCATCACAGAAAATGACAGGAAAGAGTTTAAGAGCCAGTGGTAATTGGGGTCTGTAGTGAAATAAAATAGCATTTGCTGAATATGACAACATCACTGAAAAAATGACTCCAGAGCAGCTGACCTGCTTGCGCGTGACCTGCCAACCAGAATTCCACCACGTATGGTAAGGAGTCTCTCTCCTCCAAGATGAGGAGGGAAAGGGAAAAATGACTACAGGAAAGAGAAAAATAAATTTTAGTCCAAGATGTGGCCTCTGAGAGACTGTCCATGGTCCTGCAGATGCTTCCTACACAGTCACACACAGGCAGTGGAATCAGTTGTTTTTTTTTTTTTTTAAAGAAAAATCACATGAAGTCAAGAGGAAATAGTTGTTTGGAGAGACAAAAGGAAATAAAAGATAAGAAATTGTAGTGTGGGGGAAACAAACAAATAGTGGGAGAATCAGGTGTGAACATGTCACTTCCTGCATCAGCTATGAGTCCCAGGGATTCTGCTCCGAAGCATGCCAGCTCGGGCAGCATTTGTACGTTACTGAGAAAGCCAAAGCTCTTATCCCTGTTTTAAGCCAGATACCTTGGGGATGCAGCCAGGAAATATGTGTTTTATGCCACCTTCTTAGTATATTTGAGGCATATGATATTGAGGACCATTGGGCAAGGGCAAGAGGCGACACCTGTGATCCAGACAAATGAACTACCCTACCCAGTAAACATACAAAGCCCAATTCAAATGGCTTTGTGTTAAATGCTACTTTCAATGACTTCTGTCACGTCAGTATTTATGCATCATTCTCTATACATTATCTATGGAGAAGGCTCCAGTGAGGGGATTGCCAGGCTCTGCAAGTAGAGGAAAATGAAAATGTAGTGTTCAATAGGTATAGGGATTCTTGGTCTTCTAAGTTTAAGCTAATATGGTTATTAATTACGGTTGTTGTCGCCTTGATGATGTAAACAAAGTACTGAGGAGTAGCACGCATGGAGAGGGAGACAGTGTAAACTTTGTTGTGCACTTTACCACTACCTTAAAAATTATTTTTAAATTTCAGTTATTGTGATATTACTAGACCAAAAAAAAGCATAAACTTTCTTTATCAGAAAATTAATGGTGAGGCATTTTACATCACTTTCTTTGAAATTATACTATTTGAAGGTTCATTCATTTTCTGAATTTATAGGCATGCATCTTTTGCCAAATTTCTAGAAATTTTCGAACAGATTTTCTGAGCACACTTCCAGCCACACTCATTTTTCCTAAGGCAGAAACATCAGTTCCTTGCTTGCAGTCTGATAGAGATTCAAGGTCATTTCCATGTTGTGTTTTAGTCCTTCCCTTTCTTCTTTGTGCTAGATAATTAAATTTCTAAAAATTATTTGTTCATTTTGTGCATGGGGGATTATATGATTGAATGTTTGTAATTATATGAATGTGTGTGTGTGCGTGTGTGTGTGTGTGTGTGTGTGTGTGTGTGTGAGTATGTGAATCTATTATGTGTCTGCATATGTCTGTGTGTGTTTCCATAGGGGTCTGTGTGTGCTGTGGCTAAGTGTGTGTATGCCTGTATTTTGTGTGTGTGTTCCTGTGATTGGGCGTGTGTGTATGTGTGTGTGTGTGTGTGTGTGTGTGTGTGTGTGTGTGTGTCTGTATTGTATATATGTGTGTGTGTTCATTTGTCTATTTTTCTAGGTGCATGTGTCTGTATGTGTATGTGGTCTGTGTTTGTGACTTTCGGTGTGTTTGTGTGTGTGTGTATGTGTGTGTGTGTGTGTGTGTGTGTGTGTATGTGTGTGTGTGTGTGCATATTTCTTCGTGTGTTTCTGTGTGTGGTATGTACAAATATGCCTGTAGGTGCATGTCTCATGGAGGCCAGAGGAACACAAAAAGTATTTTGTTTATATCACTTTTTGCTTTATTTCTTTTGAGAAATAAGTA
Organism: Acomys minous; assembly: GCF_964271855.1. Taxonomy (NCBI): domain Eukaryota; kingdom Metazoa; phylum Chordata; class Mammalia; order Rodentia; family Muridae; genus Acomys; species Acomys minous. The sequence continues at coordinate 94,508,776 of NC_140496.1, read as the reverse complement.
AAAACTAGGGAGGCTGGCACTAGGGTGGCTGGTCATCAAACCTGAACAATCATTAATTCTCCTCACTTCCCTCCCAACCGGAATGGTCTTTTCAGGAATAAATGTCCACATCTGGGTTTTAATATAGAGCCAAAAGCCATAAACAGGACAGGATGGAAAACACTCAGGCACTGAGCCATCACTGTGCTCATAATATTGGGTACACCTTTATTATTTTATCTTTGAGTTTACAGATATTTACATTCTGTTAAATACATTTATTGATGACATTTATTTGGTTTTGGTTATTGTAAATCTATACTTCCTCTATTTTGATGCTTCTGTGTTCTGGCTTCTTCAATTCCCAGTCATGGCCAAAGTACACAAAAGGAATACCCTTTACCATCCCTTGGTTCTGAAGGGCCATAGCTGTTTTGATGTCCTCTCTATCTTATATCTGATTTAAATGCATTCATTAAGAATTTCTAGCTGTGTTTACTAGGATTAATAAAGAGAAGTGGGTTTATTATACATGTGTTCAGAGTCAAAAGTCTCTACCCTGGCTGATCTTGAAAGAATAATGTTGTTCTAATAAATATTATTCTGATACTTTTAAATTCTTTGGTGTAAAACAGTATTTCATACCTTTGTTTATCTGTGATGCAGATGCAGGGTGGGATTTAAGCATCTCTGAGCTATGTCAGCAATGAAGACTTCCACACCTATTCAAGATTAGCAGCTTCACTTGTATCAGCAGCTGCAGTGTTAGTACTCATGTGCTTCTGATAGGCTTTGTCACCTTCATCACTGTTAGTCATCGGTGTGATGAAATAGCATCTGGGCGTAAAGTGCTAACTGTCTACCATCCATAGCTTATGGCCAATAATGAGTGCACAGTGTGAATATTATTCAACCAAAGTACACAAAATGGATGCTAGAAATTCCTCCGTGTAAAAGAAATGCTTATAAACACTAAACTTAGATGTTTGCAACAATAAACTTTCACCCATGCAGACAAGCTTTCAAGCTTGTGATTTTGAAAGTATTCAAGGTAACATAACTGAGATCCAAAAGTTTTTATGATTATCCCTTCTACTCATGATCCTGGGGGCAGTTCTTCATTAAGCAGAAGTATTGAACATACAATATGTAGAGGTTAAAGTTTATTCTTTCTTTTACTTCAACTATTATCACATATGAATTAAATAATGATTGAGAGTTCCATGAGATATAATGAAAATAAAACACCTTATGGCCCTTCTAAGCTTCAAGACATTTCATTTCATTTAGAGAGACAAAGACAATATTTATGAGAGAATGTCAAATATGTCCAGGAAAAAGTAGTAAGGACAGCAATCTGTAACCTCAGTTTGACATTACCTCTAGCCTTTTCTTAGAATCATTTATTCCTTTATCACCCCCAGCTTATTCTCTTTGAAACTCCTATCCATACGCCAAATGTCAACAGAAAGGTAAGTTTATGCTGAAGATAAACTCTAAGACAAGTAATTGATCAGAAACTTTTTCTCAAAGTTTCACATTTCAAGATTATCTAGTGAAAACTATATTTTAAAAATAGCTACATTTTCAATAAACCATTAATTACTCAGACAAATAAAATATTTACAGCTTTTTATTAATTTATTTGCAAAACAAATGCTATAAAGACCGAGCTTCTTTGACTCCTCTCTGTAGGTGCATAGCATTTACAGGAGTGGGCACAGAGGTCTTCCCAGGGCTCCCTATGCATGAGGTATCTGGCCTGTCACCATTATGATCTTAAGGGAATACTTTGGCTCAGAAACTTATTCTAGCATCAACTTTGTTATGTGACATTTGCATGACTTTGAATTTAACCTCCCTGACTACTTTCTTTTATCTCTCTAAATGAGCTTGTGGAGAATATTAATTCCAGTGATACAGTGAAATTTTTTTCCAAGATATATATTATTTTATTAATTTGTTCTTGTTACATCTCAATGGTTATCCCATCCCTTGTATCCTCCCATTCTTCCCTCCCTCCCATTTTCCCCTTATTCCCCTCCCCTATGACAGTTCTTGAGGGGGATTTCCTCCCCCTGTATATGCTCATAAGGTATCAAGTCTCTTCTTGGTAACCTGCTGTCCTTCCTGAAATTTTTGTTATATTGCTTTTCTGGTCTCTGCCATTCTCTAACTGAAAGCAATATACAGAGGCTACTCCGAGGAAGGCTGAGGTATAAAGGCTAAAGGGCAAGAGGTATTCTCACATCAGATCACAAATAAGAATATTGCTAATAGAGAAACCAAGGACACTATGAGGTGCCTAATAGAGTCCTATGGCTGAGTATAAGTGAATAAATGGCTTAAACTTCAGCAACATACCCCTCTTTCATGAATATGTTCCATTAGCAACTAATGACTGATGCACATGACTTTAAAAGTATGAGGCTCAGATAGAATTAAACCCCAGCATGGATCTTCAAGATTATGATAAATTTACTTGAAAGTTTATATAGTGCGTAAGTATCTCTCTTTCCAATGGGCTCTGGATTATATTCATTGTCTTGCATTCTTTTTATTTCCAGAGCAAAACAATTATTTAAGTGATAAGAAAATTCAAGCAGAACGATTTCATTTTACAATAATACTTTTGTTTTATAATATCCACTTCTAGTCTCTATCACAAATCTGAATCATCCTAACTCATTTCAAATAGGACAAATGTCTACCTGAGGACCAACAAGGACATAGACATGAGTGTATACTACATCCTTATATACATTTAAATTAGTCATCGTTTTTTTCACAGAGATATCCTAGGTAAAATGAGATGAAATTCCTTTAAAAGACCCCAATATGATAAAGAATTGCATAAAATATACAAGACACAGTATTAGATAAAAAGAAAATTTTTCATCAAACTGTCTCATAATTTTTGTCATTAATTAGAACAGGCACGGGTAAAAAAAAAAAATCTGCCTTGAAAAAAATCTACGTAATGCACCACTTCCTAATACACAATATCATTCTATTTAGAGTTGGATATTTCATGTCATTAGCTCTCTTCGGAAATATGAGACCAAAAACGAATAGTAAATGAATAAATAAGCAAGACTGATATACAGAGAAGGAGAGGGGGAAATGTGGGGGCTTGGCATAGGGGTGGGATGGGGAGGAGAGGAGGGAGGCGGCTGGGATCAGACTGTAAAGTGATTAATAAAATAAGTATATGGGAAATATTTTAAAACAAGAAAGAAAGAAAGAAAGAAAGAAAGAAAGAAAGAAAGAAAGAAAGAAAGAAAGAAAAAAGGAGAAAGTTTCAGTGTCATTATGCTTTGACTCCATTTCCCAAAGCCAGTATGAATAAGCAATCACACTGTGTCCAAAAGCGCTGCATAGCCTTACTGAAGTGGTATGAAAAGACAAATTCAGGATTACTATTAGAAGCACTTCTATATATAGTCCTTAAGCACCTTTCTCTGTCCTTTCTCAACCCAGTTGCTGCAGGATATTTTTTAGAACATAAAGCCTTTTCACTTTCCCCAAGGCTCACATTTGCCTGATGCTTTTCAGTAGGTTTGCTCTATTGCTTTAGAAGGCGAAATCCTTCATGTGAAAATTACCCCATATTTAAGTACTTAAACAAATAAAGCTACAAAAAATGATTCATTTTATAATCTTGACACTTTTGGCCAAAGCCAGGAAGCTAAAAGGAGACAGCGCCATGATGTTGAAGAGTGATTAGCAATTAGGATCATTTTAACTGAAAGAAAATCACAGTCACAGTATCCTGTTTCTCTAAAACAGTTCCTCCATTAAGAGAGTGGGTAGTGACATTGGCTAGTAAGAGTCATTAAAAGAAACTTAATACGTGGTGCAAATAGAAAAGATACTGCCTGAAATAAAACAGTATGCCTAAGAGCCCTGCCACTGCAGTTAGCGATGAGGAACTGTGGCATCCTGAACAGTAAATCAGATTTACTGTGATGTTGGGATGGAGAGATTTTCCTCAAACATATTCTACCTCCTTTCATACTCCTAATTGGTCACTGGAAATTACTGAGCCAACGTTTCTGGCAGAGATGGAAAGTGTATTTTAGAAATATTTTTATGTTGTAAATACCAAGTATTACCACAGCAGTTAGAAACTGTACTTTCTCAAACTGAGTGTAGCTCATTATTCCCTCCAAACACACTGGTTACTAGCAACCTAATCGCAGACATTCTACTTCGCAGCCATTCACTGAGCTGTGGTGCAGAGTATAGTTTGTAAGTCAAGTCCTAGCAATACCCTTAAGGGCTCACGTACAGTAAAAAAAAAAAAAAAATGGCTGCACCTCTGGGTCAAGTAGCCTCATCTTATTTAAACATGTACTAAGAGGAAGAAGATCATTTGACCTCCTAGAATCTGGACTTGGAAGCAATTTACATTGAGAACAAAAATGTCTCCTTTTCAAATACTCATAGGAAAGGAGTTCAGGTCATGTGTTCAGCATCAAGTAGTGCATTTTATTCTTATTAATGTTTCATAAACATTTGTGTGAAGAACAATATGCTTTCCCCTGCTTCTCAGTATTAAGTAGAATTATTTGCAGCATCTGCTTCCAATGGTTGAGTGCACAAGCTATCCATGCCTTGTCGTAAATTCCACAATGCATTAAGATGTCATTAAATGTACCCCCTGTGATTGCCTCCTAATTTATATTCGTTGTAAGTCATCAGGTAAGAATCAAGTGAACTGGGAATAATAATCTCTCCATTCTGCCACAAACCAAATGCCGCCGGTACTCTTCCTCTCTTGTTCATCCTCCTCAAATGCTCCTTGGCTGAGCTTTTCCAGGGAGCCTGTACAAATGTACTGAACACACTCATCAGTGGTTCTTAAACGATCCCACTAATAGCATACAAATACAGTTTAAAGTTGGCTAGGGCATTGTAGGCAAACATAGAAATCCTGTCAAATCGACATCTCCGTGGTAAAGCGCGGGTGCCACTCTGAGCCGGAGAAGATGGAAAGTGAAAGAAAGCTGTGGGTTAAAGCATCCCTTGTACCTCAGTCCCATCCTTAATGCACTCACTGTGAGGTTTCCATAGAGACAGGTTCTCAGTAGGAGACAGGACTTAGAACCCAGCTGGTTCAATTCCCACCCAGAGTACTATTCCCACAGGTCACTGTCCCTCCTATTCCTAAGAACTTCTAGCAAAGGGAGCCCATACATTTGTAAGAATATCCATCCTGTTTGTCATTCAGATGAACTCACTTTAGCGATCCTACACGAGTATCCTCACTGCTTTTTATAATCTCTCACTCGTGTTTTTCAAAGAGTAACAGTGACGTTTCTTTTCTCTGGGAGGCCAGACTCGTTTTCTCATTTTGATTGCCAGTGTTTGATAAATGACAGTGCTACTGAGTTATCATTATAACATGCCTCTGAGTTTCGCCATATTTGTCACTTATCTTGGAAATGGTTACTGCTCAGAGCAACATGGCTTCTCGTCTGTCTTAGAGTTCTAGTGCTGTGAAGAGGCACCATAACCACAGCAACTCTTATAAAGGAAAACATGTAATTAAGGCTGACATACAGGTTCAGAGGTTTAGTCCATTATCATCATGACATGAGCCATGGTGACAGGCAGGCAGATATAGTGCTAGAGAAAAAGCTGAGAGTTCTCCACGTGGACCAGCAGGCAGCAGCAAGTGGGGACGATAGTGAGCTTTGATAGAATTTGTGAGGCCCCAAAGCCCACCCTCAGTGACACACTTGCTCCAACAAGACCACTCCTACTTTGACAAGTCCACACCTAATTCCTGTCACATGGCACCACTCCTTAATTACCAAGAATATGAGCTCATGGGGGCCATTCCTATTCAAGGCACCACAATGCCTAAGTTAAAATTGCAATAATACTGTTGTCAAAGTTAACAAGGAAGAAAATATTTACATGTTTTATAAACTAAATGCAGGACACTTTTGTTTCTACTGCAAAGAAAAAAAAAGCTTTGAATTTTAATACTCTCCAATGTGTTTTAGATGAAGTCCCACAGAAATTTGACAGGGAAGATATTTTTTTAGAGCAACATTCAAATGGATAAATATACATGTATTTTATGTTGGGGGATGATTTTGTGCACTGTGCATTCAGCTACTGATTTCTGTACCCATAGCTCTGATTGCAGTTCAGATGTGGACATTGTCATTATTATTGAAGGATCTCCTTTCTCACTCAGTGTTGGGTAAAAAATGTTCTCCATCATCTCTGATTGGTTAATAAAGAGCTGAACAGCCAATGGTTGGGCAGGAGAGGAGAGGAGAGTTGAGGTGGGATTACCAATCCCAGTTAAGGGGTCCCAGGTGAGGAAGAGGTGTCAGGAGGAGGGGGTTGCCATGAGAAGGTCAGCATGAGGACAAAGATGGAGCCGGAGTGGCAAAGGCAAGGCTAGATGGCAGGTAATGAGGCACAAGGCTAGGAAACAGTCCAGATCAGCGTTGGCAGGTTAGAACAGATGAGCATCTGCCAAGTTCTAGTGCTTTGAAGCTTATTAATAAAAGAAATAGGTCTCTGTGTTATTATTTGGGAGCTAGAGTGGGCATAGAAAATAAATTACTTTTATGTTTACAATTGAATACCCAAGCCTCAGGGGAAAAAAAAAAGCACCAGCAATGAGGAAGGAAGCAGACAATCATTACAGACTAAGACATGAATTGAAAATGATCGTCAATTTTGACAGATTAAATTAATCTGTCATGTTGTATTTATTTATTTCCAGCAGAAGTTATCTTATGAAAATAGCTTTTTATTTCTAGACTGGGATTTCTCCCCAAACTCATATGGCTTACAGAGTCTAATGATTCTGAATGTTAAAATAGTAGAAGCCACTTGGCATAGTTTTACCTTTGAAGCTAAACATCTTGCTTTCCTTTAGAAAGAAAGACACAGTCACTGAGCAATGGATAGTTCTTAAAGCACCCATATGTTTGTAATGTATAGAGGAGATCAGAATCTTGCTTTTCCTTCTTGTTGTTGCTTAGAAAGCTTGCCTTGGTGTTTGCTGCAAAGAGCCCCTGGATTGATGTTGAAAGGAGCATGGTGAGAGATAGGAACACCCTTAATTCCAGCCTGCAAAGAACATCACAGTCCCAAGTTTCTTTTTGCTTCTGTCTCTGAGGAGAATAATATATGATTCTGCAGAATTTAGGGAAAGGAACAAGGTCAGCTAGGATGGTAGAGAGAGCTGTTCCTTAAAAAGATGTATTAGCAGGCTGTGCAATGCTTTCACCTGCCATTTGCAGCACACTTTGCTACACTTTGTGTAGCAGCAGAAGCAATGCAAAAAATCAGGCATCAGGAGGGATGTGTAGGCGGAGACAAATGCAAGTGGATGAGATTCTCTGACATGTCTCCTCTTCCATTTGTGAGGTTTTTGTGGGCACACTGGGTCTAGGAAACCAATTTTAAATGTCACTCTCATCAGAACACAATCATATTTTCTATCAAATGTAAAAGCAGATTCCTTCTCAGTAATACCACATATACAAGATTAAACCTGTGCTGACTGCTTTTCAGATGGAATTAAGACCATGATAATGTCAAGGAAAACAAGACTACTTCCCACATGTGATGATTTAGAAACTACATTTCTCTTGTTCCTCATTAGTGATAACTATGTGCAGGTCTGAGATGTATCTATGTATTCAGTGTAAAACAGATAACTTGGTATGAAAAGGTAACATGGAAAAATCTTATTCCTATTATTTCAGAGTATGGCTGCTAATATGCACACATGCACACACACACACACACACACACACACACACACACACACACACACACACACACACACACACCCTCTACAAGATAAATTAAAGACACGTGCACAAACACTGGGTCTTTGATTCAAACCCAGATCAATTTAAATTAAAATACAGAAACATGAAGTCAGTGCAGTTGGCCTTGGGTAGAGGAAAATCACTAAAGCTCTTTTTTTTAAAAACTCTTCCAAAGACAACTAAACATTGGTAGTAATGCTGGAACCAAAGACTGTGTTTGGTCCCCACATTCCACTCATTTTTTCTGTTTAATTTTGTTTTGTTTTTTTACATCATACTCTGAAATGTGAATCAGATTCGCATTTTACTTCTGTTATCATGTGACTTCTTAGGATCAAAAATTATATGATAATATTTATATTTTGCTTTATATGTAATGTATACTTTACTGGGTAATTTATATCCATTTATCCTGGTTCCATCATCATGTCTGTCTGCTTCTTGTCATGATAACCATGAACTAACCCTCTGCAACTGTAAGAAAAACTTTAAGTAAATGATTTTCTTTTATAAGATATGGTCACAGTGTCACTTCACAGCAATACAACAGTAACTAAGACACTTTCATCCTGTCCTTTGTATCCCCTTCTCCTCCCCCTCCTCTTCCTCCACCACTATTGACTTCTCTTTCTCTTCTGTTTTTGCTAAGTAAATATAAAAAAAAAATCATCTCCCCAATTTTCCTGAACTACAATTAAATTTGGTTAAAATAATACACAGTTTAACTGACATGCTTCTTCAAACAACCCACCTAATACACACACACACACACACACACACACACACACACACACACACACACAAATCATTTCCCTAAGGTCCAATGCCAAGCTTGAAACCCTCTTTTCGGAGCCTAGACTCTAGGACTGGTGCAAGCGTGATGAAGAATAATCAACACTATGTTTGACAAACTCCTCAGAGTCATTTTAAATTTTGTGGTATTTAAAACCATTTCCTGAATGTTTTTCTCAGTGATAAGCCACAGTCATTTGTCTTCAATTACTGGTATATTTATATTATATGTGTTTGAGAAAGCCATAGGAAAACATTGGTTTTTGTTTATTTAAAATACATGTATAAGTATATATACAATCATATACAATTTTTGAATATCATTGAACTACTTGATAACAAAATCTTGGTGCTAAACATGAGAGAACACCATTTGGGTTATTAGTCAAGGAAGTTCAACAGATTCCTAAAACAGTACAGGCTACGGCTTTGACTCTGGGTTGTCACACAGAACTTGACAGAACTTGAAGGTAGACTCTATTGCTGACGACAACACACTTTAGGTGTAAGATTTGGAGGAATCCAGCTAATGTGTCCTACCTGGGGACTTGCTCTATGCAAACAGTCAAGGGAGAAAAAAAATCAGTGTCCTACCCAGCTGTAATACCTGCAAACTACAAGATGCAGATGGTGCAATAGTGGTACTTTATCCTTAGGGAACCAATAGTTGCCTAATTAGACTTAGTGCCCTCTGAGTAGGAGGGAATTCACACCTGGTTCTGTAAATTGGGCAGACAGACTATAGATTTCGGAGGAGGACCTACTACTGCTGCTTTTCTAACCCAGTATAATTTGTAACTTCATTCTAAATAAATGTCTTTATACCTAAGGCTAAGTGTAAGTCTCAGTCCTCATCAACGATGCATCTTTGTGAAGCAGATGGAGACTATTACAAAGTTCCACAACTGGTCCAAATGCAGACAACAGCTGACTCTGGGGCATCCAATGCCATTTGAGATGTCTACAACATAACTGATATAGCTAAGGCTTAGGAAATATCATAAAAGATGGGCTGGAAAGACTATAAAAGGCAATGAGCAAGTGTCACTGGGCTAGATAGTGTCTTCTAGACATTACAGAGAATCTGCATCCATGAAATCTGAACAATAGGGTTGTCTAAACAAAACCTGCATAACGACAGCAGTAGTTGACATGGCAACTTAAATGGAGGAAATATTACAAAGCCCCAACCCTAGATAGGCAACCAGTGGCTATGGAGAGGGAAACTGGTCTTCTCTGGGGATAAAGCTTCATATATTATTTAGCCCCAAATGGTCAGCCCTGAACATATAGACATATAGGCAATGCCGAGTGAACTTGGATTCTACTCCTTGATCTCTCTCTCTCTCTCTCTCTCTCTCTCTCTCTCTCTCTCTCTCTCTCTCCCTCCGCCCCCCCCCTCTCTCTCTCTCTCTCTCTCTCACACACACACACACACACACACACACACATATATATATATATATATATATATATATAAAATAGTGAGGTAAGAGGAGGACCATATTTGAGAGGTAGTAGGTAGTAAAGAGGATGCTGAATGAGTTGGAATGGAAAATAAGGAGTGGGAATTACATAATTATAGTGCTCAAGTACAAAATTCACAAATTAAGACAAAATTTGAAGGATACATGACACATTCCACTCTTCTTGAGGTTTAAAATATTCACATAAGAAATTATTTAAAAATGTTTCACATTACCTCAAGAACATTGCTTTTGGTGACCTGTTAATGTTTTATATTGGAAAAGGTGACCATAAACTAGCAGTCTAGTTTCATTTTCTTTCATAATAGCATGATCTTAAGGAATTGTTGGTGATTCTTCTCTTAAGGTTATCAAGACTTACACTGTAAGATGATGGAAGGACAAAGAAGCTTCTGACTGACTGTGTGTTCTGAGGGTCCAGTGACTATTAGAATCTGGAGAAAAACTAGCTCAGTGCAAGGTGGAGACTTAAAAGAGGAGAAGGTGGCTCTTCTCATCACAATTAACTAAAGAATCCCTATTACTCAGGTGTTTAAATCAGCTTAAGGCACTGAAAATTTGTGTTGTTCTTTGAAAATAATTCCTGTAATATTTAGTGTATGGAATGGAATAACAGTTCTCCATTTAATGTGTGTGTTATTAGTTATCTCTGGGGAGTTAAGGAATAAGCTGCTTCTGTTTGCTCCCCATACTCTCAAGCTTTGTCAGAATCCACAGGTCACACTGCAATCAGAAGGCCACAAACCGGAGAGTCTTTTCTTCTCACAGAGCAGAGGCCCGATGTGTTTCCATGGTGATGCTATATCCAGATCAGAAGAACCTGCTCTCTACTTACAGTCTCAGGTTTCTGTCATTAAGTGTAACTGGCATCAAACACAAGGCCCCCAGCTTCTGGAAATCAGAGAAAGACTAAAAAGAAAAGATTCCAATATCTATCAAGATGCACAAAACTAGAAGCCCATGAATTACTGTCTAAAGATCATTAAGACTTTGGTTATTTGATTAAATCTGTTTTATTTTTAATCAATATTCTTCCTGTTGTCCATAGAAAAGTAAGCACAGGAGGAACAGTGTATACACCATTGAAATTGCTCAATTATTAGTATTTTATACTAATTGAGCACCACAACATGTTTGTGCTATGCCAGATATTGAATTAGACACAGCTGGCCTCCAGTGACCTCAATTGTGGTGGATGCTTACTCTTACTGTCCAAGACTAATCAGTTCTCATGCCAGAAAGCCACAGAGCATCCACCAGTAACTGACTGTTGGGACCTGTTTTCAGAAACACAACATGTGATGATGTTCCAATGCTAGATCCATGTTTCTATGCAATAATTCACAGTTATTCTGGCTTTGTGGTGGTCCATCCTTCCCATAATATTCTTGTCAGAAATTGTTAGGAACCTGCTAATGGACAAGTACTTACCAACTCTCATCCCTTGCAGTGTGTGTGTGTTTGAGTATGTATATGTGAGCATGTGTGATTGTGTGTATAAGTGTATGTGTGTATATGTGTTTATGTATGTGTGAGAGAGTGTGTGTGTATGTGTGTGACTGTGTGTTTGTGTGTGTGTGTTTGAGTACGTATATGTGAGCATGTGTGATTGTGTGTATATGTGTATGTGTGTATATGTGTGTATGTATGTATGAGAGAGTGTGTGTGTATGTGTGTGACTCTGTGTGTGTGTGTGTGTTCATTTGGTAGGTTGTGAAAAAGTGTTTGCAAGTGTACAAGTGGGTCAGAGGTCGTTATTGTTTCTCAGTTGATGTCCTTCTAGGTTTATTGAAGCATGGTCTCTCGCCTTCATGAAGCTCACTAAGTAAGTTAACTTGCCCAGCAGTAAGCTCCAAAGATCAGCTTGTCTCTGCCTCCCAACACTGGAATTATAAGCATGTGCAACCCATGCCTCAGATTCTTTACATAAAATTGAAGTTCTCATGATTCTACTGCAAGCAATTTCCTGACAGATACCTCCCTACTACCTACTCTACTAGGCCTGTTTTAGTTTAATCTATAGCAGATGTTTCACTTACATAAAAAGCAGCTACTGTGTGTGTGTGTGTGTGTGTGTGTGTGTGTGTGTGTGTGTGTGTAAACCTCCACAATACTTATTTTGTTAGACACTCTAAGTAGTACCTGTTCGCTACCTACCCCCTCTAAAGTATTTCATACTATACTCTTGTGAACAAAATGAATCAAATCCTTTCATTTTCACAGCATGCAGGAACATGACATCAATTCATACACCACTTCATGAAGTATTTGTTTCCATTGGGAGATGGTCCTGCTTACTCATAATCAAGATTCAAGCAATAGAGGCAAATCATTGCTTTTCACCTCACACACACACAAAAAAATCAAGAAGAAAAGTAATCATTACAATTGGAGGGGTCACCTCACAACACCTTCCAGAACCAAGGCTATTTACAACTTTGTTTCCACACTCTCCTATGTCTCCCCAGAAAGACAGTAGCTGACAACCAGACTCCAAACACTGTGTGCCTGTTGATCAGGAACAAAGTAAGGTGTGTGAGGAGGACAGGGCAAGAGCAAAGAGCTCCTTTCAGGTAATTAAACTCCTTTTAAGATGTGAGAATCTCGATAGCCGTGTGGTTCCCATTTGCCAGAATTTATTCACGTGCCCATAATTAATAGAAAAAGAGGATTAAAATTTGAGTTTTGTGGCTGTGCACAGTGATGACACTATAAATTGCCAAAGATATTTCTTTCTAAGGAGGGACAAGAAAAGGGGGAGCAGAAGGGGGACAAAGAATTAGGGGAAGGAGCATGAGGAGGAGACAACAGAAGAGATTAGGTAGTGAGCTAGCAGTTTTACATAAAGTGGATTATAACATATCAGGTGTTTACTCCTTTCTGTTATGTTTCAAGAGCACTTGAAATGTGTTCTTTCTTAGTCACAACTTCCTGCATAGTGTAATGCATAGAGTAATAAATACAGGCACAGCCATGTCTACCAAAATGCTACTAAACGTGCTTTAAATGAACTGAGATAAATGTAATTCATTTGAAAATATTATATTTAAATTATATAGAAAGGCTATACACTCCAAAATGTTTTTTTAGCTAGTTACTAAAACAGAAAATTAAATGAATCTTAAAGAAATAATAGTGTTTCTGATTTGAGAAGGTTGCTGTCATGACATTGGAAGCTAGAAAATAATATGAAATAAGAATAAATTTTTAGATCTCCATTCCTTTCCAGGGATGAGTAAAGGGGTACCTCTTAAGGTTCCATATACTTTTATGATGCTTCAATAAATAAAAAAATGACTTTATCTTTTACTTTTTTCAATTTAACAAATAAAATAAATACATTCCCAAAGTTTACTTGTTTAATTAATACCCTAAATACTAAATTCTTTCTTTTAAAATGCTTAATTGTTAGTTTTATTTATTCATGATAATTTCACACATGCATACACATATACAACGCACTATTATTATCTCTATTTACGCATTTTTTCCTTTAACTCCCCTAGAGCCTCCTTTATAGATCGCCTTCCTAATTTCATAATTTAACAAAATTATAAGCCTCCAAGTCCAACCTAGTGCCATTCGTATGTGCACGGATGTGTAACCATCCAATGGGTAATGGAAAATTTGCTGGTGAGAAACCCTCAAATAAGAATGATTCTCAGGATGTATCAACTACTGATAGCTCTTTATTAAAAGCTCTGTTCTTGAGAGTACATCCCCCATCCATGCTAGACCATAGCTGTGAGTTCATGAACTGGTTAGACATATCATGTCCAGGAGAATGACATTTCACTTCACTCCACTTATCTTCTAGTTCATATGTCTTTTCTATCACCTCTGCATTGGTGCTTTCTGAAGCTTGACATGAAGCAGGAAGAGATAGGAAATCTTGATAAAGTTGCCCCATTTGAATCTGCGAACTCAGTCTTTTGTTCTCAACATTTTCACCAAATACAAGTCTTTTCGTTGACTTATGTCTACTGCAAAGGAAGCTTCTCCAGCCAAGGTTAAATCTAAACTAGGTCTGTGAATAGAAGCATAAATGTTTACATGTAAATTTGACATTGTGACCACTTAAGAAAAAAAACCAATAACCAGGTCTATCCTGGGGCCTGTGGCATGCCCAGCCATAAACTTTTGAGTAAACTTAGAGTATCAGGCATGGAATCCATACTGTGGAGCAGGCTTCAAATCCAACTAGAAAGCTGTTAATTGTTCTATGAGAGCCATTCCACTATTCCACTAGTGTGCACAGGATGCCTTGTAAGTGAGTATTGTGGCATCAAAGTCCAGACTGGGAAAGATAATTAATGCCTTTGCTCCCCAAGGACTCTACATTGTACGTTCAAACGCTGTGAAAGCTGGCTAGTAGGGAGAAGTTTCCCAGGCAGTTTGAAACTGACTCCTTAGTATCCTCCTACAGGCAGAGTGTGTAGTGTTTTCAGAAATACCCTGTAGTTGTGGTGGGAAACTGCACCAGACACTTTTCTGTTGCTGTGATAAAGCAGCATGACCAAAAGCAGCTGCAGGGGAAAAAAAAAACATTTATTTTTACTTCGAGTTCCAGAGGGATAGAGTTGATCATGGTTAGAAGGCGTGTAGTAAACAGGATACGAAAGTCTGACTGATCACATTTCGTCTGCACACAGGAAGCAGAGAGAGAAAGAGAGAGAGAGAGACAGAGAGAGAGACACACACACACACACACACAGAGAGAGAGAGAGAGAGAGAGAGAGAGAGAGAGAGAGAGAGAGAGAGAGAGAGAGAGAGAGATCAGGAAGTAGGACAAAAGGATAAAGTCTCAAGACTGACCCAGTGACACACTGTTCCAGCAAGGCTGCACCTGCTGGAAGTGACATAGCTTCCACAACAGTACCATCAACTGGGGACAGTGTTAAAGAAGGTGAGTCCATAGAGGACATTTCTCTTTTAAACTACTGCATCCATCCCTGGAGCCTATTGGCTTATGGTCATCTCATGATGCACATTTAGCACGACTTCAAAACTTCTCTGTCTTTAACAGACTGAATAGTCTTCAAAAGTCACTTCTGACTCTCAGGGCAATCTCATAATTGTGGATATTTAGTATGTATATGTATTTATGTATGTTTGTATGCATGCATGCATATATGTGTATTGATTATATGCTTACATAATAAGACACAGAATATACATTACATATATCCATACATTGAAATTTCAAAAATGATGAATGAGAACTTAGTGAGGAGAGATTAGACCAAAGCATGACTGAAATCCAGTGGGCAAAACACTGAATCCTATAGCTCCATATTTAATGTCTGGCACTTTTGATTTCAAGGGCTTGGATGGCTTTCCTTTTAGCTTTGTTTCCTGGAAAAAATATATGAATGAAATAAAAAGTGAGTTTGTATTTTATTTATTTCAATTCAATGTTTACTTCTTTAATAAATACTCCAAATAGTGTATATATATATATATATATATATATATATATATATATATATATGATATATAAGATATATCCACCCTCCCAGCTAGTTTTATCATTTGCTGCTCTTTGTTGCTGTGATAAAAAATCAACTTGAGTGAGATAGAATTTATTTGACTCACCAGGGAAAGCTAAGTCAGGAAATCAAAACAGAAACAAGGAGGCAGGAACTGAAGCAGAGAGCATGAAGGGCTGCTGCGTGCTGGCTTTCTCAGGAATGCCATTGCCCGTAGTGAACTGGCACTTTCCTCATCAATTAATATTCAATAAGATAGCCTCCCAGCCATGTGCCTTGGGTTTCCATCTTCTTAGGTATGATGAATCTGTATCAAACTGACAAGTACTGGCCAGCACACACTGGATTCACCTCTCCCAGGCAGATGCCACACAGATCTGGAATCTCTAACACCTTGGGGGGCTTGGCCACAGCTCTGGTTTCACCATTGCAGGCTCATGTGGTGACCTCTTCCCACACCCTCTGAATGTGCACTGCTCTTTAAAACTGCTGTTAGGGCAGGCTCCAGTCCAGGCTCTGGGGACTAGTCTACCCTCCTCTGTGGACTCTAGGTAAGAAAAATATAGGAGATGGGGAAATAGAAGGATCCAGAAGGCCCTAGAAACCTACTAGAAGAACATCATGATGGCTGGATCAGGGCCCAGGGGGATCTGCTCAAACTATTACACTAACCAAGGACAATCCAAGTAGTAAACATCGGATGCCTATTCTGATCTACCCAATGGACAGGACATTCTCCACAGTTATGTGAAAGCAGGGACTGACTCTGACATGAACTCTGGTGCTTCATATTTGACCATCTCCCCTTGGTGGAGAGGCCTGGTGGCACTCAAAAAAAGAATAAACAGGCTACCAAGATGAGACTTGATAGCCTATGACCATATAGTAGGGGAGGAGGTCCCCCTCAGTCATAGACCTAGGGCAGAGGAATAGGGTGAAAGAGAGAGGAGGCAAGAATGGGAGGATACAAGTGATGGGATAACAATTGAGGTGTAATCTGAATAAATTAATTAAATAAATAAAAATAAATAAAACTACTGTTAAGAACCCATGACCTCCTTAATCTTTTATTTATCCCATTTCCAAAACCAACACAACATGGATGCTGCTGCCAACCTTGGCACTCTGCCTTTGGAAGGACTCTCTCCTCCTTAAAACACAGGAGCAGCAACATTTGTATGCTGAAACCACTACTTTCTATGAGCAAGAAACCATTGAGTCTCTCTTTCACAAACTGGGATCTTAACTAGAGGAAGGAGGGTTTGCTGTAGGGTGTTTTCCCACTTGTTTCAGAGAGGGGCAGGAGGGTTTTCTTGAGCTGACAATCTCTTTAATAAGCCCTACCTCTTCTTCAGCTCAAGACTTTACTGTAACTCTAGGCTTCCTCCTGCCCCTGTCCTTTCTCAGCTGTTCATTTTTCATTTCTTACTTGTTGCTTTTTTACTGGAGGCCTGGATAGGGGTGATCTGTAATAATCCTGGCAGTGAGTCAATGTTATGCTCTCTTGGATTTTTCTGTGTTAACTTTTTAAGTTAGCCTCAAGCAAGTTAACAAGATAAGGGCAGAAGGTATCCATAGTCTTAACTAAAATATCGTTGTAATCACTTCTAGCCAAGGTGATGGTTGAGTCTATTTCCCTTCTGAATTGTCATCCCTGTATTACTTCCAGCACCACTGTCTTCCTGGATACTTCAAGAACAGCCTGTT
This sequence comes from Acomys minous, assembly GCF_964271855.1. Taxonomy (NCBI): domain Eukaryota; kingdom Metazoa; phylum Chordata; class Mammalia; order Rodentia; family Muridae; genus Acomys; species Acomys minous. The sequence continues at coordinate 94,491,511 of NC_140496.1, read as the reverse complement.
CCGCTCTGCATTTAGCATTCAACACCTTTTCTATTCAAACGTCCAATGACTTGAATTCCAGCTCTTCCAAGGATAGAACATGGTCCGGTTCACTACAGATACAACTCCAATCATGTTACCAATCTTGCTATTAATTTTCTGTTACTATGAGCAAAAGCAATTTAAGGAATAAACACTTATTCCTCATGCATGGTTCGAGAGGGGTAAGGTCTGCCAAACAGCAAAGGCACAGCACGGTTTAGGAACAGGGTGCTTGCAGGATTTCCTTACTTGCATATTAAGTTACTTATATTAAAAGTGACATCTTAGTCTATTTATCTCATTCCCTGTCACTTGAGATGATAATAAGGAGTGAAAAAGTAAACAAATTCTCCATTGTGCTGAAAGGCTTATGATATAAATATCTATAAGCAAAGTGACTATTAAGAAAAAAAAGCAAATGAATTTATTTAATGCAGATTTAAAGACTCAAATGACAGCCAATGAGCGCTACTTTGTGAGATCAGTCATCTGTTTCTGCAATGGGTGGAGAACTGCTCCTACAGATTAATTTTATGCTAGATAAGGCCTTTCGGCGGAACTTACAACCAGTGATCCATGTCCACCGCACCCTGACTCTTTGGATGCCTTAACATAAACTTTGCTTAATGAAATTCTTACCTCAAAGGCACACTTATCCATCATGTTTTAAAACATATATTACTTCTTCAAACTGTGTTTCAGAACTATGCCTTCCTCTACATGGGATACTCAGTCTCTCATGTATGAAGGTAAATACATTTTTTGTAGTAAAAGCACCTTATTTCTTTGTTCATCTATACTTTAGGGCTTATCTCTGGTGTTCTTTTTTTAAATTAAAAATATTTTAATTAAAAGAACAGTCATAGGGGAGGGGAATAAGGGGAAAATGGGAGGGAAGGAAGAATGGGAGGATACAAGGGATGGGATAATCATTGAGATGTAACAAGAATAAATTAATAAAGGAGAAAAAAATCTCAAAAAAAAAGATAATTATATAGCTTCCCCTTTCTTCCTCCAGCCCCTCCAAACTCACCTTCCTCCAACTCCTTTCACATCCCCTTCAAATTGATGTCTGCTTCTCCCTATATTATTGTTGCTGTGTACGTGTGTGTGTGTGTGTGTGTGTGTGTGTGTACATGCACAAAGATATATAAATATAACCTTCTGAGTTCATTTTATTGTCTGTGTGTACATTATTTTAGGGCTGACCTCTCTGTATTAGACAGACAAGTGACGAGCCAATGCCTGCACTCAAATGGCGCTATCTAGTACACACGTAGCAAGGATGTGATAATCATTTCCCTTTTTGTACCCATGTGTCATTGGTTCTATCTCATTATAGTACAGAACATGAGCATGTAGGAGGGCAAGGGTCAGAAAGTAGCTTTCTTTAATTTTTTGGCCTGAGAATTCCTATACCCCTTTGAGCACAAAGAACTCATGATACCAAAGTGGCACTTTTGCAGGACTCTGTTCATGAAACCTAACACAATCATGATGGTTTCCGTGTAGTGGTTGCTGTCATGTGCTGGCCATTGTTCTGAAAACACTGGATGTTTATGGTAACGCACTAGATTCTAACTATGGCTCTATTATGTGGAAATTGTCTTTATACCTCTTTTGTAAATGGACAAAGTGTGACCTAAAAGCTTAAGCACCTTCAGTGGTTCTCAAAACAAGTAATGAGAAGAAAACATTTAAATGCAGGCAGTCAGCATCTAGGTCCAGTGCTAAAAATCACTACATTGTACTGTTTGTAAGTGAACATATACCAGTCTATGCAATGAAATACAGGCAGGCCTCACCACGAATTGTTTCTTTGCATTTATTTTAATTTCTCAAGTACACCAGGTACCACACTGATCTGTATTTACCTATTACCTACTTAGGATCAACTTTATTGCTCACTTTTTTTTTTTTACACTCAATAAAAAGCAAGTTTGTTTCAATGCAAGGAGTGAATTAGCACACACGTATACATTGAGTGAAATCTTACATGAAATATCATTTTTTAAATGCAGATAATATTTCATCAATATTCTTCCACATCAGTTCAACAAGGAATTAAAAGAAAGCATCTAATCCACCTAAGACATGATGACATATTAGTGGTAAATAACCACAACTGAATTCATGTGTGCTTCACTCACAGGCATTAGCATATTTAAAGAGACTCCTGTGGCCAAATGGATATCACTTTCCTAATACCTGCCTTTTCATTTCTAAAAGCATCCTTGGACTCTCAAATGCTTAGTGTTGACCTAGAGAAAAGAAGTCTTTTTATTTACTTCTAATTGCCTTAGCACTCAAACTGAATGTGGCTAAGACTTCAAATACAAATCTGAATCGCTGTTAATTTTATGAAGGTAACTATCAAAGGGAACTGCAAATATCACAGGTGTTCATCTTCAGAACCAAACAAAAATGACAGCTCTGGTCTCTTTGGAGATTCACTTTTCATGTACCTGGAATGCTTCATTACGCAACATTATTCATTATAAATGTCTCATTGTTCTGTCTAGCAACCAGATGTGCTGATGACAACTCTTTCACTCAAGGTAAATTATGTGATAATGGGAAGAAAGAAAATCATTTCATCTTGCATTCAATAGGATGTAATCTTCAGGTTGGCATGTGCAAAAATAGCCAACAGTGACTTGAGACTCTTTACTACAAGTTTATTTTCCTGGAAACCATTGGTTTTGTTTGCTTGAAAGGAAAACGAGAAAGAAAGAAATGAATTTGTAATTACAACATAATAGGATTCAGAAAATGCACATGGCTAATTATATGCACACTAGACAGGGTTCAGCTGGCCTGGAGGAAGAATTTTGTTTACTTTGAGAAGGTTCATTAAGCCTGTGTTTTCAATGTAGCACCAAACATTGGAGAAAATAATGTAACAGTTTATTGTGATGAGGTGTGGGAGTAGGATAATCAAATGAACCTGATGCAGCATTGTTCATAGCTGTGATACTGCATACATGTATATACATTGCATACATTGCATATATGTTACATATACACACACATATAATTATTACTAATGATAAAGGGGAAATGTTATTTATTAAAAGGAATGGCAAGGAATGGCATCTTAGTATGCTCGGAGTTTATTGGGAAGACGAGGCTTAAGAAGACATGTACTTACATACTCAGAGGCAGGGAAGTTAGCAGAATCATGGGCACAGGACATTCTTCATGTGTTTGCATCATCAAATTCTACAACTTGAAGAGATAAATTATGGTTATGAGAATGAGTCAGAAAACAACCAGAAAAAGCACGTTACATTTTTATTGAAATGATACAGTGGTGTGACAGGTCAGAACCTTCTACCCTAAAATCTGCCATTTGGGCAAAAGGTTTATTTTGAGCTGAAGGTAATTGATAAAATGTCCCATGACATCTTCCACCTGCCTACATGCAGGCACATGCACAAAGACTCTCTTACCTACTAACAGGAAAAACAAAGTTAGGTTACTGAGGACAAATGGAGACTCTTGTCAGTACAGAGAGAACTCAACAAGAAGTTCCATAACAAAGTTCAATTTATTCCCAGCACTCAACGTGGATGTTAAACAAAACCCCCCACCCTCTAGAGGAGCTGCAGAGCCGTCATCTTACCAGCCCCTTCACTTTGTTCTTTGAAACAGAGTCTTTCATTGGACCTGACGCTCACCGACTCAGCTAGACTGGTTGGCCAGCAAGCTCCTGTGAACTTGCCTGCTCTGATCCACCCTGTGTTGAACAGCAGGTGTGCACACAGTGTCAGCCCGTTAGGTTGCCATGCTTTCAAGACAAGCGCTGCCCAGACTAGAGCTATCCCCCTCTCCCCTTTAAACCCTTTTACTTCGTTTTATTTTATGTTTACAACTATGTTGTTAGTTGTGTATCTTCCAGGTGTGTGAAACATGTTTGTTAAGAAATCTTTGCTTCTGAACCTGGCATTTATACAGGGTTCTGTCTTAGTTTAGAACTAGGAAAAGCACAGAGATACATAATTGCATTCCCCTTTGTGTAACAAGGAAATAGAAACAAAATATAAGTTCCAAACAATTAGTTCCAAATGACTCATCTTCAAAGTTGTTTGCTGCAAATGATACTGTTATGATCTGGGGAAGCTTGATTAGACAGGACATAGCAAGCTGAACAATGAAGGTTCGAAAGCAGTGAGCTATCTATAGCCATTTCATTAATTATTCAACTGCTTCCTTCATAATCTTAAGAGGTCCCAAATTCTTTGAACTAAACTTCCTCCTAGGCTTCTGTCACCTTATAGAAGTGGTTCTCAACCTTCTTAATGCTGCTACTCTTTAATACAGTTGCTCATGTTGTGATGACCCACAACCATAAGTGTAATTTTGCTATTGTTATGAATTGCAATGTAAATATTTGATGTTCAGGATATCTGATGTGAGACCCCCAAAGACATAGCAGCCCACAGGTTGACGGCCACTACCTTATAGATCTGTATCCATACACTGACTAGATATCTTAGCATTGATTTGTACTGTAAAATGAATATATTAAGAATATGATTCTATGAACAGATTTTTTTTTTACCTAATCTCTCCCACCTTGACACTGCTATCTAGTATTTATTCACTGTGTATCTTCCTTGTAGGTGAAACAAACACATTAATAAACATTTTGCTGGTTTGAGGGGCTGGAGTGGTGAAGGCCAATGGCTACGTGACCACAGGGCCTGGGTTCAATTCCCCACAAACACATGATGACTCCAAATCCTCTCTAACTCCAGCATCTGGGATCTAGTGCCATTATCTGGCCTGTGTCAAGCAGAGATGCAGTGCATAGATATATATGCAGGGAAAGCATTCATACGTGTAAATAAAATATTAATAGTAAAACGTCGTTAAATAGGTGATTTTACAGTTTTCCAATCTATGGTGTTTCCAAATAAGTCAAGAGAGAAAGAAAGAGCCCAACAGTATACACAGAATGGATGGACATGCACTGAATTGGGATTTGTGTTCGATTTTTTTAAAAAGCCATTGGAGGTCATTGTTTTGTTTAAAGCTCTTGTACTAGGTCCTAGAAGACCATATCAAAATGGAGTCTCAAGCTAAGTGTCACATGATCAAACTGAAGGTTTAAAAAGTAGAGCCAAAAGAGGTTTCTTCCCCACTCCCCTGCCATTTTTTGTATGAAAAGGAGGTCACATTAACAACAACAACAAAAAAGCCAATCTTCCTTAATCAGAGTAATAAGGAATTAACTCATGCTTTAAACATAACAAGAAAAGCCAATCAATTTGCTTTTTATTATTGTTATTACTCTCTTTTCTTGTTCCCACCTTACAAAAATCAATCAGTCTCTAATGCCCAGTGGAGCACAAATTTCATTTATTGAGTGAGTTATTGACCAATATTAGAATCACAAACAAAAGACAGTGATATCTTTAAACTAGATGAGATCTCATTTTGTCTTTTCATAGTTTGATATGGAGGAGATGTCTATTGCCTGACCTTCTCATTAGAGACTATGAGTGTGGTGGATAACTTTATCAAACCAATATTAAATCAATAATCTGATAACACAGTTATACTCTATAAAAAGCAATATTTTAAAAAGCAGCTTTTCTTTTTAAAATCAGTACTTCTTTAAAAGATTGTTTTTCACTGATGTCCATTCTAAGTGACCACTGTTAAAAAGCTTTATATACTGGTAAGAATTAGAACTACTACTCTGTAGAAAGTAGAATTTAACTGATATTAATCACATGTTTAAATTTGGATCTGATATAAAATTAAATAGATCATGCAATACAAATATGGATACGTACAACAGTAATTTTATATTTATATGGTTTGAAACATTACTTTATTAAAAAATAACTTTATTTCCTATAAAATATGTAGCTTCACAAAAATAGAAAATTTTAAAATTTTAATTTAAAAATACACTTCTATACCTAGAATATTAGCTCCTTAATAGAATACTTACATGGTAATATAGGACTGGGAGTTTGATTCTTAAAGCTACCATTAATTAATTAATATTTGATGATCAATAATAAAGAGACAAGTCATAATTCTACAATCTAGAAATATAGTTTAATATTGCATCTGGCTTCAGCATGCATAATAGTTATTCAAATGCTCTATTAAATTGAGTCTAGGTCTACAAATGTATGCTCACTGTTGAAATGAAATACCTTTCATTTCCGGTCAGCACAAAAAGTATCAATAGCTTCTGATTCCAATTTTGTCTGGGTTTCCACAGCTCCTGGAAGACTCCCATAACCTTGCTCTGTTCAGTGTGCAAAGAGATTAGCACGCACGCTGTAGCCTAGAACTCCTAGGTTCAAAAAATCCTTCTGCTTCAGCCCTCCTAGTAGGTGGGGGCATGTACATGTCACTCTGAAAATGGAAATTTTTTAGTGCAAAGTATAGTGTAGGAAGGATGCTGGAGCTATTTAAATACAGGCTAAAATTGGAAGAGCACAAGTAAGTCCATCTCATTATTTCTGGTCATGTTAAGACAATTAGCTATGGCCCAGTGGAAAAGGAAACTAATAGCCTAGAAGCTATGGGTGCAGAAAGTCTTGTTTGTTATAAAGTTTGGTCTATTACAATAAAAGAATTTTGTTCTTTTTAGACTGGATATGCTGAAGGGTATTTTGTTTCATATAGGATCTTAAATCCTTTAAACAAGATATACAATTTATAGACTTTTTTTGCATGTAAAGATTTGTTTATGTGAGTGGTACTTTCTGAAAAATTTTACATGCAGCAATTCATATTGTATTGGTCCTATTTAGACCCTCCTTTTATTTATTTTTGTAATTTTTATTAAATATTTTATGTATACCTTTCTATTATTATACATTTATACAATAAACTACCTACAACAAGAAGAACCATAAAACATCAGGAATTATATAAATGTTACATTCTTAGGGTTTTGGCTATTGTATTTGGTAGCCTTGAAAAAAACATCTTTCCTATCTTGGTTTCTAAAATTCTGAATGTAAATCAGTATCTATCATATCTTGTCATTATCAACTTAAAACATCTATTTAGAGTAAAAACAACCCCTAAAAAGAAAAACTAAGCTTAATTGTAAAACTAAACTATCTGGTCTTCAACTCTATTAGAGAGTTGAGAAGGAATAAACTTGATTACTTGAGTATACAGGGAGTGTAGGGTAGTAGCTTCCCAAATGAGAAAATGAGAGAGACAGTTTGCTAACTGAGAAGTCACCCAAAACTCTCTATAACATTGGAGCATCATCTTCAGCCTTCTGGCCCAATATATGTGACAGACATTATTTGTGAGGCAGAAACTGTTGAGGACTTGCTTACCCTATCTTGGCAGAGTTAGGCCATCAACTATGCCTGTATCCTAGCTTGCCCTTTTTTAGGCAGAATTCAATCTATGGTAGAAACAAGGACATTTTTCCCAGTGGCTTGTTTGCCACATTGGAATCCATCTCCATAAGGAGGTTCTTTGATGCTCATATTTCTCTTTGAGGTAGGTTGAGTGTTACCAGGAGTTAACCTGCCTCATGGTCAATGAATCTTTAATTAAAATAATAAAAAATTTAAAGGACATATCCTATATGTCTCTGAGGTTTTTGATGAACTTTTCTAACAATTTTACTTTATCTATCTGTTGTGTGATAAAAATAGACTAGTAATTGATACAACCATGATTTGATCAACTAACAATTAACTTGTATAACTTATTTATCCTAAACAACCTGCAATAGCACTCTCAAAGTATCGGAAGCAAACCTTGTATTTTAATTAAGTTATATGGGTACAATACCTCATATTAGAGTAGAATATATATATTCTATATAGAATAGATATATGGTGTGTGTGTGTGTGTGAAGAATAATCTTACAATTGAATTCTACACCACTGTATCTAAAATTAAACTTATTTTGCATCTATTTACAAAATTATATACCACTGAATGAAAAACAACCTTGTGAGTGACAGTTAAGGCATTAAGTTGAGGAGTAGATTCACCAATCTACTTTTGTTTGATCCTACCTACATATTTCTGTATTCCTCCTTTCATTTTAATGCATTAGAGCTGAGCTGTAGAAAGGTTCTTCTTTCAAATGCGAGGGGGCAAATTGATAACCAAGACTGATCACAATCTCCCTTCCAACCATTTGTGACGTTATTATGAGTGAAAATGTAAGGCCTGTAGGTGACTGCTGGGTGTATCTACCAGATGGGAGGATGAAGATCTGAACGGAGGTGATGGGGAAAGGGGGGTCAACCCCACTGCCAATCAGATCTAAAACACTTCATTGAGTCTAACAATCTCAGGCTCTTAGCGATGAGCTTACCCCATAAATATACATTATCTGACTAACACCTGGTTAATATTCATTATGTCACCATCAAATGAAATAAAGTACATTAGCCACTTACTTTTAAGAGGTAACTAGCATCGCAAAATCCACATAGTACAATAGATATTGAGCACTGATTTTGCACATAATTTAATTCAATATACATAATATCCTTATGATGAAAAATTATTATTAATAACTGTGGTGGTTTGAATGAAATAGGCCCCTATGGGCTCATAGGGAGTGGCACTATTAGAAGGTGCAGACTTGTTAGAGCTGTGTCACTGGGGATTGGCTTTGAGGTTTCAAAACTTCCAACTGGGCCTCTTCCTGATGCCTGCTGATCTAGATGTAGAACTCTCAGCTTTCTCTCCTGCACCGTGTCTGACTGCTTCCAGCCATGATAATAAACTAAATCTCTGAAATGTAAACCAGTCTCAGTTAAATTCTTTCCTTTATAAGAGTTGCTGTGGCCATGGTGTCTCTTCACAGCAACTAAAATACTAATGCTATCCTAATTTCAATACCAGTGAATAGAGTTCCATGCGTACTAAAGGACTTGCTCAGTTAATATCATAAGGGACTGACAAAAGGAAGATATGAACCAGAGCATTTCTCATTCTGATTCCATATATTCTTATTTCTTTTTTATTAATTTATTCATATTACATCTCCATTGTTATCCCATCCCTTGTATCCTCCCATTCCTCCCCCCTCCTGCTTTCCCCCTACTCCTCTCCCTTATGTCTATGACTGAGGGGGACCTCCTTCCTTCCTATTTTTATAGCAAAGACAATTCCTAAAGTAATGCATTGGTCTTCCACAATTGCCAAGTTTGCACACTAGCATCAGCATTGCATTGTATGTAAAAGCTCATTGTACCCTCAAGGTTCACTCAATCCTCCTATTTCTTTGGAAATCATGGTTTTTATATGTCTCCAAAGTCCCTGTTTCTTATTTTAAAAATACTTACACACATTATCTGTGCCATTCAAATATTGAAAAGAACCAGAATATTAACACATGGTGTTTTCTTCCATAGAAAACCAAAGGTTATATCTAGATTAGTGAATTATCTCAGATAGGTTGTCTCTGGCATAATAAAAATTTCAAAATGTACATAAATTAAAAATACCTAGCAGTATTCTATTGGTATTCTTGTTTCCCTTTCTCCAATGTTTATATGAATTATAGTTTTGTGTTTTTCTGATATTTCAATATATGTTTTTGTGAATTCTAGAAGCACATATTGTGCCAGAAACACTTAAGGCAGCCACAGAAAGCCTTGATTACAGCCTTCACATATTGTGTATTCTAACCTATATAGGTATTTTAAGAATTCTGAAAAAAAAAATTATACTACTACCTAAACTATCTGAGAATCATCCAGAAAGCTTTCCTTTCTCTTCCTAAAACTATCATGCTAGCAAGAGATGTGGTAGACTGAGTTAAACCACAAGCAGTGTGATGACAATAGAAAATTTCAGAAATAAATTCACTGGTAGTTTAACCCACTACACTAATGGAGAGAAGCATATGTCTTTCTCATACTTCTTCCTGAAGTATATCTTAGGGTCTCATTGCCATTGGCATCAAGCAGCTGAAAACATTAAACTCTCTTAGCTCTTTTAGTGCAAAGATCGAGTTTGACCTAAGTCGTTGCAGGTAAAAAGTGCATATGATTTAGGGGCTCTAATGCAATAGCTAATAGCTTTGCTTGAGGACCACATTTTATGTCCCCAGTGGATGCTTCCTGTTATATTCACTTTAATTATCCAACATTTTAGGTACAGTTCTCTCTTTCTAACTTCCCTGTTGTTTTAAAGTTAATCACTGCTCATAATTGCGGTGCTGGATCATTGAGAGAGAAGAAAGAAGCCATTCTCTGAAGTCATGTATTTTCCCTGCTGATAGCAGGATTGGTCCCTAAAGAATATTTCCAGCACATTGTCCACTTTAGTTACAATTTTCTTGAGAGACAGGCCTTGTATAATTTTCCCTGAAACACCATTTGACCCATTATTAATTTAATAGACTTTATGATTTTTTTCCTTTTATACAAAAACATACATTCCATTTCCTTAATTTGATCTCATTTTCACTAGATATGAGAGATCATAATGGACTTAGTAATTTCTCTCCATTTTCTAACAACTATTTTTTCATAAGATAGTGACATAAAATGAACATAGAATAACTTTATCTGTACTATATAATACTAGATTGGATTTTCACCAATTTTATAAGAAGATGAACTATATCTTAAAATGTTTACCTTTCAAAGTTCCGTGGAGGTTACATAAATTCTGAAAGAAAAAATAAACACAAAATTTACCTGAATAATCACACACCTCTAATGTCTTATCTCAAAATATATAAATGCATTCACTTGGTTTATAATTTGAAGGTATAAGAAATTAATCTAAGAATTCTCACACATTTTGCTCCTAGGAAACTTATTACTCCAATTCCTCTAGCAGTCTTTCAAATATAATTTCTTGTCTTTTGTCTATGATACAAAAATGTACGTGTAAATATAATACGTTGTTATTCAAAGTGAGATAATATGAAATGCAAATGACAGCATAAGGCAAAAATTAATTCATATGATAAGATTACACTTAACGCATAGTATTAGCATACAGAATTCACCTTCTGCCTATTTGTTCATAGAGCTGCTTCATTTGTTTTGATAACTAATATAAAAATTGCAGCCTCAGAATTGATACAGCACAGTTGAGTCCAGAAGAGTTTCGAAGGCAGACTTGATGAGGCCTATGTTGGGATCACTGATGATTTCAAGTACCTTAGCCCAAAATCCTAGAATGAAAAGTGGACTTATCTTACATAAGTTATAGTTTGGGAAATCATAGAGATTTGATATATGTAACATATTACATTATTATATGTGTAAAATATGATATATGATCATTTTATATCTACTTAAATTTTATTTGTTCTCTGTCCATTATAAATGGACGATATAAATGTCATATTTTATCAAACTTTGGTACTAAAGTTACAATTGGACTCAAGGATTCTTGATTATCTTAAGGACTTGCACACAACTAGAAATCATATTATCAGTTTTATATAATCAATAACCTGCTTATCTAGAAATTAAATGAGATCTTTTCAAGTGCTGCAAAATCAAACTTGTACTACCATGAATACTACACATACTTTACCACTAAGCTATATCTCCAGCTTTCTAATTAAATACACACACACACACACACACACACACACACACACACACACACGTGTCTGTTTTCCGGTCTCTAGTTAAACACTGGAGTCATATTTGATAGCACTATAGGCAACTGTAACATACTTTATTCACTTAATACAGTATATAAAAAAAGCAGCAACAGAAAGAAAAAGAAATAGGGACATACGAGAGAAAAAGCAGTTTCAAATTATCCGAATAAGGAAAATTAGTGAAAGGAAAAGTGTTTCAGCTTTCTTACTATAGGCCTGCTTTCTCATAAAGATCCCTTATGCTTATAGCAACATTTTTTTCAAAGATCCTTGTAGGCATTGTGGGGAGCCATGCTAAATTCAGCCATGTTAGAATTCCTGTGCTTAGGCTGCAAGCTGCGACCTTCGAGTTGTTGGCCCTTGCTAAGGAGGTCTTGTGTTCTAGACTATATTTGAATTGTTTACCTTTGAAAGAAATTGGGAAGTACTTACAGGGAACTACCCAGAGAAATAGGGAAGTACTTACAGGGAACTACCCAGAGGATTAAGGGAGTTCTTATGCGGAGCTATTCAGATGATTGTATTCTTGCCTAGGAGCTGGGGGAAGTGAGATTACAATAGATCCTATTGACCTTGCTATATAAAGTCTTACTCTGCTGCATTAAAGAGAGTCTTGATCAGACATTTCCAGACTTGTCTCAATTTCCTCAGGTCTTTGTTCCCGCTTTCAATCCGCACTCCCTCTTTCAGGTGAACCCTGGTTCGATTTGTCCCGCGGGCCGGGACAAAGCATAGGGTTGTTGTGGAATTCAAATGTTGATTTATGTACCCCCATATCTAGGTTCATTTCTTATTCTGAGAATCTTCTTCTCAATGTTGTACAAGCACTGCTTCCCAATCATACCCTGATATTCCAATAAAGCATCTTATAGCCAGCTGCAGAGCAGGGAAGAGGATCAGGCTGGACTTTTTGCCATCCAGGGAAGGCGAGTTGGAGGAGAAGGTAGGAGATTCAGCCATGGCCGAGATCCAGTAGACATTAGGAGAGGGGAGATGAAACAAGAAAGTTAGAAAGTGAAAGTATCTCTTGGATGTATGCTGGATGGATGCCAGATAAGCCGAGGAGGTTAAGAATAGAATAATAACTGCTCAGTTATTATTTTGTGAAGCTTGATTAATAAATAATATATTTAAAAGTTTCAAATATTTTAATGCTATCTGGGGTAAGAGAGCAACTAAGAAACAAACACAATGCGTGGTGGTACACATTTTTAATCCCAGCATTTGGGAGGCAGAGGCAGGAAGATCACTGTAAGTTCGAGGCCAGCCTGGTCTACAAAGTGAGTTCAGGACAGCCAACGTTACACAGAGAAATCCTGTCTCAAGAAACCAAAAAATAAAATATAATAAATAATAAAAATAACTAACAGATCCTGATTTTGTAAGCCATCCTTTTTACACATTACCAACATTTTAATAAGAATTTCAAATAATTCCTCTTGCTCAGATAATGGAGTCTTGAAACTTAAATCTTTAAGAATTCCAAAAATAATTTGAAGCTTCACATTTTCTGAGTTGGTATTTTCCCATCTTTTTTTTTTTTTTTTTTTTGTGCCCAATCTGAATAGGGTCCCAACCAATGTCACTTCCCGGTGCTGTGTAACGGCCTTGGACATACTATTCCATCACTGTAGTCTTCCTTTATGTCTGTCACTTTAAACTATGTATTTCACGATGTCAAGACCAGGGCCAACCTATAATAAGTTATATATCAGACACTTAGCAATTAAATTGAATGTATGACCACAGAAATGAGCAGTTGTTGGCACAGATACGTGTCCCATTCTGTTTGTTAATTCTCAACACTGCTTATTAACTCCCGTATACTTCTTGCTTTCTTCAATCAAACCACTAAGAGTCTTCCTGTTTCTTTTCCGCTTCCCATCCATTGCCCATCCGAGATGGTACAAGAGAGAAGCAGAAACACGTGGGAAGATATTTTGTAACTTAGGTAGTAGTTTAGTGGTTGAGGTATGGGAACTGTTGCTCTGATCAAACACCCTGAGATAAAGAAATCAACAGAATGCAGACATGCCCACGTGCTGGCATGCTTGATTTTTCAGTACTTACATGGTTCAGGAACCCTGCCTAAAAAGTGGTACTGAATATACCAGGCTGGAGTTTAAGATAGTATTAATTAATTTACTTTATGTAAAAATCTTCCCAGATGATTCTTGGTTATGTCAGGTTTACAAGATGGCCACTGCATGAACCTGTAACAATGATATATCTACTAACAAGAAATGTAATAATGGTTAATTTAATGAGTTGTGGAGACTGCATGAATGAACAGTCAAAAGAAAAGAAAAATTCTTGTACTTCTGTTATAATTTTGATGAAGAATTGGATGGTTTGGGGGATGTATGTTTGGATTATTATCCAATAGTGAGTAACAGACTGATGCCCAAGAGGTACTGTTCAGGTCTGCTGTTGTGTGCCTGCATCTTTAGAGTTAAGCATATGGCTTTCTTCTTGGGAGAGGCGAGTTCTCTCATTGGACTGTACCATGATGCACTTCAGAGGAAGTTCAATGTTGACCTGCTTCAAAGCAGGGTACCAGTAGGAGAAGGTGAGCACTTCCTATTTCTTTCTGCAATGTCACGTAAACCAACAGGCCATATATCTGGATTGATGCCATCAACTCCATCCAAGGAAATTAATTGAAATAAAATAAGATTCATAGAAAGAAAACAATCAGCATACATGTATTTTCAGGGAATTAAAAACTAATATACAAATAATTGGAAAAGGAAACAGGTAGTACATATTTGTACATTGTGATCATAAATAATTAGGAGGAAATAGTCAAGTACACCCATAAATATGTGAAGGCCCATTTCTACGGTACAGGCATATGGTAATTCAATTTGAAATCAGATAATTATTTGAATTTATTTGTCATCTATTATCCAGCTATATATCCCTGGGAAGCCAAAATTTACTATATCATTATGTAAAATTATAAAATAGAAATAACAGTGGAAATTTAAAATATACTATTTATTGATATGAGATGATGGTGGAAAATTATTTAGTATACAAAAGCTCAACATGTGTATATTAGATCTCTCTCTGTCTCTCTCTGCCTCTCTTTATTTCTCTGTCTCTATCTCTGTGTGTGTGTGTGTGTGTGTGTGTATGTGTATCTGTATGCCTGTCTTTCTATCTTGCCCCACTCTGTCTTTCTCTGTGTCTCTCTCACACACTGTCTTCCTCTGTCTCTCTGTCTCTGTCTCTCACTCTCTCCTATCAGAAGTGAATGATAAAATTATTACACCCCTAAAATTCCAGCATCAGTCATATCTCTATCAAGGAAAGAGCCATAGCAGTCAGTGCGGTGATGACTCTGCAGGCCACAGGTCTAGGTACCTGGTAAAGTCAGTCCAAGCCCTAAAGCCCAAGAACCAGAATCACTGATCTTACAGACAAGAAAAGTTAAATATCCCAGATTAACCATGAAGAAGGGCTCTTTCTCCCCCAATTTGCTCTATTTGGGTTCTCAGGAGATGGAAAGATGCATAGTGAAGTCAGAACTTTCTTATTCAGTGTGTGATTCAAATACCAATCTTTCTAGAAATACATTTAAGGTACATTATAAATATTTACTAGATATCTGGGCATAAGTTATGAGTAAATTGATACATAAAATTAGCCATATGAAGATTTTAAAAAATGAACAAGCAGGTAACCACGATCTTTTCCTCAAGTTTCAAGTTTGTGATGCTTGGAATGCTCAATAGTACGCTGAACATACAAAAATAGCAGATTGCAATCCTAGTCCATGGAGCTCAGCATTTGTTCAACAGTGATCAACTATGGTGGAACTCTTTGCTTAAGATTTCAATTTTTCAAGCTCACCATTGTCTTCTTTATTACCTTGCATATTGTTCTATCTCAAGTAATTAAAAAATAAATAAAATAGGTAATATTTGTACTGAAGAAAACAATGCAAACCAAGGATTTATATTAAAATCACTTTCTTATCAGTTACAGGAGAGAATAAAAATCATTGTGAAACAATGCTGAGGAAAAATTTAGAATAATAGAGAAGCAAGCCTATAATTACATTCATTAATCTTATTTTCAACATTTGAAAATGAATTACAAAAAATATTAAGGTCTAGATATTACAATTGCTTTTATTCCCTAAAGGCTATCTAACACACAGCTTCTCTTCTTCATTTATAGAATTTCTAGCATTATAAAACTTCTCATTCTTTATAATGGTACATAGGGAAAAAAAAAAAACAACGAAAAGATGATTCGTACTGCTGAAGAGAGATTGGTCTATGTAATTATGATCGAACACTGTGGCTATCTACCAGTTGCTTCCTGTGTTTATGTCACTGAGGTCCCAAAGAAACACATCAAGAGTGAGAGGTACAGTCCCCTTCTAGAGAAACCAGGCCAATTGACTGCTCTTTTTCCACTGCAAGGATTACCCCAGCTCCAACATTAGAGGCTGTGAACAGAGAACTATCTAACAAGCCCGCAATCTCTGCGAAGCATGAGCTGGGAAGGAAACGAGAGGATCATGATTTCAAAAGCGACTCAAAAAGACCTCTTTACTACAAAGTGTCTTTTCAATTAGAATGCTGGAAATCAGACAGTGATAAGATGTGAAGTAAGGAGGGGAAGCCAGGATAAGGCCAACCTCTCCCAAGGACTCTTCCTTTCACATTTAATTCGTCTCCTTGAAGAAACTTGGGGGGCCACAGATACCAGTTCCCTACACCCACCGCCGACATTTTTCCTTAGAATGTGTGTGTTCATCCCGTTTTTCCTTCAGGTCTACCATGAAGCAGATCGGTCTTTAAAAGCTTTTGTTTCCAAAAGGTAACCTTTGCGCTCGCGCGTGCGCGCACGCACACACACACACATATATTTGCAATACAAGCGGGGAGCTGTTTCTAATCACGGAGAGATTAAATGAGGGGATCTTTTGACAGCATCTGTATGTTGGAGGCATCTACTAATGACCTTTATTACTAAAGACCTAGGCCCTAAGGCCACAAACCTAGACAACACTGATTAAGGAAGGAGCCTGCTGGTTTTTACAGCTGTATAAAAGAGAAGGAATCTTTGTGGTAATGGAAAGGGGTTGGACAGAGAAAGAAGTGTAAAAATGATTGAGCTATAAAAACAGAAAGGATTTTTCCTTCCTTTGTGCTACAGTGGTAGAATATGAGCTCACAAATGGGAGTGTTCAGAAGCAGTCATGAGCAGATATTTGGAGCTTAACCTTGTAATGGCAGATCCCATTTCAAAACATACACTAAATTGTGAACATAGGCTTTTCTAAGAAAAAAAAAGTGTCGTTTTGACTGAACGCAATCCTCTCAACTCCCTACCTGCCATGCGTAATGAGCAGATGCATTATGTGAGGATTCTCCTCAGGGGTCTATCCAAGTGCTCTTTCTGATCCAAAGTGACCAGGTGACAGAGTGCTATGCCATCACCTTTGGCAGGGCACTTTTTGCACAGGACTACACACACATACACACACACACACACACACACACACACACACTGTTTGACACACTGTTTAAAACACTTCCTAAGGATTTCAAAGTGTGTTTAACCATTACTTCTCTGTTTTGTTTTTTCTTCTCTGTACTCTATAGGCTTACTTAGTTACTACGACTGCCTCACATCTTGTTTCACAAAGATATCAAGACTTAAACGAATAATGTACCCAGCTACTTCCTGATTTTCAGCTATGGAGATGCTCATACGTAGATGAGACAAGTTATTGAGGTTGCACTAGGCATATATCCACTTAAGATTACTTGACACTGAAACATTATAAAACAAAACAAAAATAACCAACATATCAATTTTAATGTAAAATCATTCAAATTCAAATACCCTCAGAAGCAATAACTATTGAGAGTAGATTATATAATTATTTTTTAAATTTGAGTTCAATATGAATAGAATATGTATTTCTCTATTTAAAATGCATTTTGATGTCCTGTAAAATGGCTTAGACATTAAGAGCATGGGCTACTCCCCCAGAGGAGTTGTTCCTCCAGGTTAGGTTCCCAGCACCCATATGATGGCCCATAACCATTTCTAATCCAGGTCCACAGGTTCTGATGCAGTCTTTAGGTTCCCTCATGCAGCCTAGATATGGTAGGTATACATGAAGGCAAAGCGCCTATACACATAAAATGATAAAAATCTGTTTAGAATTACAGTGTGAGACTGTTTTATCTTAAACTGGAAATGTTTTAATTGCTGGCACAGTGTTGCATATGCAGATATAATGGCTCAATAGACAGTCTAGATTAAAATAATCAGAGGAATTAGTTATTTCAAAACCCAACAGCAGAAGATTGACAAGTAAATATTAACTACAGGTTCTCAGTCAGTGTGGAAACTGATTGTGATAACAGATGTCTCTTAGCTCTTTAATAAAAGGATTAATATTTCTATTTTATCATTTATTAAAATGCTATTTATATTAAGAATATGACATACAATTAGGTCATTGCTAAAAAATAAAATAACCCTGCCTTTTGTAATTTTACTAATGTGGATTGCACCTAAAAATCTTCAGAATTTGTAATGATCTAAATCAACATTTATTCTCTTTCTAATGATGTAACTTATTTCATTCATGGATTAATTCATTCAATAAACACTTATTATTGCTCTTACATAACATTATAGAAAATAGAAAGGTCTTTGACCTGCTTGTACTTCACATCCCAACAAAGTGTGAAGATGAAAATATTAGGAAAGAAAAAAGAAGGTGTGTTGTGGAGAATGCTTAGGAAAGGCGAACTGTTTATGAGCTGCTCATTGTGTGGACACCTCCAATCCTCAAGGCAGTCTTAAGAAGTGAGCATGATTCTTTTTGCTGTTTTTTGGAAGAAAACTGAGGCACAAAGAAAAACCTAATGCAATGTCAAACATGCTGTAAGTTAACGGTATTGATTCCGGGTTATAGGTCTCTGGAATTTATTCAATCTCCTAAACAATAATCATTGCCTCTTTAGCTCTGTTATATGTTTTCAATTTTTTATAATGAAACAATGTTTTTTGTTTGTTTGTTTTTTGTCAAAGGCTAGATGTCAGTGTATACAATCTGTATATAGGATCATAGTGCCCAACTTGCCTGGAGATGATTTGTTTGCTTTCTCCCAAGCTGGTTCTGTGAAAGGAGCTAGTTCTGAAGAGGCCAATGTAACAAGTTACTGAAAGTGACAGGGATTGAGAGTCTCAGCCTGGTGGCCAAAAGGATCTCAAACCTACCTTGGATCCTTGCCCAGCTGCCTGACACAGTTGTTTCCCTGTCTTGGGAAATTCTCACACTGCAGTCTGGTGAAAACATTGAAACAGAATGTGTTTACTTTCTGAAATCACAGAAACTAAAAGATAAAAATGTTGCATTGTTTTTGACCCCTAAACTTCTGGTAATTTATTATCTAGCAGTTGCAAATTAATAAAGGCAGTAGTGGTCAATAGATGCAGGCCTTAGCAAAGGGAGGAATTGACATGTTTGATCTAATAAACTTTTCTTTACTAATCTCCTATTTTCTGTAACCTGAGCATCCTTTATGAAACTGGATTGGTCATGCCATTGACAATGAAAAAGGAACTACAGAAGACTGGACAACCTTTCTGAAATCACCCACTCCACAGTCGTGCAGCCTTATCCTATGATGAAGTATGGTCTCTTTCCCATCCTGGTCCCTTAGTGCTACACACCCCTCCCAAGTGTACCCATCAAAAGTTGTTATGCCATGTTCTCTGATTCAGGAGAAGATATGCTCACCAAAAATAGAAACATAACTCTCAGCTCAAGTGCAGTGGAGATTTTTGTTATTTTTGCTTTCATGTTTTTGTTAGATTGGAAAGCTACACACATGCATAGACATATACAGCAGAAAGAGCATTTAAAAACTTAATCTAGTAGTCACATGCCTGTGGCCAGTGTGAAGAGGTGACTCTCTTGTCTTGTCAGATTCCTTGCAGTTCATAAACTACTTTCTCACCCTTTAGTCACTGAATGAATGCTTGTTTAATAAACAAAATAAATGAAGGAGTCAATGTATTGATTTCCTTTAGAGTGAAGATGTCTAGACAGCAGCAGACATTAAGAAGGAAAACACAAAAGAGAACGACAAGGTTAAACAAAGAAGAGAGATCTGAGAGCAAACTGCCCAGTGTTTAAGGTGACAGCTAAGAGCACACTTTACTAAATCCACATGCTAACATCACTTCAGCATTCTTTAACAGGCCTAAAGGCAGAGCACTGCCCAACGTGCTGTGCTAATTTCTATTGTTAAAAAATACATCTCCTTCCCCCTACATTCCACTGCCAAGTGCTATCTTCTAAGTGGCAGGGTTAAGAACATAACTGGTAAAATTAAAAATGTCAAAAGGATATCATGGTCCTTTATGCAGAAAGACAATTACATCCCTTAAATTTTTTATGACTTTTTATTCTAAGGAGGTTGTTTTGGCATCTTTAACTTAAAAGTAAAGGAGACCATATGAAGATTTTAGTCTAGAACATAATAAAGGGAAATCTGTACACTGAAATCATTCCCCCTTACAAAGCTAATAATCCTTATTTAAAAGAATTTGGTTAATTTATAATCTTGTTCTTAATAATAACATATTTATGGATATTTTGTGCTGTAGGCTAAGAAAAAGTGATATCAATAATACTTGAATCTGAGGGCTGATGAGGTTTATAACCTCCAAGTGACAGCCTGAATTTAACATCAAATACTGAAGAAGCCCAAAATGGAACACTGGGAAAGTGTGCCTTGTATTCTGGGCTCTACAGTTTCCATTTCAGAATTTCATGTCTTTATTATAAGGTTATGAAAAGGTTTCTTAGCACTAAAAAGGTCAAGTTCACATTATTAATCTAGTTTGTATTTACACAGTGCTATTGTTTTTCTCTCCCATAGACTCACTTATTTTTATTTTTTTATTTTTTGTGAAAATATCCACTGTACAAACGTGGCTGAAGACAAAGAGAGTCATCCTGGGAAGCAGGTCTCCACTAGCCACTTCCTGTGCTGGGTCTTCAGGTCTGAATCCATCATTATCATAGTGCTACGAACCCACAGTCCCCCAGCACTGACATGGTTCTCTTAGAGAATCCACAGGTCTGAATTGTTCTTCAAAGCCATCTTCCTGCTCCTTTCAGATTTTGAGCAAAGACGTATTTTAGTCTTGGGAATGCACAACTAGAACCATCCATCCCTGGCAGAGGACCTTGCACACATTAGGACACTGTAAGTATTTATTTTTTTCTTATGAAAAGTTTCTCTAAATTTAAGTAAAAAGGGAGATGTTGGTGTATTACTTGCTCATCTATTGCTTTGATAATACACCACAACCAAGGCAACCTATATGAGGAAGAGTGTATTAAGCTTATGGTTCCAGAGGGTAAATGTTGGACATGGTGAAAAAACCTGGTAACAAAGAGCAATAATGGAAACCAGAGCAGAAGCTGGGGACTCTCATCTTGACCTTTAATCACGAAGCAGAGTGCTAATGGGGAATGGCTTGGCTCTTTGAGTTCTCAAAGCCACCGCCTCCCAGTGACATACTTCCTCTGGCAAGGCCACATGTCCTAAGCCTATCCAAATGGCATTACCAACTAGGTACCAAGTATTCAAACATATGAGCCTTCGGGGGCCATTCCTATCCAAACCTCCATAGTTGGTTATACCTGGAATTAAATTATGTTTCTGTCATCCTGGCAGAAATTAAATTGGGATGTAAAAAAACAAGTTTATATTAAGCCAAGAATCTTATCTGCTTCAAAAGTTTGAGACAGAGTGTTCCCAGACACCTGGTTGATTTGCTTACAGGGCCTCTATTTTCCAGTTACTTTAATAAAAGCTCTCGTCACTGAACATGGTCTCAGTCACTCAGGAGATTGAGTCCCCCATGCTGGTATCTGTGATTGACAGGATTCCAATCAAGTAACTTTTGCCAATTAAATACAAACACATAAGACCCACTACATGAGACTCTTATGCTTACTGGTTTCAACATCAATTAATTTTTGGCTTGATTTCAAAGTCCTCACAGGAGCTGAACATGTGGTTTTACAAAAAAAAAAAAAACATCGTTAGAAAGTTCTGTCATCTCCTCTGCCCTACCTGCGCTTGCATTCCTATCAGGTAGCCTACTGCCTCTATCTTTTATTATAGAGATGTGAGTAATTTCATTGTTTTCCACCCTGACTTGTAAGTTGCTGGGGTATCTATTTATTTTTGTGTTGAACATTTAAAATCTCCCATAGTATTAAGATTATTTAAAGGCATAAATGCTCAGTAAATATTTATTCAACAAAGGAGCAAACAGAAAAGGGTTAGTCAATTTACATATGTACTTTATGAAGTCATAATCACAAATATAAAGCAGTATCAAAATGCATTAGGATAGAACTGTTGGTTCTTCAGTTAAGAAAAATGTTAATGCAGAAAATTATTACCTCTTAAATATTTCAAACAAAGAAGATTTTGATCATGATATGTTTTCTTGAAAAGACCTTCATATCATGTGTACTATTTCTGGGCATTTATACTGGGAATTTATAAGGCTTTTGAAAGTTTTAAATGACTTTAGACATCATCTCCAGCTCCATCTTTCCTGCAGTGAGTTAGATGGACCCCCCTAGGGATGCTTTCGCTTTGAGTCCCCGTGAGTCTGAGTCACGCGCTCTTGAAGACTGTCATGTGGCATGATGTAAGGCACTGAATTTGGTACCAGCTGCAGTCTCCACATGCTTTTCTGCTCTGGTTTCAGAAAAACACATTGCAGTAGACACATCCACACATGATGAATGTTGGGAGCACTGTGGCAGAGGCCCATGCTCTGTAGGAAAGCGTGCAGACAGTCAGTCAGATGGAGAGTTTAAAAGGGCATCCTGGCTGCCTATGCAATCTGAAAACCATCAAAAGTGATAAATCTAGTGATGTTCTTAGGTCATGTTCCAACTTCAACATTGGCGTATAACCAAAGTTCAATTCCTGGTCCAATTTCTCTCCCATACACTCCCAACACACGGGTTGCCTGTTGACATTCCCACTTTCATTCACCGGGGTTCTACCACGTCTTCCTAAAAAAAACAGTGATTTATTACTTCAAACATTGGGTTTTACTGAACCGTTCAATATTCTCTTTTTAGAATTCTATCCAATATTTTTCATTAATCATGTGCACGTCTTTAGCTATTCAGATCTTTTATCATGTCTGCTTAGAACTCCATCAGGCATCCAAACTATGTTTTCAATGTTTGAATAAAATAAGATTTATTATACAAAATAAATAATTTGGTTATATTGCTAGGCCCTTGCAGTAGATTGCTGGGTCCTAATTTTTGATTCTTTAGCACTTTACATGTTTTCTTTGCTATTGTCCTGGGCGCTGTGGTAGCTACTAGGTGTGCTCTTCACTGGCTTGAACTGAAAAGGTACCCAGGGTAAAGTGCTCCCGAGTCAGAATGACAAGATCCATGGTGACAACGAGGCAGGTATTCTGAGGGTAATGGTAGAAGTACAGGCACATCTAGAAGAATGTACTACATGATCCCAGCCCAAAATATTAGATAACTGAAGGTGACATGCAAAGGGTTAACAGTATTGCTAATTATAAGTGTTTCAAGAAGTGTTGCAAAACCCAAAAGAGTAGCCATAGGCACTTGAAGAAAAGAGCAGCTGCACACAGAGAATCATCACAGCACGTCTCTGTGCATTCATCAGTATTGTTATCACTCGTCTCTCCCAGACACACAAAGACTCAGACACAGCACTTTTGTGGCAGAGGAAAATATGTCATCCTTTGTAACACTAAACCTCATATCTAGAACTAGCGGTCAAAGCTGCTTTGCGCCTTCCTGTGGCCTCAGAACTCTCTTTATGGGATAACTCTTTCCTATTTTCAGGAAGCATGCAGCTTTTCATGGAGGAAATAGATATATGCAAGCAAGAGCTGGAAGGGACTGAGCTTGGTCTCCAGGAATAATCCAATCCAGCCACTTCAGCCTGCCGTTTGTTAGCATTGAAGCAGAAGCACCATGAATTTGATTTACTCAGAAATAGAAATCTTCTGATTCAAAATTACCAGCGGCTATGGTTGCTTCTTTTTTAAAAGTGTGAACATTGAAACAAGCAGAGCTCAAAACCAAATCTTCTGTAGTGTAAGGAAATATATGAAGAGCTGGTGCTTCTTTTCTTTGGTGTTTTCCAGTTTTCATAAGGTAAACTTGTATTATTCTCACAGTCTTGAGAAAACAATGCTTTCCAAAATAATGAAGAGAACTGATCTAAACTAGGTCAGTTTTATGGCTTCAACAGGCAGGAGGACAGCTGGGATCTCTTACTATTGGATTTGAGTCAAAGTTGACCTAGAATTGTGTGTTCTACATGGGGCAGGGTTGCCACATGAGTCCGCAGACCTTGATTGGAGAGGCTGGTCACTGAAATATATACCTCAGAAATAATGAAGATCGAGCCATGTTTAAAATGAGCAGTTTACTAGAAAACAAAACCACTTGGCGGGGGGACCTAAAAGAATAGGAAGTGCAACACTTTTTGGTGATAGCATCACAGATGTCCTCTAAGATTTCATTTCAACTAACATGTCAATGTTGGTATGAATACAATTAATATAATCTCAAATTGTTCAGGTAGCCTGGCACAAGAACAAATATGTTAAAGTTGTATAGGCAAAATTGCCAAGAAGGTAAAGAACTATAAGCAGCAAGGTTAATCAAATAAATCCATTGCTAATAAGAAAGGACATCATTTCATTTAAATCTCTAAAGTACCCCAGCACTGGTTATGGAAATATTAAAAGCTGATTAAGGTGTTAGTGGTTCTACTATTTCTTTGTTAGTTGCCTTCTTCTGGTAAGTTCCATGTACGCAGCTCTGTGTGGTAGTTTGCAGGCAAGCTCCCCACTCTGCTCAACATCTACTTGAAAATGCCCTTTCCCTTCTTGGATGTGATTAACAATGAGTCATGAAGTTCTTTATTCCGGACAACTAAAAGTTAGTCCATAGTCTCTAAGCGTGGGGAAACAATGCCCTGACATACCTGAAAATGAGATTAGAGAGTTTAAAGTTGATGATTCTGCTCACTGGCTCTTTCAATAAACTGCATCTCCTTCACTGGAACCAAACCAAACAGAACAACAACAAAAATATATTAATTTGCTGCTGGAAGCCGAATGAACAGAATCACAGCCCTTAGCAAACACTATTGTTTTTCAAGTCTTACTGACACCTGGTGGCTGTAACTAAACAAGCTTCAATAAACAAGGAAGGACCTTTAATTTTTAAATGCACTATGTGTATTCATTCCTTGAGAATTTTATACAGTGCATGTTGACCATATTCATATGCTTCACCACACCTCCAACATCTACCCCTTCCTTCCTATCACCTCCTTTTTATTTAAGTATTATTGTTACATATAGACATATAAATAAGAATAAAACTTAATTTGGTTCATTTAGTGTTGCCTATGTGTATATATACTAGCCACTTGGTATTAACCAATTAGGAGCTCATAAAGGGGGAAAACTGAATCTTTCTTCCTCACTAATTGCTAATTTCCTGTTGGTCCTCATCTAGGGATAGGCTTTGTGGGATTTCTTCTATCCCCATGCATGCTGACATGTCAACTGCTATTGTTGTTGTTGATGCCTTGTTTGGGCCGCCATATTGCTGCTCTTACATTAATTCGGTTTCCCTGTCTTATACCAAAAACACAAATTCAAAGGAAATGGCTTTTATAGTCTGCCCCTTCCCCCCTCGACACATACTTTGAAGATGTTTCATGAGCCTTGCCTGCAGGGATTGTATTGCAGATGTACCAATTGGAGATGGTTGCACCACAGTCATTTGTCCTCTGCATTTTGATGTTATGGCTCTCTGTAAGGGTCTCCATCTGATGCTCGGGAAAAAAAAGCATCTTTGGTAGGTCTGAGAGCTATACATATCTGTGACTATTTAGAATGAATTTTAAGATTAAACTGGTTTAGGAAAGTGGTAGGATTAGGTTTCCTCTATGTTTATGTCCTTACCAGCCATGGGCAGTGGCTAGGCTCATTGTACCAGGCAGTAGTTCCCTCCTATTGTATGGGCCTTAAGTCCAGTTAGACATCTGCGGTTGCCCTCAAAATATAAGTGCACATTGTTGTGTTCCAGAGACAACACAACTACATTGGACTACTGTAAATTGTTCCCCCCCGCCCCCCATTGGCTTTCATAAATAGAGTTATTCTTGGTAATATTGGATATCCATACTTAGAAGAACAAAATTACCCCTTTGTCCACCATCTTGCACAAAAATGTACTCCAACTTGATTAGTCTCCTCAATGTGAAACCTGGACACTGATAGATGGAAAGATAGCCAGCACCCAACAAGATATAGGTATGAATGAGTTTTTTAGTGAGAGCCCATTTTCCTAGGAATTATGACCAATTGACAGGTGGGACCTCATAAAAGTAAAATGCTTGTATACAGCAAATGAAATACTCAAGGAAAGAGGTAGCGCTTTAATGTCCAGGATATATTAAGAATACAAAACAAAAGAAACAAGAACACAAATGAACCAATTAAAAATAGGCAATGGACTTTAAAAGAGGTGTCTCAAAAGAAATGAAAATACCTAAGAGATATCACAAAAAGTGATCAACATCATTAGCAACTTGTAAGTGAACATTAAAACTACTTTGAGATTTCCTCTTACCCCAGTCAGCATGGTTAAGGTCAAGAAAACAACTGACAACAAAAGCTGGAGAGAAAGTGGGGGAAGAAGAACACACTCATTACTGAGATTGCAATTTGGTGCAGTCATTATAAGAAGCAGAGTGGAGAATTTTCTGAAAACTAAAATTAGATCTGCCATGGCAAGCCAGCAATGCCACTCCTCAGCATATGCCCAAAGAAAACACGCACTGTCTTGTTCATTGCTACTCTATTTACAATAGCTAGAAAATGCAACAATCAGTCTTATAACTGATGAATAGAGAGTGAAAATGTGTTACATATACATAATAGAATACTATTCAGCTGTGTTCATGTATTTGAATGCTTGGGGAGTGACTCTATTTTAAGAATTCGTATTCAGGAAGTTGTCCCATCACTTACCAGGAAACTGAGACAGAGGGGAGGACATTCTATTGGGACTCTAGATGAGAGAAGCATGGGAGAATGGCAAAGTAGAAGGATCCAGAGGGTCCTAGAAACCTACAAGTAGAACATTATGATAGGCAGATTTGGGCCCAGGGGTCCCACTCAAACTAAGGCACCAGCCAAGGACAATACAGGCGGTAAACTTTAAACCCTTACTCAGATCTACCCAATGGTCAGAACATTCTCCACAGTAGAGTGGAGAGTGGGATATGACTTTCTCACGTACTCTGATGCCTCACATTTGACCATGTCCCCTGGAGGGGGAGACCTGGTGGCACACAGAGGAAGAACAGCAGGTTACCAAGAAGAGACTTGATACCCTATGAGCATATACAGGGGGAGGTAATCCCCCTCAGGAACAGTCATAGGGGAGGGGAATAAGGAGAAAATGGGAGGGAGGGAAGAATGGGAGGATACAAGGGATCGGATAACCATTGAGATGTAACAAGAATAAATTAATAAAAGAAAAAAAATAAATACTCCTCCCCCCAAAAAAAAAGAATTAGTAGGTGTGGCCTTGTTAGAGGAAGTATGTCACTGGGCGTGGACTTTGGGGTTTTAGAAGCCTAAGCCAGTCCCAGCATAAGCTTCTCTCTCTTCCCACCTGCCTCTCTCCTTTCAGGCACCCCACCTGCCTGTGTGCTAATATGCTCCCCATCATGAGAAAAATGGTCTAACATTGTAAATGATTTATTTTATAAGAGTCGCCATGGTCATCCTATCTCTGATACAAGCTGTAAAGGAAAATGAAATCACGACATTTTCAGGCACATAGATTAAACCAGGAAATGCTGTATTGAGTAAAGTAAACCAGACTCAGAAAGGCAAAGGTTTCACACTCTCTCTTATCAGTAGTTCCAAACTTTTAGATGTGAGTGTAAAACTTGGAGCAACCACAGAAACTACGAAAAGTAAAAATGACAAAACTGGAGGGGAGATGAGAAAAGTAGCTCTAGAGTAGGGAATGACTAGACATATTGTATAAGTGTAAGCTCACCCACTGTACTCTGGGAAAGCCTGTTGTCATACTTCCTTGAGATTTGGGTATAAGAGCTGGACTTACGGAAGCAGGGATTCCAAGATCCATGGGGGAGATGTGCATGGACAGATAGGTGGTCAGGAATCATAGACAGTATTTTATTGTGGAAATTATTGAAGAAGACAGATTGCTTAGATTACCTTAAGTGGAAGATTAAGGCCCCCACTACTCACCATGTCAATCCTTATGCAAACCAAACCAAACAAGACAGATCTCAGAGATGGTGAAACACAGTACAGGCAGACCTGAACTCTCCTTCTGAAGGAGTGACAGCTAAGTCTGCTGAAGTAAGGGCACGTAACTTGACAGGAGAAAGAGCCTGTGAGTTTAGTAATGTGTATACATGTGCAGGAAAGCCATAGAAATAAACTAGAAAAGAATCAGATGTTTGAGAGTTAAATACCCCTTTCATCAGGGAGGGAAAGGTGGGAGCTACAGCTACTTTTGCAGAAGGAATAAATGGTTTCAGGAAGATGAATGGGCCCCAGAGAACAGGCAGTGTGCTGAGACACAATCCCCACAGCCCCAAATGCGGTATTTGATCTTACAGTCTCTTTCTGAATCGTACGTGTTTAATCTTCCTTGGTTAATGAAATTGCAGTAAGGAGACTGAAAGCAATTGCATTCCTCTGACTTGTCCAGGTTCAGGCAGATAAGAGAACTCCAGAGAAAGTTCTTCCTCAGGAGCTCTCAGTTTGAAGTCTACAGCCCCATGGTTTCAGTGTCGTTTTCTGAGCCCCTACACTAGCTTCCTGCAGTCATCTTCTGAGCACGTGTGTCCAGTGGAATCTGCAGCTGGAGCTGCCACTGACTTTCCACATTGTGCTTCTCTCACTTGTGATGGAAGATTCTGAATTTCAGGTTCCCAGGTATGTTGCCTGCCTCACCTCTCAGCTCCTGTGTTTTTTTTTCCCCCTGTTTCTTGCTTTATTAGCTTTTGGAAAATTCACAGCTCTTTATCTGGTTTCCAATCTGTTTGTGTGTGTGTGTGTGTGTGTGTGTGTGTGTGTGTGTGTGTTTTGTTTTGTTTAGCATACAAAGCAGAGGCAATGATAGTATCTGTTATGGCTACCAGGCTTTGATAATGTGTTAGTTAATCTCATCATTACATTGAAAGTTTTGTGAAAAGTTCATTTGGCTCTGGCTTCAATTCATGCTATGAGCCTCCTTGTGTAGAGGCTGTAATAAAGTGCAAGACCTTCACCACCACTTTATTTATCTATTTATTTATTTATTATTAAATATGTTCATTTTGAAATATATATCCACAAATAAAAATAAATTTAAATTAATAAAAATGATCAACTTTGGATACACCAAAATGAATACAGATTTCCCTCTGAGTAATCTCATACCGAGAGTAGGCAAATCTCAGAGACCAACAATTAGGGGCTGCCTCATGCAACACTGTGATATTCGTCATGATTAATTAGTACAGTGGACTCTCCAGGTACCACTGGGTTGATTAATAATAACTATTATTAATTATGTTCTAATGCTGAGGGCAACTTGAGTCTCATTGTTGATTTTCAGAGATATGTACAAGAACGTGTCCTAGTTAGTGTGTCTGACTTCTCAAATAGAGCAAGGTTAAGGTCTGCTTAGGTGGCCTAACTGGCCATGCCTGCTTACACAGCTTCAGGCCTGGTCCTCATCTGGTATTTTTCCAAGAAAACAATTTATCAAACTCCACGTAAAATTCTAGCAAACTGGAACATGATCTCTGTGTTAAGATGGATTCCACACACTGACTTTCCTCAATCCCTACTTATTGCTAACTGGATGCTAGTCCACTCTTTCTGGTTCTTTTGCTTCTGTCTCAAACAGTTTGTCGTGTTTATTTCTGCTAGCATGCCAAACACTGCCCTTCTTTAGTTCAGACAGAAGAGAAATCCCATCTCAATTCAGGTGTCGAGTCACTACACCATACTGAATAGGCAGCTGGTCTATCTCAGCTCGGGTTCAAACACAATGAGACAGCATCACCAACGTGAGGTGACTAGGGAGGACCAGAAGAACACCTAGGCTAAACACAAAGCACCTCGTCTAGATGAGGTTGAAACAGACCGTACAAACAAATGTGTCAGAGTTCAAAGTTCAAATTCTACAGCTTCCTGGGCAACACTGCAACATGAACTCCATTCACATTTCACAATTATTGAGCAGCACACCGTGCAGCCACAATTTAGAAAGTAAAGTGTGCATTTTATCTCTGAGAAGTGGCAATCTTCCAGCCATACAGTGGTGGCACACACCTTTAATCCTAGCACTCAGGGAGGCAGAGGCAGGTGGATCTCTGTGGCTTCAAGGCCAGTTTGGTTCTACAAGGCGAGTCCATGACAGCCAGGGTTGTTACACAGAGAAACCCTGTCTTAAAAAAGAAAGCAGGAATAAAAGGGCGAAACAATGGAAGAAAGGAAGGAAGGAAGGAAGGAAGAAGAAAAAAATAAATGACAATCTTCTCTAAAGACACACAAAAGTGTGATATGTTTCCAATGGCTTAAAATACTCTATCATTTTTCCTGCTCTTTAAAAAGCAAAAGTATTGAAAAAGGTAAGATCATAATAAATACACATGTATTTGCTATTCTTGTTTTAGTGATGAAGTCTTACTGTTTTTTATTGTCTCTGTTATTAACAATTTAAATACTTAGTGAACTCTTGAAAATAAAAGTACAAGAAAAAACTAAATATTCAAAAGCTCCGCCCATCTTCCTCTGTACATTTTTCTTCTTGTAAGTACACCCTGACGATTTCTTCTTCTAGACTGCTTAGGCAAATTCTTTTTTAATTTAATTTAATTTTATTTTATTAATTTATTCATATTACATTTCAATGGTTATCCCGTCCCTAGTATCCTCCCATTCCTCCCTCCCTCCCACTTTCCCCTTACTCCCCTCCCCATGACTGTGATTGAGGGGGACTTCCTCCCCCTATATATTCTCATAGGGTATCAAGTCTCTTCTTGGTAGCCTGCTATCCTTCCGCTGAGTGCCACAAGGTCTCCCCATCCAGGGGACGTGGTCAAATATGAGGCACCTAACAGGCTTAGTACAATACCATTCAAAAAAAAAATGCTCTGTAAAAACAGTGACGATTTCTCTTTATAATTATTGATAAATAACCAATGTAAAATGACAATATCAGGAGGCTAAGTTCAATGGAAAAGTTCAAAGACACATGAGAACTCAGCAAGCACTAGGGCTGTGTTGTTCACTGGCTCAGTTACAGTGCTAGACCGGCACTTGTCATCCTCCAACATCTTTCCTAAAACATGGCAATTCATCTATAGAGTTAGTTTTGTTTTGATTTTCTAGGTTTTGTTTATCTGTTTGTTTGTGCATTAAAAGTTAGTACAGTTGGAATGACTAACTAGAAAAATGCATAGAGTTCAAACAGATTTTCCTGGCTTTCAAAGCACACTTAATTTTATATGACAAACTTTAAAAGGGCCTGAAAATTATGGACCATATTGGCATGAGACACAGAGCTTAGCAAGTAGAAACAATGAGGAATTTTAGAATGTAAAATATTTTTAAATAGACATTTCTTCCCAGTTTTTGCCATTCTAGCCACTTCATAAAAGCTGCAGTGAAGGGGTGTGCACTACACACTTGGCAATATTGAAACACTGAGTTGACATTTCATCATTGCCTTGTCCACAGTGGAAAGTGCCTGCAGGCCTGCAGTAAATGTTCCCCCTGGAATATAGAAATTGTCTCATAATGCTATTGTTGCTGAGTTGGGCTTTGGGATATTACCTTGGGGTTTTATAATAAGCTAAGCACCCAGATTGTATTAAAATTCATTGTTCAGCCAGATAGATCTTCAATATGACAAGTTACATTATTTTAAGATTCTTTTCTAAACCAAAAGTGTTGTACTTTTTTCTACATTTGAGCGCAAGATAGAATGAGCAATATTTCCCTTCTATAATGAAGACAGATAAATGAGAAAATATCATATAGATTTGTTTAATGTGATTTTATATGGTATTTCAGAAATGAAATTTATGATTCAATGATATGGGAAAACTATTTTGTGGGTACCCCATGGAAGTAAGAGTGGAGGGAAAGGCATAGAAAAGGTGACAATTACCTGGAGATGATTTAAAGCTATTTGTTTACCAAGGGCTCTCTATTCCCCTCCCCCTAGCATCAGGAGCCCTCTACAGAATGAGCGTTTTATGACCCACTTAGAAAAAAAATCCAGAGACTAATGTACTGAAGTAAATTGGGGAACATTTTCCTGCTTCCACTGTCTTCTCAACAGCCACTTCGAGGGTAGCAGGTTCTGCACCCTATCAGGAACAAATAATCGTTCAGAAGAACATGTGTGATAAAACATACTTAATATGTTTCTAAATACAGTTGATTTGAATATGATAAGCCACCTAATTTATTGAATTAGCATTAGTGTCAGGCCAAGAACTGAGGAGAAATAGTGGTTAAATGGGCATGAAAGAAATGAAAGACTAGTAGTATTCTACTGAGGGAGGTCGATATAAGAGAGAAGCTGGCAGAGACATGGGGAGCTAGGATGTCCTTTCCTGCTCAGTTTTCAATTACTGTGTCTTCCAAACAGAAATAAACTAAAACTAGAAATCTATTATTTCTTTTACGCGTCTAATTACTACTTTTACATCAGCTGACCACAAGATACACCTTTGTCCAAAGGGAACGAGTAAGTTCGTTTGCTTGTGGTTTTATTCAGTGTTTGTAAAAAGCAGAGAAAATTAATTAAAAAGAAAGGGAAAGGGAGAGCTTTTGTAATTAGTTAAAAAGTGTTGGCTTAAGTGCTTAAGTACTTAGATATGTATTCCTTTGTGGAGTAGGACACTGGCCTCCAGCAGCAAACATCCTGCTTTATCAACCTGAGAGCTTGCCTTGAATGCATGTTTGCTCTTGAGATCTTAGATAAATGTCACAAAAGAGAAACAGAAAGCACCCTGTGTATTTCTTCCCCCAACCCCAATCCCTAGGTCAAGTAGGGGGGCTCAACCCACACTTATAGAGTCGGTGGGTGCATTAAGATCTGTGATAGGAAACTCATACCATCCTTTTTTGGAGTAAGACAAACGCTCTAGAATGTTGATACAAATTGAAAATAAATATTTTAAAACTCCTCTTCTAGCAAGTTAAATTTCCTTTCCAGCTGGATCAAAGCTATAGAATAAAACCAAGTAGCAAAAATAGATTCAGCAATCCAGGTGTGGCAATATTATGCCTGCGCACGATCACTCTGACGTCTCCCCACTTCCTCCTTACACTCAAACATGGAACTACATCCTGGCAGGCACAGGAGAATGGGAGATGAGATGTCCAAAGAACACATCTTCACTGCTGAATGTGAACACTGTGATGAAAACCAGACTGCAACTGGCCATCATCCTATTACTAAAGATGAAGCCGGAGATGCAGGCCTGCCCTCATCTCATCTGGGTGGGTGCCTTGCTAAAGAAAGATGTCAGGCTTCTTTAAACACCTGAATTTAAGGAAATAACAGTTCATGATTGGGGAATATTTGATTCAGTCAAGCATGGAGTCCAGACTAATTAATTATTTTGTGAGAAAAGAACCCAAGGTACATTTGGGCAATGAATTAAAATTAATTAACTTGGTGCCACAGTACTCAGAGATTTTGAAACACACAAATACCCCCAGCGTCACCTGAACAGGAGCCAGAAGCCCAGTTTTCCAGACACAGAGCTCAATGATAGCTGTAATTCACGGCATTTTATGACATTTCATGGAACATTTGGTCATTATGACATTTATGATGTAATGAAACAGGCCATAAAATGCCGTAAATTGTTGGGAACAAAAGACATTCATATTTTTGATGGCATCTTCATTTCAACCAAGATGTTAGTAGGTTAAATCAAAGCTCAACCTGGAGTTGAGCAGTGAAGTTTTAACTTAGTCTTCTTTTCCCCATCTCTGTCTTCCTCCCTCTTCGTCTTCTTCCTCTTCCTCCTGAGCATGTTCCCTCTTTCCTCGCCCTCCTTTGCATTTTTTCAATTAAGTCAAATACCCAGATCTATAAGTGTAAAAGGAGAAGAATTTTCTCCATATTTTGTAGATATTAAAAACACTATGATTCTATGGGTAAGAGTAATAAATCCCCAAAGTGCAAAATATGCGACTCCTAGCTCATTTTCATTTCTTGTGCCTGGGTAAAATGTGAAACATGCAAAATTTGTACTAGTAAGTGATGACTGCAGCTTGCCTATATCTGATAATATAATTCCTGAAACCTTTTTTTAGCACCTACTGTCAGGGTTTTTAAATGTCAGGGCTGACCTTGTTGAATTATGCATAGAAATTAAAACTAAAGTGTTTTTCCAGGAAATAGATCTAAAACACACAAATTCACTTTAAGAAGAAGAATACAAACATCTTCCAAAGAGCATTTTATTTACACAACCCAGTTTTTTCTTTAAGATTTTCTTGTGCTTTTGTGCATCTTAGTACTTATAAAACCACCAAACTATCATTTGAGTGTTAAAGTAGGATGGTAGGCACATCACACAGAAGTATTCTAAAAATATAGTCAGGCCTGCTGAGGTTGCTCATTGGGGAGAGGCTCTTGTTGGCAAGCCTGGTGACTAGATTTTCATACCTTTGGCTCCTATAGCAGGCAGAGAGAACCTATTTCTGCACATTGTCCTCTGGCCATGATAGGCAAATGCTCACTTATACACACACACACACACACACACACACACACACACACACCTACATGAGAATAAATTTTTATTTTAAAAATGTCATCAGAACATTGTTTTAATCATATATGTCTCATACATAGTGATCTTCATGTTATTTTAATTGTATTACTTCAGGGACAAACCGGACAATGGCAGGTATTAGATATAGACAAAACCTATGGCAAATTAGTCACCCCTTCCTTTATTATTTTTTTTGCAAACTATACTTATTAGATTTATTCATTAACAAGACTAATTATTCAAATATTAGTAAATAGAGTAATAAAAAGAATCTTGTACATTAGACAATTTGCTGATTTTTCTCAGTATCCCATGTTTCTTGTTTTAAATTTTTTTATTTTATTAAACATTTTCTATTTTTTACATATACATTTATATATATATTCAACTACCTATAGCAAGAAGAACCATGAGACAACCAGGAGTAATATAAATGTTATGGTCTTGGTATTTTGGTTATTGGTATTTCATACCCTTGGATAAAACATCTCTCCTATCTTGGTGTATCAGAAATTCTGAACGTAAATCAATATCTATTATATCTTGTTATTATCAACCCCTCCTCCAAATCAGCCTGAAGGAACCTTAAGAGAATGATGCCTCATTTCTTTTTAAGGGGGGGCGGGGGTTGGATAGGTTTGTGGTTGTTTTCTTGGGCTACAGAGGGTTATTTCCAATGGGAATTGGTTATAAGTTATTAATGGTTTTATTTAGGGAGAAAGTAGGGTTGGATTCAGTGATGTCCCTATTTTTCTTTATCTCCCATTCTTATGTTTGGAGATAGGGATTGATAAGAAAGAAGGGGAAATATATAAATATATAGGGAAGGTAAAACAAAAAGTAGATTAGTAAATCTACTCCTCAACTTAATGCCTCAATTGTCACTCACAAGGTTATTTTTAAATCACTGGTATAGAATTGTGTATATAGATGCAAAATAAGTTTAATTTTAGATACAGTGGTATAGAATTCAAATGTAAGATTATTCTTCACACAAGTTAGATGTATTTCTACTCTAATATGAGATGTTTACCCATATAACTCAATTGTAATACAAGGTTAATTCCTTTTTTAAAAAAATAATTTATTCAGATTACATCCCAGTTGTTATCCTCTCTCTCACTTGCATCTTCCTGTCCTCCCTCTTCCACCCTATTCCCCTCCCCTAGATGTCTGACAGAGGGAACTCCTCCCCCACAATATGATCACAGCCCCTGAAATATGTGACTTTGATCTCATCATGGTAGTGTTTCATTTTCATGAACACTATAAAAACGTAACCTTGGAAATTTAAGTTACTTTCATTAACTAAAATGAATTAAAACATGTTCATATCATTTAACAAATCAATATTTTGTTTCATTTGTTACTAATTAAAATTAAGTTGCATGAATTTATTACAGCTAAAATATTCCATGGTTAAGTGTAGACTTGACTGATCTGATTACACTTTTTAATGATTAAGAGTAAACTGCTAGCTGAGCATTGGTGGCATACACCATTAATCTCAATACTCAGGAGGCAGAGGCAGGTGGATCTCTATGAGCTTGAGGCTAGCCTGGTCAAAAGAGTGAGTGCTAAGACAGCCAAAGCTACACAGAGAAAAATCAAAATAAATAAATACATACATATATGTATGTACATACATACATATATACAGAAACATTCAGCTATAGTTTTTATGTAAGTACAATTTTTTATTTCCTTTTCTAAAACATAATCTAGAAAAACTGTTAGGTCACATGGAAAGTGGGCATTTATTTGATTCATAGCTATCAAATTGGAGAATTCTTTCTTAAAAGAGGGAAGGAACCTAAAATATTAATTGGACAAAACCATAAACAGGAACTAGAAATCATAGGACACAGGAAGCTCAGAAAATTACAACACTCACAAAGGCCTCTTCCAAGGTTAAAAAGCAGCAAACAATTGTGTGAGAGAGGTGAGTCTGGTGGTGTTTCCTGCAAATTGCAGGGAGCTCTTGAGATCCAGCCTTTGGTGCCATTCTTTAAGCTAGTTTTAGAATCTTGGTAAGACACTTGCCTCTTTGGCACAATGTTCCTTTAAGTGACTTCCAATAGACTCACCGATTCCTAAGGAGGCCTGGGGTGGCCTAGCTGATTTAACAGATATTTGTTCGCACCATACAATGGTGAACTTTACAAGAAGTTGTTACATGGGTTTCCAGAGCATTTGGCATCCTGCTGGCCAAGGGTTCCAGCTGTGTGTTTCTTCCTCAGCACTTGGCGTTTTCACTCTGTGTGTTTTGTTAGTTACTAGTAACTGTAAACCAGGCTTCCCTGGGGGGTCTTAGTTGATTTAATCAGTGATTAGTTTTGTTGTGTGTGTCATGAAATCCTATCCTTGTCATGGTGCCAAGAACTTTTGATCATTTTTTTATACTGTTTTGTTTTAACTTCACTATTGTTTGATTTTGGGAATTTTAAAATTTAAAATACAAGACTTTTGTATGACATCACATTCTTAATAGTTCTTTCCTCCAAAATCATGATCTATTTTATCTCTTCTTCTATTCTGTATCATTACCTCTGGTCTCTTAATGTCGGAACCCGATTAAGCCAAGATCACAGGTTTTCACTTGTGATTTCTACTTGTGTCAGAACTTTACATTACATACTTAGTTTTGATAAGTTTGATAACTAACTTCTGATAAGGTTAAGCTTTTATAAAGAAAATGAAATATGTGCCTAAGTATATTTTTCTTGGCTTGTTTGCGTACATCTGTTCAATCACCCCAGCATCTTTTATTGCATGGATTATCTTACTCCACTGAGCTGCCTTTGTCTGACATTGGTTTATCATTGTAGAGTCTAGTAAGAACTATTTGTCTGTCCCATAGTTTTGTTTCTCCATCTTAGATCACTATGACTTTTTGGTAAGTCTCAGAATCTGGTAACAGTGAGCTGAGCCTCCCTATGAAAGACAAACAGTATGGAGGGTAGCACCCACCTTTCACAGAGTCCAGAGATATTCCACCTCAAAGTGAGGGTTTAATTCCATGGCCACCTTGCTTCAAATACATGCTAATAAATACAGATAGGTTGGACTTAACACAGATCAAGAGTTTGGAAAATAACCAACCAGGTTCTATGATAGAGATTGATAAATATTTTGCTTTTAGTGACAGTCTGGACAGGATATGATCATTTTATTTCAATTATATCATTCTGATTTGAGAGTTAATCTAATTTTGTTAATCGTTATGAAACACTTTCCCTCGAAATGGATACATTCCTAAGTTCCACGATGGTGTTTTCCTCTACTACTTCTTCTTTATTTCTATTTCCCAAAGCTTCTATGACCATAGCCTTTCTCCAGTTCCACCTAATAATTCTCTGAACTCCTATTGAATGTGATCTCTCCTTATCCTCAGACTCTATGATACTTTATATTAAGATGCTTCAGTCTTTTCTTTGTCATTCTTTACATCATCTATGTTTATACTCCTATATAAAAATGGCCATAACTAATAAGTATGTCCAATTCATCTCTATCCTCCTAATTATTCCGAGCATAAGAACTCAGTAAAAATGTTTGAATGTTGACAGTTCAGCCACATGGCCCTAACATTCTTAGAGAAGTTAACTGGTATCCCTGCCAGGCCAAAGCACAGATGAGAGGGCATCAAAATCTACATGACATGCTTCTATAAGGACCAAGGGATTCCTTTCTAAATTATAACTCCTAAATCTTCCAGGGTTAAGGAAGATGGCTAGAAGACAGAGGGCAGGTAACTAACTTCCAAAGCCTAGAACTGCTAGTGGGCCTAATGGTCATGAACTTAAAACATCACACACCATCAGTTCACATCTCCATCATTTCTTAGGTGTCTTGTCCACTTTCATTTATGCTTTCAAAAGGCATCACAGAAGCGAGGAAGAAAAAGCAAAGGATGGACGGGAACAGTCCAGACCTAAAGTGATTTAAACTATTACTTGGCTCGCACAAGTTATTTATCAGAGCAATAACAAAGACAGGAGCAATTTCTAGCTCAAATCCCATTAGTTAAATGAAGAATTGCAGTTGCATTAATTAACTTAGACTACAGTATTCTTATAGATCCCCTGGACAGTCTCAGCAATAATATGTTCCATCTAATTTCTTGTTGTAGATAGTCTCTGTCTGCCCAGGTTCTACTATGTAGTGTGGTTTCTATTTATATTTCAGGAGAATGATGTGATTAAAAGGTGATTTATCAATACTTAGCAAAAGAAAATCTTTTTATTGATAATATTATACTAACCACGTAACGTCTAATAAAAATTGATGATACAACGACACAAAGCATGTTGAAAGCTTTTGTCCTCTTCTTTCCCAAACCAACACTCAGCTTGCAAACCCAGAAATCTAAGGCTTAGAGGAACCAGCAGAGCACTCCCGGAGTCCCCACCCACAGAGACTCAGGAGAATACACGCTGCTGCTTTAATTCCAGTATGCTTATAACTCAGCAATCAATTATATACAGATCCATTATCATCTATTTTTAAAGGAATGTGGATTCACAAAAAGAATGTGGGTTTTGACTCCACCCTACTGCTAATGATGTATTTAAAGAAGTCATTTAGACAGTTTTCTCACTGGTTAGATGAGCCTATCCATGTTGATCCTTTTTGCGGAAATTATGCCTCATGGATGACAGTTACTCAGGGTTATTGTTCCTACAGGACCTATTAAGAGCATCGACTTGTCTATTTCTTGATCAATCTTCATCTACCGTTGTGTCTCCAATTGGTGTGTTATTCAAGAATACATTTTGAATGTAATTAATGGAACGATGATTCTTCTTTGTGGAAGGAAACATTCACACGTATTCAGTGCTAAAAACAACTAGTTATAGAGTAGGCACTGAAGAATTAGAATCTGGGATCTATTTCTTTATTCATGACCTAATTTTTTCTTTCCTTTTTTTTTTTCTATGCAGAAATCATTTTTTATTTTTAAGCAGTCATGCTTTTAATGTTACCATCAATGTCAAAATATGTTTGTATGTTATTAATTACTTTATCCAACCTGAACAAGAAATGAAAACAAAACCTTAGAAGTTTGCTGGTGCACATTAAGGCAAAGCCAGTTGAAGGACCATTTCTCATTGTTCTTTTCAATCCCTACTCCTTTAGAGTGCATCACTTGTTCAAATAAAACAAGCAATATTTGGGAGCACACTAATCTACAATTCCCCAAAACCATAACTTTTTGTTGTTTACTAATTAAAAACCGATTTTCACATAAGAGCTTTGAGATTTTTACCATTTTACTATTTCCTTTCCATGTCTCATCTCTTCATGTTATGACAAAATTGAATCAATCCAAGGTGCATGGAAGAGTTACAAGAACATTTGTACAATAATATCAGTTCAGTGGATCATTTGATCAATGTTACATATTGATAAGTAATATTAAGTTTAACTTTATCTATATTAATAAAATGTATACCTTTGTCCTACAAAATACATCTTTGAAATTTAACTTGGACTATGGTTTTTCTATGTCATCCATACTTAAAATGTGTCAAGAGCTATCTCTGAAAATTACATGAAAACATACTGAACAAGACCCACAAGGCTCTGGCCGGCCACACTTTTCTGTATTTTTCCAAGTTCACCTCACACCATCTACTGGCTGTCACGCCCACTTCTGAAGCCACTTCCTCTGGCCGTATGCCCTTTGCTGACACTGATCCTCTTCTCTCCTCTGTACTCATACTTTACACTTCACTAGATTTTGCTTCTGCACTATTACTTTCCTTGGCATGGCTTCCTTAAATTATAGAGATTTTGTGGTTCAGTACTGATGACTTAGTACACCTGTAATAGTACACATATTTTATGACGTCAAGATGAACGGTTATGACTGTAACTTGTAGCAGAGTGTGATTTTGTTTTTAATTCAGGAATGGGATCACGCCTACTCCAGCTCCCCCCATGACTCAATTCCTAGCACCACCATGATTCAGTCAGAAGATTTTCAATGTGTTTATTACATCACTGGATGATGAAGCCTGGTATTTGGCAAGGAGGGAAAGGCCTTTCAGTGTGGGCTTGCAGATATACAGCATGACTCTCTAGCATGGGGAGGATGGGAGTGGAAGGACTTCCAATGAGGGCACACGGACATGAGGTACAACTCTCTAGCATGGGGCAGAACGGTCTTCTGGTACAGATAAAGAGATAACCTTTCAACACACTGTGCTTGATAGGACTTCAATGAATCCTATAAAATGTGTCTTGTAGTGGTTTGATACATATTCCTGATGCTTAGAAGATACACATTCTTGAAGATTCTAAAAAGGCAAATGTTGAATATATAAATTATAATTGAAACAATGGGACTAGGCAACATTGATCTGACAGAAACTGAATAGAAAGAAAAAAATTTCCCCTAATGGCCCATGTGCTAAATAACATTAGTATGTTACAACTGGAGAATATACAACTATGGTTTGTGATTTTAATGTGCATTTGGTTGTATGA
The DNA here is from genome assembly GCF_964271855.1 of Acomys minous. Classification (NCBI taxonomy): domain Eukaryota; kingdom Metazoa; phylum Chordata; class Mammalia; order Rodentia; family Muridae; genus Acomys; species Acomys minous. The sequence goes on along the minus strand of NC_140496.1, from coordinate 94,450,453 downwards.
GTTTGAAATCTCTATAGGTAAGCTATGTTACTGTATGTATTTATATTATTTGTATACTTAGTATTAAGTCATATACCTTCTTACATTTGTGTAACTTAGTAACCCAGTTCAGTATCTATGTGGTGCCATTCATTTATTTACCTACTTATGTTTCTGATTAACCTGAAGGCCTGGTGGATGGTAGGCAAGGCACACTATTACTGAAGAGTACCCTCTGCTTCCTTTATTCTTCTTCCTCTGGCATCTAAGATTAAGTGTTTGCCCTGCATGGATGTTAGACTTCCTTACTTACATGTCAGTTATCTACTTAATATTTTTGAAAGTATCCTAGAGTGTCCTATTTTTACTCCAAAATACTTTAATAATTCTGCCAGTTCACGCAGTGGCAATCTAATCACTTCTATAATCTCCTGTTATTAAAATTAGTGAATTCTTTAATTTTCATGCAATTCAAGGCAGTTGTCTTTTTTGGCAGCAGTTTCCTTTGAGATAAAGATCTTCATCTGGCTTTGACTTGCCTCGTTAATTAAAGCTTGGTGGTTCCAGGTAGCTGTGTATGTTTACTCATATTTGAACCAAAACACCACTCTTTGGCCTGCTTCTGATCCTCACAACCATATATGTTGATTTTATTTTAACCTCTTCTTTTTCCCCCTCTGAGTTCTATTTTAAACCTTCTTGTAAAAAAAAAATCAGTTATTGACAAACGCTATTGCATTTGCACAACGCTCTCTGTATTCCAGCTGCCCTAAAAAAATGAATAGTAAAAAGAACAAAAAACATCATAATATTTGGGACTGTTTGAATTTTGGTATCTGTCAAATCTACTTTATTTGGTAAAGTGCTATTATGCTAAGTTAGAGTGCATTTTCCCAACATGGACTGATTGCACTTGATCTGACACTCATGCCATGAATATAACTGTTTTGGTGAGAAGAGGCCAAGGCTATTTTAATGATGGCTGACATCCTCCATCTATAAAGTTGATCTCATATTTGCCTGTGTTGAGTCACAATTGCAGAAAATGGTTCTTAAGAGACACATTTTTAGAGATGAAAAATTCTGAAGTGTGTATTTTCTAACTTGAGCTAAAAACATAACGTCAACAGTTCTTGTATAATGCTGAACTCAGCACGAAAGCTTAAAGAAAAATTGTTATTCGAATAGGTAATGTGCCATTATTGGAAATTTATGTGAATAAAAAGAAGCCTTTCAACACTGATGGCATGCTACTAATAGGAAAATTTATGAAAAATTTTAAAGGTTACAAACACAAATTATTTGACTCACATCTGGGAGAATAGCCAGGGACACTCACACAAAGTTAAGCACATTCTATGTGTCATTTCTTAGGGGAAATTGCTTGTCACCAATTTCTTGGGATATAGTTATTGGATTAACACAATTGCAATCATTTAATTTGCTCACAAATGCACACTTTGGATAGACTTAATAGATGGTTCTTCAGTTCAACATGTAACACGTACAGGGAAGTCATGGGAGTCTCTTTCCAGACCTTACAGACATGCCATCAGGGAACTTAGCCTAGTCTGTGGTGTAGAAAGCTTTGGTTCTTCTCCCTGGAGACATCCACTCTAGCCTGGCCACTTCTGCCTGGCTCAGTGAAAGGTTCCACAAGGAAACACTCAGCAAACCATCAGAAAGCAGTATCACCCTCCACGGAGAAATACAGAGCTTTGCTCATGCTGCTGGCAAAAATCACCGTCAGAGCCAAGGAAGGCAGCGTAGTCTCACATCTCCATGGAATAAAGCTCAAATCACTGTGAATAAAGAAATTGTGGAATGGGAGCGATCATGGTAGTTATTTTTGGAAAATATTACCACCTATATTATTGAATGATATCTGTTATAGCCTTGATTTCATACTGTAGAAGATTCAAAGGAAATTGTAGTTTGTAAAAAAAAAAACCTTCATATATACCTATTTGGCAGGTTTCTCTTTTTCGGTGCATTTCAGAAAAGGTAGATAGGTCTTAAATAATACAATCTTCTTTATACCATTTCAGTAAAAACTATACATTTCAAAGAGTTTATCAAGCAAATTTCCCAGTCACTCATTTAAGTAAATCATGACGTAGATAACAGGCATAATCCACAACACTGAGGACAATCTCGCACTCTCAGCACTCCTAGATTACCTGGAGTTCTTTACCTAGGGTTCAAGGCCCACGAGAATTTTCCCGTTCGTGTTTGCATGTCCATTGGTGTTGTGCTTGTTCATGTCCTGGGAAAAGGGTGTTGGCAACATGCAAAAAGGTTTTGTTTTGGACATTTCAACCTGTTCTATGGGTTCTGTGCTGCTACAACATTTGAAAAACCATTATCAATTAAACATGCATAGATTTTTTTTTCAGTTTTTGGTGTGTTTTGGCTTTTTGTGTTTGAGGTTTTGTTTTTTAAATGTGAAAACAGGGTTTATTAGAATTGCTTATAGGCTGTGGTCTGGCCAGTCCAACAATGGTTTCTTCTGATAGAAAGTCTAAGAATCCAATAATTGTTCAGTCCCCAAGACTGGATGTCTCTGTTGGTCTTCTACGTATGATGGAATCTAGAAGTAGGCTCTAGTTCCTGTGAGGGAATAAACTTTCCAGAGACAGTGAGGGCAAGTAGTCCAAAAGCAAAGAGTTTCTTCTTCTACGTCCTTTTATATGGGCTGTCACGAGAAGATGTGACCCAGATTTAATCTGGGTCATGGGATATCAAATGACCCAGACTTAGGGCAGGTCTTCCATCCTCAAATAATCGAATGAAAAGAATCCCTCACAGGTGTGTCCAGCTGCTTGGTTTTCAGTTAATTCCAGAGACAACTGAGTTGACAACCAAGAACAGCCATCACAAAAGCAGTGAGTGTGCTCTCTTCACCGAATTTCATTTCTAGGCAGACCTGGGTCAAGTCAAAGCTGCAGCAGTTTACTTCAGCAAACGTTTCAGTTGCCACTGACATTCGTGTTTGCTTCCATCACACAGTTTAGTATTGTGACAGGGAAAATAAATTCTTCTTTTTAGCCAGGTGGTTCATTAACAGGATAGCATGGCTCGCTTTAGATGGTCTGTATCATATGCAGAAGGCCTATGACGGGAACCATAATGGGAAAAAAGATAAAATGTAATATATTTATACACACATATTCACACACACACACATGCACACACACACACACACACACACCATTTATTCACTCTGTGTGATGGCTAGTTTTTGTCAATGTGACACAAACTAGAGTGCCCTTAGAGCAAGAAACCTCAACCCAAGAAATGCTTCCACCAGATGTGCCTGTGTCTGTCTGTGCCTTGGGCCTCCTTCTTGATTGTGGATTGATATCAGAGGGCCCAGGTTCTTGTGTGTAGTGTCACATCTGAGCAGGTTTTTCTGGAAGGTATAAAAAAGGTGCTTGGCTATGAGCCTACAAGAGAGATGGTAAGCAGTGTTCCTCCGTGGTCTCTGCTTCCGTCTCTGCATGCAGGGTCTCACCTTGAGCTCCTGTCCTGGCTTTCCTAGATAATAGATTTTTACTGGTAGAGCAGTGTAAACCTTTTCCCAACAAGCTAATTTGGTCATCTTAATTTATCACAGCAACCAAAAGCAGACTAGAACTATAGTATTTCAGAGATATCTATATTTCATTTTTGGTCTCTTTTGGTTTTATTATTTGCGCTTTAGTCTAGTACTTAAGGAGTCGTTTAGGCTGGCCTAGAACTAAGGATATATTGTATGCTATCCTCAAACCAAAGTTTTAAAAGATATAATTTAAGCTTTTAATTATTATTATTTTTATGTCACTATAGCTAGGTATAAGTATCATATATCTAAAAGTACCACATTATAGTACATCAGACATCAGGCTGTGATTTAAGTTGGTTATATATCCATCATTGTCACAAAAATGCTTCATGCAAATAACTTGAAAGAAAAAGATTATTTTGCCTACCAGGTTCAGAGATTTTAGTCCATGGCTCACTGACTCCATGGCTGGGGAGCTTATAGTGAGACAGATACCATGGTTTGGACGTGAAAGAGAAAAGTTATTTCTGTTATTGTGGTTATTCTGCTTGTCAATGTGACAGGGTCTAGACTACCCTCTGAGGATGCTTGTGAGTTGTCAGGAGGTGAATCAATCTGGGAAAGCCCATCCTACATGGAGGCAGGACCATTCCATGAGGATGATTCTCATGTTGCAGACCAATGAAAATGAAAGCTGAGTCCAAGCATGGTCTTCATCTGGTTCTTGATTGTAGAGACAAAGTGACTACCTTCCTCCATCATGTCCCTGTCTTTGTCATGTCCCCGTCATAGTGGGTTGTGGACTCCAGAATGGTGCGACAAAATCAATACTTCTTTATTTTTCCGCTATCAGGAAAGTTTATCATAGCAAGAAGAAAATTACCCAACATGTTTATGGAATGTGGGACAGCCCCAAAATGAATGCACATTCATCAAAGCAGCAACAATTTTTAGAATGGATTTGTATAGTGATTCTATTTTCTCAAATTTATTTCTTTTTTCTTTTTCTTTCTTTCTTTTTTCCTTCCTTCCTTTCTTTCTTTGTTTCTTTCTTTCTTTTTGACACAGTTTCTCTGTGTGTAGCTCTGGATATCCTGGAACTCACTCTATAGACCAGGCTAGCCTCAAACTCACAAAGATCCACAAAGATCCACCTGCCTCTGCCTCCCATGTGTTGGGATTAAAAGCATATGTCACCATGCCCAGCTCATAAATGTTAAATTTACTTTAGAAATAAAACTCAGAAACACTGGTATAATTTACAATTTATTTTCATAACCCCCAAAATACTATTAAAGAACTATTAAAGTGGTATCATCTGAATTACATCTAGTAATATATATGTAAATCTACTTTAAATTGTGGATACACAATGAAATCGCAAATATATAATATAGTAGATTACCTGGTGAATTGTGTGGTCTATATGATCACTACATGCTGTTCTAATGGCTCCTGTGACTGGGGAAACTGAAGTTCTCCATTTAGCACTCAGGATATTTGTATTAACTTAAGAACACAAACAACGCTGGATGTAAAGATTTGCAGGACTGTGATGGCAGCTCACTCAACCCAAATAAATGGAGTTCTTTGGATCCGAGCCAAACCCCTAGGAGGAGGCAGCCAAAATAGACAAACATAAATCTGTTGGCCTGACTCTCAGGAATTCAATCAGAGCCAATTCATTGTTATTTCAGGCAGCATTCCATCAAGCTAGATTAGTGCTGTCCAAGAGCAACAGGGAAACTTCCCTTTCACCAGAACGAGGAATGTGGAAAGAGAGGACATTTATGAACACTTGCATGTGCTTGTGACCCTGACGCATTCGCAAGAGATGTTAGTTACTTAATTTGCTTCATCTACATGAATCTTCTCTTTTGGAGGCAAAAGCAGTCAGCCTCATTTAGTCAGATCCAATGCATGATCCTGGAGATAGCTCAGGTTTGATGTCCTGTTTAGTTTTTATTGTCAACTTGACATAAGCTAAAGTTGCTTTGGACAAAAGGAGCCTCAGTTGATGACTTGGTCAGAGCAGACTGGCCTGTGGGCATTTCTGGGAAACCTTACCTTGACTGCTGTGGGAGTGCCCAGCCCACGGTGAGAGGGACCATCCTGAGGCAAAATCATCCTGGGCTGTATGCAAAAAGCTACCTGGGCACGAGTCACAGAGACAGCCAGTTAGGTTTCCCCCATGGTTTCTGTTCCAGGTTCTTGCCTTGAGTTCCTGTCATGACTTCTCCCAGTAGTGAATTGTAAACTGGAAGTCCAAGCTGAAATAAATCCTTTCACATCAAGTTTCTGTTAGTCATGGGATGTTATCAAGGCAGCAGGAAAGCAAACTAGGAAAACTCCTAACTCTGCAGTTATCATTGTGCTATACTTCTTCCCCTTAAAAGACAAGAAATAGATGTTATGATGGATTTATAGGCAGAGGATGACTACTGAAAGCTGAGTAGCTACAGACAACCAAACACTACAGCACTCACTACTTGGGACAAAACAAAAGTCCAAGATTGTTCACCTTTAAAACAAAAATATCCAGCACAGCTCAACTACCAGAGGAATAACAATGGTAAGTTTCTTCAAAATAGTAATTGAATTCAAAAAGGTGGAGAGAGAGAGAGAGAGAGAGAGAGAGAGAGAGAGAGAGAGAGAGAGAGAGAGAGAGAGAGAGACAAAAGAAGAAGAAGAAGAAGAGGAGGAGGAGGAGGAAGAGGAGGAGGAAGGAGGAGGAGCAGGAGGAAAAGAAAAAGGACAAGGACTAGGAGAAGGAGGAGGAGGAGGAAGAACAAGAAGAAGAAGAAGAAGAAGAAGAAGAAGAAGAAGAAGAAGAAGAAGAAGAAGAAGAAGAAAGGAAAGAAAAAGAGTTACTGTCTAGAATACTAAAATACAAACTATGATTACATGAGACATAAATAATTAAGGTGTCATGTGACCATAGCCCCAGGTCAGTCAGCTCCATGTCAGGAGCATTTGCTGTTAATGCAGCTGCTTCTGCATTCCATCTTTCACTCTCATCCCATCAGTTATTTCTTATTCTCATGACTGCTTTCTATATTAAAAATGATGAAGATAGTCATTATTTGTTTTAGGCCCTAAATTGCTAATAATAAGCACTCAAGTACTCCTTCTTTTAAGTTACTTTTATTTTTATACAGGAGGGCAATCATATCACATATCCACAGCAATGACACAAAGCAATATAAAATAAATAAAATGAGATTGAGCATGGTGGTGCCTCCATTTTGAGGAGGTTTCACAGGCATGGTAGTGTTACTCCCATTACAGTGGTGCATATTGACTCCAAAGGCAGTTCTGTTTTTATTTCCAGAAATAGAAGCATTATTATCCAACTAATATGAGTCACATTTCTATCATCATTGTGTATAATATTTTTGCAAATTAAGTCCCTTTACACTCTTTCATTGATCACATTTCTTACATCTTTCCCAAATGATACATCTTAGTGCATATATTCATATAAAGATATGTTAAAAGTCATGAGGTTTTTAACAAACTGAATAAATAACTGTAACATGCTTCAAACAAAAACCCACAGCACAAGCTGGATGTTTAAACACTCCCATACCTAAAGATCTACCCACATGAGGTATAAGGAATAGATGACTAACAAGGCACCAGTTTTGTATTCATTGCTTACTAAATGTTAGCATCCTCACCACAAAAGACATTCTTCTTATTTACGTTAGACATTCTCCACTCAGCTCTAGACTTCTGCATTGCGGCACTCCCAGGCACATACAACGAATGTGCTTGAAGTCTTTGGGAAGCAATATACCTGACTTGCCTCACTCTTACAAATCACTGGATGCTGGATGAAGATGGCTTTTAAGTTTTATTGGCAGTAGGTTCCTAGGATGAAGTTCTCTGAAACGTTCTGGTCCTTTGTTTTTAAAATTCATTTCTGTCTTAACTATGATGTCACTTATTCATCACCTCACTCTGACAGAGTGCAGTAAATCAGCTCTGAACTAAAGGAAAGGGGACCCCAGAAAACTCTGACAATTTCAAAAATGTACCCAAAGCTGCATAGTTCGAATACAGTAGTGGGGTTTCACTCCACGCCAGCTGTCATAAGGAGACACCATCCGTCCTCTGATGTTCTGTGGTTGTGATTGTAAATTGGTTTGAATCGTTACATAACATGTTCTGTTTTAAAAAATTAAGAAATAAATAGTAGTAGTAAAGTGGTATGAATTGGATTCCAGGCATTACAAATCAATCATGATAACATGTAAATCTTCTACATAAGTGATCAAGTACCATGTAGTAAATGGATTTTATAACAAGTATATGTACAATATGCTAGTCATTTGTTTCTTCTTTGATATATATTTTAAAATTGCAACACGATTTGCATAATTCTTTGGTTTTGAAAAAAATCTAAAATCCTTTAAATATATGTGTAATTCATAACCATTAAATTACATAAAAATATAATTACTTTAAAGGTATAGAAAAACTTCAATAAAAATACATTTCATATTGTAAACTACTGAAATGTGAAAAATGAAAGTAAATGGTTACATTCTTGGAAGGATTTTTCAAAATGTCTTTTGAACCAGAAGGAACCTGCTATGCTGTTTTTTTTTTTCAATTTGCAACTCCTTAATCACTCATTTGATGCTTAACATTGTCACACACACCACTGCACAGATATCTCATTAGTCTCATTGAAATGATAAATTATGTCCTGATTGGTTGAGGACTTGGTATTCCTTTTAAACCACACCCTTTGGAATGAGTGTTTCTGTTTTTCTTTTGACATAGCACACTCTTATAACCAACATGTTCCAATATATGTCTCATATCACATAGACTTTCTTCTTTGGTAACTGAAAATACGATAAACAATATTTCTTGCCATTTCAAGGGAGAGAGTCATCATTTGTAATTAGAATGAAGTAGGATACAGGAAAAGCCTGTGCACTGAGCAGAGCTGGTGCTCAGCTTAGTTTGATCACTGGGCATTGTTGACTATCAGGAAAATGCTGTGCAGCATTACTTACATGACTAGGACAGATAATAAGTCAACATCCAGGCTCTGAAACAGAGCATTAATAGAAGTTTGGAGACTGGTTTTGAAAATATGAGCTAATAAAAAATCTGTCCCTCCTCTATCTTGGAAGGCTCTTGGTAGCATCTTTTATACTATTTGTGGTTGTTGTTCTTATGAGGCCACAGTTCTTCAGAACGAGAATATCTTCCTGTTAGGATTCTGTTTCAGTCTGCCTACCTGTGATGCCATTGCCTACCTACAAGGGGGCATGGCCCTACAAGGACAGACACTCCTTGTGGCTCTCGCTCTTACCTCTTTTCGTCCAACCCCTCTCGCTCTTACTTCTCTCTTTGTCTCTCCCCCTATCTCTCTGTCTATCTCTGGGGTACCCTATCCCCTTTCCTTCTCTCCCCATGCTTACTTAATAAATTTCTCCATCTAATATCTGTTGTCTAACATCTTATTTTTAATCATTAAAACTTCCTCTCAAAATGCCATTGACCACTGATTCATTTCAATCAGTTGAAAATGTCCATCACTAATCATGAGGAAGCCACATGGGAACCATAGGGGTCAGTCATATAAGTACCACACACTCATCGATTGTGCCACTGAGGCTCCATAGGGGTCAGTCAGATGAACAAGTTCTCATACAGGCAGGAGGGCTCTGGGAGTGACACCAGAATCATCAAAGTTAAAGATAACACAATGAGGGCAATGGCTTCAAGAAAAGAAGCCCATTTCATCCATTCTCCATACCACACAGCCCACTTCAGTCCGGGCGGCCAAGTGTTGTTTATGTATCTGCTTCACTCTCTAGATCATAAAGGACCTAAAACAAACCAGAAACTCCTTTTCTACCACATATCTTGACTGAATAGAATACAAACTCAGTAAACACCCATTGAAGATGGATCAAACTATCAAGGTGAGTGTCTAGGTGCGGGTCTAATATAAAGTTTCTGGGGTAATTTGATCTTGAACCAGAATATCAGAGGGTCATCTCTGGTTTGTTCCTTGTGATTACTTCAGAAAACTATGTGCCTGAGCATATACTTTTTATTTGTAGATTATTATAATTTCAATTTTTAAAGATCTAGTAAGTTACTATAAAATGATAAATAGAATAAGTAATAAAATGATGAGTATTTTTATTTATTTTAATTTTCCAAACTATATGGGATACATAGCCAAAATAAAATTTCTACTTCAAAATAACGAAGACCACGCTTTATTCCAACCTACCCCTTCCTTTCCCCAGAGTATTTGGGAAATAACAATTTCCCTTCATCACTGAACTTTTCAGTTGACTGTGGAGGAAGATTCTACAGTAACAAGACAATGTTCTCTCGTTCTCTATTCTCTGTTCTTGCCCCTCCCTCTAGGGCAATGGTTCTCAACCTCCCTAATGCTGCAACCTTTTAATACAGTTCCTCAGGTTGTGGTGACCTCCAGCCATAAAATTATTTCTGTTGCTATTTCCCAACTCTAATTTTGCTACTATTATGAATCATGCTGCCAATATTTTGACGATAGAGTTTTGACCCACAGGCTGAGAACCTCCGCTTTATGGTAATTTTCCAATGGTTAACTCTAATAATCTTCTTTATACTCTACGCGGATTAAAACAATAGCCACCTGGAAGAATAAACATCTACTTAAGAAATCCTTCACACAGATTTAAAACACAGAGTTTAATTAGAAATGTTAACATTTAGAGCCATTTGATTCATTAACCACACTGATAAGAATATTAAACGAATTACCTATCTGTTCCTCCTCAGGACATATGAGGCCAGCACCAAGATGAGCCATAATAAATGAGGGGAGCTGCTTCTCTTGACTCATGCAGCTTGCTAAGTGGTGAAATAGGTCCTGAGCGATGAGAAACCTCTCAGGTGCAGGCGGATTTCAGGTTAACTAACATAGAGCTGGAGCTTGTGCTGCTCGAGGGACGGGCACTCTCAGAGGGGGAGTGAACCCGGCTCGAAGCTCCCCTGTTCTATCTTTGTTCCATTCTGTCTCAAGGCGAAGCTTCTGTGTGATTTCGCCCTTCTCTCCACTCACACATTGGACAGTGTCTACAATAGCTATTTTGCTATTGGGTAATAAACAGAACACCACAATTAACAGTATTTTAGCTGATTAAGTCGCTATAAAAATCATTCTGTTGAGTGGGAGTGGAGGTATATCTTACTGTTATGCCTGCTCTAAGGACCCTTTTCCTTCTACAGGTTTGCCTTGTCCAAACTGGATATGAAGGTTTGTGCCCAATCATATTGCATCTTTTTATTCCATGTTCAGTTGATATCCCTGAGAGGCCTGCTCTTTTCTAAAGGGAAACAGAGGAGCAGTAGATGTGGGAGAGAGGGAAGGTTGGGGAACTGGGAGGAGGGGAGGGAAGGGAGGCTGCAGTTGGTATGTATTGTATGAAAGAAGAATAAATTTTAAAAAAGAAAAGAAGAAAAAGAGCATTCTGAAGGTGTGAAACTGTATTTTATACTTTAACTTCCAAATGTACGTTTATGCCCGGTAAGTGGAAGAAAGTAGCCATTCTAACTGTGTAGGCCTCCATGGAGATATAAAGACTTTGGGTCTTATTACGTTTTGTATGTGATGTGTTTTATTTGCAAGTTTTCTTAGTAAAGTTTATTTTAAAATTAAAGCAAATGTGGAGAAGAACTTTCTCTGAACTCCTGATCTACATAAAAACAGAAGCTCCAAGAGGAACTCATGTGTATGTCTGCTCCCTGGACATTCCTTCAGTTGAAGAAACCTTACTCAGTACAGAAGACCAAAAGATGACAAGGCACACCCACCTTACAAGAAACTTTCATATTTCTCATTGTATTTTAAAGGACATTTCGCTCATCCCTACAGTCAGTACACCGTTCTATTACAGCATAGATCACCTTCTTATAAAGAAATACCTAGAGGGTTCTGTCACTCATCTAAATTAAATATGTAATATTAGAAGTTAATGATTTTCTAGTGCTATTAACCCTGGTTGTCCATTTACTTCATCGCCCCAGCTGAAAGGTTAGACTGGAGACACTTTTACTTCCCTATAGTCTTGATTATGAGTTAAGCCAAATAGTCCAAATGCCTATAACATCACACTCCAAATTCCAAATTTGACATATACCAAAGATGGTAGCCATCCATAACAAAAAATGAAAATAATTTTTGTTGTAAAACTGTAATGGTTCCTGGAACAAGTTGGTTCATATTGTCCCTGATAATATCACTTTCACATTCTGTAAGCAGTTACATGGTTGAGGGGCATCTAGGTTGTTTCCAGATTCTGGTTATTACGAATAAGGCTGCTATGAATATAGTTGAGCAAATGTCTTTGTATACAGGAACATCATTGGGTATATGCCCAAAAGTGGTGTAGCTGTGTCTTGAGGTAGCTCTAGTCTCAATTTTCTGAGAAAGTACCAGATTAATTTTCAAAATGGTCGTATAAGTCTGACTCCCACCAGCAGTGGAGGAGTGTTCCACTTTCTCCACATCCTCACCAGCATGTGCTGTTACTTGAGTTTTTAGATATCCCTCGACCTAAGAATGGACAAAGAAACTGTGGCACATTTGGAATGCTACTCAGCTATTAAAAACAAGGAAGTCTTGAAATTTGCAGGTAAATGGATGGAACTAGAAATGATCATCCTGAGTGAGGTAACCGAGCCCCAGAAAGACACGCTTGACATATACTCACTTATAAGTGGATATTAGTCCAACATAGATTTCCTCTGAGAGTCTCCAATCAGTGGGGGATCAGGACAGATCATGGGACTGGCTGATGCACTCCAGGTGAGAGTGTTATGGTGAATGGGGGCATGAAAGGACCAAGAGTGTTCAGGAGATCCACAAGGAGACCATCAAGGCTGGCCGATCTGGACCCGGGGGACCTGCACAAACTGTTGCACCAACCAAGGACAATGCACGCAGTAGACCTACACTCCCAATTTGGTTCTAGCCAATGGACAGCTCATTCTCCATGGTTGTAGGGAAAGTGAGGACTGCCTCTGACATGAACACTAGTGCACCCAATTTGATCATTTCCCCTTGGTGGGGAGGCCTGGAGGCACACAGGGGAAGGGGAAGCAGGCTATCTGGATGAGACCTGATAGGCTGTGGTCATATGGTGGGGGAGGAGGTCACCTTCTGTGAGAGGTCTGGGGGGGGGGAATAGGATGGAAGACGGAGGGAGGATGGGAACAGGAAGATACAAGTGAGAAGATAACAATTGGGATATAATCTGGATAAATTATAAAAAAAAATTTTAAAAAGTAAAGAGAAAAAAGAAGTAATTCAGTGATTGTAATGGTAAATTAAAAAACAATGGGAAAATATTACCTGGTTATTATTTTATAAGAATTTGGCTTTTTAATTTAATTACTTTACAGCCTTCTCTCAGTACCCTCCCTTTTCCCCTCCCAGTCCTACCCTTATGCACTCTACCCTGTCCCCCTTTCTGTCTTCTCAGAAAAGGGGAGCCCCCAAGGGTACCAACCCAACCTGGCACCTGAAGTTGTGGCAGTACTAAGTACATCTTCTCCCTCTGAGGCCAGACAAGGCATCCCAGCTAGGGGAAAGGGATTGAAAGGCAGGCAACAGATAGCCTCTTCTCCCATTGTTAGGGGACCCACATAATGACCAAGCTGCACATCTGCTACAAATGTGTAGAGGGCCTAGTTCCAGCTCATGAATGCTCTTTGACTGGTTGCTCAGTTTCTGTGAGTTTTTTTTTTTATAACATATATAAATCTTAGAACACAATTGATCTAGTTCTGTAATATGATAATTTCATTGTATGAAAAAAACAAAACAAAAAACAAACAGTAGTTTAATGAAGAAAGTAAAAAAGTATCCTGTTATTGTACTGTTTTTAAGGTAATTAAATACTATGTTAGATTAGGACAATGGCCAATCCATCTCTTGGTCCTTTGTTAGATACCTTTAATTTCAGCTATTTGCATGTATCCCCTGAGCCATTTTTGCACAAGGTAACCACTCCTAGACATGCTAGGTATATCTTGTATTGACAACAAATAGGTAGGAAGGGAAGGGAGCATGGACCTGAAAAGAGTTGGGGGAGGGAAGTGGACATGATAGGGACTCATTTTATAAAGTTCTCAGAGAATTTATAAAAAATTTTAAAAACTGAATAAAATATTAAATAAACAAAACCAAAGAGATAAGAGAGACAGAAAAAAGACTATAGTGGTTTTCCAGTGAAGCCAACAGCTTGTCTGATGAGCTACAAGTACTACCGATGGGAGTGATAAGGAAAGGATGACTTCTCTAATTTGGAACTGTCCAAAGCAAAGAGGTGTCTGTGGTATTTACTGTGATAATGAAGACTCCTCAATGGGGAATGTTCAGAAATGGAGCATGGAGGAGAAATTGAAAGTTATTTTTGGAACGACTATTAAGAAAATAATTAGACGTACAAATGGAGTTAATTATGTGGTGGCCAGATGGATAAAGAATGACGACATGACAATGAAATGCGAGCTGGGATGTGAGGCTTGCCGGCTTCTATAGAAGTCATGAGATGGTTTTAGTTCATTCTGAATGGGTAGACATGGCAGAGATGTGACCAAGGAAAATTATACAGAGCCACCATGATTTAGAGAGCCCACAGAAGATGAGAAAGAAGCTATGAACGCTGGAGACTGATCACCACTTCAGAAGGAAAGTGGTTTGTGTTATTAAAACCAAGTCAGGTGTCAACCCTGGAGAACACCTCTGAAATAGCTACAGTGAGACCAGATATCAAATGGGGGATTTGAACAAAAAAAAAAAAGGGCAAAGCTTTCGTAAGTGTACATGAGGTGATGACAGGAGTGCCAGTCACCTGTGAGGAGAGGCTGTAACAGGGGCCCACTTGTGGTCATGAAGAACTTTTTGTAGAGCTCTCATTTTTGCTGTTACTGTTGTTTTCCTGTAAAGGAGAGTGAGAAGATGGAAGGGAGTTTGACTGGGATGTAGGACACAGGAAGTTTTTCTGTCAAAATTTAATGGGAGATTCTCAAATATAAAATGACCACCAAAAGGGGGGAAATACTATAATTTAGGAGAGAAAGAAACATAACGTCTGAAGTAAAGACCTTGAACAATAAGTATTATGAAAAATGTATAAATAATTGGCCATTAAGTGGATCCCGTAGTAAGAGGAGCGAGGGCTGGCTCTGTCAAGGACTGTGTTGCATGTTTTTCAATCATTTCTTCATGGGGTGGTGGCGGGGAAGGGGGGCAGCTGCCTTTTCAGGCCACTGATGGAAAAGGATGCTGTGCTCAGTCCTTCTGTGACTTGATGTGCTGGGGCAGGTAGGTGGGAGGGGCTCCCCTTTTCTGAGGTGGGGGGAGGAGGGAGGATAAAGGGAAGAGGGAGGGAAAGTGGAACTGGAAGGAGAGGAGGGAGGGTACTATGGCTGGTATATAAAGTGAATAAATAAATAAATAAATAAATAAATAAATAAATAAATAATAAAATTTTAAAAAAGAATGGGATGGCACTCCTCAGTCATTAAATTGCTAGTTTACTGGCAATGTTTGACCTTGTCTGCACTTTTTTTTGTTTATGTTTTTTTAGCCACATACTAGCTAACTATATAATTAATAATGAAACACAATATATTATGTATTTTATGATTATATTATACAAATATAATACATGTTTTCTATATACGTATACTAATATATAGTTCATGAATATTACATATGAATGCATGTGTATATTATATACCTTGTGCCTAATTTTAAGAATTGCCTATATGTGATACCTAATTGGCTTATAAAAACACTAAATTCTTAATTGTCACTGCTCTAGAGGCATCAGGACCTGAGAAAATGAAGCCAATAAATGAGGCAAAATAAAGTCTCATGCAATAGCCAACTTTATTCAGAGCATCAGACAATTTATACCCTGAGGTCTAACAAAAGTCACCCCAGTAAATTCCCAGGAGTTCAAGCTGTGTACAATCAGAAGAGCAAGCCACATGTGGCAAAAACATGTTTTTCCATAGAGGAATATAAACAAAAAACAGACACTTGTAATGTGTCATCCGAAGCAACTTACTCCTATCTAATACACCTTGGTGGAGCTCAGAAGCACATTCCAAGAACAGTTCCCTGATTTGAAGAAACAGAGGTCACAAGACTCTATCCTGTTTTCTTGTAGTTTTCTCACAAGAACTCAGAATTATCCTCACATGGCTGCATCCTTGAACTGTGTTCAGACACTTGCTATAGAACTACTATAAGCTAAGCATTTTAGGTTGGTATAAGTATATCGAAATTACTTATAAATAAGAACCTCAGGGAAAATACATTACAGAATTACAATTGCTGTTTGGTACTGTTTTTCTTCCATGATCAAGATAATACAAAAACTCTTCTCCTATTATGTTATGAGGCTTTTGAGCCCCATGGTTATCTATTCAGAAATGCCCTCTCGCCCCCCCCCCCACCGCGAAAACATTCTTACAGGTAGCATCATACAAACGGAACAAGTCTAATTAGAGATATATGTGTATATGTACGTTTATATACATGCATGACTCATGAAAAAGAGGCCATGGATTTGGAAGATAGGAAAGGGGTATATGAGAGAGTTTTAAGGGAGAAAGGGAAAGAAAAAATATTGTAATTAAACTATAATCTCAAAAACAAAAACACTAATATTGAACCCCATCCTTTTTGCCTTTAAACAATATGCAGGAAGATAACTGATGAGCATAGCATACTGGTTGATATTTGATGATCGGTGTATGCGTTCCTTTTGATTTATGGCATAATAAATAATCCTGGGTTTCTTATCACTTAGCTCAAGGCTATGCATATCTCTTCTTAGTTGGTTCTGATAGTTACTAATGCTCAAAGGTAACTACTGGAATTGGTATCTCTCATAGCTCTGGTCATTTTTTTCGGCCCCATAAGCACAGCATGCAACCTCATTGAAGCACATGTGAGAGAAAGAAGAAAAGAGAAACCATTTGAATGGGCTCTCTGGCCACAGCCCCAAACCAGCAATACCTTTGACCTTACTCTAAATGTATTACATGGCTGTGTTTCAGTAGTGTTATGAAGCACAATACTGAAAATACTCTGGAAACAAGGTAGTTAGGTCCCGATAACTACTTGGCAGTTAATTCTCTCCTACAAAACCTCTGAGGTCAACAAGTAAGCTTCCCTGTCCTGGCAGAGGACACAGAGGTTCTTTGACTTTGGAAAGAGCCAGGGTAGGGGGTATATGCAGAGAAACAGGAGCATAAAAGGAAAAGGCCAAAATTCTTTTTATACCCTTATCATAGACAACTCTTATGATTTATAAAGCTGGTCTAAGTGAGGAGAGTCAAAGGTTCGGCCTGCTGCCAGTGGTTCAAAAGCAACGTGAGTCTAAAACTCGAAAATGCAGAACAACACACAGCAAATCAAAGCAAGAACAGTGGCACTCCAGGACACTGGCATCCTGCCCTGGTCAGCCAGTGAAGGGTCAAGATACAATGCCAGTACAGGAAACTTGTTAGCTGGAAAACAGACACATTCATAAAAGGAATACAGGAAGGCAACAGCAATGACAAAAATGACCTTGCTCCATATTTGCATCTTCATATGCTCCAGTTAGTAATATTGAAGCTAAAAAGTATGGCAAGTATTACCTACATTTTCCATGTTTCTCCCACAAAATGTTTTAGGTTTTACAGTTGGGTGTTTGAACATTCCACATTAATCAAGAATATAATTACAAATTTGAAAGACTTAATTGATTTAATTAGACTCATACAATATCCTCCTATATTAAATACATATATATGTATATATATATAATTTTATATTGATATCTAAGTGTATTCATGTTATCAGTAGCAGACATCTGATAATTAACTATAATAAAAACTTCAGAAATAAGTCCTATCCACAATGGTTTGTTCTGCCTCTCACAATAGAGATTACACCTTGTAGCTGATAGTCAAGGTGACAACTTGAATCCCTTTTATGGCATAAACATGTCAACAACCAGCATCCAAAAATAAAGAGAAAACTGAAAGGATTCCTTTCAGGACAGTAAATGAGTTTTGTGCAAAAAGTGCATGTCCCAATATCTCGATAAGTTTCTATGGCTACAGCTTGTAAATTTAACCAGAATAAAATATTTATTTTATTCTGGACTTGTATGTACTGAAGTTTGGTTGTGAAAGAATGATGGTATAGATACTGAGATTCAACTAGCAATTTATGCAACAAAACTTTTTAGATAGTTGTATATAGCTACAGACAGATAATGCATAGTTATCAGGCAGACTTTGCCAATGACTAAGGGAAACTCAGATATGGTCAGTTAGCAATATCTACTGTAAAACCTTGTATGTGGAGTGTGTTCATGTATGAATATGGCATGTGCAAGTATCAAATACTGATCCTATGCTGATGTCTCCGGTACAATTCTAATTTAATTTTATTAGATAGATAGATAGATAGATAGATAGATAAATAGATAGGAGAGAGAGAGAGGGAGGGAGGGAGAGAGATATGATAGATATAGACTTTGTAGTAAATTGGAAGACAGGTAGATTAGTACTTGATACATGGGTAAGTTATTTTTATTTCCCATGGTTGCTGTAACAAACCGTTATAAGCCAGGATGTTGAAAATAACAATTTATTTTTTCATACATCTAGAGATACAAATATAAATTTAAGGGGGCTTATAGTTTTCTAGAAAATTCTGAAGGAGACTTTTGGTGTTCTCTCTCTCTCTCTCTCTCTCTCTCTCTCTCTCTCTCTCTCTCTCTCTCTTTCTCTGTTATTTGCTGAAAATTCATCTTAACTCAATCATATCTAAATATAGCCAATTTCCAAGTAGCACAGTTTGAACATGAAGTATGCCCACACAGGTTTGGTCTGGACCCCTACTTCTCAGCTGGATGGAGAGGACAGTGGAGCCTCATGACTTCTTGAAGTAGGGTCCCCATGGGCAGCCTTGGAGGTTCCAGCTGGACCTCTGCTTCCATCCAGTCTCTGCAGACTGCTCTGTCTACTACGTGAACAGCTACTGCCACATAGTTCCAACTCCATGAAGAACTGGACTCCTCTGCTACACTAATCTTTACAATAGGCTGTGCTGCCTAGGGTTTTGTTTGTTTGTTTGTTTGTTGTTTTGGTTTTGGTCAACTTCACACATGCTATGATCATCTCAGAAGAGGGAACCACAATTGAAAAGATGTCTCCATCAGATTGCCCTGTAGGTAAGTATCTAGGGTGATTTTTGATGTGGGAGGGCTCAGCCCACTGCAGGTAGTACTACCTCTGGCAGGTTTTCTTGAGTTGTTAAAAAATAAAAAAAGGAGGTTGAGCAAGCCAGGAGAGCAAGCCAGTAAGCAGTGTTACTCCATATTCTGCTTTCATCCTTCCTCCAGGTTCCTTGCCTTGAGTTCCCAACCTAATGGACTATAAGCTGTAAACTTAAATAATCCCTCCTTCCCATATAGCATTTGATGCCATTTATCACAGTAATAGATAGTAAACCAGGGCAGACTGCAACATTTATAAACCATAGAACAAAATAAACACAACCTCCCAGAAGATCTTTCTGTCTGGTACTTTGTCCCAGAAACTCAAAACTAACATAGCAAGGAATATTACTTTGCCAGATATGGGGGTAAATAATTCAATGTATCTTTTAGTATACACAAGTCAGCCTAAAATGGAAGCACATTTGATGTGCTCTGGCTGGTTTTCATTTCATGTCCATTCATCCTGGTTCTTTATAAAAGTTATAGTGTAAGAATGAGTTCCTATCCCAGTCTGTAGGTGGTCGCTTTGTTCTGTTGACAGTGACACCAGCCAAGGACAACACTTGCAGTAAACTTCGAACCCCTACCTTGACCTAGCCAATGGACAGGACATTCTCTACAGTTTAGTGGAGAATGGGGTCTGATTTTCACACGAACTCTGGTGTTCCATATTTGACCACATCCTGTAGATGAGGAGGCCTGGTGGCACTCAGAGGAAGGAGAGCAGGATACCAAGAAGAGACTTGATACCCTATGAGCATAAACAGGGGGAGGAGGTCCCCCTCAGTCACAGTCATAGGGGAGGAGAGTAAAGGGGAAAATAGGAGGGAGGGAGGAATGGGAAGATACAAATGATGGGATAACAATTGAGATGTAATATGAATAAATTAATAAAATATATTATAAAAAGAATGAGTACCTATCAGGACCTGTTCAACTGGAAAACAATCAAAGCCACATGGATTTAATTCATTACGTAGACACTGTCGATTCATGTTTTAAAAAAAGTGTGCTTACCTTGTCTTACAATGTCAAGTCACCTCTAAAAATGTGGAACGCTTACATTTTGAAATCCTTGAGGAAAATTTTCTATCTAGATTAATCGCTAATCCACTTACCAGTTCTAATTTAGTGTTTACAATATAGTCTAAAATGTTTCTGTATCTTGAAAGTTACTGAATAAGAGATAAATAAGAATGTTATTAGTGCTAGAAAATAATTGTGGGAACAATCAATAAACCTCTTCTGTCTCTCACAAGAAAGTCAATTTGAAGAAAATCCCATCATTTTCTACTGATGAATTCTAACTTTTGACAGCTTGCCTCAAACATCAACTCCAAATAAGGTTCAAAACACAGGAAAGCCCTAGTGTGTGGAAGCTTGAATAACACCAACTAAAATTACATTAGGGAGCCATGATGATACATGATGTAATCACTGTAAAGAGGAAATAGATAATGATACTGCTCGGGGTGGGCCTTAAAGGATTCTGCTGCTCCATACAGATGGAGTCAGATAAAGACAACAATTAGAGACCTCCACCTATATAAGCTGGGAGTTGGTGTCTTGTGAGGTAATGAAACAATGGCTTAGGATGCTGGTCTTGAATACAAAATAATAAATTTTGATTCACAATATCTGCAAATTAAAGGGTTTGCATGAGTTGTGTATCTTTTTTTAAACTTTGGAGGCTGGGTGACAAGCTGGAATGCAGAGTAAGGGACTTAGCAGTGTTTACTTATTAATACATTTAGATAGCCAAAATGAAACAAGTGAAAAAGAAAACTCATTTGCAATGTATTCTCTTCTCCTCCATTGAAGCATGAAATTTTATAGGAGTCAACTCTATATTTCTATCTTCGTGGGTCAAACCAAATGAATATGAGAAGAAAACTTTACATGCTCCTCCTCTGATTCCTGTTTGGAAAAACAACTTGTCCCTTTTACTAATCCCATAAACTGTGGGCATCACACAATTTACCTGATACTGTTCCATGGAGAAAGACAAATTTACTAAAAAAAAAATTTTTTTTCGTTTTCATCAAGCTTGTCAGTGCATAAATAAATGAGTCATATTTTCTCTCGATACCATGTAATATTATTAAAGTCTGTATGTGATTGTAGGACATGAAAAACTGTATTTAGGTCAGTAGAGATTTACCTAAAAGTGCTATAAGATCTCTGAAGGAAATCTCTCTAGTATTCGGATTAGAACTTAGTTTCAAAGCACCCATGTAGGTATCTAAAAGGATGCCTTGAAAGTTGGAGATCTCACTTGAAGACTGGCTTTGTGTACACTGTGATTTTCTAATGATGAAGAACAGATGGGATTGATTGCTAACTCAGTGTGAAGCAGGAGGAAACTGCCTGCAGATACTCAAGCCCGGTAGGGATCAGTCATAAAAGCCCCACCAGCCCAGGCTTATGGGGTGAAGGATCCAGGCTGATAAACACACGGCAAAGTTTGTGCAAAAGAAGTGAAATCAGCCTACTAATGACTTGATTACCGAAAGGAAAAATATCACTTATGGAAGAGGACATTATGCTCACTCACTAGGCTTCAACTGAAATTTTGCAAGGTTGTCTTAAGGGCAGTAGATGACACCCAGTAGTAAGTTATTTTTTTTATACTGAGTTAAATCCTTTTTTATTTCAGACCTCCTCTGCACAAGCCTCCAAGAAAGAAAGAATAAGGAAAAAAGATACACACCAGTCAAATGGCAAACAAGAAACAATTATCCATATAAGCCACAGTGGGATGAATTATGTAAATACCTAGACCTGTGGTAAATGGGCTCCTTGGAAACTCATTCTGTTCTACTTAACATCTGAGGAAGATAAAATAAGCAAATTGCAATTATGAAATAATAAAGGGCAGAAAGATCTTAATTGCCATCTGAGGATGGATAGAAGAATGAACTGCGCGTTCATCTTGGTGTGCGGTTTTTTTTTTTTTAATAGCACTTCAGGTACTTAGAAATGCATGGTGTGTATAAGCCATTATTCAGTTAATGAGATGCTAAACTACAATTTGCGTTGAAATTGTCCAGTGCTGCTTTTCATTAAAGAGATAATGACTCAAAAGATATTTTAGGTGTTGCTACAAGCTGCTGTTTTCATTCCATTTTTATTTGGCAAATTGGGTCACATTGTACTACAAGGGGTTCGTCTGTCCTCTAATGCGTCCAGGTTACTTGATTGTTCAACAGGGAGCTCATAGAACGTACTTTGCACCTGGGCTTGTGGCCCCAGCAGCACACGTTGGTGAAGAAAATCAGCCGACCTTCACGCAATGGCCTGAATTTTGCTCTAAGGCACTTTTGTATATATTGAAATGTGCTCTTAGAGGGCAAAACATCTGCAACCGTTCACTATGCTCCAGCAAATTGTGTTACCCCGCTTGACGAGCAGAGCTCGGATTTGTTGGCGTTGCAAAGCAGCTGAGGGTGGGATCGCCACAGAACTCATTAGCTAAAGGTAGGAATCACCTGGCAGTCACTGACGGTTCCTTTGGAAGCAAAGCTAGCCAAGCTCCAAGCAGCTTTCTAAGTTGGCAGTCCTCTTGGTAAAGAGCTCTGCATCAGGCTACATCTGGCAACAGACCTCAAGGGACTATGTTGTAAGGCCAGCTAGTAAAAAGTAAAATGGTTTAGTACATTCACGATTCCCAATACTGACGAAAATGTGAGGGGACTCTTCTACACACGCTTTTGGAAGCGAAAACTGTAGTGCACAAGTGTGTCTCTCAGAAGGGTCTGGCAATGTCTTCTCTGAAGGGCCAGGAGGAAAATATCTCTCAGCGTTGTAGGCTATTTAACTCTTCTTTTTAAAAGCAGCCACAGAGTCCGGCTGTTACATTAAAACTTTATTTACAAAACCAGCACAGGCCTCCCTTTGCTCCCTCCTTCTTTAAATTCATGGAAAAGTTAAAGCCTCAATTCACTAAACCTATTTCCATGTTGTGCCCAAAATAAGGCATTTACACTAATAATTTTTTAAGTATTTACCTAGGCAAGGGAGATATTTCTTAGACCTGGCATTCAAAACCAGATTCCAGAAACAGCAAGCTCCAGATCACTGAAAGAACCTGCTTAAACAGTAGTGAAAGAAGACTTCCAACGACAACCTCAAGACTCCACAGATACTCAAAATTGCATGTGTGTGAGTGCATGCATGCATGCCCACACGTATGTAAACACATACACATTAATACACAAAATATAAGTTTAAAAAATGTTTTCCTTCCAGGAACTGAGGCATAGCTGAATTGGTAAATATCTAGTCCCACAAGCACAGAACATGACTTTAGATGCCCAGCACCCATCTAAAAAACTGGGCATCTGAAAGCAGGAACTCTCAGTGCCAGTACCAGGAAGCAGAAACAAGAAGATTCCATGGACTTGCCGACCAGCAAGCCAAACTAGTTCATGATCTCCAAGTTCAGAAAGAGCGCGTGCCTCAAAGAATAAGGTGGAGAGATTAAAGACACCTGATGTCAATGTCTTTCTCGCACGTGTGTATAGATGGGCACACCCACTTGACACATACACACAAACATAAATATTACACACTCATAGACACTACACTCAAATATTCCCCTAATGTTCATTACAGTGTTATTTATAATGGAGAAATATGATTGTGTTAACATTTCACCAAGAAATATTCAAAACGCTAACAAGAAGCATTCTGAAGCCCTCTAAACAAATTGCAGAAAATGTAGTGTTGAAAAATTCAGTCAATAAAAATATGTAAAATCAAAGGCAGACAAAACTGGAAATATACAAACCTCATGATATCAAAAGTTCAAAATACTATTATTAAAAAATATCAAACTCTGGACATTCAAGACAAAGGGAAATCCCTGGACGTACCAACACATGAGGACAGCGGTCTCCTGTTGAGCATCTCATGTGATCGCCGCTGCACTTAGCACATAGTTCGTAAGCTCTTCTTCCCTGGAAGAATCATACAAACCAACAGTGCGATATTCAGAGATGATGAAACTATGATGTATCTAGTAGGAAATGAGGGGAGGGCTTTCTAGTGAGCTATAAGAGCATAAAGGTCATGGGAATGACTCCACCATGAAGAAATGCGGTAGTCGAAGGTTGGAGCTGTTTAGGAGGGTCAGAGGAGAGATGAGGTCTACAGATCTTACTAGAGCTTACTCTAACACACTACAGAGTGTACTCTTTATTCAGAAGGTCTTAGGCCACATTGACAGAATTTAAACACATGTCATATTAATCTCCTTTAAAAATGTTCTTGCAATAATATGAAGGATTTATTATAAAATGCAAGGAAAACAGATAAAGAAAGTAATTATGGGACACATTGCAAAAGTTACAGTAACTCATGAGAGTTTTATAACATGGATAGTATATTTGCTAACTGCATATTAGCCTTTCTGTCTTCTGCCTTTTGTTTGTAAAAATAAGCATAGTAATACTTTCCGGATGTAGCATTGTAAAAATTATAGAAAGTAATGTTTGTGAAATCACCTGTTCAATGCATATTTTATGGACTACACGTAAAAGTGGAAGCTGTTAATACCAATTATAATAATGCTGGTTAGATATATTAGGTAATTTAACAAATTAGTTTGGGAATAATGGGGGAAATGAAATTCAGAGAGATTAAATAGAGAAGATACAGTAAAGGAGACACGCAAAGGAACCTTTTACAAGATTTTCCCATTAATACACCCTGGAATTACAAGACAAGGTACTAAGCAAGAAGATGCTTGCTTAAGAATGTTGCTCACAAGCCAGGCATGGGAGCACACAGAGCACTTGGGAGGCAGAGAAAGGAAGATCAACCCTCTGGTGTTCACAGCTTGTCTGTGCTATGTAATGATTTCTAAGACAATAGATGGATAAATCATTTCACCACCTCTTCACCAATACAGAATGTCTCTAACATTGGAAACAATAAA
Source organism: Acomys minous (assembly GCF_964271855.1). NCBI lineage: Eukaryota > Metazoa > Chordata > Mammalia > Rodentia > Muridae > Acomys > Acomys minous. The sequence goes on along the minus strand of NC_140496.1, from coordinate 94,425,669 downwards.
AATTTTAAGTATTGGCCTGTGCTCACGTACTTGTATGACAGGTGTAACCTCAGTGGAGTTCACTGCCAAAGAAATGTGTATGATGTAATGCTGGCCTATGCTGGGCTTGTGGATGAGCTAAAGGAGAAAGAGGAGGAAATACGTGTAGATACATGACAGGGGCATGAAAACATAAATGCAGGACTCTCCACTGGGGGACAGGAGATGAAACATTACTTGATTACACCTTTCAGCAGAATTTTATGTTTCCTTCTACATTGACACTTGGCACCATTTGTACACATCCATTAGTGTGAAGTCCAGTTTAGTATGAAAGATGCATCTATTACTGATATAAAACTTAAATGTCTTCTAATAAATTCAAAGTCAGTGGGAAAACAGATACATAAATGCCTAATGAAAGGAACAATTTTACTGTAGTTTTGTTGGTAATACTGTTAATTGGCAATGCCGGTTTCCTCCCAGACTCCAACTGTGTTCCCTTTAATAAATGAGTGGATGGCACTTAGAGAGACCAGGATTCCACCTCCCTCTCTTTATATCTCTTCTGTCTTCTCTGAAATGTCTGACCGTGCTTTTCATCGTGAGGCACTTCTTTATTCAGTTGAATAACTGTCCATGTATAACTTGCTAAATTCTGTGTCTGCCTATGAGATAGTAAGATGTCAAAAGTCTTTTATAAGTGCAAATCAATTAGGCCTATTGCTTTGCATGTGTCAAGAACTCGTTGACTCTCTTGACTGATCAAACGTATTTGGTTATGAAGGCAGATACCCATCTTTATATTAATCACACTATATTTTTCACACTGCTCTGTCCTTGCTGAATATTTTTTATATTACTCTTTATAATCACCCAAATAGTTTCCCATTGTGGGCATAATATCTATTGATAGTACATTTGAAGGACCTATTGTCCTGAATTTTACTCAACTTCATATTGCACCACAGCAAATGATTTGAACCAGATTGGAAAGAAACATGGTGACTTCATACAGTTTTCTCTGTCAAAATCTCTCGGTTCCAAGTGTAAGAAGTTCACGAGAAATGAAAAAGATACAATTAGGTAGTTAGACATCTATTTGCAATGCAATAAAGGCAGAATGTTTCTAGAAAAATCAATTCCATATTATATGTGCCTATGGGTCATGTAATTTTCTATTAAATCACACTCTTTGACAGGGACATCCTTTAATATGGAATGCTTATACAGGGATCAACCACAGGAAAAATGTGACTTTTAGATATATGTTATCTTAGTTGTTTTAGGTATTGAAATTATAACTTTTAGTAACCATAATTTTATTAGGCTTTCATTTTTAACTTGGTGAAATTGGACACAATATACCATTAATCGAAAGATATGACATTATGGAGTAATCAAATGTTGAGAAGCTATATTAAGCTTTCTATCTAGTATGAATTATATCTGTAAAATGATATTGTGGCCATTTAGAACCACCAAGCAGAACTCATAAATTATGCCTGAAATGGGTAATTCTGAACAATGAAGTAAAATGGAGCAATAAAATATAAATTGAATGATTGACAAAAAATCAATGAAGAACTGACTTGGCCATTTGGCCACATGCTAAAAAATTATAAATTTTGGTAGAATGCATTCAATGTTAATTTTATGTACTCCACAGATTATGCACAATTTACTTAATAAAATTGACTCTGCATACATTTCCACAAAATATGATATTTGTTGAGCTAGAAAGGAAATACTTTCTCTACTTTAGGGTGAGATGGGGATGTATACAAATGGTGCCAAGTGTTGACACTGATGGAAACAAGAGATGCACATGTCATGTAGATGTGATCAGTTCCACAGTTTAGAAATTAAACACAATCTCTCTAAAGTCTCAGTCTATGAAGAATGCGTCTCAAATTTGGGGTCCAAATACTATTGTGTCATTTAGCTTCTTATTAAGTAATGAATTGTAAATTATTGGTTAGATGTGAGGGTGTTCCACAATAACATAAAATTTCACTTTAACACACAGTCCACTCACACACACTGACATTTAACCACAAAGGTAATGACCTAGATGAAAAATTTAAGAAATGACAAAACACATACATAAATTCTCTTTATTAATATTCTCTTCCTTTAATTATCTAGTAATGCACAGAGAAAAATTAAGTGTCAGCATCATGTGCTAGCCATTTTAGTGTTTTAATTGACATTTCATAAGTTATGACAAATTGAAAAGAATAAATTAGTGTTAATCATTTTAATGTCAAGGATTGATGATTTTTAAAATAAATCTTGAAAAACTTTCACTAAAATAATGTTTAGTTCTTTTCCATATATTAATTTAAGAAAATATATTATCTATCTCCTTTTTCTTTAAAAAAAAACATAATTGTTAGTGAAGGCAATATACCAGAAATGTTTCTGTTAATAGGAATAAGTCAATGCTGCTAATTTCATGGTGTGGAACTAACAGAAAATAACAACAATAAATGACATAATATGTAAGATGCATAGTGGCTTGGCACAAAAACAAAACAAAACAAAAAAAAGATGGTGAATTTGCTACCCACGAGAAGTATCCCCTTGCAGGAAGATTATTGGATATAGAAAAGCCAAACAAGCAATTGATTAAATCAACTCCAAAGGTGTTGATAAGCTCAAGGTGTCTAAGCAAGTTAAAATCAACCAAATACAGAGGGATACTGATGTATTGCTTATAGCCCGAGTAGAGACAGATGGAATAGTTCATTCTAGGCCAAACTATTTAATAAAGTATTTATATCAATCATCTCCAAAGTGCTCTCTGGAAGATAAATAGAGTGGGTAAGATCTTTCACCCTTCGTGTTTAACGGTAATCCCTCAGGGTTGTGGAGGGATCTATCCTGTACAGAAGTCCCACGGGAGTGGCAAAGGCTCTCTAGGAGCATAAGCATACTCTACCCTTTAAAAAGTATGATTTCTATGGTTGTGATAAGGGCATCTGTTGATTTCCAGACTCACGGGGAATCAGCTCCGTCTCTGATCTCACTCCAAAGCCTGGAACACAATCTAAAATGACAGTGACAGGATTGCTTCAGAGTGCTTCCCAGTGGTTGTTCAGTCCAATCAGAAAGGAGGTTCGCAGAAGCTGTTGCGTTCAAGGAACCAGTGAACTATCCTGATGGTTAGCACATAAGAGGTTCTATTGGAAAATGAATGTCATTTATGTGTTGTTTCCATGAGTTGCAGAAAAAGGCTTTTAGGATAGAGGGACCACTGTGAATATGCAGCTACATCTTTATTGACAAGGCCCTGCTGCCCAGGAGCAGCTTGAGTACCCACTTATTGGCAACATTCAAATTCTCAATCCAGGCCATTTGAAATCACATGTCAACTGAGATCAAAAGCATGTTGGTAATTCTATTTTAATTCTACCTTGATTTCCCAAGGTTGTCTGTACCACACCACAGTCTTTTGGTCCCTAACTGGCACAAAACACTGTGCAGATTCGGACTGCAATCTACAAGCTTGTAACTCTATATCATTATAATGCGATAGCTTGCTACCAGACCGCCTTGTTGATGACTACAGACTGCATCTTTGGTTATGATTCTAGCACAGTTTAGTTTATTTCCGGTGCTTCTGAATAGGAGGGTTAAGAAACTCATGTTGCTTTAGTGTGAATACTTGTATCAACATCACACTTCTCTTCTGTGTCTTTAAAGGAATCATAAAACCATAAATTATCTAATGTCTTTCTTTTTCTGTCTCCAAATATGACCAGCGAAATCATTCCATATAAATGTAAATATGTTCTTAAAAGGCCTTCAATTAGGCCATTCCATCCCAAGCAAGGACAGACTTATGGACTAGAAACATAGTAAATATTGAGTGATGAACTGAAGCCATTCATAAGCAACAAACTTCGACATCAGGAAATGTTTCTCCATTGCTACTTGAGGTCCTTCCTATTTTATTTCCTCTTATTATGATCTCAGTAAATGCAGAGAATACCTAGTGATCAATCTTTGTACTATATCTGTTCCTTACACGAAGACTATTATTAAATTTCCTTCATGATCCACAAACCCACTTAGCCTTCTCTTCTGTAGGCTAAATAATTCATCTCCCTTTTCTACTCGAGTCTTGTCTGAGAATTTTGCATTAAGCAGTAGAAAAAAAATGCTGAAGCCACGGGGTAATTTTTTTTAACCCAACATTACTTAATTATGTTAAGAGTAATAAGTAAACAGCAATGGTGTGTGGAGATACCATCCGCAATATGGATAAGTAATGGGAACTGCCTAAGAAATCACGAATGTCTGGATCATTTTATAATTTGATGTTTCTATAAGGTATAATGTGTAGGCATCTTCGATGCTCCATAAGAAAAAATAAAAGAGCTGCATGCCTACCCTCTATTCCTTGATTATATGGATCCCTGTTTCACAGGTCCTCTGAATCACTGAAACTGTTCTGTGCATTACTCACTAACTTTATTTTACAAAATGAAAAGTATTTGGAATCTTCCCTGTACTCTTGGATGAACACTAGAAAGAAGAAAAATGGTTCATATATTTCTGGTGGTTTCAAACCAGCAGCAACAAAAAGTCTTGAATTCCATTTAAAGAAGTTAAATGCAGAGAGTGTGAGCTATTTATCAGCCTGGCACTCACTTTCAAAGAAGCAAGACATACACACTTCTTAAGTTGTGAAAGGAAAAAAAAATACTTGCTGCAGAACTTTGCCTATCATTTGCATCCCAAGTAATACAGCAGAAGGGTCTTAAATTGGTTTCTGTCATCACACAATGGACTAAGAGAAATTAAACATGTTCATACTAGAGAGAGAGCAAACTGTTAGGCATTGCTGGTCAAATTCCAAGATTAATGTGGAATACTAGACAGCTACAGCTTGACTTGCCTTGTTTATGTGAGTGCGTGACAATGGGTGACGTGTTCATGGTAGAACTTCAATAGACGGTCTCTCAAATTCTAAGGCTTTTAATCATTAGTGCTCCCAAGTGATTGATGCACTTCTAAATAGCTCCATTCGATGCAGTGTATGAGGAACAGCGGTGCCCTATCCTGAGTATGTACCAATCTCTTGCCTCCAATCTAGGAAAGATCATTGAGAAAACCTCCTTATTACAGGCTTGTGATAGAACCTGTCACCTCCTTGACCTATATGCTAATAGCATTCTGTTGACCCAAGTGGATGGCAGACACCTAAAGCTTATTTTTTCCCCTCATGTAAAGCTTTATAAGAGTTCAGTTCCACTAAAGGTTTAAGGAAAGGAGATGGGGTGCCGTTCAAATTTTGTAACGTTGTTATTAGTGAAGCAAAGTGGATAACTGGATTTCTGCAGAGTATGTTTCCCCCGGGGAATGCACTCACTCTGCTTAATCAACTGGCAAACAAGACACCTAGGGTTATCTCTTTACCAACCTATTGCCCCATCAATAATGTAGGCCATCATTAAGAAGTCATTTCTCCCTCTGGGCTGAATTTTGAGAGGTCCCTCATCTTGGGGAAATGGGAGTTATGGTGTAGAGACTATGCATCACACTGTAATCTCACAGGCACGCTGTGCTTCTCACCAAGACAGTCCGTGAAGAGGTGTTCCAAGGCATGCACCAGTGAATCACAAAATATACAGGCTCAGAACACCAAACTCATTTCATCAGGACCTATCAAGATTAAGATTATAACCATGCTTCGGGGCATAAGCAGATCACCAGCTGAGCCTCAGATGGACATTTTTGCTCCCATGACAAGACTTCCCAGGGGTCAACTGCACTTCTGGAAGGTTTCAATTTTGCAAATATTTTATTACTCTTTCCAAATGTCTTTCTTATCTCTTTCTTCATGTTATAAAGTACACAGATCATCAAGCAATGCTAATTATAAACAATTACAACCTGAACCTTGATTTTTCTCTTCTTAAATTACTGTTGTCTCTCTTTCCAAATAGTAATCTTTTTGTTTTACTAAAAATTTATATGATAACTCCATATTAAGACTGATTGTTATTTAAAAAAAGATTGTTATTTATTAATACAGCACTTGTTTGAACTACACACCAGAAGATACTGTATTAGAACAATTAGATTCTATTTTCAGATAGTGTCCTTCTGACTGCCAGATCACGTAGTTGTTTTCCGATGGCTCTAGTCACTCATCTGCTCAGCATCTCAGAGGACACAAGAGGGATGTCCCTCACTCCCCCTGCTAATGGCACATACCTTACAGTATCAGATAAGATGTCTATGAAATTATACCCTTCCAACAGTCCATTACCCTATACTATAGGTGTATAGAGGTGAAGAAATGGAGCTTCCATCTCCTTAGAGAGGGAGACAGTAGGAAGAAGAAACGTGACATACTGGTTAGGTTTTTGTCAACTTAGTATAAACTGGGTCATCGTAGTTCCACTAAACTGGCCTGTAGGCAAGTCTGTGTGGTATTTTCTTGAGCAATGATTGATGTGCGAGACGGAGGCTGATGTGAACCCTGCCACCCCTTGGCTGGGTCCTGCACTGTATAATAAGGGATACGGAACAGCCCATGGGAAACAATGCAGGAAGCATCATTTATCCATGGGCTCTGTTCCTGCTTTTTTTTGGGGCGGGGTCTCTTTCATTTCTATCTTGACTTTCCCCAATGATGGGATGTGACAAGGAAGTGTAAGTACGATAGTCCTTTGTGGCTGGTCATGGTCTGTGTAACAGCCATGGAAAGCAACCGAAGACACGTGCACATTAGAGGCATGCCTCATTGCTGTTGTGTTAACAGGCTCTCTCGGCAACTTTCGCCCATCACTTCTTCTTTTTGACTATAGATTCTTTTATCTCAGTTAATAACCCACAGATGCTTAAAGAAAGTGAGATCCAATCCTAAGTAGTGACTTCGGACACCCTCACCATTGACACTCTCAGTGAAAAAGCATAGCCTTTAGATTTTTATTTTTACTCTGCAGAGTATATCATCTACACCATCACAGCCTGCCTTTGAATTTTGATGAGGCTTAGAAATTACTGAGACTGGCAGAGCTAATGATTTATCAACAGAGTTAATCTTTTGGGGCAGTAAAGCAGTGACCCAGACTACCTGAGTTCAAAACCTACCTCTACCACATAATTAGGCAATTAGTTAACTTCTCTCCGCTTCAGTTCCCAGCCTGCGTCCAGCTGCACCGGGAGTGATCCACCGGGCAAGTGAAAGGGTGACGTCATGCTGCATACAGTCAATGTTCAATAAACATGGAATAAACAGGTGTGAAGTGCACAGGTGTTATGCCTGGCCCACCATGCTTACTCATTCTCTTGCACTGTCAGTGCTTTAGAGTGGAAATATCGGCCTTGTTTTACAATAGCACCAATGGAAGCTCACTCCTCTTAACAAATGTTATCTTAGCCTGTAGTTTCACTATGCCTCTGAGAAATCTTGGAATTTCAAACTAGGAAGAAACCATCAGGTTACAGAAGGCTAATTTAGTCAAAATCAATTGACATACTTATCGATTTGCTTAATGACATATTCACCTAAAATGCTCATTTATCAAATACATTTTCCAGCCATGCTAGGATAGCATAGTGTTAACATGAGGGGTTTTTAAAAAAACGTTCATAGTGTCTGCTTTGCCTACTTTTGAGGCTTTCAGGGTGTCCCACCCAACTAAGATTAACTGTTATAGAGTGAATTTTAAAATCTGAAACGATTTGCCTAAAAAAATTAGTATGGAACTATAGTGTATATGAAATGATACACTTCTGATAAATTTTATTAGTAATATGAATATTTATTAGGCTAATGGGTGTTTCAGGGGATTGGACGTTAGAAGAGTTGGTTTTAAACAAGCTGACCCTAAAGTCTCTTAAAGATTTGGATGTGAAAGTAGCACCGTTAATTTGAACTGACGTCATTTTGATGAGTTGTCTTTGTGATGAAACTCAGCTGTGCCTCGGTCTACTGTTCTATTCCCCGTGACGACTTTTAGCTTCAAATCTGTGACAGACTTCCAGACTTGGAGCCTGCGTGCCCACCTTGGCTGACCCTGAGCCATGTGGCAAGAGCCTTTTTTCCCCCTGCACCAACCTGACAAGACCATAGAAATCTGCTTCAACCTGGCTTTGAACTCAAATGGATATGCTCTATTTAATATCTTGGCTTCTTTCCATTTTTTATCCGTTTTGGTAATGTACATTTCAAACACAGTCTCCTGTGATAAAGAGTACTTTTAGCATCAGTTGCTCGGAACATAGGAAAGAGAATTAAGATATGGACATGTAAAGAAGTGGCCGGTGAAAAGAAAATACATGAGAATTCACAGACCTATAGGAAGGAGTCAATTGCCTCTTTTCTAAAATGGCGGCGAACATATGAGACCTTATTTTAAAATCAGTTTGTTTTCATTGACTCCTGCTCTTCCACAGGAAAAAAAAAAACAATTCTCTCCTGTTTCTACTCAATAAAACTCATCTCCAATTTTACGAAGTTGAGGGGTTCTTGTTTTAATAAGACTGTTTGGCTTTCCTGGCTTTAAGAAGCCGTCCAGAGTTTGTTTAAAGTTCTGTCTGACTAAGAGATGATGTGTGCACATTGGTCCCATTGTGGTGTAACTAGTAGTGTGGAAACTGTCATCTGCCAAAGTAATGGTGGTCATACCTCACTGCCACTCCAACTGCTCACAGTCCGGCTCAGCCTGCCACCCTGAGCTACAGCCAGCTGTCAGGACTGTCACAGCTGCCATCTTATTTACTGCCATAAGCTTTCTTGGCATTGTGGACCCAGACACTGCTGAGACGGCGCCTGTCATTGGCTGTAAATGGTGCAGGGACAAGAGCCTCGGAGGAACCCTGGGAAGGTGCAACATGTTCCAGCCACCTGACAGTGGAAGCAGCCGGTTCTGAGTCCCTGAGCTCGTTCCTTGTTGACTGATAAGATTGGACAAGGCACAGTAGGCCCTCCACAACTCCTATTCATAGCGGTTTTAATTGAATGTGTCACTGGCAAGGCACAATCGCTTGGGCTGTGCCATCTATTCCAAATAAAACAATTGTTTTAAAGTAATTGGTCGGACAAGAAGGCTGGCAGCCATTGAGGATAAGATGCATGTGTTGCTATGAGAAGAGACAGAAAACATGTTCCCTGTAATTGCCATAGCTGGGCTTTTAAACTTTTCCCTTTATTCCACATGAAACACATCCTTTCAAAACCTCTGATTTGAATAAACATTGGGCAATTCTAGGGACACCACTTTGCTTTTTGTGCCTTTTATGCATGTAAGAGGCTCTTTCTCAACTTGCCTATATTATCCAGCCACAAGAAGTTACAATGAAAAAATAAGTGAGAAGGGCTCGCTTGTCTCTGAGTTTCAGTGTAGCTCTCATGGTTAGCAAGTGCCAATAGGAAGGTTGCAATTACGCAAGGTCAGACAGAAGGTCAATTACATCACCTAGTTAGGATATCCAGACCGGAATTTCCACAGTGTATAAGTGGCTTCTCAGGAGGGTCGCTATGTACGCAAGAGCCAAAAGCATCAGTGTTCTCCATTTATCACACCTGCACAAAGGACTATATGGTAGATGGTTCACTCCGGCTCACAGTCTTTGTGTATCTAGAGAAGAACATGTCCCTTTTTATGCAAGAAACAGCTGTCATTGTAATGATGCTTTATAAATAATTTAGTAAGTATAATACTGTAGTGTTGTATTTTAAATCATAATTTAATACAAAAGCAACATTCTTACTCTAGGTCATGACTGGCTCTGTCTTTGACTTTCATCGTATTTTTCCACACAGAATATATTTTTTCCTATGAAGTTACCACTAGTATGAAAGCTCAAATTAACTCCCCTAATTTATGAACTGGAGTTTCTCCTATGACTTACCAGGTACATCAAGCTACTGTAGAGGTTAAACTTGTATGTTTAATAATGATATCTCTGAGTTTGAAACCTAGATTGTGACATATAATCACTGAAAACTTAAAAGCATTACTTATTTTTTTGTGTGGCTCAGTTTCTTACCCTGAGTAAAGGCGTCTGTCCATTCATTTCTGCATCTGCTTGGTAAGTATTCCATGTCCCCTGACTCAGGAATATATAACAAGGAACTAGCTAAATATAAATCTAGGGAAAACTCAGCTAACAAATAAATAGCATATATTTTTGTTAGAAATATTTGTATTGAAAGATGTTTTCTTCAAGGCTGCCAAATAGAAATAGCCAAAACATTATGAATGGTACATTTATATAATTGCTGATTGTTTTGTGGGCCTTCTTGCTGTAAATAGTTTATTGTATATATGTGTAATAATAAAAATGGATCTGTAAAAAATAATAAAAAGAAATATTTGCAATGAGGAATATCAAACGATGGGGGAGAGAGAGATGATGGAGAAGGAAGAAAAATGTTTTAGATGGAACTGTGTGGGAAGCTTTCTTTTTGGAGTTGATATTTAGTCATTTGAAGCTGATTAGGGGAGAAAAGCCCGTGAAGAGAATTTCAGGCGAGGAGAAGAAAAAAAATACCTAAGTCTCAACTAACAGAAGTATGTCTCTGTGCATTCAAGGAAGAGCAAAGAGATATTATAAGAGGCATGGAAGAGACACAGAGGAAACTGACAAGTAACAGTCCATTAGGTTAGCCTTGCTGACCATAGAAAGTGTGCAATGGGAACCCACTATTTCCTGTGGGTCCAGCAGACCATCACTCCCAACACTGTAAGAAGAGTAGACTGTGAGAAACAAGGCAGGAAAGGGAAGGCAGTTCTCTTGCAGCCATCATAAAAACCTGGAAGAGAAGACAACTTTGACAACAGCTGCTGCTGTGAAGGTGGTGAGAGGTGATCACATTATTTGATGATGAATCGAATGCAGAGTGGAAAGGAAGGGCTTTTCAAGTGTGATGACATTTGCCCACAGCTTATAGGTGAAAAGTGATGTGCTGACTGCCAAGCTAGGACACATTAGGGGAGTGGATAGCTGCCAAGCTAGGACACATTAGAAGAGGATATAATTTAGAGGTATTAAAAATATCTATTTTTTTGAGTGGGATCCCTGGGCCCAAATCTGCCTATTATAATGTTCTACTTGTAGGTTTCTGGGACCCTCTGGATCCTTCTACTTTGCTATTCTCCCATGCTTCTCTCATCTAGAGTCCCAATAGGATGTCCTCCCCTCTGTCCCAGTTTCCTGGTAAGTGAAGGCCAGCCAAGGACAATATAGGCGATAAACTTTAAACCCCTACCCAAATATAGCCAATGGTCAGAACAGTCTCCACACTTGAGTGGAGAGTGGGATATGACTTTCTCACGTACTCTGGTGCCTCACATTTGATCATGTCCCCTGGAGGGGGAGACTTGGCGGCACTCAGAGGAAGGACAGCAGGTTACCAAGAAGAGACTTGATACCCTATGAGCATATACAAGGGGAGGAAATCCCCCTCAGGAACAGTCATAGGGGAGGGGAGTAGGGGGAAAAGGGGAGGGAGGGAAGAATGGGAGGACACAAGGGATGGGATAACCATTGAGATGTAACAAGAATAAATTAATAATAAAAATTTTTTTAAAAACAAGTAAAAAAAATATCTATTTTTTATGTTACTTGTGAAAATGTAGCCTGTCATTGGTGTCTGGTCCATGATAACTTTTCAATACACTTTACATATTTATGACTATTACCATCACCATTGTGAATAAGAATCAAGTTCTGGAATTTTTATTTCCTAAATCAGTCTCATGAGCATACTTTGCTCTCCACACCTACAGCAGTCTGTTACTTCAAGCTCCACAGCCTTTTATTTGCATCCTTGGAATGGTGGTCTGGCTGAAGTCTCTAGCTTTCAGCTAAAGCATATTTAGTAGGTTTCCTTCCTGACCTGCAACCATGATTACCCTCCTCCGAAGCTTAAGCATTTGCTTGCCTCAGAGGCTCTTTGGACTCCAGAGAATGCGGTCTGACTCTGGAGTGAGCCGTTCATTCGATAACTCTTTCTCAACTCAACCCTTTTACTGTTTTCCAAGTTCCCAAAACTAAATTCCTTTAAATTTATAAATAAGTTGTCTCCCTGAATTTTCACAAATCATTTCCCTTGGCTAGAAGATCATTTTACCTCACAGTGCTGCTTATAAAATTGCACTCCTTGATTTAAGTCCTAATGAGGACCCACCTTTTCCATTGAAGCATTTTATAAACCTTGATGAACTGTAAACTCTGATGGTGTCCCATGCTATACACTTGGCGATTTCACTGTGGGCAGCACATTTCTTCATACACAGAGATGCTACTCTACTGCACACCTCTGGAAAGCGAGGCAGTGCCTTCTTTATCTCTGAATATGAATATAGCAGTTAATGGAACTTTTTATATTATACTATATATCATACTATTCCTTTTCACTATTACTAGGATCCAGATATCAGAGACAGAGACTGGAGTTTATTAGTCTGCCTTCTATATTATACCACAGTATGCTATACCATGCATATGACACATCAGAGCATCATACGTTCTTTTCATAGTTGCTTAAAGTAGGTTTTAAGGGATTTAACTGACTGCACTTATTCATTGGAGCTTTCAAATTCAAACTACTTGAAAACCTCATTCTTGTCTCAGACCATAAATCTACCACGTACTATTTATGAATCATCTCTTCCTTAAAGTTCTACTATTTGTTGGTATTTAAACTTAAAATCTCAAACTAAAAATTTTATTTTGGTCTCTAAATATGCAAGTTCTAATTAATTTACTATAACTGCATTTATGGATTTTTTTAAGAGATTGTGGTATTTTTTAATTAAAAATATTTTTAAATAAAATATAATCTCATCACTTCTCTCCTTTCCTTTCTTCCCTCTCATCTTTCTCATTTTTCCATTTAACATTTGCTTCTGAAAGTTCTATTATTTCATTTTTGCATCTGTCAATGATATGCTGCAATTCTGACCCTGGTACACAACATGTGACAATCAAATCCATAACCAATCCTGTTGATGGTTAAATCCAGTGTTTATTTAATTTTATACCATGCTTAGTTTTCACTCTTAACACAATATATTTTAAGACAGAGATTTTAAGAATATCTCTTCATTTGGCACTGATTAAAAATCAAAATGAGAAGACATGAAGTGTGCTTCTGATTCCATATGAAGTCAATGCCCTGGCTGCTTCTCACACACCGCCTATGCAGAACCTCCTCTATTATTATTTTTTTTTTTTTTTTGGTCAGTGAAAATTTAAAAATAAAATCCCAGGACAAAGGGCATTTTAAACAAATTAAAAACTGTCACAACTGCTTTAGGCAACCTGGGAGACATATAGGAAATTTACAGCCCATCATGTTATTTTTTTCCTTAGCATAGCCACTGGCAAATGGTCAGCCTGTCATAAGAGTCCAATTAAATTATATAGCACTGCAAGCTTTCATGGCTCCAATGTCAATAATGGGGCTCCTTCAGATGGCCCCTTGATATCTACTCCTGGGTATTTTAATTTCCTGACAAATCTATCATCAAAATTTACCATCAAGAATAGTCCGTCTCAGAGCTGTGATAAAACAGTACAACTTCTGGTACGTCCCTTAACTATGTAACAAAGGACACTCATTCTAAGCCTTCTTGTGGCTCAATACTATTATACCTTTCCCTGTGTCTGTACATCTGCATGCTATAATATTGAAATTTAGTCACCGATTTGATAAACTTATGGTGTCTGAATATATGATATTTTAAAAGAATGTTTCCAACTCTTCAACACCTCCATGCTCTCTGCATTGGCACTTATGCTGTGAGTAATATCTTCTACTTACTTTGATGATCTAAACCCACGTTATTCATCCCCACTGAAAAGTCCTAAGGACTATCAAGGACGAATGAGGATGAGGTAGGAAAATATTCAGACAGAAGAGGTCAAAAGTGACAATTTAGATCGTCACTGATTTTGTGACATTTCATGAGCTGTATAGATGTCCTTAGAATTTGAGAGGATTGAACTGTAGGTACTTAGGGTCTGTGGGAAGCAAGGGATTTGTGATTTTGAATTGTTAACAATTTGTATTTGATTGATCATTGTAGAAGCTAAACCATGCAATAAATCACTTATGACAACCTAGCTGTTTTTTTTTCTTTTCTTTTCTTTTCTTTTTTTGAAACAGCAATGCCTTCCAGGTATTAGAGGAAGGTTCTCTGTGCATTTTTCCAAGAGTGATGAACCACTTTGCAGAAGATCAGATGATCTCTGGACTAGATGGAATGTAAGAACTGCTAGGTAGCAAGGTAAGGCAGTGCACATGTGATAGCACAGGCTGAATTGTGTCCCTCCAAAATATGTGCTGATAAAAACAGAACAGGTTTTCATATGGGAGAAAGGAAAACAGGAAAAAATGGGGCAGTTGGAAATAGGGAATGCTGTGGCCAAGGGTGATAAATATGAAAGAGGTAACTATCAAATAGCAGTACACTAACATATAGTACCTCAGAGTGTGAGTGCATCTGCCAGAGTTTATAGGTAATTACAAGAAGAGAAAGCCATGGCACAGTCCTCTAATCTCAGCACTCTGTGAGTTCGAGATCTGCCTGATCTACAAATCAAATCCAGGACAGCCAAGGCTACACAGAAAAACCCTATCTCAAAAACAGTCTTTAAGGAAAGGGAAATGATATGCATATTTACACACACACACACACACACACACACACACACACACACACACACACACACACACACACCAGCCTTCAGAAGAAAGACTACAAGACAATGGTAGCTGAGTGTAAGTAAAGAAAAGAAGCCTCAAAAGATACTAACCAGCCTAAACTTTAAAGCTGGACTTCTAGCCTCCATAATTGTAAGAAATTACTTGGCATCCTTATGCATCTAATATAGTAGCAAAACCCAAATGCGTTATAAATCAATGTCATCCAGCACAGAAGTACCAATGTTAACATATTGCACAAAGTTGTTCTACTGTATTCCTATAACCAGGAAGAAAAAGAAGAAGAGCTTTTTGAAACCCATGTCAAAGGAGCATATGGATTTGGACACTGTATAAGACATGAGTCCCATATGCATTCTGTCCTGTAGAAATCAGGGGAGATTAAGCAGTGAATGGATTTAAAATAAGCCAAGGTGCTGCGTTGTAGTAGGAAGGTTGTTCATGAAGAGCAAGTATTACCTAAACATGAGCTGAACAAGACAGACACCAACAGACATGCCTAAGTGGCTGGGGCGGGGGTGGGGGTGGGGGCAGAAGCCCATAACACCTTAACCCTACAGACACACAGAGACACAGACACAGACATAGACACACACACACACACACACACACACACACACACACACACACACACACACAACTACAGGCAACTAAGGAGTGCTGATAATGGGAGAAATCCTCTTCCCCAGGGAAGAATTCATGAATTGGTTATTCATACAAAATAGTTAGCTCTGAAAATATACAAATATCACTATATCACACTGTTACTACATTAATAGGAGCTGAGCAGGGTGTACTTATTATTAAATGAATATGTATATATCAGCATTTAATGAAAAAAGAGGCCATGAATTTGAAAGAGAGCAAGGAGAATGTGTTGGCTAGTTTTATGTCAACTTGGCACAAACTGGAGTTATCTGAAATAGGGAACCTCAATTGGGAAAATGCCTCCATAAAATCAGGTTTATGTCATTTTCATAATTTGCGATTGATGGGGGAGCATCCAGCCCATTGTGGGTGGTACAATTTCTGGGCTTATGGTTCTGGGTTCTATAAGAAAGCAGGCTAAGTTAGACATGACAAGCAAGCAAAACCCCTCCATGGCCCTCTACATCAGCTTTTGCCTCCAGTTTCCTGCCCTGTTTGAGTTTCTCAAAGTCCCAGCTTCCCTCAATGATGGAATGAGATATGAAACTAAATAAGCCCTTTCCTACCCGATCTGTTTTGCATCATGGTGTTTCGTCACAGCAATGGTAACCCTAACTAAGACAGAGAGGTATATAGAAATGTTTAGAGGAGGAAAGTAAAGATGGAAATGATGTAAACAGATTTTAAGTGATTTAAATTTAAAATTAACAATTTCCAAAACCCAGAGACATTAAAGAGAAAGCCCTTTTTACATGGCCTGAAAGTAAGACAGTCAGGATTTGAGTCAAAAAAGAGAGGGTCCACTAAGGCTTGTGAAGAACCAAACACTTTCTCACTGGCTGAGACTTAAAGCA
Source organism: Acomys minous (assembly GCF_964271855.1). Taxonomy (NCBI): domain Eukaryota; kingdom Metazoa; phylum Chordata; class Mammalia; order Rodentia; family Muridae; genus Acomys; species Acomys minous. The sequence goes on along the minus strand of NC_140496.1, from coordinate 94,409,490 downwards.
GGGCTTCTGGTTTGATTACCAGGGAGACAAGAATGGAGAGTTGATGTCACCTATGTCAGGAAAAGGAAGGAAATCCCATAACCCTGAGGTAGCACAAGCCTTAACTTCCTTCTATATTATGTGCACCTGGGTTGTTCATCAGCTATTTTATCCAAATGTCCACAGATAAAAGGCAACAGGCTGTTAAGAGAACTGATGGCCAGGTAAGGGGGGCTTGAGCAAGTGCATAGATTTAGTAAGGATAAGGATTCTGTGGACTCTGCACCTGGGGGTATTTAAATACATCTGGTTAATTAAGAAAACTCAGATGCTAATGAAATGAGAATGTGTACGGGAGAATACAAGGCAAGCTTCTTTCTCCCACTATTGATTCATTGGGTGTTGGAGATATGCAAGAGGAGGAACAGTGTGGGGAGGGAGAATATTTTCAAAGATAAGGTTCAAATAAGCAAGATGTAAGAGAAGATGATAAGAAATGAAGGAACAAACATACATTTAGAAAACTGAATCAACAAATTTGTGTTACCCTTTTATAATTGATTTAGTTTTGCACAGGCTTCAGTTAAAATTTTGAAAATGGTAAAAAACTATAGAATTTGGGGACTGGGGAGATGGCCCAGTGGTCCAGAACACTTACTATTTTTCTACATGATTGTGTTCTATCCCCAGTGTCTACATGATGTCTCACAGTCATCAATAATAACTCTAGTTCTAGATCTCATGTCCTCTGGCCTCCATTGGAATGAGACATACATATGATGCACAGACAAAACATCCACGCTTATAAAAATAAAAATAATTTTTAAAAATTTAGTATTTTAAGAAATAATTCATTATTTATAGGATATATACATAAATATGTATAAATATTCCCATATATTATATACATATATTCCTATTTATATCCATATATATCCATATATATATATATATATATATGTAAAGTAGAAAGATAGACTAAAAATAAGCATGAAGAAGATTAAAGAATGTTATTTTATGAGTTAATTGAGGCTTTAAATGTGCTTTTCTAAATAAAGTATGGTTTGGATTGACAGCCAAAAAAAAAAAAAAGCAAGCATTAAGATGACAACTGACTAGGCAAGATGGAACCACTGATGCAACAGTGGTAGGAATGTTATGTGACTAACCAACTATTTTATAATTAGATTTGGGGCCTTTAACACAAGATGTAACTAGTGCCTAGCACCCTTAACTGAGCCAAGAACTGTTAGCTTCTTAGGCAATAGACTCTAGCACTGAATCTACTATAATGCTGCTAAATGGACAAAGTAATATATTGGCCACCAAGTACTCATTTTTATACTCATAACTTAGGGAGGCTGTCAACCATCATCAGAGAAGTTTATTTTTGCAGTAGACAACAGTTAGTATGGCCCACAGCTGGTCAACACACAGAGAATAAGGGAGTGTGAAATGCTCATTCCTGAGCAGACATCTGTATAACGCCTACCTCCTTTTCCCAAACAGTGGGAATATTATGAAACAGTGTTAGTAGAGACCATTAGGAAGTCGAAAATTACCTAAATATAGCCAATATGAAAACACTGCAATAAAACAGTGTCCTTCAGGCATGTCGGGAACAACGCATATAGAAATTCATAGTGGCTATGACTACATTCACAAGTCCTGCACAGGATGAAGGCAACAAAAATTCCAGCATGGATGAGGGAGAGGCTCACCAAGTCTCACCCTCAAGCGAAGGATTGCCTGTTGGAAAATTTTGGCTGCTGGAGTAAGAATGTCAGCTTTGTTCATGGACATGGCAGCTTAAACACTACCCATGCTGCAATTGTTGGACTCTACAGCTATGCGCAACCTGCCAGCACCAAGTAGACCCAGTGGCTTTAAGAGAGAAGAATACATAACATTAGGAGGGAATAGTGGTTTGTGGGCATAAGAGAAGCAAATGGTTATGGATTTGAAAATACGCCCTATGCATGTATGAGATACTCAATAAAAGTATAAATCTAAAAAGCCTTTTGAGAAAAATAACATGTATGAATGAGATGGTTTGAGACTACAGAGAATTTTAAAGCATCAACACTTGCCAGGAAGAAAACCGTGAAGCCAAGATAGACGTTAGCACATGGGCATTCACAAAGAGCATGAAGAGGAGCCCCTGGGGTTTGGCATTCTGTGGCAAGGAAGAAAAGGATGGAACATAGGTGGGACACAAGCTACAAGCTTTTGTCTATAAAGCACAGCTTGACCCCAGCTGAAATTCTGAAGCTAAGGTGAACGTTCAGACCTACAGCAGCAGGATTGCGTCTTTGTAGTGTTTGTACACTACCGTCCACTAAGAAAAGATTCTCTCTAGCAAGGCGGTGGACAGTTTTCTTACCTCTGACACCTAACTACCAGCTGGAAGATTGACTATTTGGGTCCTGAAAAAATATAGCCATCATGATAGTAGTTCCTATTGTACATTCATTGTATCTCCCAGATCCAGCATTTTTGGTGTTAATGTTTTAGAATAGATTTTTCTTAACAGACTGTAAAAGGTGAAGAAGAGTGAGCCAAACTGAGGCCCCACTGCTGGCATTGGTTTCAGGAAGTATAAATAATACTTAGGACCTACTTACATCATGCTCTATAGCCTTTTTCCCTTAGCTAGCATTTTAGCAGAACTAGACAGCTTACGTGGTAATATGCCAGTGATGCTGACACATGGGCAATGTGAGCATACCTTCGAAGGTCATATGGTCCCTGTGAGAACTGAGTGAAGTTGTAGCAGTAGGAACCAAACTGAATCACAGGCACAGCAAACACTTTCCTTTCTGACTTCTTGTGAAGAAAAATCAGTCTGATTAAAGAGTTAACTGCTCTTGTTAGGATGGTGACTCCTCTACTGACCATTGGCCTAGAGAGGCTCCAAATCTCAGATGATAGTTACAGTGTACATGGCAGTGATTTCTGTGTGTGCTGTCTTAGTTAAGGTTTCTATTTCTGGCATAAAACACCCAAACAACTTGAGTGAGTATATTTCATATTACAAGCCATAGTCCATCATCCAGGAGAGCCACAACAAGAAATCAAGGCAGGATAAAGAGGCAGAGGCTGATCTAAAAACCAGGAAAGATTGCTGCTTACTGGCTCACTTATACCATCTAGGACCACCAACCCAGGAAGGTACTGCCCACAGTGAGCTTGGCTTCCCATACCAATCACCAATGAAGAAATTGTCCCCATAGACTTGACTACAGGCAATCAGCAATCCTATAGAGCCCTTTTATTTTCAGTTGAGTGCCCCTCTTAACAAATGATTCTAACTTGCATCAAATTGACATAAAACTAACCAGCAAAATTGTGGGTCTTGGTATAAATTCTATTCCTACAATAGAATCTATTCCTAGATTTCTATTTGAAAATCAAAATATTACTCCAAGTTGCATAAAGTTGATGGAATGTGAAATCTCTACTTCCAAGGTGATTGGGTGGAGGGAGCACCTCCAGCTTCAATTCTATATATCTTCCTAGTGGAGATTCAGAATGGTTCACTTTTAAAGACTGCTCAGGGATCATTCACCATGATCGTAAGGTATCATTCTGATACCTTAAACATGATCAACAGACAAGTCAGTCGTGGTTGTCCTTCCACAGTCTCCCCAGAAGCTCCTGGACACTGTGTGGTAAGGTGTGCATGGACAGCAAACTCCTGCTGTGAAAACTTCATGGCATAATGAAATCTTATTTCAACAACCTCCTGATCATCATCTTTTATTGTTTTGCTTATTCATATTAAGTCACACTCTTGGTTATCATCTGTCTTGCTCCTATAGGAGCTATGTTGCATGAACTATGTCCACAATGCACTGTGTGTCAGAAACACACCTTTTTCTCACCACCAATGACCCTGTAGCTAATTACAGCTGTATACATCTGGATTCTCTAAGCTGTTCCTCCACATGTCTCCTCTGTTGTTTGGAAGTTATGCCTAAGCTTAAAGACCAGGGATGGCTCTCTAGAGACTCTTGACTAATGAGGATGTCGACAGGAGCAGAAGAATAAATAGATGACTTGATAGTATACTATACAAAATAATGTGGTTTTGATTTTGGTTCTGGATATAAAATTATTTTAGTTGATTAATGTTATTAAACAAACCAGATCAAATCCTTAGACCTCTGATGAGAGCTACTTTTCTTTAGAATATGAAACTTCTATAGGACACTGTAGAAATAACATGTGTCTTCTATTAAGCTCCAGTTGGAATAGCTAAGAGCCTAAACCTTCAATCATATGAAGGGTTGATAGCACATATACCTGAAAATCAATGCTGTCAATCACTAGAAGCTTAGCAAAGGATATTAGCGGAGACATCTAAATGAGGCGTGAAACTATCAGGTTGGGTACAAAAGGAGAAGGAGGAAGGAAGGCAGGAAGTGTGAAAAAGAAGCACTAAGAGGGGGAAGAGACGGGACTAGAGACAGCAGCAAGGGGTGTCATTTGTCTGTGTTGGGCTTGAAATCAATACAGTATCTCATGTACTGCATTTCCTTTGCTATAATCATCATAAAGCCCAACTCAGGGGACTAGGACGGTGGCAAATATGAAGAGCACAGAATAAATGCAAATTGTACCACACCTTTCCTGAAAACTACAATTCACCAGACTGTTAGGCTAGAAAAGCAGGGCAGAAAAGAAGTCTTATCAGTTTGACAAGCAATTACATAGACTTAACTCCTTTGCCTACTTATCTTGCTTTAGGGCCCTATCTGGGATAACAGAGACCTCGTGGCCAACTTCTCTCTCTCTCTCTCTCTCTCTCTCTCTCTCTCTCTCTCTCTCTCTCTCTCTCTCTCTCTCTCTCACACACACACACACACACACACACACACATACACACAGCTGAATCAATTTTAGAACACCTAAAACTTATTATAAGGTAATTAACTACTATCACAAATAGTACTTTATTCATTGATATGTGAAAGAGGTTGAACAATTGCAGTTGGAATGAGAAACATGGTCTACATTATAATTGCTTTTCATTGTGGGTTATTCTTTCTGTTGAAACCTCAGACCAGGAAACAGTTTGGACAACACTGTAAAATATATTTTGCAAAATATTTATATATTTAATGGTCAATGAGGAAATAAATTTCTTATTCTCATCAAAAGCTCTTTCCTTAGTAAATACCAATGCCCAATTATATTAAGATTGTATTAGTAATTTTTCTGCAAAATGATAATCTTTTGCTTGTTCACTCATTTCAGCCTTGCTCTCTTTCACATGACAGCATTCATGGATGTTTTTCAACAATTTGATTTATTCATGTATTTTGTTTTGTTTAATAGAAATATATATACTGATATTTCATGAACTGAAACTATGTATATTTATGAATGAGAATAGCAAAACGCAAAGTGTAATAGAACCAATTCGTCACTTATCCACCACTCAAAATGAAAAGTCTTTGATAATGTTAAAACTGGAAAAACATTTAACCTTAAAGCCTTTCATAACTCATGTATTCACGCCTTCCTCTGCCCCTCATAACCTTTAGTGCTCTCCTCTTTACGTGTTATGATGTGCCCACATGTATGTTTGGGTTTTATTCTTTATGAGGTTGTCTGGCCTTGCTTAATACTAAAATTTTTAAGTCTGTCCATCTTGTAGTTTTTTTTTCTTTAGGAACTAATAGTATCAACTTTTCATTATCCATTAATCTGTTGATAGAAAATGGGTTGATTCCAATTCTTTGCTATACTCAATAAAACATCAACAAATGTGGGAGTGTAAATATCTCTATGTTTGGTTACATAGTTTTGGAGTATATACTATAGAAAGATAGGATTATCATCATATAGTGTGTCTGTTTTTAAATATTTGCGAAATCCTCCAATTAATTTCCATAATGGCTATATTAGTTTGTTTCCCCACCACCAGTGTATCATGGTTCCTTTCTTTCTGTATCCTTTTCAGCATATGCTGTCAGATTTATTGATGATACCATGATCAGTTAGGAAGTCTCTACACGTAGTTTTAATTAGCACTCCCTGGAGGCTTCAGATTTTGAACAAATTATAAAATAATTAGTGGCCATTTGTGTTTCTTTTCATGAAAACTGTCTATTCAGTTCATTTGCCCCCTTGCTGATTGACAATTTTATTTACTTGCTGTTTAATTTCTATAATTCTTGTTAATTTCAAGGTGTTAGCCCCTTGTCTGCACTATAGTTCATATATATTTTCTCCTGTTATGTGGGATGTCTGTTTACTCTACTGTTCATATTGTTTGCCCTACAGAAGTTTTAACTATCACACAGCCCCATCTGTTAGTATTTGGGGTTAGTCTCTATGATATCAGTGCTCCATACAAAATGTTTTTTCCTAAATTTTTTCCTAAATATGATTAAAATACATATTCTATCTATTATGAAAGAGAGAAATCCATTGTGAAGCTCAAAATGGCTATTCTAACAGTACAGAAGTTCATGGAGATGTGTAGACTGAGACTCTTATTAATTTTGGTGTGATATGATTGTTTTATCTTCAATTTTTCTTATACAGCTTATAATTTTTTGAAGGACAAATTCTTACATTCTTGGTGAATAATGGGCGTTTTACTCTGGAGATCTCAGTTCAAATGCTTGCACGGGTGACAAGGCTTCTAGCAGGCTCTTAGCCTTGGTCTCAAATAACACCAATGTGAATTCTACAATGTAGCATTTGCCCCTCTAAATGGATTCATTGGTAGCTAACAATTCACAGTTAGGACTAGACCCTTATAAATCAGACTGCTACTATGTGAAAATCTTCTCTTAGAAGAAAAGTCATCTATTATTTACTCCCTAATTGACATTTAAAAATTGTATTTTAATCTGCTGCATGTTAACTGCAGTCACTGTAGAGACCCCAGTGCTGTATCTGTAATGCTTTTCCTCCTTCACATATATTCAGTGTCATGAATATCTTTCTTCTGACTGATAATATTCTACCCAAGGATCTGAGATTTAAAAACCCAACTCAGCAATGAATGCTAAAATATGTAAAAATTAAATAATTATACAGTGAGCTGCGTGGGACTTTTTAAATAAGAAGAGCATGATCCTGCTTTGGTATTAACAGAATCATTCATGTCCACTGCAGGGGTGGGAGGAGGGAAGAGTCGGGAGTGGGAGGAGTGAGGAGGGGAAATGTAGTTGGGATGTATCATATGAGAGGAGAATAAATCAAAAGGAAAAACAGCAGCATGCCAACCATGGAGAGAGAGACAGAGAGAGAGCAGCAGAATCAAGCAAGGTGTTCCAGGGTGATAGCCTTGGTAGTGACAGCATGGGACACGTGGTAAAGACTGTGAAAGAGGGTCAGATTTCTTCTGTATCAAAAGGAGAACTTAGTCTCCAGAACATACTAGAAATCAAATTCTATATTACCTCCAAAGGATGACTCACTGCGATCAAATGCAGTTTACAGTTGGTATGTAAGAATGACATACAGATAACGTGGGTTGCATGTTACATTAACAAAAATAAAGTGGAAAGACTCATGTGCCAGCACTAAATGTAGAAAACTATTTGACAAAGTTAACTGTATTTACATAATGAAACTACAATAAGCATTACAAAAGTGTTTATTACTTCACTACTACTTTATTATTATTATACTTCAACCTGAGGAAGGGCACATGTGGTACATCCATAACAAGTGTTGTACTCAATAGTAGAAAGTTGAAAAACTTTGTTTTAAAAACAGAGAAAAGATAATGATGGCCATTCTCAACATTCCTATTTAACAGGTCATTATAATTTCTTTCCACAGTAATCAACAGTTAGGTAAAGATCATAATAAACTCAATAGTGAAGAAATGTGTGAATTGACATTAGCAACATGATGATACAGGAGAGGAGAGAACAATCAGGATTTGACATGAATAAATTATAATACATAAAAAAAGAAAAAAATGCAAAAACTCAACTAACACTATTAGAAGAGAACTGATACATGTATATATTAAAATGATAAAGTATGGAGGCAACACATAAAATTTGGTAGCAGTTTTATACATGGTTCCTTTACTGCATGTTTATCCCACATATCTTTGCCTGTATGGTTTGTCATTCAGTATTAAAGAAAATAAGGAAATCAAAAAGCCTGGGTTAGAGATGATGTGTGAAAGTAAGACTCAGAGATGGCTCCAAATCCCTCATCGGGTTACTTAAAATGACAGCAAACATTTTTTAAAACTACGTGTACAGTATTCTGCCAGCATGTACACCTACATGACAGAAGAGGGCACCAGATGTCATTTTATTTTTTTATTTTTTATTTTATTTTATTTTATTTCTAATTTACTTTTTTAAATTATTAATTTATTCTTGTTACATCTCAATGTTTATCCCATCCCTTGTATCCTCCCATTTTTCCCTCCCTCCCATTTTCCCCTTATTCCCCTTCCCTATGACTGTTCCTGAGGGGGATTACCTCTCCCTGTATATGCTCATAGGGTATCAAGTCTCTTCTTGATAACCTGCTGTCCTTTCTCTGAGTGCCACCAGGTCTCCCCCTCCAGAGGACATGGTCAAATGTGAGGCACCAAAGTTCATGAGAAAGTCATATCCCACTCTCCACTCTACTGTGGAGACTGTTCTGTCCATTGGCTATATTTGGGTACGGGTTTAAAGTTTACCGCCTGTATTGTCCTTGGCTGGCGCCTTAGTTTGAGTGGGACCCCTGGGCCCAAATCTGCCTATCATAATGTTCTACTTGTAGGTTTCTAGGACCCTCTGGATCCTTCTACTTTGCCATTCTCCCATGCTTCTCTCATCCAGAGTCTCAATAGGATGTCCTCCCCTCTGTCCCAGTTTCCTGGTAAGTGAAGGCTTTCATGGGACATGCCCCTTGGGCTAGTATGCAGATATAAGTGAGTATATACCATTTGAGTCTTTCTGCTTCTGGGTTAACTCACTCATTATGATCATTTCTAGCTCAATCCATTTATCCACAAATTTCGAGAATTCCTTGTTTTTAATAGCTGAGTAGTATTCCATAGTGTATATGTACCACAGTTTCTTTATCCATTCTTCTACTGAGGGACACTTGGGCTGTTTCCATGTTCTGGCTATTATGAATAAGGCTGCTATGAACATGGTTGAGCAAATTTTCTTGTTAATCTCATTTTAGATGGTTGTGAGCCACCATGTGGTTTCTCAGAGTTCAACTCGGGACCTTTGGAAGAGCATCCAGTGCTCTTAACCTCTGGAACACCTATCTCTCCAGTCCCTGACAGCAGACACCAAGCATTTAAACAGATCCATGTAAATCAGTTTGGGTCATCCTAATGTCTGGATCAGTAGTTCTCACTTGGGTGTGCAGGACCACCTGGAGCCCTGACAGCAAGCACAGGCACTGCACCAGCATAGGTCTGGAGCTTCAACAAGTTCCAGATGATTCTAGCAGATGCTCTTGTTTAAGTACCACTGGTTTAGATAAATCATCATTTTAGGGATATTGATTAATAGCAAAAATAACTTTTCAACGGAAGTCAGGAAATGTTATTCTATAACTAGGAGCTCTTTCTTTTTTTAATGTGATTAAGCATTTACTGGGTTATAAGCAGTCACTGATTATTAAATGAATGACAAGACAATTGAATGATTATTTATTTTAGTTTCTGACATTTTGTTTTCTGCTTCGATTGAGCTTTAGACTAAATAAATTCTGCATTTTTCCCTTATTATGTTTGACGGCTGCATTAACCTGTGCCTGTTGCCTATAATCAGTCAGGTGAGGATATAATTACTTACTGTTCCCCTACACACAGGAAGCAATATTTGCTAGCATACTGGAACAGCAAGCCCACATTTTCTGCTTTGTTACTCTCACCTTTTTGCTCTTTGGGGTTTTAGATTTCCCATTGTGCCCTCATTCTTCCAACAGTGGAAATTAAGCCACCCACAGAACGCATGCTGTGTTTTCCCATCCTGGTGGAAATGCAACAATGGTCATCCTGGAAGTGGCAAAACAGAGAGCAGGGACAGCCGTGCCTGGATCTGGGACATCCCAGCTGCTGCTGGCTTGGGAACAAGCCCAGCAAGTGCCAAACTCCCCAGAACCCTTGTTTCCTATGCAACTCATTTGTGCACAGCAAGCTCCCTCTGTGTGGCTGAGATGGTGCCTGATGGGATGCAACAGAGGCTTCAGAGGGAAGCAGGGACCAGGGGTGGGGTGGGGTGGGCAGGGAGTGCTGGGCTAATATGTAAATGAGGAAGAGGTAATGGCTATGGGCAGTACTACCAGGCTTCATTGCTTTCAATAACACAAAAGCTTTCAACAAGACGATTTGCTAGGACAAGAAGACAGCATAAACACAGTGCGATTGACGGACTGTTAACGGGCAACTGGTTCTATTACATTCAATAGGCTGCATCAGAGACTGTGCTCAAACACATCATACCTTGCAATGCTATTCAAAAGGAACAGAAGCACAGAGGCAAAACTGAACTTAACTCTTCTCAGTTTAACTTGGTTGTGCATTCTTCCTCACAGTAGCCAAGGATACAAAATTTCAGACAGTCTCAGGGTTAAAAACCTCGGTTAGTGAATGGTCCTTTTTTCTCATTAAGGCATTCAATTAGCATAATTGAAGCATAAATCAAAATATCAAAAAAATCTCTAAATCTGATAGCTTTCTTTCATTCAAACAAGATATCCTCTAAGTCCTTGTATTATCTGCATCTATAAAATTATATGAAGACATCAGATAATTCGTAAAACTTATCATAGTATATTATCATAAACTATTGCATGAGGTATTATTTTAATATACTTTTGAATGTCAATAGGATTCTATGCATTTATTTAAATCTATTGGCTCACATTTTAAAATATTTTTCTCTCCTTTTATTTTAAGTTAATTTTCTAATTTTGAATCCAGGAAGCAAGATACATTCTATGAGATATTTTTGCAAACATTTTTCTAAAACTTATAAGTATATATGCATAATATATTTTTCTATGCTAATTACTGTAGAAGCGACCAACCACCTAAAACTTCAGGGCTGATTATGTCCATTGCATTTTCACTCACGGTTCCAGTAGCCATGAGAAAAATCACTGTGCAATACCCGCATTTTGGCTCCTCTCTTTGATAAGTGGGGAGAATAGCCCTGCTTTACAGTAAGTTGTCTATTAAAATGCTCAGAAGAAATGTGCTTCATAAATGCAAGGCCGCTAACATTTTTTAAAGATAATTGTGCTGTGCACCATGGGGACTAAGATACATTCTGTATTAAGAAAACCTTGCAGATAGGACTGGCCTTCCTGTTCTCAGGGAAAGGTGACTCAGGAGTCTACTGGGAAGGTCTGGGCTCTGAGTGTTCCAGTGAGAAAGCACTTTTTGAACTACAAAGAGTCTAAAGGAAGCACGAGTTTGGGTACTATTATTAAAAATATACATCTGTGTCACAATTGTATGCTCAGTATGATAGTCTCTAGCTCTGGGGGAAATCTCTGAGCAATTTAACAGCATATTTCTTTTAATCCAGTAAAGCCTACTAGGTTTTGTAAGGCCCAGGTACAATTAGATCTAACTTCACAAAAGAAAAAAAAATGTATATTGCCTTCCTCCCAGATCTTTATTTGCTAATGAGCAGGAGAGGTGTATCTACACAGCTGCTCACCATAGCAGTTTGGGAACTCCTCAAATCACAGATTAGATTCCTTTGAGAATTAAATAAAACGTGAGGATTCCCACTGCCCTCAGTGGCATCAACATTACATTGAATTTTGAATTTTAAGACACCATTGTCCATTTGAAATCTCCACCCACAAATAAGCCTCCTTCTCCCAAGGAAGCAAGGACAGTTCTTTCCAAACCCACTCACTGAGCATTTATTTGTGCTCAGAAATGCTCAGGAAACTGAAGACTGTAGAGATGGAGCCACCGCTCCACCCTAGCAGGCAATGCAGCGTGTTAGAACATTTGGTAGAACATCAATGCCGTCCTTCACAGGAATGATGGCGTCTAGCTGCGCAAACACGGGTACGAAATGATTCTAATGATGACAGTTTTGAGTAGAGTAAAAACATTGAAAATATAAAGCTGGGGCTAGAGAGATGGTTCAGTGGTTAAGAGCACTGCCTGCTCTTCCAAAGGACCTGAGTTCAATTCCCAGCACTCACATGGCAGCTCACAACTGTCTGTAACTCCAAGATCTGACACTTTCACCCCAATGCACATAGATTAAACCTAAATAAAATATTTTTAAAAAAGAAAATATAAAGCTGAAAGAAAGCTTTTTTCTTTTCCTTCTTTGTTTTTACTATCAGACAATGTAAGAAAATGTGAAATCTAAATTTTGTCTTAATAAGTATGCTTACGGTTTATAGTAGAGTTAAGCATCTTGTGTGACTATGACATGAAATGCAGTATCCCACATGTTAGGGATGCATGTGTAGGTACATTTCAAGGCCCTCTTTTATTTCTATCCATTTCTATGCTTTCATAATCGTATGTTCTCACTCACTGAGCACTTACCTTTGAAAAATGGTGTTTTAACACTCGACTGTCTCTTCAGCAAAAGTCATTTTATTGAAATAATAAAACAGTCCGTGTCCTGCTGAGCGTGATATTCTGCCAAGAGACCGAGGAAAGGAACAGAGATGTGCATACGGTTGGTGGTTTTGAGGACACGCAAACAAAATGCAGCGAGAGAAGCATAAACACACACCAAAAACTACACACCAATGTGTGTCCTTTAGAGTGAGGTAATAAACAAAGAAGGAGACAGTCATCTTCAGACAAGGCAGCTGAACACCAGGCTATCCTTCCGTTTGGATTTTATCATTTCTTGTTTGGGGGTCTGTTCTTAGGGTCACTAGTAGATAGATGGATGCGTGAATATGACAGTAGTGACAGGGACAAAGCAGTGTGAAAGGAGCCTTAGATGCCCCGTTAGAATGTTCAGGATGTGAATGCACTTGTATTAAAGAAAGAACCAAATACAATCCTTTCACTTCTGCGGGTATTTTTCACATGGAAAAGAAAGCAGGAAGTAATAATAATAATCAATAATAACGATGATGATGATGATGAAAGGCCAGCAGAATAACGAATAACCATACCCAGTCACTTTGGATCTGTTCTGAAACAACAGAATAGGCTTTAAAAAGCAGTAAAGACAATAAAAATTCAGCCATTGTGAAAGAAGGAAAGCCTGAGCTGCAATAAAGGCAGTCAATAAAGAAGCTCTCTCATTTAAACATCAAATGTGCATTGTTTTGCGACACCTGTTATTCAGCCATAATAGCTTTCTTAACCTGTCAAAGTGTTTAAGCTGAGGAAAAGAAATGGGCCTCCAGCTGTGCAGTTCTGTGGAGAGAGCCTGTGCTGAGCGATATTAGTTTAATGAAATGTGTACAGATTGTAATTGTGGTAATAAGAGGGCAATTCCCTGAGGTGCCATAGGAAGGCGGTGAGCTCAGTCAGGCAGAAAACAGAAGCGCACAGGCTGAGGAGGGGAAAATATGGCCTGCTTGGGCGAAAATGCAGGACTGAGTGATAGAGAACCTGAATCCTGTAAGGAGGTTTACCTCAGGCCTAGTCTACAAAGGGTTAAACCCCTTCCTGGAAGCGCAAGTGACCCAGAGCTAATGTGGACCAGTGTTCAGGCAACACAGCAGGTGCTTCAGACCAGAGGCCATCAGCCCCCTCCATCCCCAACATAGTGACCTGGACCTTTGAGGAACTCAGTCAGGGTGCGAGATTACGAACAAGCACGTGGGGATAATGCTGCTGTTACACAAGAAGAAATAAAAATAAACTGAGAACCAGAGAAGCGCTGGTTGTTTTTTGTGTTTGCTTTAGCAGCATCGCGGAGAGCTGGAAACACTTTTGTCAGCTCTTCTGAAGAGAATGCTCCAGTGTTTTAAAGTGCCTTGGCCGTTTAAAGTCGCTCAGCAGAAACCCAAATGCCAAATCCCAAAGGGAGAACCAGCGAATCCAGTTAGGATAATTGAAGCAATGACTGCTAAGTTTTTGGAGGCCTAGGGTTCATCGCTCCAGGGAGACCCCGTCACAAGGCACCATTCAACTCTTGGTGAGTTTTACTCCGAGGCTCCACAGGGTCTCAAGGTGCCTATCAGAGAGAGACCCTCTTGTTCTTCTATCAGGGAACGAAACATGAGCCGTTTTGAAATAAGCCAGAACACCTTGTTTTCCTTAACAAGGGCTGCCCTCAAGAGAAACAGTTTACAGAAAGTCTCATGTTGTGACTGTGTTTTATCAGAGCATAACTGAGCTGAGAAAAGGAAATACCAAACAGAACAGTCAAAGGTCACATCCCGAGTAAGGACAGGCAACAGCACCGAGAAATACTTGTAAAGTTCACAGCCTTCAGGGACACAGCTTTAATCAGAAACTAAGAACCAACCATGGGGTTTTAAAATGCTTCCCTTGGCTCCCCACACCTCAAAACCCAAGCAAGAGCAGCTCTTTAACTAGGTACAAATGTTTGACTGTTGACAAAGCGTCAGTACATTGCCTGACCCACCTGTAATCTCCGCTCTCAGGAGGCTGTGCAGAAAAGTCCTGAGCCTGTCTCAAGTAAAATGAAATTTTAAAATTACACGAAGAATTTTTTCAGACTGTAATAACCTCAAAGGCACTAATGGCTAAGGAAGATCCCATGCAGGCAGAGGTGGGTATTGAAGCTGAGAAGGAAGAGGAGAATGCTTTGATGGCTTCGTTAGCAGAGTGGACACAGCTAGGAAAGGAACTCTGAGCCTGAGGAAGATTTCAGTACAAAGTTAAAAATCCAAAAAGTGGAAAAAGATGAAAAAGAGAAAAAATTCTTAGGGAATATGAAACAGCCATAAGATACAACAAATGAAAATTTAGAATTCTCTGGGAAGAGAAAGGAACCAGTTTTAACAATCAGAATTTCCTCCAAATTAATGTCACAGAGTAAATGGCCAATCCGGTAATGTCATAAAATATCAGCTAGAATAAAAGTATGGATGGTATATATCAGCATATTATTTTCAAACTACAAAAAAAATTTAAACCAAGTGAAACAATCCTGAATTTTTTTTTCAGGAGGACCATATCTATGGAAGAGCAAATATAAGAAATCTGACTTGAGAGTCTGGAGACACGGCCTAGCAGGTACTTACTGATCTTACAAAGCAATCCAGGTCAATTCCCAGCACCCACATGGCCTTCACAACCATGTATACAACTCAGTCCCAGCGGATCTGATACCTTCTCCCAGAAACTTCAGGCACTGCATGCACACAGTATACCTACATGCAAGCAAAATGCTCATCCACATAAAATAAAAATTAATTAGCTTTGGAGGAAAATTAATCTAGTTTATTTTCAGAAATCATAATAGGTAGTCCATTTTTACTGTCAATAAATTAACTGAGATAATCCATATTGAGAGGACAGGCCCACTGTGGTCTGCTGACCCTGCTGAGGTAGCACGTGGGACAGAGAAGGTTCTAGGAAAACTAGAGACTGAGATCCAAACCTTCCTACCCTTCAAGATCAAGTGTCTAACAACTTAACTCCCATGAACCAGGCCCCACATTCTATGTCCCTGCACCCCAACAACACTGCAGGCTCATGACCAGTCATCAAAAGACAAGGGTTTAAGGCTCATTCGGACCCCAAAACTCAATAAAAAGTCATCTTAGAATGTGAAGAATAGATGGACATCATGAAAGTTTGTGAGAGACACTAAAAGAAAACACTCCCTGTGTTCTGTCATAGCACCCTTCAAAACAGCCAGAGAAATAATTTCTCAAGGATGATGCCTGTTGTTAGTACACTGGCCTTGCAGAACACATAAAGAGCTCCTCAGAAAGAAAGCACAACCCATATTAGAAACCATGGCTAGGGTTGTAGCCCTCGGTGGATTACTTGCCTACCATGCACAAGACCCCAGGCTCAATCCTAGCACCAGGATGGGAGGGAAAGAATGGTAGTCAGACCCACATAAAGAACAGTAGTGTGTTCAAGAACAGGCAGAGGGAGAGAGGAGTTTTTATTATTTCAGCTGATCCTAACAGGTGACACTTTATTCAAAATATCACAGTACATTTAGTTATATACTTGTGTATTATGTATGTGACATGAATGGCAGACATAGTAGAAAAAAATGAGAGGAGATAAGTCTGATCACTTTGCTACGATGAAATACCTACCAAATGGAACAGGGTTATCTGAAAATGTGATTTAACTAACTGCAGATGTATTGTAAATGCTTTGCAACCTGTACAAAAAGTCAAATGTACAGACAATTTGGTAATTAAAAAAAAAGAAAGAATGTATCCCTAAAAGTGCTTAGTGTTGCCCATAATAGGCAGGGGAGGAGAGAGTCAGCAAAATAGGAGCAAAGAGAAATTACAGCAGATATAAATCTAGACATATCAATGGCTACTAGGAAGATTGCTAGTAAAGCCGTCAATTAAAAGACAGATTTTCAGAGTACACACACACACACACACACACACACACACTAAAACATGTTGTCCACAGGAAATTAACTATAAACATAAGGACACACATGGATGAAAATGGGAAAAGACAAGCCATGGCAGCGACAGCCGGAAGGA
Source organism: Acomys minous (assembly GCF_964271855.1). Classification (NCBI taxonomy): domain Eukaryota; kingdom Metazoa; phylum Chordata; class Mammalia; order Rodentia; family Muridae; genus Acomys; species Acomys minous. Next base: position 94,392,906 of record NC_140496.1, on the reverse strand, counting down.
AGTGGGGGTAGCTTTATTAGTTTCAAACTAAGCTGACTCCAGAGCAAGAGAAGTTATGAACTGTAAAAGCAGTCATTGCAATATAAGTCATTAGAATAAGTCATAACAATATGATAAGGGAATAAAGTCTCCAAAGGATACAATGGCTTTCTCATGAATACCAGCAAATGCACCCAATAACATGTCAGGCGAGAGCAGCTAAATTCAACTGAAGATGCAAAGACAAGCTGTGCAGCTGCTGCAGAGCCCAGTGTCTCCAAGTAACAGCAGTGAGCTACCACTTGAAAAACAGTGGGAAGGGTCTGGAAAGTATTCACCATGAATGATGAGACCAGTTTGAGATTTAAGTTAACTTAACTTGAAGTTGACTTACATCCTATATACATGCCTCAAACTGTCTCATTGCCCCATTCCGGTAGTTTTGATTTTATTTTTTTTAGTTAACACAAGCTTACGATTTTTTAATGGTAGATATTTGAGGGAAAAATAGGTCAACCCACTAATGTAGTTGGAGATGTCAATACCCATCTATCAAAACTAGACAGAGCCTACAGCAGGAAGGTGGTGAGGACACAGGTGCACTGAGAGCCACCATTAATCAACTGCACGTAACTGACACCTAATGAGCCTCGTCCAACGATGGTAGAGCAAGCATCCTGCCCAAGCTCATATGGGATCCACACTCTACCACATTCTAGGACAATAAGCACAACTTGGGAATGGTAAAGAGCGGGACTTGTACAATGATTGCTTCCAGACAACGGTGGTATGGAAGCAGTCGTGGAAGACAAGTGAGGAAAAGAAAATACTCAGCGAGGCAAAAGCAACCATAGCTGTGACTGGTGACAGGAGCTCAGGAGGCTGGCTTAGGACGATCACGAGTTTCAGATCAGTTCAAAAATAAAAGTTCATAAGGTCAAAGAAAAAGATCTTAAGAGAAATTTAACAAAACACTTGTAACCAGATGACAAGAGCATACAGAGTCTAGGCTTGTAGACTCACACTAAAGCAGTGCTTAGAGGGATAGCACAGCATGGAATGCAAACATGGGAAAATAATAAAATTCCAAAGTCTATCAAAGTTCCTACATCATGAAACCAGAATAATAAAAGCAAATTAAATCAAATGTAAACAGAACAAAAAAATAATAAATATCAGGTCAGCTCCAATAAAATTTAAAGCAGAATACTATTAAAGAAAATCAAATCCAAAGATGGCTTTTTGAAGGATGATTAAAATCAATAAGCCTCTAACCAGGCTAACAAAGTAAAAAGGGAAGATACAAATTACAAAAATTGGAAGTGAAAATGAAACTTTACTTCAGCTCCCAAAGATATTAAAAATGGAAATTTTATGAAAATTTCTGTGTGCCTGTCTTAGTCAATTTTTTAGTATTAGAAAATTTCATAAACTGTTGATCAGCAAGAAAATACTGGTTTTTGGCAGATCTTGATGTCTAATAAGGAGCCATTTCTTGTTTTCAGATTGCACCAGCTCAAGGTGTTTTTTGCGTGATGGACTGACTTACTTAGCTCTCCAGCCATCTTAATGCAGGTGAAAGCAGCCATGAAGGCTCTACCCTTGAGTTCTCCCAAGGAACTGCCAAGGAACACAGCTCAATATTTTCCAAAAAGGAATTAGAATTTCAACAGAAGAATTCGTTAGAGAAACAAAATACAAACCACAACACTAAAATACAACAGCATAAAAGAAATAGTCCTGTGCCATGAAACACACACACACACACACACACACACACACACACACACAAGAAGAAATAAATAAGCAGTGTTCCAGGATGTAAGAGCAGCACTGATGACAACTGCCTGTACACACACTATGAATGGAACTTTACATTAAAAACTCATTTCCAGCTACTGATATGGTCTAGTGGTAGCACATTGCAGAAGCAAACCTTGGGTTAAATCCCCCACACATGGAAGAATTTCACCTCCTTTAGTGCTGAAAACATTAATTTTTAACAATTTATTTACAAATAAAACATTACAATGAAGTATTAAATTGTAAACTAAATCAGCATGAAGGAACATATACTATATGATAAAAGAGCTCACAGAGATTTGATACCCTATGAGCATATACAGGGGGAGGAGGTCCCCCTCAGTCACAGTCATAGAAGAAGGGAGTAAGGGGAAAATGGAAGGGAGGGAGGAATGGGAGGACACAAGGGATGAGATAACAATTGACAGATAATATGAATAAATTAATAAAATATATTTAAAAAGAGCTCACAGAACAACATGAATTGGGAGATAATTTCTCACTTATACTCAGAATATTGTCAGGATGTGAGTTATTGTAAATTTATGTACAGGTCCAATATAATTCCAAATAAAACATCAGTAACATACTATAAGGATACTACAAAGATAAGTCTAAATATATATTAAGAGACAAAGACCCAAAAATATCTAATATAATATTGAAGAACAGCATGTAGCTAACCTGTTTCAAACCAATTGTTAAGACAAGGCAACTAGATCATGTGGTATGGATGAAGAATTTGTTCCAGTCCTATGGAACAGAGAGAACTAAAAGTAGATCCATATAAATATAGTTAACTGATTTTTTGTCAAAAAATGGAAACAATTAAATGAGATTATAGTCTTTCAAATAAACGACAGAATATTTGAACATCCGTAAGTATGCCAAAGCTCATATAACCCTAACAAAATTAACTTAAACTATACATGGAGTTAAATGCAAACCTAAAAAGCATGGGAAAGGGAGCCTTGAGTTTTATGATGACTTTTAGGTACAACGATAAAGGCATTATCTGTGAAGGGGAGAATTAATAAGCCAGACTACACTGAGGTTACAAACTTTGCTCTGCACAATACACTAAAGAGAATGAAAAATAAGGCGCTGACTTAAAATGCAAACAAAAGAACATATACAGCAAATGTTATTGTCCATGTATACAAAGGATTATTGAGACCTGACAATTGAAAGCAATCATCCAACTGAAAACTAGTTCCAAGACTATAACAGATATCTCACCAAACAAGAAAAACTTAAAAAATAAATCAGCTGGGGAAATGCACAACACTGTTCACCAGGAAACATAAATTAAACCACCATGGAAATAATGCTACACATCTGTAAAAATGACCAGAGCACCAAGTTCTCCACCAATCCCTTTAGGATGGGCAGTCCCAAGGTCTCATTCATTGCAGATGGAAGTACAAAATGACACAGCTACTTAGAGAGTTTGAAATTTTCTTATAAAATCAACGCACTCCTCCTGTGTGATTCAGCAATCACACATCCTGGCCCTTAGCCAAAAGAGTTGGAAACACCTTCATACGAAAACCCGCTCATAAGTGAGTATAGAAGTTTGTTTCATAGACACTAAAACGTGGGGGCAACCACGAGTATTTTAGAAGGTGGGTGAATAAATGAACTGCAACATAATCCAGACAAACAATTAACAGTCATTCACCATTATCAGGAAATGTCTACCAAGAAATAAAAATATGAAAAATAAACACATAGTAAACGCCGCACACTATATTATCCTATGATGTTCATCCTTATGTGCAGTATAAAATCCATGAAAAGGTAAGTAGTCCTCTATGATACAGAAATGATAAGACAACGAAGCTAAGCTGTCTGATTCTACAGGGGTCGATCTGTGCCATTATACTTACCCCCAATCTTGTAGAATAGTAGAAGGCTGGGGGTTACGCATCATGATGATGTGGCAACATGACCAGAGAGCTGCTGTACCAAAGTCACCACTGTAACCACGAGAGGATTAGGGAGAACACGTTCAGGTGTTGAGCACACAAGAAAATATCACTACTTTCCCCTCAGCTTTGCTGTGAACCTAAAACTAACATAAACAGTAAAACTATGGGGCTGTGGATATAGTTTGTCCATTCAGGTGCTGGCCTTTCAAGCCTGAGGATGCGAGTGACATGCCCAGAACCAGTGTTTAAAAACCAGAACATGGTGGGGACCACTTGTAATCCCGGGGCTGGGGAGTCGGGGAGAGAGGTGTATCCCTAGTATTCCATCCAGACAAGCCTGCAGGGTGAATTCCAGGCCAATGTGAGACTTCATCTCAAGAAACATGTACGTGAATAGCACCTGAGGAACAACACCTGAGTTTTCCCTCCACATACACACACTTGCCTATGAATCTGCATGAGCATGATGCACACACAACATGAGGTTGACGATGAATAAAATGTTTTCCAACCGCTGCCTCACATTTGTGTGACTTTGTAACCAGCTTATCTTCTATCAGCTCAAAACTATACAACCTGGAAAGAGGTAACCTTGGTAACCTCTTATGTACCTAAAATAATAAAGGAACCTAAAACAATGTGAAATGTGTTTACATTTCTGATCAATATTATATGACCTGGGGTCATTTTATAAAAGCCACTCAACCTAAATCTTAAAAATACTGGTCTGATAGTTTGATTTCTAAAAGTCATTTCTTCTTATATTAGTCTGAGCTTTTTATAAAGACAAAATGAGTACAGTGGTATATTGAAAGGGGATTTGTTAGATTGCCTTACAATATAGCCAGAAGATGTCCTTCTAGTTCATTCCAAATTCAGTCACATTCACAAACAAAATTAGCCAAACATACTAGAAGGTGATATAAGCAATACATTTAAAACTCAACCCATCACTGGTTTTATGTAGTCTTTTGTCTAGCCTATCAGAAAGTAAGAGTCAACACTTTAAAATGATGGCACATGCTTAGTTCCTATTGTGCCCGTTGACACTGCTTTACCAGATCTGGACAGCACTAGACCACCAGTTGTGACAGGCAGATCCTCTGAAAGTTTGCCCTTAGGGGAGGGGCTACTCCAGCAAAGCAAGGCCAGAACTGCCGGGGATTTTGTTTTAGCATACTTTAAAACCTTTTATAAGAATGAAAATTACTTAGTACCAAGTGAGTCCTTTTTTTTTTTCTTTTACTATATAATTACTAAACACTAAAAGCATACAATTCTTTAATTGAGTACTCAGAACCCACAACATGGTACATTATCTAGATGACTATTATCATCCTACATGGCTGACAGCATTTCCATGAGCAACAGTCACTGTGATGCCTTCAGAGACTTTGAAATATGAACAAAACATGCTGTCCCTCTTTAACAATTCTTTTGATAGTTTTATTAGTTCCAAAAGCTCCTAAGGTGAAGCAGAATAATTCTAATAATGCTAATTACACAGCTTAAAATGTGAAGTTATTTGCGGAAAGTGAGCCACTTGAAGTAGTAACTTGGATAGAAGCTGAACCTGACTGGTATAATTCCATTTTCTCCCCCTTAGGGTCACTCTGCAACCTGATGGTGAAACATGCTCATGAAACATGATCAACCCATGAGGGACAAAGGGCAACATTTAAGGTCAAAAGGCTTGACCATTCATTTCACAGATGACATTAATTTCACTACTGCTTTTAATTTCCCTCCCTTTATTTTTTTTCCTTCTCTAACCATTCCTGAGGAATATCAGCATCCTTCATGAAGGAATAATTGACAAGGAAATTGAGGATTAAAGCTGCTAATTCATTTTCGAGACAAACTACTTAATGGATATTGGAGATGGGATTCAGAGCCAAATTCCTTCAAATGATCATCTCACTAGGATTCTAGAGAGTAGTTAAACTAGAAACCAACTAGTTGAAGAACCTTGTATATAAAATGTAAAAGTATTTCTGAGACAATGTCACAGACCGATATGATGAACCTATGGGGATGAGAACACAGAGTAAAACCATTTCCTATTTCCTTGATAATGAGCTCACTCATTCAGAACAGACTGTGAGAAATTTATTCTAAAGTTGTAAAGATTAGAAAGTAGTTAGTTTATGGCAATAACTTCCCTAAGTGACTCTCTTTTCTCTTTAGATCTGGTGCCTTTCTCAGACTTGGTTTCCTGAAGGGATGTCACAGAAGCACAGCCAGCAAGGAAATCATGCCTCAACTCCCTCTGTTTCTGACAGGTAGTCAGCCTGTACTTACTTAAATAGTAACAAAACAGACCAACTCTTCAATTGGAAAACCCTACTTGGAAAACATTTTAAACATACTGTTCAGTTGAAGTCACAAATGTTACAAATGTTCTTTAAAAGTAAAACCAACCCAAGACAGGGAGAAATCCAGGACTAAACTCAGTAATCTTGACTCAAATTTGTAATCTCCCTTTGTTCCCATGTGCTCTGGGGTGTTTGTTTGTTTGTTTGTTTGTTTGAGATAAAATGTTTAAACAATAAATTCCATGGGCCTATAATGCTGATCATCCAGCTCTTGTTCCTGTCCCTTCTGGTAACAGTTAACAGGGAGGAGTTCTGAGGCTTTCCTCAGTGGAAACTCTGTATCGGGCACTGACACTATGGTCCTTCTCTGTTCCATGGTGTCATGCGAGCTAGTGACTGCATCTTTGTGACAAACTCTGTCATGGAGCCAGTTACACCAGCTGGAGGCCTACAGAATAAATTGCTCCTGCAAATGGCAACTTAGAGGTTAAAATTTCATTGTGTGTGTGTGTGTGTATGTGTGTATGTGTGTGTGTGTGTGTGTGTGTGTGTGTGTGTGTGTGTGTGTACACTTTCGTGTGACTGTTTTTAAAAATAAAAATTAAACGGTCCCCTTTTACCTCCATGAGAACAAAATCAAAATTAAATTATTATGATCATCTAAAGAAAGCTCAAATTGCTTGCTCATGTAGTACTAATAAATTTCTTAAGGCATGGCTAAAGTAATATTTTTCCATTGTATTCTAAAAGACTAAGGAGAAATGTTTCCTAGGTGACCAATGCAAGAACTTGTGTTTTGGGAGTGGGGAGTATGCCTTCTCTCAAAGCGGTGGGCAACAGCTCTTTTTTGTCCAAGGAATATCACCATGGGAAGACATCCCCAGGGGAATAGGCTGACATGAGCTTATCTCTATATTTTTTACTTGTGTAAGTAGGCCATTATTCCAACAGAAAAAGCTGAGTTTTGTAAACCTGGATGAAGTGAGTGTGACCTTGGCTCTTCTGTCTGCTTACATGAATGCAGCATGTTAAATGTCTCAAAATTCTGCAAGTGCTAGGGAAATGCCTTCCACCCTTTATATATTCTAGAATTCCTTTGTGTGGTGCCAGACATATGTGTGTGTGTACGTGCATGTGCAAATGTGTATGTGTGTGTCTGTGTCTGTGTGTGTATGTATGAAAGTTGTAGGTATGTGTATCTATGTGTATGTCTGTGTCTATGTGTGTCTCTATATGTGTGTATATATCTCTGTGTGTGTCTCTGTGTACATGTGTGTCTATGTGATGTGTGTGTCTATGTGATGTGTGTGTCTATGTGTGTGTATGTGTATCTATGTGTGTGTCTATGTATGTCTGTATATTTGTGTGCGTTTATGTGTATGTCTGTATGCGTGTGTCTGTGTGTATGTGTGCATTTGTGTGTGTATCTATATGTGTATGTGTGTGTGTGTGTGTATGTGTAAGCACATGCACATGGAGACCAGAATTCTACATCTAATCTCTTCCTCAACTACTGTCTACCTTTCTTCTTGAGACAGGTCTCTTAAGAACCAAAGCTGTGGATAAAGCTAAGCTGGTCGGCCAGTTAAACTCCATGGACCCAGCACTTCTCTCTCCTCAGTGCTGGGCTAACAGATGCCTGGCATCACATAGTGCCACATTGTTTCTTGGGGATCCAATCTCAGGTCCTCTTGGCTTCCACAGCAAGCGCTTTACAGACTGAGCAATCTCCTAGCCCCTAGTAATCTGTTTCCTACACCTTCCTACTCATTATCTTTTCCATTCTTTCCAAAATGGCAGCAATGCTCTGATCTTGCCCTAACTCATCACTTTCAACCTGCAAAGTAAAAGGGGTCCATATCCGGTTAATAGGAATGAATTCTATTGATACTCGTGCAATTTCTTTAATCACAAAAACATAATTTCATGATTCTACATTTTTTTTAAAAAATGTATTGAACAAGATGCAAGTTGAAAATTGTCCATGTAAGAAAATTCTCTTTCAAAGCTCATCTGATCTGGTCAGAACTGTGCTTTCATAATTCCTAAATCTTGGCTCTTGCTCTGTGTTTATTTAATATGGCCCCTACAAATCTTTTCCCATTAAGACTTAAAGGTTTGTTTCTGATACGTTTCGAAATGAGCTCAATTCCTAGCAGGATTTTGCTGTAACTAGGTTAAACATTATTTATTTTTATTCTGTTTTGGCCTTCAGCTTCGGCAGAACACTGAAGATAATGTATGCAGGTTTCCTGCGCTGAAAGGCCTGCTCATTGCGCGGCTTCTCCGTGTGCTTCCTGGCCTTGGAGGAGTTCCGCAGTGCTTCCTTCAAGCTAGCCAAGGCTGGCTATCTATTCACCTTGCTTGGAATCTGAAACAGTCATAGCTTTTCCAAGACAACTTGCCTATTTAGGACCAGGCCTTTCCACCCCATCTCAGGAAAACTAATCACCATGGATCCTTTTTCTCTCTTGATATATTTTATTATGTATTTCAAGGTTGCAAAAAAAGGGGGGGGCAGATATCAATGCTTTGCCTTTAAAATATGACAGAGCTATTCCTTGCTTGTAGAATAGATAGCAGACATTTTCCCAGGACTCTTTATGATTCTAGATGAGCATAGTTCTACCACATCAATCCAGGCCTGATTGACTTCTCCATCCTTCATGAGAATGATTTGGCCACCATCTTTACAGACACCTCTGGTGACATTTTAAGGCAGCCTGTTTGTTTTCTTTAAGTACAATACACAAAACCAATCTCCCCGGCATTTGTAGTCACCCAGAGACTGAGACCATATTTTAAGAACTAAAAATAGAAGATTTAAAAAAAAAATCATTGCAAGGTATAAAATCTTAGTTCTGGTTTTACTCAGGGTACCTATCAAACACGAGGAGTAATGTTATCACCATCAGAGGACCCGGCTTCTGTGAGCTAATAAATGTCCTTGTATTAAATTGCCAATCAGCTGAATACTCAGGCTTGTGGGTAGGCAATTCTTATCATCCAGTTACATTTTATTTCCTTATAATTATATTTCATCCATCATTGATTCTATTTCTCTGTGTTATCAGTATTTTCTTTCTATTACATTTTTCCCCTTACAGGTCCTTCGAGGAAATATGCATTACAAAAATGCTTTCAATAGTAACAAGTTCATTTTCATTTGCTTAGCAAAGAAATATGAGGGATGCTGTACAAGCCATATGTAGTGAGGCGTGCCTAACTCTCAGGTATGGGGAGGCAGAGGGGGAGAGGATTACAAGTTTAATATCAGACTGAACAACTGATGGAGAGACAGACTCAAACTTCAAGGGCTGCAGATAGAACTCAGCGGTGCCTAGAATGTATAAGGCCTGAGTTAAACTCCCAGTACGCAAAATAAAAGGTATGTACAATACACAAAGAAACGTGCTAAGGATGGCTGGCATCAGATAAACAAGATAAAATTATTGTCGTCTTTCTTTAAGGATCTTATATACTTATATTAAGAAAAATAACAAGCGCTCACACCAAAAAGCAGTATGAGACAGATGCTGGTAAGATTTCTAAATAAAGAACTTATTAGTAGTGGTTTCATGGCCTCACTCTTCCCTGATCTAATGTTTGCCTCACCCTGAAGTCATAAAGATGCTAAAATGTAATTCAGACGTGTGCTTTCTTTAAAACCCTTCCACAGTTTCCATTTGTTGCCAAAGAGAACATCAGACTCAAAAGCCAGCACTTTTCATGACTCGATCTCCGTTTCTCTCTCCAGACTTGCAAGTGTCACTTCACCTCCCTTTACTTGTCTCTACCACAGAAACATTTTCCTGTTGGCTGTTTCATCCTTAGTACCCAGCTGTGCACAACTTATTGTAGCACAGTGATAGACATTTTCATTAAAGAAAAATTGTTAGCTCAAAAATGCTGAATTCAAAATTCTGACAATAATAATCGGACCAACATGCCTATATGAATGTGGCTAAAGCTTGAGATAGAAACTGGTTCATCCACTCTGGTCATGGATTGATGGTCATTGATTACTGAGCAAACACAAAAAGCAAGGTTTGGGTGCCCAGTGCCCATGTGAAAGCAAGGCAGGTATGGTCACCACCTATAATCCCAGCACTTCCCCAGAAGGGACATGAGATCCGAGGACCAATCGGACTATCTAAACTCTCAGAACAAGGGTTCTCGTTCAGCAGCTGCCTCAGCAACCAAGTGAGAAGGCAAATACAACAACCTTTAGGCTACACACACAGATAACATGCAAATTCCTGTACACGTATATGCATCTACCACATGCACACACACACACACACACACACACACACACACACACACACTAATAAATGAATGTGTTCGTTGTATAGGAATTGGAGATGTCTGTGATAACATGATCCCTAGAAGAAATATCAAGCAAGAATTAAAAAGATTAACTTTAAAAATGGTGCTATAAGAAGAAGCAAGCATATTTTAAAAGTTTTGATTGTTAGACTTAAAAAATAATATACTTTTACAGTGAAGTTCAAGATGATGAAATTTGCTATATTTTCTAAATGTATTTGATGGAAAACATGTTTCTTTTTTATATAATTTAAAATTTTTTACATATACATTTATACTGTTACACATATATACAATAAACTCCCTACAGCAAGAAAAACCACGAAATGATCAGGAATTATATAAATGTTACATTCATAGTGTTTTGGCTATTTGAATTTGGTGGCCTTGAAGAAAACAACTTCTTAGTACATCTAAAATTCTGAATGTAAATCAGTATCTATAATATCCCATCATTATCAACTTAAATAACATCTATCTATAGCTAAAAACATCTTAACATGAAAAAAAGAGAGTTTTTTTTAAGTGATCAGAGGTAAAAAGAAAATGTGTATAAAAAGCATCTTGGAAAAAAAAAGAATCAATTTTAAAATGAAGTTGTTTTCAAATAGGCAAGTAATTGTGCCTGCTCCAAATAGTTTGACTAGTGTTGTTATTTCTAAAGCCATGTAAATAGTTCAGGGAGTGGAGTCAAGTAGGAGAAACGAAAAGAGGGGAGAAGCAAGAGACTGGGGCGCTGACTGAGACGGTTGGTGTCTTGGCACTGAAAAGTCGCACACCGTGAACAAACCCATCCATAAAGTCTGAGCGAGCTGAACTCTTCAGCATACAGGAGCCTGCAACCGAGGCTGGCCTCGGTGGTTTTAACGCAGTGCATTCAGTATGAGCAAACAGGGCCCCCGAATAGAACCTGTGTGAGGGTTGTGCCTTCTGGAATTACATAATTGATGGTCCATGGCCCCCCAATTTGAACTTATTTATTTTTGACAGGCTAATTCATTAGGGCAAGCACGTTGACTGTTCTACAATCATTTGCTAAGGGACGAATAAGAGGACTCCCAACATCATAGACCTCAGCTCAGTCCGTGTTCCCTGCCCGCTCCCTCGCTGCTTCAAGATGGTTTTAGGTGCCATTTTCTCCGTTTTTCTTCAATTTTTTTTCCCTTTTGAAAGCGAGCTCTCCGTGAGTCCCATTCTCTGCTTATTTTCTGCCTCGCTTTTCTCCCTTTTCCTGGACCAACAAATGCTACGTAGCAGACAGACTCATTCGTCTCCACTGCCTTATCTGGGCAGCACATGTTTCCTTTCTTTGAGGTCAGATTAGCTCTTCCTATATGCAACACAAAGAAGAAATATGCATTGGCAGCGGATTCTCCTGGGACAAACCATCCTTTCTGTGCACCGTGTTAAGCCAATTTAACATGCTTAAACATGCCTTTTGTCGTTCGCAACAAAAGCGAAAGGAAGCTGAACTCTGCTTAATAAATCATTTTCTGAGGCAGAAAGACCACTCAGGAAATATGATGCCAAACATTTAAGACTAAAGTCTGAAGAGTTGTAGTCATGAGTTCACCCAGTCTCCCCATGATCAAAACTGCTTTAAGGAAGACACTTGGAGGAGCAGAAGAAGTCTCTAAACTTTAAAACAACCTGACTAAGTAGTTTTGGAAGTTTTCATTCATTTATTTGTTTGTTTGTTTGTTTGTTTTTGCAGAAGGGTTTATTAGATAAATTATTTTTCTACGGAGAAGGGTGTGTAATGGTACAGATATATTTAAAAAGGATAAGAAATCTAATAAATGTTAGCCCTCCGCCTCTGTGTGTGTGTGTGTGTGTGTGTGTGTGTGTGTGTGTTATGTGTGGTGTATATGTGTGTGTGTTCAGGTTTTAACATGACAACTTCGACCTCTTTGTGCTTCATTTTTATTAACTGATGTTAAATGCACTCATTCCCTATGAATACCCACCAAGCTGTACTTTGTAAAGAGTTTACCGTAAAAGACAAAATAACTCAGCACTACAAGAGGGAAAAGAACCAATTTGGAATAACTCCAAAATGACAGCTAGACCCCTAATAACCATATTCTAAACTGCAGATGGCTTATATCTGGTTTAAAAAAAAAAACATGTGCACATACTCACACCTGCACACGCATGCGCAGAAATTTGATGGACTTCCCAAATGCCAACTTCAAGTAAGACCAACTATGACTGTCACTGCCAAATATTGGAGCATGCCTAACTGATCACATCCTCACACTCAGTTTTGTTCTATTACAGGAGAATGAGCTGTGCTGCACATCCATTTATGCTAGGCGATGCATGCATTCATATTAGGTAAAACATTTTCAGGTCACGTGGTATGTTTAGAAATCCATCTTCAGGTGGACTGGGATGAATTTTCCGGTTTGTCTTTTATTTTCTCCTCCCACCCAGCTGCTATATGGCATTTAAAGCTTAGACATGCTTCCAAATTCTGAGTGAAGGGGACTCAAAGCTTTTGGACATACAGATGCCACAGTATGCAGACTCCTCTGTGGCCATGCTCACTGATGGATGTAGGGGAGCCCCAAATAATGCTGGCCAGATAGCACAGTCCTTTCCAAGTCTGAAAATGACATTGCTTCTTGGTCAGGTGGGTAACATTGCAAAATACCATCATCCATATGGGCACTGAGAGGAAAACTGGGTTGAATGGCTTTTAGGCTTTTAGCAAGCTGTGCTCTGACAAGAACTGTCTACAGCTAGTAGAGATAAGTAGTTCCTCCATGGTTAGTAGATGCCTTCCTGTGTTCTCTCCAACAGTCTTCTCTATTAAATGAACATGTAGCCTTAAAATAATGAGAGTCTTAATTTAGCTAAATGCACTTATAATAACCATAACACTTACAGGCCAGTTGCTGGGCAAAGGGATAAACATTCATTATCTCTTTTACATGAGAACATTGAGCTGATAGGGAACGTTATTTAGTACATCCTTTGTGATTGTGTTTTTATAAGCACACTGAGAGGAAAATAATGTTACTGTGGGGAAGGTTCTAAGAATGAGCAAATTATACACCATGCAGAAAACACCAGTCCTGCCATCTTTGGAAGTGAATATTTATTAAACTCTCATCCTACCGTAAGACAGCTGTCTTACTTCATTAACACAATAAAACTAAGGTATATCAACTCATTTTAAGAAGTTAAAAGAGCCTTTGCCACTATGTTTTAATCTTTTTGGTGTGGGCTGGTACTTTGCAGGTGAACAGAATGAAAGACCTGACCACCAAACCAGCCATAAAACCCTCCATCTACAATCTAACCTGCCTGCAAGATGTGTTGGGGCAATGGTGGCACAGAACCTGTAGGAGTGGCCAACCAGTGTGTGCTTTAACTTGAGCCCCATGCTTTGAGAGGGGGCCCATTCCCTATACTGCCTGGTTGTATAGAGACTGGATAGCCCAAAGACCTAGGGTAAAACCAAACAGGACTGGAATAAAAAAGTAAGAAGAAAGAAGGAAGTGGGGAGGGGAGAGAGAGAGAAGGAGAGAGAGGGAGAGGGAGGAAGGGAGGGAGGGAGGGAGAGAGAGAGGGAGGGAGGGAGGGAGAGAGGGGGGAAGGAGGGAGAGAGAGAGAGGGAGGGAGGGAGAGGGAGGGAGGGAGGGAGAGAGGGAGGGAGAGAGAGAGAGAGGTCCTAATGATATGCTTCTCACCAATCTGTGCCTGGGTCTTCATCAGAGAAGCTTCCTCACAGAACAGATGGGAACAGATACAGACACTCAGCCAGACACTATGCCGAAAAAGAGAGTGAATCTAGGAGAGAGGGAAGAATGCGGGATATGTGTTAGGGGAAGCTGGGAAGAGCGGAGAGGTGGGGGGAAGGTGGTAGAATGTATTGTGTGAGAGAAGAGTGGGGGGGGTAGTTAATATACTGAAAATTGTAATATGAGGAGAAGTAAAGATGGGGTTTGAATGCAACATTCTGGATGTTCTAGGCCACTTCAGTGTACTGACTATTAAAACATCACGGAATACTTACCAGAAAAAGTTGTCCTAATAATATAATACTGGTAAGTGGTACTTTAAATTCTAAGTGGCTCTCAAAAAAAAAAATCCCCCTATCCATCATTTGCTTTGATTTTCTTCTGTCAAAGAATGACTCTGCTGGGGCCAGAAAGGATAACTCATTGGTTGCAAGAACTTAGTGCTCTTAAAGAGTACAGCTCCTGGTACCCACGTCAGGTGCCTCACAACCACCTGTAAAGGCAGGTCTTGAGCATTGGAGGTTATCTTCTGGTTTCCATAGGCACCAGCAAACATGTGGTACACATGTATTCATGAAGGAACATACACACATATACCAAAGAAAACCAATAACGATTTTTTAAAAAAAGGAATCAATGCATCCACATCAGTAAGATACTGTTTCACCAAGTCTCTTCACATCTCAAGGATTAGGATCATATCTCCTCCCTTCCTATTTGTCAGGAAAAGGTAAATAATACTAATTTAAACATAATCGGTTTTAAAATATGTCTTGCTAATCCAAATGTAGACTTACTTATTTTACTTATATAACTTTTTTTCTGACCACCTTCATGCTATATTTCAAATTAAAGTAAATAAGACAGGTTACAACTCTATTTTTTTTAATTAAAACATAGTTAAAATATCTTCCTCCTTTCTTCTCTTCCCTCCAATCTTTCTTATGCTTACCTCACTTACTCTCAAATTCATGACCTCTATTTCATAATTGTTGATCATATATTAAAATATGAATAAAATGGTATATCCTTAAAATATAAAATTATGTATCTTTGGAATTATGTACATGTATACATATACACATACATACATACATATACACATACATACATACATATCTTAAAAATATCAACATAACCTGCTTAGTCAGTCCATATAAAAGTACTGGTAGGTTTGTGGTTTTGTGCCTGCCCAGTTGGTATTTATCCATCAGTTTAATATTTCAAATTGTGTTTCACTTTAGAACACCTGCTTCAGTTTTCCCAACCCCTGATGATGCTGAGGAAAGATACTCAAGTAAATATTTGTAAACATCTTTAAAACATATAGGCTAGAATCTCTCCTCCATGCTCAAATGATGAAATATTTATATTTAGAGTAGCTTTCAATACCAGATCCTATTCAATACCCCACATTATCTTTCTTATTCAATACTTTTATTTTTTAGTTCTGTTTTGGTTTTTCCGAAAATAGATTTTTTTAGTACAATATATTCTGGTTATGGTTTCCCATACCAAAATCCTCCAAGTTCTATGTCCCCACCCACCTGAATCCACACCCTTTCTTTCTCTCATTTATTAGGATACAAGCAGGTATATGATGATGATGATGATGATGATGAACAAAAAAGAAAGAAGGGAAGGAAGGAAGGAAGGAAGGAAGGAAGGAAGAAAGAAAGAAAAGAACACAAACCAGAATAGGATAAAACAAACAAATAGAAGGAAGATAAAAAGCCAAAGAAAAAGCTCAAGAAACATATATAGATGCAGAGACACACATATCCACCCATACAGAAATCCCATAAAACCACATAACCAGAAAACATAATATATATGAAAAGGACTTGTCAGGTTAAAACAACAACAACACTGAAAAAAGCAAAAAAACCAAAAAACCAGTACTGACAAGATGACTCAACTCAGAATTCCTTTCCTTCTTACTTCAGGCTGAGTCTAAGATTCAACACATGTGTACCCAGTTCAAGACGATGAGCTTATTATTTTTCTCTCTGAAAAACATTCTCTTTATATTTTCATCTTGCCTCCTCAATCTCATATTTCTGCTCAGGTGACACTCCTTGGAGGTTTCCCCATCTCCCACGGAAATGGTATCTAATATATCTTCCCATATTAAGGAAAGATATACATATCAATGAGAATTATGTTTGTGGTTTGTAGTGTTTATCTGATTACTCTAACAATGCAGAGTCTAAAGTGTGTAGGAGCCAAATAAACATCAGCTGAATGAGGAGTGCTTATAAACTCTTTGCAACATAGTTGGTTTAAGATTATGCTTTTAACATCACCAAGAGCTATTGAGAAAAATTGATGTCATGCCTCTTATTTCACTAAAAAATGCATTGTATTTAAAATACTACTTAGAGTACATAATTATAACTCAGGAGAGGAAAGAAATCAAAATAAAGAATTGTAGTCTTCTTCAATTACTGAAGAAACTATTTACCTATTAGCAGCTGAATCTAAAAAGAAATAATTATATTTTCTCTCCTTCATCGTATGTCATTCCTTTATTTTGGTGCCACCTTGGTGCTATTATTCAACATCTACTTGGTGATGCAGAATATTTGTTGAGAGGTAAAATATTTGGTTCTCTTAATGTTTAGATAACCCCAAATATTTGTGTTGAGTCCTTAGCCACTACTAAGACCTAAAAGGGAGAAATAAAGTTAAATATGGCCAGAAAGTGATACTATGATCCAATAATAAGAAAAGACACTAACAAAGATGCTATTTAAAAGTGTGTGTGTGTGTGTGTGTGTGTGTGTGTGTGTGTGTGTTACACATCAAGATAGGTCAGGTGAGCAACCTGTCAAAATGCTTTTGTCTATAAGTTGATCTACCTTCTAAGAGAACTTCGTCAACCTCCCTAACAAGGAGAAAGCTACTTTATCATGTGCATGCTTTCTGATTTATTGAATCCCAGAAAAAAATCAAATAATAATAAAACATGTTCCCTGTCATATTGAGTTAAAGAAAAAAATGCCATATGTCATTTTGACTTTTTTATATATATATTATGAAAATATGCTTTATTTTAAACTTAATACAAGTGTTCTGATAAGCCCTGTGGTATTAAGTTCTGCCCAATTCCAGGACTACATTGTTTGTTATGATTAAATCACAGTGAACATGTTCTGGTATTTGTAAATTACTCTAGAGATTGGCACGTACTGTTTCCTAGTTCTGCTTAACCACTATTTAAATCTTGAGTTACCTCTTACTTCACCAATACTTTACACAGCTGTATTGTTGGGGGGGCATTGAAAATAGATTTTACTTTCACCTCCTACTACATCCTGATTACAGTTCCCCCTCCCTCTTCTCCTCCCAGTTCCTCCTCACCTTCCTTCCTATTTGGATCTACCCCTTTTCTGTTGAAAACAAACAGACAGTGAGGTATGGTAGTTGAAAGCCAGCCTGATCTACAGATTGAATTCAAGGACTGTCAGAGCTACACTGAGAAACACTGTCTTAAAAGAAAAGAATCAAACTTCTAACGGACAATAATAAAATAAATTATACTAAGATAAAGCAAACCAAACACATTAGAATAGAGCAAAACATGCAAACCAAAGGAAAAGAGCCCAAGAAAGGACACAAGAAAAAGATACAGATGGAGCCAGGCATGGTGTAGCATGCTTTTAGTCCCTGCATTCGGGGAGGCAGATGCAAGCAGATTGCTGTGAGTTTGAGGCCAGTCTGGTCTACAAAGAGAGTTTAGGACAGCCAAGCTACCCAGAAAAGCCCTGTATAAAAAAATAAGGAAAAGAAAAGAAAAAGAAAGAAAGAATGTAGGAATGAAGGAATGAAGGAACGAAGGAAAAAGATACAGACGCAGAACCTCCCCTTATTTGCACACTCAAGAATCACATAAAAACACTAAAGTGAAAGCTGTAATATGGAAAGGAACTGTAAGATAAAAAGAGAGACTACATATGTATATGCATACATATATGAATATATTATATAAGAATATATACTATAAGGATGGAGAGATGGCTCAGAGGTTAAGAGCACTGGCTGCTCTTCCAAAAGCCCTGAGTTCAATTCCCAGCAACCACATGGTGCTTCATAACCATCTATAATGTTATCTGATGCCCTCTTCTGTATACATAATAAATAAAATACATAATTAAAAAGGATATATATTATATATTAAAATAAAAATAACAATTTAAAAAGTAAAGCTTTGATATAATATTATGAGATAAAATAACCAACAAAGAAGCCATCGAGTTCATTTTCTGTTTGTCATCTAATGCTGGACATGCAGCCTACCCTTAAGAGTAGTTGGTTTCAACAGTGAGAATTTCCCTTTGAGAAAAATTAATTTTCATTTGTAATTGGTTATCAGTTGTAGATTGTTTTTGGGTTAGGGATAGGGGCTTTTGTCCACTTCTTTTTTCAACTGTAGAACACAATCTGGTACAGAGCCATGCAGGCCCCTGTGCGTGCTACCTCGGTCTCCCTGTGTCCATATGTGAGTTGATCCTATTTATTTACAGGGCTTTGTTTTCTTGCTATCCTCCATTCCCTCTGGCTTAGGGATGAATATTCCACAGTCTCTCACTCTGCATAATATCTGCCTCTGAGTCTCTGTGTTTGCTTCAATCTGCCACAAGAGGAAGCTTCTCTGATGATGGCCGGCAAGGCACTGATCTATGAGTACAGCAAAATGTCATTTTAGTGTTACTTTTTCCCCTTGAACAATAATATTGATTTTTTCCTAGGTGTCCGAGCTATATAGTCTTGGGTTCTTGATCATACAAGCAGTGTTAGGTATGAGTTCCAGCTTGTTGAGTATGCCTTGAGTCAATTCAGATATTGATTGGTTACTCTCACAAGTTTTGTGCCATCATTTCACTAGCATATCTGTAAGGCTCAATTTGCAGATAGATATTGGTTAAATTTGGTTAATCATAGAATGTCTTATTTTCTCCATCTATTGTGATTCAAAGTTTTTCTGGGTATAGTAGTCTGGGCTGGCATCTGTAGTCTCTTAAAGACTGTAGCATATCCGCCCAGGCCCTTCTGGCTTGTAGAGTGTCTGTCTAGATGTCAGGTATAAGCTAATATGTCTTACTTGTTACCTAGTCTTTTTCCTTTGCAGCTTTTAATATCACTTCTTTGTTCTGTTCATTTGGTCTTTTTATTATTGTGTGCTTATGGGGACTCTCTTTTATGGATAAAGCCTATTTGGTGTTTTGTATGCTTCTTCTACCTTAATAAGCATCTCTTTCTTAGGGTAAGAATTTCTCTTTTATGATTTTGTTGGAAATATTTTCTTTGCCTGTGACCTGGGTTTCTTCTCCTTCTATATATTATTTTTAGCTTTGGTCTTTTCAGTGTTCCAGATTTCCTGGATGTTTCGTGTTTGGAGTATTTTAGATTTAATATTTCTTTGACTAATATTTCCATTTCCTTCATCATGTCTTCAATGACTGAGACCCTCTCTTCGGCCTCTTGTATTCTTTTGGTGGCTCTTGCCTCTGTGATTCGTGTTTGGGTTCTTCAGTTCTTCATTTCCAGATTTTCCTCAATTTAGGTTTTCTTTATTGATTCTCCACTTTTATGTCTTGAACTATTTTATTCATTTCCTTCCACTGTTTACTTGTGTGTTTTCATAGATTTAAGAACTTTACTTATTTCCTCTTTATGGAGCTCTGTCATCTATATAAAGGCTGTTTTAAGGTCTTTTCCTTCTGCTTCCACTATGTTGGAATACTCAGGTCCTGTGGGGATAAGGTTGCTGGCCTATAGAAGAGACATATTGTCCCGGATGTTACTAATTTTGTTTTTATCCAACCACCTACATTTAGGAAGACTGTAATTCCAGGTGCTGATTTCTGGTCTTGTCTTTGTTGAGTAAGGTGTTCTGTTCCTTGGTTTTTGTTTCCTTCCTGGTTCGTAGAGGAGTGTGGTATTTGTGTGTTGCCTGGTAGGAAAATCGACTGGGGTCCTGATAGGTGTGGCCACTGGGGGTTCCTGGTAACATGTGTTTCTGGAAGTTGGGTTCTAACACTTAGGAATGGGGATAGGCTGGGATCGGGTGGAGGGGGTCCACAAAAGAGAGGAATGCAGGGTGTTCCACCATGAACTGCTTAGTCCTCTGGGAGCTGGTGAAGACATTGAGGAGGGGCCACAGCAGGAAGTCTGCTATAGAGCTGGGGATGACTTTGTGGGACTGAGATTCTAGGAGCAGTTAAACTACCTGATTCCCTGGCTAGAGTGGTCGCTGGATTCCCAGGGAGTGGATGATGAAGTTGGGGGTGAGTAAGGGAAGGAGAACGGAAAGGAAGATTAGGAGGGAAGTTCTGTGGGGTCCACCAGAGGTGAGATGGGGGTGGCAGGGCTTACAGGTGTTCTGCTGCAGAGCTGAGGAAGAGACCAGGAGATTGGATTTGGAGAAATGGAGTATAAGGTGAAGCAAGGTCACCAACTTGCTTCCCTGGCTTCCTGTGGCTTCTCGGGGTGTGCCTGGTGGAGTTTAGGGCTATGATTAAGCAAATAGTGAGGGGATGGGAGAGCAGAACTGTAGGTCCACTGGAGATGGAGGCAGGGGAGGGGAGGGAGGCTGTAGGATTTGTTCTGTTTGCAGAGCTAGAGATGTGACTGGTGGCTTGGATTTGTAGGAGCAAAAGGAAAGAGAAAGATCTGCAGTCAGAGCTGCTTCTTTCTCAGAATGGTCTGCAGGTTGCCAGAGAATGCTTTCTGGAGTTGGGCCATCTTACAATCCCATCCAAAGGCCTCCTTCAAGACTCTCTAGAATAAAGCCACATTTCAGAATTAACACAGCAACTTGCTTGGTTTCATTTGAAAACTCCTTAAGGAGGCAGGCATTTAAAAGAAACAGCGAAGGATCTGGTGTGGAAAGCAGTTGGTATGGATACCCCTCCCCCTAGAGTTTTGAGCATGAAGGTCTATCAATGTCAAACCTAATTGCCCTCAGTGCTTCCCACAATTGATGGAACTGAAGCCAAGAAGTCTACAACATATCTCATCATTATGGTTCTCTCACTGTGCAGTTGATGGGCACACCTGGCCACAGATGACCAAAGGCCATTCAGATTTGTTTTGTCTTATTGCTCTTGCAGACGAAAGCTGCCTTCAGACTCAAACACCTGTCACTGGAATGAAACATGAATCCATTAAAAGATAATAAAGAAGCCCATACAAGAATTTAAACCTAATACAAATAGAAGAAAGGTAAAGTATATTAACTATAATCTGAGAAATATTCAAATGCCCAAATGGGCATAGTGTTGAACTATAAAGTGGTTATAAATATAAAATAAACATGATCTGTGAGGTCATAACAATAGTGCATGATGGAGAGATGGTTAAGGAATACAAAGAGTCTCTTGTGACTCTAGAAGCCAAGTGTCATCCAACTATATAGCCTGAAAAGTACATGAAGATCATTTTATTGCTATCAATGACAGTCTGAATCCTCTGCTGTGTCCCTAGTGCTTTGGCACTTCTGACAAGCTGATCCCTCAGATAGACAATTGCTTGGGAAAGACTACACAGCTGTGCATTACTGGCCATAGTTAAAGAAATCATTTTCTCACAAGAAAAACAATCACCTATTGTAAACATCTTGCCAAATATTCAGGTAAGTCAAATGATCCCATGTATTCCTATTAGTGTTCGTGTGTAGTGTTCAGAAAAACTACAAGATTAGTATTCAATCTCAAAACCTGGCAATATGCAACAATAATTTCATAAAGTATTTATAATATAATTTATAATATAAATGATATAATATAAATAATATAAACGTATAATATAAATAATTTATTGCAAATAGATTCTAAAAATAAAACATAGAATGCTTTGATAACAAAAATTTATTTTCAGCACAAAAATTCAGAAAGTAACAAATTCCAAATAAACAAGATTCTTACATTGTTTTTATCTGTGTGGGGGTTGAATTTTGGTTTTAACCTCAGCAATTAATCAACTTAACATGGCATGGTCAATTAGCTTTCCATCCCAAAGGCCATTATATGAGGCAGTGAGTGTTCTCATGAAGACTATGGCAGTTCCACTGTGGAGCAGATGGCAAGTCACCTGGGTATAGGTGGATAGTCTATATTATGTCATACTAAGTGACATCTTTCAGCAGGAAGTCAAACTCACTGGATGCTGGTGCTCCGTTCACATACTTACTACCAGGCTATCTGTGGCTCTCTATCAGACTTGTTACCACTGACACATGAAAACAGAATTGTAGGCATGTTGGAATAATCAATGTACCCTGGTTATCCCAAACCCTAAGCTACTAGGTGAATCCATACCCTCTAACTACTTAAACAGGGGAATGGAATTCAATTTCACTGTCTGGAATAACCATTAGCTCGATGGACAGCAAGTATGTTGTCTATAGGTATCAGTCATACACAATTATGACTTTTGGTCATTGTGAAAATTAAGAGTGATAGAATATTGTAATTTGCTCATCAGATGTGCTTTCTCTTAAAATAACTGAATACAAATGTTTTCACTATATTTATGCACATATATGTATGTATATACATAATGTATGTATATGTGTGTTCGTCAACTGCATTATGCTCTTACTTAATGAAAATAGATGATTCCTTAATTTGTTTAAACTCATGTAAATACGATATGAACTTAGACTTTGCATGAACTTATACCAGAATCCATTTTTTCCTTCCACTTTCCCAGAACTCTGTCTTGTTTGAGTTTATCCCACAGAGTCATTTGCATACCAGAAAATGAACTCTCACTTTTCGAAGTATTTAATCCTTCGAATTGAACTACAGCTTTCTCCAGTTCCAAGAGGCACCATGTAACTGAAATGGCCATGGCAGACACACAGCTGCTCTCTGCCAGGCCTCTGC
Source organism: Acomys minous (assembly GCF_964271855.1). Taxonomy (NCBI): domain Eukaryota; kingdom Metazoa; phylum Chordata; class Mammalia; order Rodentia; family Muridae; genus Acomys; species Acomys minous. Next base: position 94,369,909 of record NC_140496.1, on the reverse strand, counting down.
TTCATCTTTCCTGGGTGGCTTTATTACTGTGCATATGTTTATGAACATGACTTTCTTTGGCTAAGGATTCCCAGTACAAAGAAAAAAGGCCTCTGCCTCTGAGAGGACAGTTACAGCTTTAGAATGAGAGCCTTTGATAGCAAAATCTGTAGCTGTGCAATTGGCATGCTGGGGCAACAGTTCTTACTTCTGTCCAGATTGCAATCAGTTTCAGATGGGCTTGTTTTACTGGCTGAAAGAAGCTCACAGACTGCTTTTCGCTGGCATATTTAAACCTTGTGTTAATGCCTACCTGTTTCATTAGTCTGGAATCAGTAGGAGCGCTGACATTGTTGAGGAAAGCTTCTAACATTCCAGTCTGGTGTTCCGTGTTCACACAGAAAGGAGCATCCTCCACTGGCACCTTAGTCTTTGGATGCAGTGTAAATTTCCACATCATATGCACATGGCAAGATGAGCAACAACCACACATTCTGTTCACACTTGAGACTACCAGAAAGTCGTCTGGGAAGGTCAAAGCACATAAAAAGAAGTGAGAACCAAATTCCCAAATGATCTGCATTTCACCTAGGTTTGCTCATGTGCCCATGGTTTCCCAGCATTCCATCAGCTCACTCTGCCTTCCAACACAAGTCACAGTGAGCCACGCCCTGTGAAGCCATAGTTGTTTCCGCTTCTGTTTCCTGCCATGCTTCCTTCCCCTCTCTATCCTCTGTCTGTGGCTCAAATTGGTTTGATTCTTTTGCTTATTTGGTCAAAGAGGTTTTAAGGTCACTTTTTAAAAAAAATCCATTGGTTCTTTGTGCATTTCCCATCATGCACCTATTCTCGTTTATCTCCCCAAGCCCTCTATGCACCCTCCACTGTTGCAACCTCCCTGCAACAAAGAAAAAAATGAAAATCTCATTGTGGAAGCTGGAGTGTTCCACAGTATACCGTTTGCCCACAATCCACTTCTTTCCTTGCAAATGTTCATTGAAATGACTCACTGGTATGGTATGAGGCCTCTGCCTTCTGCTCCTCTATCAATACTGGAACCTCACTGGGACTCCTCTCAGATTGTGTTGTCCTGTGTCACAGAGACTCTGTCATTTTAAGTCTGTAGCACTGGCACTTTGGTGTACTTCAGCGGTTCATCCATGGGGCAGATGTTGGGGTGAGCAAATTCAAAGCTCTGGATTTGGGCCTAAGAGTTATCTGAGATGGTGAGCACACAGGGTCGCCAGATCTCTGGCAGTTGTGGCTGATTCAACAACAACACCTCCCTCCCCACAACCAGAACCAGCTCTATTGTGCTGCTAAGGTGAGGTGCAGGGCCTGTTCTCTGAAGCACTTGAGAGGCAGGACCAGCTCTGATAACATTGGGCCAGCTCTCCTACCTGCTGTAGGTAGCAAAGTGTGTGTGTGTGTGTGTGTGTGTGTGTGTGTGTGTGTGTGTGTTTGTGGTGGTGGGGGGCACCTTTCCCTTTTCCATGTCACCACACAGCAGGCTTGCATGTGCCCCTGCTACCAGAGTCAGTTCTACTGTGCTGCCTGGGCAAGGTGCTGGGCCCACTCTCCTAAGTGCTACAGCTGGTGAGGGGCAGGGACAACTTTCCTGCTCTCATGACCCCAAGGACCAGGTCAATGGGGAAGAGAGAAGAGCGAATCTCACCCTTTTCCATGCCACTTCACAGGAGTGATAAGGCCAGCTCTCTCATGCTCATATTTTTGGGGCAGGCTCACCCACAACTCCAGCAATGTTGGGGCTGTTTTCCTAAGTACAACAGCTGACCAAGATGGGGTCACCTCTTCTGCTTTCCTGCCTCCAGGTCCAGATCTCTCAAGATGTTGCGTGAGGGTAGGTGGGACCAGTTCTGAATAGTCCTTAGTTATCAACATGTCCCTGGGTGGCAGCCCAGACCAGGGACATCTGCCTGAACTATGGTTGTGACAGATCCCTGCTGCTTCAGGGCCATGGGCCCAGGTGTGTCCCCCCAGTGGCAGCACAGACCAGGACCCTACCAGGCCTTCAGATGACACCATGAGCTACTCACATCAGGCAGTTCCTTACTACTCTTGAGTCTCCAGATTGGCCTCTCTTCGTCGTGCACACATCTTTCTGTTTATCTTTCTTGTCCATCTCTCTACCACTTATTTGCTCCCCTTAGTGGAGCCCAGGGTCTCTGAGTGTCAGGGTTGTCTCAGGAGCATCAATGCCTAGCTCATACATTATGGTACTAGGCAGGATCTCAGGGATGGTCTGCCCCGCAGGCCTGCGCAGTGCCAGAATGGTGGTCATCTCAGGCTCGCTCCATGCCTGGGCCCATGGTTCTGGTCTGGTGGTTATCTCAGGTTAATTCCTCACCTGGCCTGCCCGAGTAGCCCTTTATCAGTGTCCTTTCTCTCGGGCTGACTCTTGCCCTGTCTTTCTACCCCAGACAGGGTTCTTCTAGTCTCTGCTTACTCCCAGTCCTGGGAACCTATCTGAGTCTGCATGGCATTACATTGATGGTTTATCAGGCTTGTTTGTTTCAGGGACTGTTAAGCTACTAATCATTCAGATATTCAAAGGTCTGAACACTGAGAGTAGACATAGCCCCTCTGCCACCCTCTGATGCACATATAACACAGTAGCCACACCTACAGTCTCTAGGGGCAGTTTAATGTCTTTTTAAAAGTTTTTCTAATGTGCATTTATATGTGTCTGTCTGTGTCAGCGTGGATGTATGCTACATGAATGCAGGCTCCCACAGAGATCAGCAGAGGGCACCATATCCACTGTCCCTTAAATTGCAAATAGTTGTGGGCCAAGGAGCATGGGTGCTGGGATCTGCACTGGGATCTTCTGGAAGAAAAGGAAATGTTCCTAGATTCTGAGCCATGCTACCACCATCAAGGACATTTTCTTCAAGTAGACAGATGCAGAGACTATATTATATTAGGTTGCCTGTTTTATGGTTCTGCCTCAGTCTCACAACCACCATTTGAAGAAGGACAGCAGAGTGGATGTCCATGGCATTCCAATGTCATCTGAAGTAGCAGCATTCATTGGCTATTACAGTTGAGAGAACATAGACCCATTTAGGTAACTCTTTGGTACAAGTAAGATCCAAGATGCAAGATTCAAACCCAAGTCTAAATTAGTTTAGAACTAGTTTTTCCATACTAATGATAATGTTAAAACCACTTCCATATCTTGATGCCAATTTTAGGTCATGGTAGAGGCTTCCTGGGGGTTTGTCTTGAAAGGAACTTACACCAAGTTATCATCCAAGAAAGGAGAGTCTACAGATATTAATAAACAGAAAAAGTTCAGTTTTGTCAGGGCTTCTATTTGGTCTCCTAGTGTTAGGCTGGTCCTCACATCTATACATTGGAAAACAAGGTTTTATATACCTCCACATTACTGGTCAGAGTTGAAGTGATGTAGCAGTGAACTCAACCACAATGCTTTACAAACAAGAATTTTTTCCCAGTAGGATAGATATGCTAAGGAATAATTTGAGCATGGTGTAAATGGACAGTTGTTCATGCCTAGTTTCATTAGTGAGCATAGTCAGGTAAAGGCAGAGAATGTTAGCCCCCCCCCAAATGGAGACACCCAGGCACATAAAAATGCACAAAGAGTGCTTCTTGAATTATCAGTCATCTCTGTTCACAAGGGGGCTGAAGAGCCATACCTGCTCACAAGAACACTACTGCTCTCTGACAGAATTAAATATTCTCCTTTTCACAACTTTACATAGATTCTGACTCAGCCTTTTATAAAAAATAAAGTACCATATCATGTCATTACTTTTGAGCTGTCTAAATGTGTAAGTAGTGCTACCATGGTTCCTAGATCTTTAAGTTTTCAAATAAGGAACTGAAATGTTTCTTGAGGACTGTGCCATTCAAAACTGATCTTATTCACCCTCTCCAAGACCAAAGATTTTGATCATGGGAATTTTAACAATGACTCTTTGAAATCCAGGCATCTACTCAAGGCAGCATCTTCTGAGTACGGAAGAGTCAGATAAGACGTGGCCATCATCAACTTTTAGAATTATATACAGAAAGAATGCAGCTGACTCAACAGCATACCAAGGTGGGGCAGCAAAACTTGTTCAGGCCATGAAGAGGCTTGGGGGTACATCAACAGACACTGGGGACTCTAAGCAATGACATAAGAAATTGTTCCTCCATGGAAAAAGAGATTTTTATAGCTGGAATTTTAAACCATTTTTACAGTTGGGGCCATTTCCCTCATCTACAAATAAGCTTAGCATTACTACATTGCTATTGACCATTCTTCGACAATTATTTTTATGCATTAAAGTGATTTCAGGCAAAGTATGCTTATAGAGCATGCACTGATTGACACTAGATAAATGATAGGTAGTTAGGTAAGTTGGTAGCTAGGTAGATAGAAAGAAAGAAAGAGAGAGGGAGAAAGAAAGAAAGAAAGAAAGAAAGAAAGAAAGAAAGAAAGAAAGAAAGAAAGAAAGGTTAAACAGTTCAGAGTTTTCAAACTGGGTTTTGGCATAGTTCATCTTTTTAATGTCTGCAAAAATCTCCTCTGTCTAATGAGATTGAAAATAAACACATTCTTGAATGGAATTTGTTGGATTAGATGTGAACAAATAGAGAACAGTGATTATAGAGTCAAAGAAGGAGAACTTGGGCTCATTTGATGTGGATTCATATGAGCAACTGGAACCTTAATTTGTGCATAAAATAATGAGTAGTGACGCAAGGGGAGAAATATACTAATAAGGGGACGATGATCGCCCTCCCCAACAAACACACATAAATAACACTGATTCCAGGATCTGTAACCATCTTCTAACAGGGCACAGTGCAATTTGTAAGTGTGATTAAGTAAATGACCTTGAGTCATCCACATGATACCACATCCTCACAAGTGTCTTTAGAGTTGAGAGAGGTTCAGGAGAGGGTGGTGAGAGAGAACCAGACGGCAAAGGTTGAGGTCATTAGGCTGCTGGATTTGGAGGACCCAAACACAGCCTCAAGAAGCAGGCTGCTGAGCAGATTGGTGTTAGCCACTTGAAACTTGTTTTATACTACTGCTTTCCAGAACTGTATGGAAATATACTTGTGCTGTGGGAAGCTGGTAAGCATACAGTGGTCTGTCACAACAGCAGTGTGAAGCCAGGACCGTAGGAAACTAATATCCTGTTGGAATGAAAAGTACTGAAGGCAACTCTCTTTTAAAAACTGCTTGATTAGCAAAGAGAAAGTCAATAGAATTATTATTACTAAAATATTTGTCACAAGTAAAGCATGTTTAAAAAATGTCAAGTATGCTTCATCTACAGCAATAGGACTAGATTCCAAGAATTCTATTGCCAGCAAGAAGTTGTCTCCTTACCCTGTCTTGGCAGATCGTGGCTGTTGACTCTGCCTGCATCCAAGCTTGCCCATTTTTAGGCATAATTCTGTCTGTGGTAGAAATGAGGACATTTTTCCCAGTGGCTTGTTTGCCACATTTGAAGCCATCTCCATAAGGAGATTCTTTGATCCTCATCATCTTCTTTGAGGTAGGCAGGGTGTTGCCAGGAGTTGTTAACTTGTCTTCTTGTCAAAGAATCTTTAAAGTAATAAAAACATCTTTAAATGACATATTCTGTAGATCTCTGAAGTTTTTGAAGACCTTAGATATCTATAGAATCATGACTACCTGGTTAAACCTAAGATGCATATTCTTGTGATGAAAATAGACTGTTTTTATCTAAGAAGTATGTCTGTCACATATGTTGGGCGCAAAGGCTAAAGATAATGCTCCAGCATTATAGAGAGCTTTGGGTGACTGTTCAGACATCAAACTGTCATTCTTTCATTTTGGAAGCTGCTAACCTATACTTCTGGGTTACTAAAGTTATTAAGTTTTATTCCTTCTCAAGTCTTTGGTGGGACTGAAGACCAGATAGTTTAGTATTACAATTAAGCTTAGTTGTTTAGGGGTTAAGGTGATTTTAGGTCTAAAAAGAAAAAAGATATTTTAGGTCTAGATAGATATTTTAAGTTGATAGGGATGAGATATGATAGATATTGATTTTCATTCAGAATTTTAGATGCACCAAGATAGGAAAGATGTTCTCTTCAAGTTTGTCAAATACATATAGCCAAGTAACTATGAATGTAACATTTATATAATTCCTGATTATTTCATGGTTCTTCTTGCTGTATGTACTTATTTTATTTAAGTGTAACAACATAAATGTATATGTAAAAATTGAGTATACAATAAAAATATTTCAAAATATAAAAAGTTGTCTTCCAAACCCTTCCCAGTCCGTATGCTCCTTTAACTCTACTCTGCCCTTTTTATCATCCCCATTATAATGCTAAGTGCCTGGGTCCTTTCAATTGTGCCAATATAAAAATATGTTGTGATAGAGTAAGAGAAAAGACAAGAAGGTAAATTACTTTAGCAACATGGTCACTCTCCAAGGCTGAAACTCTGTCTTATTTATCCTCAGCTCTAAAATAATCTTCTGTCATTAAATAAAGGAAGCAATACAAATGTGATTAATAAATTAACAATGGAAATTGAACTTCAGCTTGTTATTATTTTTGAGACTATAGTATAATTATATCATTTATCCCTTCCATTTACACCCTCCAAATCCTCCCATATGCCCTTTCTTTGAAATCCATGACCTTTTGGTCATTAAATGACCATTAATTTGGTCATTAATATATATCAAAGATATATATTATCAAAGATATATATAGATATATATCTATATATATATCGGGTTTCTTTAAAAATGTAGCTGGATTTATTTATTTTTATTTTGTGCATGAATGATTTGTATGCACGCATGTATGTGCATCGCCTGCATTGCTGTACCTTCAGAGGTTAGAAGAAGGCATAGGGCCTCATAGAAGTGTAGTTACAGATGACTGTGAGTCATGTGGGAATCAAACCTGGGTCCTCTGCGAGATCACCACATGTACTCACCCACTGAGCTCTCTCTTCAGCACCCTCCGAGGTCTCTTTCAACATTCCATTTCAAGGCCAGATGCCCACCTAGCTGCCTTCTTCCTAAAAATATATATTCCCCAGGTGTGCACAGCCTATTTATTCTACTGCACAGTTCGTGTCATCCCCTGACACACAACAAAACTAGTTCTGTGTGCTTTTTGTTTCCCCTGATAAACTGTAACGGCCTTGATGGTCATAAGTGTGCGATGAATTTCAACCAGTGGTCACCATTCAACCTGTAGGCTGAATAATTTGAATCTGTTACATAATAATTACTCTTCAGCATAAGCAGAAATTGGAATGTTTCCACCTTAATTCTCTCAAATAAAGCCTTCAAAGGTATGCAAATATTTCCCCATGCTTTTACACCTCTTTACACAAATCACACCTTTCCTCATTAACTTGGCTTAGTCTATGCCACAAGACAAAAAATAAAATCTTCCAAGGAGCTATTGCTCTGAGATTTCAATTTTAATATATGTTATGTCTTTAGGCCTTAAGATAAATGAGCTATTTTCCTTTAATATAAAACTTAAACAATTAAAGTGTGGCATAAGCTCCTTTCACTACACTGCAGAACGTTTTCTCTCACTGCTGTTAAATCTGTATCTGAATCTCTGTGTGCACATTAATACTGTGTGCTATATCTTTATCTGTTAGCCTGGTGATTTATAGACATTCGTGAGGCCTAAACAGTAGAGACCTTTATAAAAGGCTTAATGTGAAACTCTTTACGATGTAAAAGTGTGTCCCCCCATATTCTTCCCTGAGACCTAAAGTAATCTGAGTGCCTAACTTCAGTGTCCCATACACAGGAAACAGAGAGCTACAATCGCACACTGTCAAAATGTCTACACTTCCTCCCACTTTCAACACACCACAAGTCCAAAGCCAGGGAGGCTACCATTTGCAAGTGACATTTACATAGCTATGACAAAGAGCTCCCAGACAACAGGCAGGTCCTCCAATGCCAGAAGTAAAAACATGAATACAACAACTGTAACAAAGAATTATTTTAAGTTTAAACTCTCTAATAGTCATATCAAAAATAACCATCCACCCCAGGATTTCAAGGTGGTCTACAACTACACATTCAGATTTTTGCAAAACACTGGAGGGTTTCTTCAAGTGAGAATGAAATTTATTTATTTATTTATTTATTTATTTATTTATTTGATAAAACTGAGTTAGGCCAGAGGATACCGAGAAGATAAAGATTTCTCAAGGAGGAGGCCAACCTCCAAAACATGGAACACCCATCTGTGAAGGTGCAGAAACTGTATCATTACAAATAAAAAAAAAATCTATGCTCATATCTTGCCTGGAACATTAAAATTTGTTTTAAGTATAAACAGTGACTAAAGATAGAGTATCTTTGATTATAAGTTTCAAATATCTCAGATGGTATTTGTAAAATTATTCCTGTCAAACAGGAAAGTGAGATACTTGGCAACAAAACATCTTGGCACCTCTATTAAGCAGAGCTGGAACATGCATCCCTAAGAGATGATGAAAAGAGTGTGCATTAAAAATATAGAGTTGTATTCCAGGCTGTGCTGAAGAAGCCAGTTAAACAGTAAGGAATTCTTATAAATCTCCTGTGGGAATATTTCTTTTTTTTTTTAAGACTTTTTTTTCTTTATTAATTTATTCTTGTTACATCTCAATGGTTATTCCATCCCTTGTATCCTCCCATTCTTCCCTCCCTCCTCTTTTCCCCTTACTCCCCTCCCCTATGACTGTTCCTGAGGGGGATTACCTCCCCCTGTATATGCTCATACAGGCGGTAAACCTTAAACCCCTACCCAGATCTAGCCAATGGACAGAACATTCTCCACACTTGAGTGGAGAGTGGGGTCTGACTTTCTCATGTACTCTGGTGCCTCACCTTTGACCATGTCCCCTGGAGGGGAGACCTGGTGGCACTCAGAGGAAGGACAGCAGGTTACCAAGGAGAGACTTGATCTCCTGTGGGAATGTTTCTGCCAGGGAACATGCAAGCCCGGCACTAGGACATTCATACCTAATCCATCTGTTGTAGCTTACCAGAACATTGAATTTAGGATGGAGCAATTCTGTAGCTAGTTAAGCTTTTTCATAAAATCACTGCGAAATTAGAGAAGATTTTTATTAAGATCACTATACAATTATACATAAAATTTGAGGATATGGTTGGAATATAATTCTAAATTAATTTATAAAAAATCAAAAGTGGTTTTAATTAAATTTTTCCACCACATGATGAGTGATGGCCTAAAAGTAATTAAGATGGTTGAGGTGATGGCTTTTTGTGTTGATTTTTTTTTTTTAATGCAGAGATAGAACTATGTATGAACAAATAACACAACTGGGCTTAGAGACAGAGAGTTGCTTTATACACTCAAGGTCAACTTTAGAATATCTTACCCAAGCACTGGACACAACTTTAGGATTTGGAAGCTATAGCCTTTTATGTAAATCTTTCTTATTTATTCAGTTACTTAAGGTTTTGATTTATTTTTATATGTGATCTTAAATGTGGTCTGATTTTGGCTCAGGCTCTGAAAGGAACACATGTTTAGTCACCATAAAGGTTTCATTATTTAATTTAGTCATGTCTATCCTATTATTGAAGGCTTCTATGAATTATTAGTAGTAGTGTTGCACTTGAATCCAAAGTTTTGGCTTCCTTATGGGATTGTCATACTTGAATATTGCTCTTTGCTCATCTTTGCTCAACTTTCTATGCCCCCTTGCTCCTTCGTGCCATCTTCTTTCCCCAAATATCTCCCTTTCTGCTTTTATGTCATATATTTATGTATGCAAGCAAAATTAACCATGGATTTTGCACGCATGTGAGAGAAAATCCTGTGGCATTTACCATTCTCCTGTGTTCTCCATTGCTCTCTGTTGCTCCCCTAACCAACCTCCCTTTGAACATCTCTTTCACTGTGTATTCCATCTCTCATTTCCATTACCTACTATACTTTATTCAGAATATTTGCTTAATGCTTTTTCTATACATTTATTTACAGAGATATTAAAATACGATTACTCCAAATAAAGAATGCTCAAGCATAAAATTAATATTTAACCAAGAATCAGGCAAAGTCAAATATCATCAGAAAATAGTAGCTATGACAGCTTAGTATTTACGAAAGATGTAGTTAGATGATAGTTAAAATGTGTGTGTGTGTGTGTGTGTGTGTGTGTGTGTGTGTGTGTGTGTGTGACAGACGTTTTACTTTGTGTTTCAGCCTGCCCTGGAAATTTCTATGTATACAGTGCTACCCTCAAACTTCTTATCCTGCTTCAAATATGTAAATACTGGTGTTCCATTATACCCCAGTATTGCAATTTGATTTAGTAGTGAAATTTGAAGCGTTTGATACTCTTCAGTGGAAATTATTTCTTGATGCTGTTGAGTGCCCTGGTGTTGCTATGTTTGTGATGCACATGGATTATTGAAATAAATGCCTGTTTCCCATTAAGATTGGCAAGTTGCAGACTTCTGTGGATGGTAACACTGAGAACAGTCATTCACCACACTGAAAACCTTTGGCTCTTTCAAATCCAGTTTTAGACAATGAGTTTGTATGATGCCTTTTATACATTTCCACCAAGCTCTTTGAACAAGATTCCTACGGAATGCTTTCTGATACATTTAAGGCTATCACATGTAGAATACGTTCAAGTGTATAACGAGAACCGACTTTGAACCTTCCGGCAAGAGTGCCTGTAGAGCTGGATTTGGGTGAAGATCTGAATCATCAAAGTAAGGAAAACTCAACAGGTAACTACCCGTCTACTTTTTATGCAAGCCACACTGTTGTTAATAAATTCTGTTAAGATGGCATTAAAGAACGTATTCCCCTCAAGCAGTCTCTTAGATGTGTAAAACCTGATATTTCATCTTGTGTGAAAATCTCACATGCATGTAAATCAAGATGAGGTGGCAGATGATATTGAACTGAACAGTCATCTATTTGACCTCCAATGTCTAAGACAAAACTTAATATCAAATAACACATTTTACAAGAGAATAAAATGGAATCAATATTCTTTATCCTATAATTCTTAATCTGAGGATCATTTTTTTGATATAACATTTGAAATGTCCAATGTCTAAGACAAAACTTAATATCAAATAACACATTTTACAAGGGAATAAAATGGAATCAATATTCTTTATCCTATAACTCTTAATCTGAGGATCTTTTTTTTTTTTTTTGGTATAACATTTGAAATCTCTATGTAGTTTTCTCTTTTGTAAAGAGAGTAAATACATTATTTACTATTCTCATAGTTCTGTAACCATAATGCTTGGTATTCAATATGTCTCCAACAGGGAGCATGTTTCTAATTCTGCTACCCAACTTCTGGAAATATTAGAAGATGTGGAGCTTTGAAGTACCTGAGTCTGAGGCTGGAGAGATGACTCAGCAATTGTGAGCACTTGTTGCTCTTCCAGAGAACCTGTTTTTGGTTCCCAGCACCCACAGTGAGTGGGTCCACTTGAAACTCTAGTTCCAGTGGATCCTATGCCCTCTTCTGGCCTTTACATCCTCAAACATGTTGCACATCTGTATGTATGCAGAGGCGCATACACACAAAGAGTAAAATAAAATTTTAAAAGCTTTTAGAAAACAAGAAGTGGGACTTGGCAGGCGGATGTATATCACTGAGTTTTTGAAGAAGACACCCAGCCCTGGTTTCCGCTCCAGGTCTCTGTGTCCTGCCTGCCACCATGTGAACAAGCCTCTCCTGCTCTCCGCTGTCATGAAGTCCTTGACACATGTGATACTCTAAAATGTGAGCTAAAATTAACCCTTTTATGTAAGTTTTTCTGTCATATATTTAGTAATAATTGCAAGCTAGGATATGTTTTGACATTCTATCTCACGTTACCTTATTTCCCTTGGACTTTTTTATTTCTTCTCTCTTCTTTCCTTATTTTAGAAACATTTCTTCACTGATACTTGGAATTGTGTATCTGTTTAGATTTTCCTTCACTTGTGTCTTTTCCTTACATTTTAGACATGTTTTATTGATAGTTTTAATGATATTTCTATTTTTATTCCTATGACTTTTAATGATCATATTTGTTTATCATCCCCATTGTTTGTTCCTATTTATCCATTGAAAACAAATATCTTTGCAGGTTCCTAACTCATTCACTTCTGCCTTCCTTCAAGTACATGTCTTACAATTTATAAACCTCTCTTGTATGTTGATATTGAGCTTACTCAGTCTATCTTCTATGAATTTTATAATTTCTCATAGTTTGTCTTTTTATATTTTTTTATATTTTGTGAGAATTGTTCATTTAATCACTAAAGTTACTAACTTGTTTTTCTTGTCCATTTTCTCATTACTTTTAAGTAATCACTTTATTGAGATACAGCACGTTTTAGCATAGCCACGGTTATTTGTCCACTAACACAATCAATTGAGAACATTTTAACTATAACAAATACAAAATGTCACACACATTTATCATGTCTAAGTTCTCCCTAACTTGTTCAGTGTCAGGCAATTCTTATATGACTTTGGCCTGTTAAGATTTCATAGTATGGTGTTTCATAGGAGTATAATCATTTTGTGACTTTTTTGTTTTTGTTCAGTTCTATTGACATCAAATAATAAAGATTCCTAAATGTTATGTATCAGTAATTAATTTAATTGAATTAGTGAATAATATTTTTGTTTAAGTATTCTATATTAATCAATTTATGAGTTGAATAACATTTGGCTATACAGGCATACATATGATATATATATATATATAGATATAGATATATATAGATATAGATATAATCATAAGTAGTGCTACTATCATCATCAGTGTTGGGAGGTTGTGTATGGATGTTTGGTTCTTTCTTGGATATGTGTCTAAGATGAACTGCTGAGTTATAGTCAGTCCCTATGTTTCACTCCATGAAAACATTCTATAAGTCTATTCTCCAAAACAATCTACACCATTGTTTTATTCCAAATAGCTAAATACAAAGAGTATAATTTCTCTATACCCTCAACAATGCTTGTTTATCACTTAAACAAGAGTTGTAGTCTGATTTCTCCTTATGGATTAAATTTGTATTTCTCTAATGCATAATGTGTGTGTTGGCCATTGCCATAGTTTCTGATGAGATCTTCTATTCTTTTTGTGAGTTGTATTTCCATATCAAATTTAAGAGTTCTTCATATATTTTACATGTATTATTTAATAACTGAATATGTATTCTACAAAACTTATTTCCATTTTCAGAGATTCCTTTTGAGTCTTTTGTGATATATATATATATATATATATATATATATATATATATATGTAATATGATAAAAAAACAAAACATATTTATCTCCCAGGCTCTATGATCACCCAGCCTCCAACCCTCCTGTTCCACCTGCCTACCTAAGGAGGGATCCTATGCCCAAGGGACACACAGTCCCAGCCTCTAGTCCATGGTTCTACCTACTTTCCTGAGGAGACCTGCTGGACTTGAGAATTATTCAGGTTAGACCCTATCACCCACCCCAGCCCTCTGCCTGTGGGTCCCACTGGAGCACATCCAGCAGAAGAGAGCTACAGGATATTCCCTGATATTAAGCCTCCAAACACCAACACTAATCACCATCCTGAGGAAGGCTAAAAGTCCCCAAGAACAACCAACCCCCAGCCTAGGACTTTCCTGACTTCTAGAGAAGTCCAGGGGTACCAGGAACAACCAGCCAGCACTAGAGATAATCAGATGACTAAAGACCAGTGTAAGAACAAAACCAACCAGAGCCAGAACCATATTGCACAATCAGTGCCCAGCTATTCTACTACAACAAGCCCTGGGTATTCTAACACAACTGAAAAACAAGAAAATAGCAAATTTATTCGTAAGAAGATGATAGAGCCCTTCAAAGAGGAAACAGATTAATATCTTAAGGAAATACAGAAAATGAATAAGATGGTCTAAAAACTGAAACTGAAAATGAAAATAGAAACAACAAAGGAAAAGTAGATTGAGGGAATCCAGGAGATAGAAATTTTAGGAAGAGAATAGGAACTACAAATGTAAACATTACTAACAGAATTCAAGAGATGGAGAAAAGAATCTTGGGTGTAGAAGATTCAATTGAAGAAATTGATACATTTGTCAAAGAAGATATTAAATCTAAGAAATTCCTGACAGAAGACATCAAAAAAAAAAGAGAGAAAATATAAAAAGACAAAAAACTAAGAATAATAGGGATAGAAGATTCCTAGCTCCAAGGACTAGATGTTTTCAACAAAATCACAGAAGAAAATTTTCCCAAACTAAAGAAAGAGAAACTAAAAAACATAAAAGGGGCTTAAATAACACCAAATAAATTAGACAAAAAATCCTCCAACTTCATAATAATAAACACAGTAAATGTATAGAACAAAGAATGAATATTAAATGCTGCAATAAAAAAAGGCCATGTAACATATAAAGCTGGACTTATCAGAATTATACCTAACTTCTCCTCAGAGATGCTAAAAGCCAGAAGGGCTAGGCAAATGTCTTTCAGACCTGAAGAGATAACATATGTCAGTCCAGACTACTATACTCAGCAAAACATTCAATTACTATAGATTGAAAAAATATTCCATGAAAATACCAAATTTAAACAAAATCTATGCATAAACCCAACCTTATAGAACATAGTAGAAGGAAAATTCCAACTCAAGAGGTTAACTATAACCAAGAAAACAAAGGAAATACATAACTTCGCTGCAGCAAAATCAAGACAAGAAATGTACACATATATATTCCCACCACCAACATCAAAATAACAGGAAATAACGTTCATTAATATATCTCAGCATCAATGGACTCAATTCCCCAATAAAGAGAGATAGGCTAACAAGAATGGATGCATAAAAAGTACCCAGCATTCTCCTACATACAAGAAACACACCTACCTAGAACGATAAAGACAGATATTATCTCAGAGTAAAGGGCTGGAGAAAGGTTTTCCAAGCAAATAAACCCAAGAAACAAGCTGGAGTAGCCATTCTAATATCTAATAAAATAGACTTTCAATCAAAATTAAAATAGACTTTCAACCAAAATTAATCAAAATATATGGGGAAATAAACTTCATACTCATCAAAGGAAAAAATCTACCAAGAAGACATATTAATTATAAATACCCATGCTCCAAATAGAAAGATAACAATTTTTGTTAATTAAAAAAGATTACTAGGGCTTAAGTCACATTGATCTCCACAGGTTAATAGTGGGGGACTTCAACATCCCACTCTCACCAATGGACAGGCCACTGAGACAGAAACTAAACAGAGAAATAATACCCAACAGATGTCTACATAACTTTTCATCCAAACACAAAATAATGTACCTTCTTCTCAGGAGCTCATAGAACCTTCTCCAAAATTGGCTATGCAGTTGGTCACAAGGCAAGCCTCAACAGATACAAGAAAATTGAAATAACCTCTTACATTTCATAGGGTCACCATGGATTAAAGCTGGAATTCAACAAAACAACAGAAAGCCTACACAGCCATGGAAACTGACCGACTTTCTACTCAATGACCACTGGGTCATAGAAGAAATAAGGAAAGAAATTTAAAACTTCACAAAATTCAATGAAAATGAAGGCACAACATACTGAAGCAGTGCTAAGCGGAAAGTCCGTAGCACTAAGTATCTTCATAAGGAACTTGGAGATTTCATATTAGCAATTTAACAGCACACCTGAAAGATCAAGAATAAAAGAATCAAACACACACAAGAGGACTAAACAGTAATAAATAAGCAAACTCAGGGTTAAAATCAATAAATTAGAAATAAAAAGAAAAATACAAAGAATCAATGAGACCAGAGAAAGCCAACTAGACAAACTTTTAGTGAAACTAACTCAAAGGCAGAGAGACAAAACTCAAATGAACAAAATCAGAAATGAAAACAGGGACAGTACAACAGATACTGAGGAAATCCAAAGACTCATTAGGTCTTACTTCAAAAAACTGTATTCCACAATTTTGGAAAATCTGAACCAAATGAACAATGTTCTTAATAGATTGCACATACCAAAGTAAAATTAAGCTCAGGTAACTACTCTTACAACATGTAAGGAAATAGAAGCAGTAATTAAAAGTCTTCCATTCAAAAAAAGTCCAGGGCAAGATAGCTGCATGGCAGAATCATACCTGACTGTCAATGAAGAGCTAACAACAATAGTCCTCAAACTAGTCTACAAAATTTAAACAGGAAGGATATTGCCAAACTCATTCTATGAGGCCACAGTCAACCTGATACCTAAACTACAGAAATGCCAAGAAAGAAAGAGGATTTCAGACCAATTTCCCTTATGAACATTGATGCAAAAATACTAAAATTCTGAACCCAAAAACACTTCAAAAACATCATTCACAGTGATCAAGTAGGCTTCATCCCAGGAATGTAGAAATGGTTCAATATACAAAAGTCATCAATGTAATCTATCATATAAACAACTGAATGAAAAAAAATCACATGATCATCTCATTACTTGCTGTAAAGGTGTTTGACAAAATCCAACACCTTTTCATGTTGAAAGTCTCGGAGACATCAGGGATACAAGGTGCATACCTAAGTGCAATAAAGGCTGCATACAGCAAGCTTTATAGCCAACATATGGAAAGCAACTTAAAGCAACCCCACTAAAATCAGGGACAAGACAAGGTTGTCCACCCTCTCTGTATCTCTTTAATAAAGTATTTCAAGTTCTAGCTAGAGCAATAAGGCAACTAAAGAAGATCAAAGGGACACAGATTGAAAAGAAGGAAGTCAAAGTATTTGCTATTCACAAATGGTAGTATACATAAGTGACCACCCCCCCCCAAATTCTACCAGAGTACTCATACAATTAATAAACACATTCACCAAAGTGGCTGGATACAAAATTAACTAAAAAAATAAGTAATCCTTCTTTATACAAATGATAAACAGGCTAAGAAAGAAATTAGAGAAGCAACATCCTTCACAATAGCCACAAGTAACATTAAATATCTTGGTGTAACTCTAGCCAAGCAAGGGAATAATCTGTATGACAAGAACTTCAAGTCTCTGAAGAAAGAAATTGAAGATGATATGGAAAGATGGAAAGATCTCTCATGCTCATGGATTAGTAGGATTAACACAGTAAAAATTGCCACCTTGTCAAAAGCAATATACACATTCAATAAAATATTCATCAAAATGCCTACAAAAGAGTTCGTGTCAGAGCTGTCAGAGGCCTAGGGGAGGGGAATAGGGCAGAAGAGGGAATGAGGGTGAGAACAGGAAAATAAAAGTGAGGGAATTACAATCAGAATATAATGTGTCTAAATTATAATATAATAAAAAATTGAAGAGAAAAATATGAACACAATTTTTACAGACCTTGAAAGAACAACTCTCAACTTTATATGGAAAAACAAAAATACCAGAATGTCTAAAACAATTCTGTACAATAAAGAAACTTCTGGATCTATCTCCATCCCTCACTTTAAGCTGTACAACAGAGAAATAGCAATAAAAAACACATGATATTGGCATAGAAACAAACTGATTGATCAATGGAATCAAATCCGAGACCCAGAAAAAAACCTAGAGACACTTGATTTTTGACACAGAAGCCAAAACCATACAATGGGAAAAAAGTAAAGGATTTTCAACAAATGGGGTGGGTCTAACTGGATGACTGCATGTAGAAGAATTCAAACAGACCCATATTTATCACCCTGCACAAAAGTCAAGTCCAAGTGGATCAAAGACGTCAACAAAAAACCGGATACACTAAGTGTAATAGAAGAGAAAGTGGGGAATAGCCTTGAACTCATTGGCACAGGAACCAACCTCTTGAGCAAGAACACCAACAATTCAAGCACTAAGATCAATAATTAATAAATGGGACCTTGTGAAACTGAAAAGCTTTTGCAAGGCAAAGAACACGATCAATAAATAAAATGGCAGCCTACAGATTGGGAAAAGAGCTTCACCAACCCTATATCTGACAGAGGGCTAATATCTACAATATATAAAGAACTCAAGAAGTCCAACACTAACAAACCAAATAACCCCATTAAAAATTGGGTACAGAGCTAAACCAAGAGTTCTCAACAGAGGAATCATAAATGGCCTAGAAGCACTTAAAGAAATGCTCCATGTCCTTAGTTATGAAGGAAATACAAATCAGTTAGACCCTGAGATTCCATCTTACACCTGTCAGAATAGCAAAGATAAAAAAAAAAAAGAAAAAAGAAAAAAGAAAAAGAAAAAGAAAAATAACGTCAAGTGACAGCACACACCGGCGAGGATGTGGAGCAAGGGAAATACTCCATCATTTCTGGTAGAAGTGTAAACTTGCACAACCACTGTGGAAATCAATCTGAAGGTTTCTCAGACAATTGGGATTAGTTCTACCTTAAGACCCAGCTATACCACTCCTGGGCATATACCCAAAAAGATGCCCACCATACAAGAAGGACAGTTGTTTACCTATGTTCATACCAGCTTTATTCATAATAGTAAGAAACTGGAATCAACGCAGATGTCCTTCTACCAAAGAATGAATAAAAAATGTGGTACAGTTACATAATCAAATACTCTCTGCTATGAAAAGCAAGGAAATCATGCAATTTGCATGCAAGTGGATGGAACTAGAAAATATCATCCTGAGTGAGGTAATCCAGACCCAGAAAGACACACATGGTATGTACTCACTTATAAGTGTTAGACATATAGTACAGGATAATCACAGACAATCCACAGACTCAAAGAAGCTAAGTATCAAGGAGGGCCCAAGGAAGGAATCTTGAATCCCATTCAGAAGATGAACTAGAATAGATAATCGATGTGGATGAAGAGAGGGAACTGGATAGGAGAAGGCGCAGAGACGAGAACGAAGTTGGGTATCAGATGTTGGGAGAATGGGGATGTGAGGCTAGAAGGCCGGGAAAGAGCATCTCTCAGACAAGCTGGAGCCTGCAACATAATGGGTTCCTGGGAGGATATGGGGGTGACTCTAGCTGAGACGCCTAGCTACTGAGGATGTACAGAAATATGCACCTCTTAGCCAGGCAGGACTTCCAGTAGAGGGAGGAGGACACCAACCCACTCACAAAATCTCCGACCCAAAATGTACCCTGTCTACAAGATGTACAGGGATAAAGATGGCAAAGAGACTGGGGGTATGGCTAACCAATCACTAGCACCATCTGAGATCCACCTCATAGGAGAGAGCCAAACCCTGACACTATTAATGGTACTCTACTCTGCTTGTAGGCAGCAGCCTAGCATAACTGTTCTCTGAGAGGTTCCACCCAGCAGTGAATCAGAACCAGATACTGAGCCCCACTGAGATGATGAGTAAAGTCAAACATTAGGCATAGCTCGGGAGTCTTCTAGAAGAGCTGGGGAAAGGATAGAAAGTCCTGGAGGGATCAAGAACACCACAAGACCAACAAAGCCAACTAACCTAGGCCCATGGGTGCTCACAGAGAACCAAAGAACCTGCATGTACAGGACCTAGGCCCACAACCCATATGTAACTGATGAGCTGCCTTGGTCTTCATGTGGGTCCCCTAGCAAGTGGAGAGTGGCTTGCGTCTGACAAGAACTGTGTTGCCTGCTTTTGGATCACTTTCCCTTATTATGGCTACCTTGTCTGGCTTCAGTGGAAGAGAAACCGGGTAGTACTGATGTGACTTGATGTGCCAGGGTGGGTTTGTATAGCAGGGTGGGGGTGCTCCCCTTTCTGATGAGAAATGGAGAGAGGAAAGGGGGAAGAGGGTGGAAAGGTGAGACCTGGAAAAGAGGAGAGATGGGGCTGCAATCAGGATGTAAAATGAATAAATAAATTTAATTTTAAAACATATTTAGATAATGTGCATATTAAATTATGAGTTAATATAATTATGTCAATTAATGCATTATCCACACATAGGTATAGTATGTGTTTTCTTGTGATCCTGTGTGTCTCTAACTGCAATCGACTGCGTTAATTATCAGTTATCAGGGGAGGAACCTGGCTCAGAGACCTTGCCTGCTGGTGGGTGATTGAGGGAATGATGAGTGAGAACAACCCTCAGGAGGTCTTTGCTATTTTAACCCTCTCAGCCACCCCTGACCCCATCCTCCTCCTCACACCACCTCCAGAGTTCACCTTAACCCACATCAAATTCTCCACTCCGTGAAAAACGGAGTTCTTTCTTTTTTTTCTTTTTTTTTTTTTTAGATCCCACTTTTATTCGGTTTAAAATCAATATCATCACAGGTTTTGTCTGAATTGATATTTTCCTGGTATACTTCATTTGATCTCCTGCCTTGTCCTTTGCCCTGGACTGTTTCTCTCAGATAAAAAGCTCTTAGACAAAGAGCAAGGAGATGAAGACTCTCTGCTGCTCATCAGTTGAGGTGTTAACTTCCTGCCGTGTCCACTGGACCCCGACACTATCCTCCCTGTATGTGCCCCTCCGGCTCTCTCTGGCTCTGCTATGTTTCTTCTGTATGTTCACAAGGTACATGTAAGTGCAGCTGAGCTCCCTGGCCCCTCTAAGTGCTCTCGCCCTGTGTGTGCATCTAGTTCTCTGATATCAACTCTCGGGGTCCCTGTTGCAGGTGGAGCCCTAAGTATCTTCCCTCAGCATGGGCTCCTTGCAGGAATGTCTTAGGTCTTCAAATCCATCACTGCCATCCCTTTTTGAGAAATATCCAGGCTGGTAAGGAATGAGAAACATTATTTTTATTTCATGGCAACTATTACTGAAATTTTTTTTACCATGTTTAAAGGACTCTTATTCTGTATCACTAGGTATCTTTTTTCACTTGCCTAAAGGCTTAATAACATGTAACTGATATGTAAAAATAACCTTTAAAATGTTGTTGCAAAGATGCCACCAGGTAGTGATCGCATACTCATAACTCGAAATACTTTCATTACTGGCACAAGACAGACAGCAAGATAGGGTAGACTTGAGAAAAACAAGAGGCGAGAAAGAACAGCCCTTAGCAAATACACACTGTAGACAGAAATCCTAACTAAAGAGGGTATTAGGAACAAAGCAAATGTGGAGAAATGGTGATTATGCCACATGAGATTTTAGACAGGGTGGCCCTCCCCAAGTCTCTCAATGCTGAGTGCTGCCTGTTTGATTTGTCTAGTGCTAGATTTAGACCAAGCCAGCAGCACACAAAAAAACAGCTTTTGCTTCCCTCCTCTCGAACTCTTTGGAGCCCTAAACCCTATAAAATTGTAAAGAGATAGTAACTTTTAAGTAGTATATATCAGCTTACTTTCCATTTTATTTATTTCTTCTTTCCTTTCTTCATCTTTTTTCCCCTCTCCTTTTTTATTTCTGACAGAAATACAAATCTAGTGGCATAAGCCAGACTGCCCTGGAATTCTCTGTATAGTCCAGGCTAGCCTCAAATCTCAAATTTACAATTCTCCTGCTAAGAGGCGGGTACTCCACCATGCCTTTCCTGAGTTTATGATTTTTCCATACTGCATTTAATTCTAAGAATAAACAATGCCTCCAGAAAATAAACCTATCTCAAAAAGTTCTCTTTGTTTTAACGGCATGTAATGTGCCCCTCAAAAGATTCTGATGCAATCAATGTTGGTGTATTAGGAAGGACTGTAAGGATTTACTTGTCCCGTGTTCTAGAAGAGTGACAAAAACATCACTTTGAATTTCAGTTTGCATTTCACTAACAATAGTTGATGGCCACATTTCAAGTTTGTAATTGTATATTGATAAAACTAACATAGAAACATCCTGGAGGGTTACAAGCATAGCATTACATTTTTCAATGGTAGAATGTGTAATTAGCTACTTGTACAGCTCTTCAACAACTTCGAATGATCTTCACATATTATAAATAATTGCATGATACACATACATCTTTGGAATATTGTGTATTAATCCTATGGTTATTTAACACTTTTCACAGAGGTAAATAATAATTTGCACACATTCAAAATAACAAACAGGTGTCATGTGCCAAATGACAATGGTTGACCCATTCAACAGTATGTATACCTTGAAATGTAAGCTAGCATAGATCCAGACCCAACATGAAAACCTCTGGCAGAATGCGTATTAACTTCAAGGTATTTCTTTCTTGTTGTCATTCCAGATTTAAACATCATCCTAAGCTATTGGCATTGCTATGATGGTTATTCTTTATCTTGATGCTTTTCTTCTGAAAAAATATTAAATTTATTACTTGAAAATTCCATATATGTGTAAAATCTATTCTGGTCACTCTGACTCTGTCTTCATCTCCCTTTGGTCCCTGACAATCGACAATTCCAGTCTATTCCCTGCCAACCTCTTTTTCCTATCTCCAGGTCCTTTTGTTTTAGACCAAGGATATCTGTGCAACCACTGGTTTAGAACTGTCTCTAAGAGTCTGGTGTGTTTATCTCTGGGAGTACAACTGAAAATGGAGACTCCCCATATCCCATAACCTATTACTAGCCAATAATTCAGAAGTAATAGATGTGACCCATGACCCCTTCCCCATCCATTAATGAATATGGACAAAACCAGGCTTGTGCAGGCCAGTGCAGGTAAGCACAAGTGCTGTAAGCACAATGACTAGTAACACACTTATCTAGCCAAAAGCTTTTTCTATGTTGTAAAGATTCACTTGCACACAAAACAGTGAGAAGTTTCCCTTGTGATGGTCATACCTGAGTGGAAGAGAGTATTAACAACTAACTAAATACTGAATAATTCATATCATGATTACAACTAAAAAAAGGAATCCTTGATAATTAACTAAATCACCAGTACTATTACTACTGCTACAACTAATAATAGTAATCACAATAACTAAATACTGGATAATTCATATCATGTTTACAAGTAAGAAAAAAGGAAAAAAAATAAATATTATTTGCGCACTATGCCAGAAACATAAATGAACATGCTTATGTCTTTCACATCAGAAGTTACTGAATTATAATAAACTCCACAAGGTTTAATGATTTTAATGGCAGCAATTTGTCAAATGATCTCCCCTACTTTGTTAATCTGGCCCAGGCAAATGCAAATTCTTTTACTCAACTCTTAGTTGCTAATTATAACTTTCATGTCTTATCTCCCATATCGTATATCACATAACACCCAGTAAAATGTCTATATGCATTCTATATGCGCAAGTGTGCTGTGCAGAACAAAAACCTACTCAGCTCATGTCCCAGGAGGGAAAAGCCCTTTCTCCTTCTCCATGCTGTCTTAAATACCCTTTAACTCAGTGTCTCTCCTTTCTATCTCCTGTGCATCTTTCTATCGGTCCTCTGGAGTCTCATCCTCTATGTTTTTTCCCATCTTCATTTCTTGTCAATCTGGTTGCTTGCTCCGCCTCTGCCTCTTGATCTAATGTTAGCTTTATTCAATCCTCTTTACAGAAAACCCTAAAGGTGTGTGTTAGGGCCGAGCTACACCACCAGTACTTGTTTACAGTAAACAGAAAGCTCTAGGATCAAAAACTGAGTCACACCACAAATAGAAACAGGTGTTTGTTTGATTGTTTGTTTGTTTACAGTTTACAATCTCCGGTTCACAATGGGATCAAATATCCTGCAACAGATAGTATTAGATAATATAAATAAAGCTTGAAAGATAAGAATCATGATGGGAAATTTTGAAATCCAGGCAGCAGAAGTGAGAAGAAAATGGCAGGAAACCAAAGAAAGCAAACTTTTAGACACTTGGACATTGGTGTAGACACTTGGTACTAGAGTCATCACGTCACATTTACAAAGCATGCTGGGGCAGGACCATGCATGGATGTGCACTTATCTGGGGCAATTTTTATGTTCCTGAGCCTATAGTTCATCCACTCAGTCTGCTTTTACCAGGAGCGGGTATAGTCACTCTTGTAATTACAGACACTCTCGAAGACTGCTGAACTTTTAAATAAGTTTAGGAAATTCATCATGAAACTCAAAACCAGAAAACGCTTTCCCCTTTTACAATTTATTTTCCAAGGAAACTTCTTCTAAATCACTATTAATGTTACTATATTTTCCTATAGTCAAATCCTTTACTCTTGGTAGCTACTGTTCTACCTGCGTACTCCAAAGCCGAAAAACATGGAAACAAAATTTAACTTAAAAAATGCACTTGAAAAGAACCTCTTTAGCGAGAATTCTTTATTTATATTGCTGCCCTCTTAACCTTTATTAGATTTGGGAGGCAGCATTGTGCAAAAGGAAGTGATTGATTAGACTTTCACTATGCTCCTCCATCTGTGCTCATGGGTGAATTGATTTTCTAGTTTTCTGCAGTCAGAAGTTGTGCACAGTCCGAAATCAGCATGAAGGCTGACAGCACAGACGCTGGGGACTAGTCATGGAGAGGAACAGTTAAGAGGTAGAATATACAGCACGAATGTGCCAGAGGCATGTATTGCAATTGTCAAGCTCTTGAAAGCATATGGATTAAGAAAAAAGCCCATGATACATCTACTGATCGATCACACAAACACACGGAGGGGGGCTGGGCAGAGGTAGACAGACAGAAAGACAAGGACAGACAGGCACAAAGACTGTGTTAGTCTCCAGACACAACAAAAGATAATTAACACTCAGCATTTCTATGTTTAAAATCATAAGGTCCTTGAAGAATAAACATCATAAAAAGTAGACTGTAGTTCAAATAAGAAGGCAGACAAAATTGCTAATATTTCTTGTGTTTTAAGCTCTGATTTGTATTATCAGATAAAATATTACCTGCATTTAAGTCATTTTCTCTTATCTTTTATTTAAATAAGTGAATGTTCTCTAAGACACTGAGCTGTTCATCGGGCATAAATAGTTTGAGATGAATGTAGCAAAAATCATATATATCATATTATTTTACCTTTTAATTGGTGTATGTATCTTAGCAATCTGTTAGATGTGCAGAAGCTAGCATGTGAATAGGGAGGAATAATCTAAAAATACACGTTTATCAAAGAGCTACTGTGATCCAGAATTATACTTGATGTGCGTACTTACTAACGTCCATGTGATCCCAGATTGTACCTACTGTATGCACTCACCAAGGTAAGTTCCTTGTACCATGCTTTGAAGGTAACATGAACATGTAAGAAAAGTACATTTATATGGGGATTTGAAAAAAGACATTTGTAATATTTACAACACATTAAACTGTGCATATGAGAAATATAGTATAGATCTAAAATTCGTTCTTTAAATTATTATCTACTAAATTGTAGGCATATTGGATAATCTCCTTAATGATTTTTATATCAATGACACAGTACTCACAGATATTAGGGATGCCCTCCATTGGAAATTTAAACTAACTTCATTTATAAAGCTTAACATACAAATGCAGGCTCCCACAGGAAGTGGTTAACTCAGGGAATGGAAGTGGAAAATGCAGGCTGGAACAGGTCATAAGTAGAACTTTAAAAAGTCTGTTGCTGGGACTTACCCTATTGGTCAGGGTCTGACCCTCAAGGAAGGTTCCACAGGTCAAACAAGAGAACAAGTGTTCAAAGCATGAGTTGCCAAGAGACTTCCCAGTTTAAATCAAAGCACTGATTAGTACTATATAGGGTCATAGAATTTTTTTTGTTTTGTTTTGGTTTGGTTTGTGGTTTTTCAAGACAGGGTTTCTCTGTGTAGCCCTGACTGTCCTGAACTAGCTTTGTGGACCAGACTGGCCTCTAACTCACAGCAATCTGCCTGCCTCTGCCTCCTGAGTGCTGGGATTAAAGGTGTGTGCCACCACGCCCAGCCCTAACAGAAATATTTTTATGAGCAGTTTTATGTCAGGTCCCTACCACAAATTCACTTTCTTTAAAACAAAGCTATCAAGGCAATGCATCTTATCTGAGCTCATTCTTGAGGTGGATCAAACGCGTCCATATTAGCGAAAGAAGGAAGGGTACAGCAGGGACTAAGGGACCAAGCGGCTGGGGAAGGGAGGATTCGACCAAAATTAAGTAAACCTGTTACTTTAGTTGTTAATTAAATTTTTATTTTTTTTCCTGCCCCTTCTTTGTTGCTGTTTAATTTATTCACGGTACATCCCCATATCAGCCCCCCTCCCTGTGCTCCTCCAGGTCCCATCCTCCCTCCCTCTTCGTCTTATCCCCCCTCCCTTACTGCTCAGAAACCCTCCCCTCCCCCCAACCCAAGTTGAATAAAGACCCAGTGAGTGCATCGTCTTCCACTGAAGCCAGGCAAGGCAACCAGCAAGATCAAAAAGTAGGCAACAGAGTCCATGCCAGAGACAGTCCCTGCTACCCTTAGTAGGAGACCCACATGAAGCCTGAGCTGCCCACCAGCTATATCTGTGTAAGGGGCCTTAGGTTGAGTCAATGCATGGTCCTTGCTTGGTGCTTCAGTCCCCATATGTCCCCTGGGCCCAGGTTGGTTGACTCTGCTGATCTTCTTGTGGCGTTCTTGTCCCCTCTGGTTCCTTCAATCCTTCTCCCTACTCTTCCACAAAGCTCCCTGTGCTCAGCCTCATGTTTGGCTGTGAGTCTCAGCACATTTCGATGCCCTGCCGGGTGAGGCCTCAACTGTGCCAGGCTCCTGTCTACAAGCATAGCAGAGTATCCTTAATAGTGCCAGGGGTTGGCTCTCTCCCATGGGGCGGGTCTCAGGTTGGGCCAGGCATTCGGTGTAAAGTCCCTCAATATCTGCTCTAACTTTATCTCTGCACATCTTGTAGGCAGGGTAAGTTTTGGGTGGAAGCTTTTGTGAGTGTGTTGGTGTTCCTCTCCTTCCACTAAGCATCCTATCTGGGTAGAAGGGGGGGGGGGGCTCTTCGGTCTCCATGACCACACCCACCTACCCACCCACCCACCCACTAGGAGTCTCAGCTAGTCACCACCCTGTTGTGTGTCTGTGGTTGTCTCAGTGATGCCCCCAACCTTGTTTTCTTTTCTCTCTAAGCCCTGGGACCTCTTGCCCATGTTCTCCCCACACGTGGTGATGCTCACCCTCACTTCCCTCCCTCCACACTCCCTCTCCTACCTGTCCCCTCACTTCACCAACTTCGGCTGTCTATTTCCCTTTCTCGGTGAGATTCAAACATCCTCCCTTGGGCCATCCGAAATTTTGAATTTTTAAATAAAAAAAAAAAAGTCTATATGAAAATTGGCAAACAAAAATGAAGAAAAAGAAATTTTCAAGGTATGGACAGAGTCACCGTTAATGTGGCAACACGTGATATCAGCTGTTACTCTCCCAGTTTAATTTTGATATATTAAAGTTTATGATATAATGTAATTATTACTGATTTATATAAGTGAAATTCAAAATTAATGAAATGAGTTGGAAGGAAAAGTCACTGAGCATTTCATAATATTACTAAGTCCCAATTATTTCCAAACCTGGTGTAGGATTTGATGCTAAAATAAGACACAAGTGTTTTGTACTTTAATAATTCATGTCATTACATAAGCCAACGACACTTTTTCAAAATCAAAATGCTTAACTACTGTGAGGAGTTTGGCTCTTGCCAAAGAAGACTGGAGTTTCCAGACCGTGGCTGTTGCTAGACTTTGTAGGCAGACCTCACGCAGAGCTGGCTTCCCTGTACCTCATCCCAGGCCATGTACTGCAGTTTAATGGAAGATCTCTTCAGAAACACTTGCATTCTTGACCAGGCTCCTCCAGTCAAATGCCTTTTCCCTGAAGCCAATATCCACTGCCTTACCATGCCCACCTTTGGATAGGTAATACAGCAGAAATTCAGGATCTGTGTCCTTACTTTTTAATTAATTGTAATTGATAAAAGTAGCCATACACTTAGAGTTACAGAAATCCATCATTTATGGCCACGGTGAGAAATTGTATCTCTGTATTCTTCCTGTCCTTGCGCCCTCACAGTAAGTGAATAATGAGGGGACTATTACCTTCGATTTGGCTCACTATCAGAATAGCAAGAGCATCACTCCGTTACCTGAATGCATAACAGCCACAGACCACAGACATGACTTTGCAACCAAATATACACTAAACATTGTGGGAAGAGGCTTAAGTATCCCAGAGACCAGCATCTGGGGCCTTTGCAAGATCTCTCCCAGCTTCTTAACTGCACCAATTTTTCCATCTTCAACTTTTGTTTTTCCTATCTTTTCTTCCTGCTGCTCTGCCCCCTTTACATATTTGCACCCCTCCCCCCGCCTTTCTTTTTTTTTTTTTTTTTTTTTTTTTTTTTTTTTTTTTGACTAATTGCTTCACCACACAGGACTTGATCTTACTCTGCATTACACAGGATTGCTGCAGGAAAGAAGGGTTCCCTTCATTCATTTGCATTATCTAGACTTTAGTCAAGCAGAGTAAAACTGCTACAGATATTTGCATACAGATTTCTCATCTGCACTTGGCCATCATTTCTTTGGAATTAGTATGTACTCACAGTTACTAAAACGTGTGCTTGTTATAAGCTTAGTTTGTCAAGAAACTGGCAAATCGCCTTACAGAGCGGCTACATCATTCTTTATTCTTATCAGAAAACCAGCTCTCCACATCCTTGCCAGTATTTACTGTTGTCTCTTTTGGAATCATTATCTTAGCCATTTTGACATGTATTCATGTTTTGCTCACTGTGGTTTTAATTTGTGTTTCCCCAAAGACAAACTAACAGCTTTGAAGTCATTTTCCTGTCATTTGTCCTTTGTGTATCCTCTGATAAAGTCTCATCTTGTATTTGCCTGATTGTCTAGGTGGAATGTTTCTTTCTTTGGACCTTCCTCCTCTTCCTCTTCCTCCCTCTCCTCCTCCTCCTTCCTCCTCATCCCCCTCCTCCTCTTCCTCCTCCTCCTCTTTCTCCTCCTCCTTCTCTTCTTCCCCCTCGCCTTGCCTCTCCTCTTCCTTCTCTTTTTCTCTTTTGTTCCATTGGCAATATGTAATTTGTAAACATTCTCTATTTTCTAAGGATTTTATTATAGTGCCAAATCCAGAAACTCTTTTAAGAGGCCATATGTTTTCCTATATTTATTTTCATTGTCTTACATTCTGTACTTGGGTTTGGGACTTTAAATAGTATAGGATGCATAGGTTAGCTGGCTGTGAATGTGGAGGTGTTTATGTTGTTGTTTTGATGAGTCAATGGGAAACTAAATGTCATTTCTTCTCTAATGAATTGTGGTTACACTGTGGTCAAGTGTTATTGCAGGAATATTTCTGCAGTAAACACTCTGACAAATGAGGAGGCATCACCAGTGGGCCAAAACCAGGATAGCTCCTGAAAGGTTTCTATGCCAGGCCCAGTTTATATTCTCCATTTATAACCTAAAACTACAAGGTGAGTGGGCAAACAAGCGGGATTTCATAGATGCTTACAAGGCAGCCAGCTGGTTATTAAGGGCAATCACTGATTGTTTTAGCTATTTTCTAGGTTATTCTGCTTCAGGTGGCAAGTGAAGTCATGCTTGGAAAATAAGCACTACAAACAGTACTTTAAGTAAATCACTAAATGAATGAACAAGTCAGTATCTAATAATTGGCCTTTTCTCCCTTATTCTACTTCCATATTTTTCAGTATTTCCAAAGAAAATTAGTTTCTCCTAAACTCTTAGAGTCTACTCATCAGAAGATTCTGACACACGTCATTGTAGGGAGACTCCCCAAAATCAAGCAATTCTCTACCAGATATGAGGCTAGTTTTATCCAACTTAATTCTATTCTGATAAGTCTGCATCAGTACAGTAAGAACCCACAGGACAGAGACTCGGTCCCACAGGGCTGATCCTCCAACTCAGATACCAATCTCAGCTCCAGGTTGAGGCCCACGCCTCTAAACAACTGGCTATAATTCAAGGTACCTATAGCTCTGAATTTGTAGTCAGCTAAATTCCTAAACTGGCTCACAAAACTCAGGGAAACACTTTATTAATGTTTACCAATGTATTATTAAAGATTATACCATGGATAAAAAAGAAAAGCCAGACTGAGGACACATAGAAAAGAGGGGAGGGTCAGAGCATTCTACTCTCTTCGGAATAGGACCCTTCAGGCCGTTCCATCTTCTTATCAAACTGCGACTCTCCAAATTGCCCTTTTGGGGTCTCAAGGGGGTAGGTACCTTTGCCTGGTCACTGCTGATGACATCATTGGCCTTGGAGTTGAGCTTTGATCTTTGCCCTTCACCCACCACAGAGATCACAGGGCTCCCAAGTCCTAGTGCTCTGATCATATGGTTCTCATCCTGGAGCCATCTAGGAATATGTGCTAACACATACACACTGACAAACTCACACACATACACACTGACACACTCACACACACACTCTCACATACTCACACACACACACACACACTGACACACTCACACACACACACTCACATACACACACACACACACACACACACACACACACACACACTCTCATACACTCAAATGCACATAATCACACTCTCACATACACACACTCATGCACACACCACTTCATTGGATTAAAAAGTATTTTTATAATTCAGAAAACCCCAACAGATTTACATGCTTTATGCCAAAACTCGGGGACAGAGATCAAATAAGTAAGTATTAAATATGTATTATGTCATTATGTGATAATATCAAAGGCAGATTTGTGTAGGACTATTTCTCAGTCCTTTACAACATTATGTTAGTCTATTTACTTTGCCTATGTTAAAATTTAAAACACTCTTGCGTTTATTTGTAAACAGAGCCTTGATGACCATTTTTGTTTTGCTTTCATTTTTTAAAATTATGTGTATGTATGTGAGGGAAAACGGCATGTGCACATGAGTGTGGGTATTTGAGGAGGCTTTTTCCTTGAAACAGTTCTACTTCTGTAGTCAAGGATACGCAAGAACATGATATATAGAGCACGCTGGCCTTAAACTCACAACAGCCCACTTGCCTCTACCCACAGAGGCCTGCGACTAAAGGTAGGTGCTGTCACACTTGGCATCAGTGAGATTTCCAATGCCTATGCCTGCATAAATTTTGTTATCAGTCATTACAGTTGATGTTATATTAATTTTAGAGCACAATTAGAGGATATGGTGACACATATGACCTTCCCTGATTTCTTGACCTTACTGATTATGTATAAATGATAATAGTTCACTTAATTTCCAGGAGGGTGTTGTATGTTCCTTGGCATTTTTTTTCTGTTGATAATCATGTCATCTGAAAATACTGACATGCATTTCTTCCTTCCAATCTTTATTACTTTATTGTCTTATGCTACCTAAAATTTCTTATGATGTGCTAACCAGAAGTTTCTCTGAGAAAAATTCCCACTTCCAATACTAAGCTTAAGGCTCACTGCAGAGAGCTTTGTTTGGGACTTTTCCTGCTTTTGTATTTTCATGATCATTTGAAAAACATGCTTTCCAAAGTTTTTATCAGGAATGGGTAATGATTTTTGTCTATCAGTCTATAGTAAGCTGGCACAGTAACAATGATTTTTCTACCCAATACTGTTAATAGCTATATGGATTGGTTCATTTTATATTGGACAAGTGTTGAATTTCTAGAGTAAACCTCACTTGATCACAGGCTCTAATTCTTTTTTTTTCATTGCTGGATTTTGTATGGAAATATTTTTAACAAGTTTGCATTTACTTTCTTATGAACATAGGCCTACAGCTTTTTTCCCCCTTTCTTCTTTTCTTTGAAAATTACTGCCATTATCGATTTTGGTAGCAGAGAAATGACAACTTTATAAAATAAACAGGAAATTGTCCCTTCCTTTCTTGTTTTCTTGAATACATTTATTGAATTCCTGTTAAATTTTCTTTAAACTTAGGTAGAGCTCTCTAGTGAAATCCTCCAGATATTGAGATTTCCCTTGGGGGATTTATAAATTGAGTTATAGCTCCTTACTGGTGGCATGGCCATACTGCCTTTGCTGTAGCAAACAAACTTTAATATGTTATAGCTTCATTTTCATGTAGTAACAGGAACTGAGTCAGAGATTATTTATAAGTTTGTTGCTCATTTCTCAGGCATTGGGAGATTTTTTCTGTTACTTCTCTCTGACTGATTTCTACTTTGATGCCATAGTGGTTAGAGAACACTCACAGTGTGATCTTTTTTTTTTTTTTTTTTTTTATTAATTTATTCTTGTTACATCTCAATGGTTATCCCTTCCCTTGTATCCTCCCGTTCTTCCCTCCCTCCCATTTTCCCCTTACTCCCCACCCCTATGACTGTTCCAGAGGGGGATTACCTCCCCCTCTATATGTTCATAGGGTATCAAGTCTCTTCTTGGTAACCTGCTGTCCTTCCTCTGAGTGCCATCAGGTCTCCCCCTCCAGGGGACATGGTCAAAGGTGAGGCACCAGAGTATGTGAGAAAGTAATATCCCACTCTCCACTCTACTGTGGAGAGTGTTCCGTCCATTGGCTAGATCTGGGTAGGGGTTTAAGGTTTACCGCCTGTATTGTCCTTGGCTGGTGCCTTAGTTTGAGCAGGACCCCTGGGCCCAAATCTGCCTATCATAATGTTCTACTTGTAGGCTTCTAGGACCCTCTGGGTCCTTCTACTTTGCCTTTCCCCCATGATTCTCTCATCTAGAATCCCACTAGAATGTCCTCTCCTCTGTCTCAGTTTCCTGGTAAGTGAAGGCTTTCGTGGGACATGCCCCTTGGGCTAATATGCAGATATAAGTGAGTATATACCATTTGAGTCTTTCTGCTTCTGGGTTAACTCACTCATTATGATCATTTCTAGCTCAATCCATTTATCCACAAATTTCGGGAAGTCCTTGTTTTTAATAGCTGAATAGTATTCCATAGTGTATATGTACCACAGTTTCTTTATCCATTCTTCTATTGAGGGACATTTCGGCTGTTTCCATGTTCTGGCTATTATGAATAAGGCTGCTATGAACATGGTTGAGCAAATTTTCTTGTTGTGTGCTGGAGCATCTTCTGGATATATTCCAAGGAGTGGAATAGCTGGGTCTTGAGGAAGCCCTATTCCCATTTTTCTGAGATAGCACCAGATAGATTTCCAAAGTGGTTGTACTAGTTTGCATTCCCACCAGCAATGAAGGAGTGTTCCTCTCTCCCCACATCCTCGCCAGCATGTGGTGTCGCTTGAATTTTTGATCTTAGCCATTCTGATGGGTGTAAGATGGAATCTCAGAGTTGTTTTGATTTGCATTTCCCTGATGACTAAGGAGGTTGAGCATTTCTTTAAGTGTTTCTCAGCCATTTGATATTCCTCTGTTGAGAATTCTCTGTTTAGTTCCATGCCCCATTTCTCGATTGGGTTATTTGGTTTGGTGGTATTTAATTTCTTGAGTTCCTTATATATTTTGGATATTAGACCTTTGTCAGACTTAGGGTTGGTGAAGATCTTTTCCCAGTCTGTAGACTGTCGCTTTGTTCTCTTTACAGTGTCTCCTGCCTTACAGAAGCTTCTCAGCCTCATGAGGTCCAGTGTGATCTTAATATTAAGTTTGGTAAATTTTATTCTATCAACCTAATATTCTCGGTTGCCATCATCTTCTGTACTAAGTCTGGGATATGAGACAAAAAGCCAACAAAGACACCCATCATGGGGCGGTTACTTAAACCCTGAGCTCCCTGTCTATTTGTTTTTTTAAAACCTAATTTACCAGAGAGATAGAAGGAGAGATATTAATATATGCAATAGTACTGTGGGGTTTTTATTTTTCTTTTAGATTCCTATGATATGATAACCACTGAATTTGATTTGTGCATAGAATTTTAACACTGTACATATTGAAGTAGAAATTTGGGTACATTTGATTGAAAAAGCTTTCTATTAATGATGAAATCAATTATTCCTTTAGACAAAGGTCACCCTCAATACAGAGAACCACTCCTAACTAAAGCTCAGGTAAAATAACATTTC
This sequence comes from Acomys minous, assembly GCF_964271855.1. NCBI lineage: Eukaryota > Metazoa > Chordata > Mammalia > Rodentia > Muridae > Acomys > Acomys minous. Next base: position 94,336,121 of record NC_140496.1, on the reverse strand, counting down.
CAAGCTTCAGTTTTTTCACTCACAAAAGTAAAATAATACTATTTCAGATGGAAAATTTAAACAAAATATAAAGTTAACACATTACTTAGCATGTAGTAGCTGTTAAATAAATGATTAAGTTATCGTTTACAGTTTGCTACTTATTGTCAAAAATAAACTTTATTAGTCTGACAATGGGGAAATACGAATTTGGGCTCTACCATCTGAGTTAAAGATTTGACACCTGTATCTTATAACATTATTTTTAGTGATTAAAAATTACACTCAAAACAACCTACTTTCCTATCAGGACCATGTCCATGTTGTTTTGTCCATAATTATCCAGTGTTAAAGATGCTATAGGCTTAATTGTCTAATCAAAAACTATACTTAGAAAGATGCAGACGTCTATCTAGTTTTACTGTATTTATTTGGGATCACTAGTGACTGAATCATGAGATGTGAAATAATCAGATTAAAATACACCAGAGTGAATCGCTATGGCACTTTAACTTGTTCTAAAAGTAAGAAACGTTTTACCCTCCTCGCGGGCCACCAAGAAGCATTGACACTCTAAAAGCAGCTGGCTTCCTTTCTAGCCAGTAGATTTCGGACAGGGTTTGAGAGTTTGGTCTTCAAATGCTTCACAGCCCTAATTAGGGACAAAATTAGCCACTGCCACACGATGGATGACTCCTTTCACAGAAGACTTCTTATGAGTGTATTTGAATTGCAAATGTCAAAACCCCTCAAGAAAATGCAGCCGAAATAATAAACAGGCACAAGTTGTCCTAAGCTCCACGGTCTTTCATCATCCAGCAATTAGCCTCGCACCGAGCGCACATTATCAGCGTTGAATACTCCATTCGGTTTTGGAAATACGGTTGTGGTAAAGGTTGGAGACACAGGCTCGTAGTCAGATGTCAACCATTTACAAACAATTTCACCTTAACGATGGGCAGGAGAGCCATCTGATTACGTTCTCCTTTGAAGAAAGCTGACTGTTTGCCAAGCAGAGCTCCAAGTGCAGACCTTGGCCGTTAAAGGGAAAATAGGATATGGAGCTTCCAGTCGTTAATTCTCCCACTATTCCTTTCTTAGATCCTAATGAAGTCTTTATGATGAATGGACAAAAAAAAAAAAAAAAAAAAAAGTACAGAGCTCCAAATGCTTCAAGTCACCACTCCTTTCATTGCTCTGTAAACATCACATGATGTTCTGAATAGTAGGAAGGAATAAGCTGATCATGGTCTGGAGGGTCAGGGGAAGACAGTCAAAAGCGCAGCATCAGATTAGGAGGGGTGGATTATTTGAAATCAAAATATTTGCCACAAAGGTCCTTACTTTGATTTTTTTTTTTTTTAGAAAAAATATAAAATAGAAAACTGAAAGTATGAAATGTAAACCTGACTCTGACCTCTGCAAGCCTATTTGAGAGTGCAGGCCTGGGGACTGCCATGGGTGACTGCTCCCTGTGAGTGAGAACCACACCTCTTGGCATCTGCCTTGAGGAAGAAACAACTGCCTGAGTCAGTGACGGGCTGTTCTGCTCCACTTCCCTTAGAGATCACTTTACTGCATTTCCAGCTCTTTTTCTCCCAATTTTCGCATCAGTTATCTCAAGAGAACTCACAGGCGCAGCGTTCTGTGAGCTCCTGGTAACACTGTCAGAGGCATCTGCCTTTGAGCCCTTTTTCTCATCAAGAGGCAAGAGTGGACTGAGTTACTGACTTGCCTTTGTCATGTTCGTTCCCTACCCTGCTCTGCAGATTCCTGCTGTGTGACACACTTTGCTGGAAGTGAGACTGAGCTCTCTTGTTTTGCCACAGGTAGCATCTTGTGATGTCATGTTGATCTCACTGATCCCTGGATGTTCTGCACGAACTACATTGTGAAGCCTGCGCCATGTGTCACAGGACTACATTTTGTTTAATCTATCAATATTTGTGAGAAGGAAAAGACATTTATGTGTGTGTGTGTGTGTGTGTGTGTGTGTGTGTGTGTGTGTGTATGCATGCATGTTCATGTGTATACAGGCACATGTGTATATACCCAGTTGAGTGTGCACTTGGGTGTGGAGCTAAAAGACTATTTCAGGTGATATCCGTCTCCTTTGAGACAGGGCCTTTTTATTGGACTGGATCTTGCAAATCAGCTAAACGGTGAAAGAACAGGCTTTGGGGATGCACCTGTCTCTGCTTCCCCAATGCTAGGATTACAAGCGCACACCCAATGCCTGGCATTCTCATGTGCATTCTGGGCCTTGAATTCAGGTCCTCACACTTGCAAAGCAAGCTTTACTGACTGAGCTATTTCCCCCACCTGAAAGGGTGATTTTACCAGTGCCAAGCTGGATTCACCTGCTTGTTAACCTAAGCTTCGCATTCCATCACTTACAAAACTCCTCTTTTCATACTAAATGTACTGCTTGGAACCTGAACATTAAAACAATAAAACTATCTGTAATTTTCCGTCTCTCATGCTTATCCCTAGCATGTTCAAATGATGTAGCATAGCACTTGATTAAGACTTACTTCTTTCAAATTATAACCACTCTACGTCTCTCTGATGCTTAATGAATCTCTCTTTCCATGGTACCCTTATCCATATCTCCAACCTTTAATGCGTATGCCTCTAAAGTACTATTAAATACAGTTTTTTGGTAGCTTCCCCACCCATGAAATTAACTTACTGAATATCTTCTCTGCACTTCTCTTCCAAAATCATCGCTCAGCCTCCAATTGCTAAACCCACTAGAAAGCCTTCATTTCCTACCTCTTCTGACTCACTGAAGCTCTGCAAGTTAAGTCTCGAAGGCCCAAGAGTCACTCCCCCATCTTAATGGCAGTTCTGCTCTATTGTAGTGTGTTCTTTCTCTCTTTTGTGCATGAAGTCTGGTGTTCTCTGCGGTCAAGCCTTAGAGCCCATCCATGTTTGTGTCTTCTTGGAGTCTGGAAGTTCTCTGGTAGCAACTGGCTAAGTCCTTTCTTGAGTTCCTGAAGCAGGTTTCTGAATGGACATTACAGACAGGAAATCTCTTTGGAAGTACTCTGCCTTCCTTCCAACCACCTTCTAGGCCCACACAGAAATATATTCCACATTTTTTTAAGTCACAGACCTGTTTAAGAGCATCAGCATCCTCCAGTAAGCAAGTCAAATTATAAAGTCTGGTTATGTTTTAAAAACAGGAGATAGTTAGGTCTTGATCCTGGCTAGGATGAACTTTTCTCTGGTCTCTAAATGAAATGCTAAAAAGAAGTTCAAAAGAGGCTGGAGAGATGGCTCAGTGGTTAAGAGCTTGTATGCACTGTTCTTATACAGGGCCTGAATTGGGTTCCCGACACCTATATCAGGAATCGCACACCAGCCTGTAACTCCAGGTGTACGGGGCTCTGACACCAATGCTGCTCTCTTTGGGTGTATGTACTCAGGTACACACATGCATACACATAATTTAAAAATTAAAATAGTTAATTTAAAATGCAGCACACAGCAGACCACTATTGAATATAGTTGCTTTATTGATGTTTCATCATATTAACAATGGACCTTGATCTATTCCTCTGCAAGCATTTACATCTCCTAGGTGCTATTTTCAGGCAGATCTAGACATAGCTCATTACAACATGATTACTCAAAGGAAAACGTAGAAATTTCCTTGCTTGTTTCCTCAGAGTACAATCTATACCAGCCATGACCAGGTTCTGTCACTTCTACATGTTAAATGCCTCTTACCTACTGGTCTCTGGTTCACTGCTCTTTCTACTTACATCTCTCACATATGAAAGTCTCCAACCCCGTGTCTGATGTCAAACATTGTGTTCTTTCCTGCTTTATATACCAGCATCACCAGCTAAATCCCAAAACATAAATCGAATGCTGCTTTATTCCTCAAAACTCCTTCAACAACTTCTTACTAGCTTCAGGGTGAAATCCACCTATCACAGCACAGCCACAGACACAAAACATGGGAAGTCCAATGGAGCTCTGAGACCTCATTTATTTCTTCTTTCCTTCTTTCTAAGTCCCAAAGGATTCCTAATTCCTCAAGCACATCCTAGTCCCCAAGCCTGTATACTTTCAAAACTATGTGGGATAATTTTCATTTTCAAAGACATCTTGTCTATAGTGTTTGCTAGTTTACTGAAACTCTATGTTTCCATATACAACTTACCTCAAACCTCATGAATTCCATTTTCAAGGACATCATGAGATGGAACCTATGGCTGACATTTCTCAAATGACCAAGAGCCTGAGACTAGAAAGGATAAGGACCTGGAAGACAATGGACTTTGAGTTAGGACAGTTACCTGAAGGGAAAACAGTAAGGAAGGTAAGAGTGTTTGACTGTTTGAATATTTTTTCTCAGCCTTTCTTCCTCCAGGAATGCATTGGGTACCTTTCTCTTTCAGGTAGAAAAAAGGGGCCAGGTGTTCCTTCCTACCATTGCTCCAAGTGATGTTAAATAATTAGCATATCAGAATGTTACTTTTTAAGGTGGTGTGATGTGATCTTTAGCTAGATAGGCTGATAAATAGATGACAGATAGCCAGATAGACAAACAGCCAATAGATAAATAATAGATATAGTTTACTCCCTATTAAAATACATGCTACCCTAGATATCAACTTCAAAAGAGGATACTTTCACAATTCTCTTCCTCCTAATCATATTCCAAATCTTTTTAACACTATAATTTTAACTATATTTCATTTTTCCTTGTTCAATTACAATACAGTGAAATCTCATGAGAGGAGATCCTGAATATTTTCTTTTTTTCTAGATCTCTAGAAACAGTGATTATGAATGTAAAATGAATATACTGTTTTCTCCTCTACATAGAAATGCATAAAATATGATCACATTTTTGTTTTATTAAGGAGAGTTTGCTACCAGTGTTGAGACATTTGGAAACAAAGGTCAGCATCTTATGGGACACACACACACACACACACACACACACACACACACACACACACACACACATTATCTGTTTGTGTGCTAAGGATCATGTCTTCCAGCTGATTATTTAAGGATGGTGGGAATGTGCTACAGATATAGCTTAGTTGGGAAAGTGCTTCCTGTGAGGACCCAAGTTCAAAATCCCAGTACCAATATAAAACTAAAGCATGCCACCAACACACCTGTAACCTCAGTGGTAGAGAGTCTGAGACAGGAGATTCCAGAACTTGCTGGCTAGCTATCCTTGCCAGTTTGTGAGTTCTAAGTTCTGTGAGAGACCTTGTCTTATAAAACAAAATGGAAAGAGATTAAGGAAGATTCTCAATACTGAACGCTGGATTCTACATGCACATTAACACATATGCATTCCTATCCATGTGCACACATGCACATCCATTAATGTATGCACACATACACACAATAATATGCACATATATTAACATGTATACACAAACATCACATATGCACAAACTTTAAAAATTAATGCAAAAATGTTTACTAGACACATTAGCTCCTCTGTTCCCTAAGGGTAGGCTTTTTTTTTTTTCCTCTACCATTATTTTAAAATTTTAATGACACATTTCAGTATTTCTTGTAATTTGGTTAATTTGAGACAACATCTGATCCTTGCTAAATCTCAGGCAAGCACTATGAAATAATCTGTCAGATGTTGTACATTCATTAAGGCTTTTCAATAAAGTCAATGGAACTAGCTAGGAGGAGGCTTGTCTCTTATTTTGGTATTAAAAAAGGAAGTCTTTTGCAAATAATGCTTATTCCCCCATCCCATGTGCTTTCTTTTAAAAAATATTTTATTAATTTATTCATATTACATCTCAATTGTTAGCCCATCCTTTGTATCCTTCCAGTCCTCCCTCCCTCCCGCTTTCCCCCTACTCCCCTCCCCTATGTCTGCGACTGAGGGGGACCTCCTCCCTCTGTATATGCTCATAGGGTATCAAGTCTCTTCTTGGTGACTTGTTATCCTTCCTCTGAGTGCCATCAGACCTCCCCATCAAGGGGATGTGGTCAAAAATGGGGCACCAGAGTTCATATGAAAGTCAGACCCCACTCTCCATTCAACGGTGGAGAATGTCCTGTCCATTGACTAGGTCTGGGTAGGGGTTAAATAGTCCTATTTCACCCATAAAAATAGAAGCAATCATTGATAGTTTGCCAACCAAAAAAAGCCCAGGGCCAGATGGCTTCAGCGCAGAATTCTACTAGACCTTCAAAGAGGAGCTACTACCAATTCTCTTCAAGCTACTCCAAAAGATAAAAATGGATGGAACATTACCAAAGTCTTTCTATGAGGCCATAGTCATGTTGATACCTAAACCCCACAAAGACCCAACAAAAAAAGAGAACTTCAGACCAATTTCTCTTATGAACATTGATGCAAAAATACTCAATAAAATACTCAGAAAACGAATGCAAGAACATATCAAAGACATCGTTCACCATGACCAGGTAGGCTTCAATCCAGGCATGCAGGGATGGTTTAATATACAGAAATCCATCAATGTAATCCACCATATAAAGAAACTAAAAGAGAAAAACTACATGATCATCTCCTTAGATGCAGAAAAAGTATTTGACAAAATCCAACACCCATTCATGTTTAAAGTTCTAGAGAGATCAGGGATACAAGGCACATACCTAAACATAATAAAGGCTATATACAGCAAACCAATAGCCAACATCAAATTAAATGGAAAGATACTCAAGGAAATCCCTCTAAAATCGGGGACCAGACAAGGCTGCCCACTTTCTCCATATCTCTTCAATATAGTTCTTGAAGTTCTAGCTGGAGCAGTAAGACATCAAAAAGAGATCAAAAGGATCCAAATGGGAAAGGAAGAAGTCAAATTATCCCTATTTGCAGATGATATGATAGTGTATATAAGTGACCCCCAAAATTCCACCAGAGAACTTCTACAGCTGGTAAACACCTTCAGCAAATTGGCTGCATACAAAATTAACTCAAAAAAGTCAATAGCTTTCCTATTTACAGATGGCTTTGATCTTTTTAAACCAACTTTATTTGGGGTTCTTTAGTGCCACTTATTCCCTTCCAACCCGAGATAGGAGATTGTTAGTAGGGACAGGAGAGATACACCTTTTTAGACTCAGTTCCTTAGGGCAATTCCACTCTTCTGGGAACTGCAGCCCCGGTTACCTGCAAAACATCTGCAGCAAAAGCAGCTCCAACTGCAGCAGCCAGAACCTCGAGGTGCTCTGTGAACTGTTTTGCTCCAGGAGCATCTTGAAGTGGAGCAATGAGCAACCAAGCAATGCAAAGTGATGCAGAAGTGATCTCTTTTGTTTTGGGGGCTATTTGTACACCCTTCCACAGTCCATAAGGATGTTTGTGAATTGACAAAGACAATGTCCCCACGTGAAGCAGTTCCCTTCGTAGCTAAAAAACACCACTTGCCCTCCCACCAGTTTGTTTTCATCAGTCAAACATCACAGGCTCTCACACAAGGCAGTTTCACATCCTATCCTTGGGGTCAAAACAAAACCATGTTTATATCCACTATACCTAAGCAAGTACCATGTGGCTTTAAGCTACATAAATTCTTCTTATCATAGGTCTGCAGACTAGAAGTTCAAAGCCAAAATGCTGACCAGCTCACACTTTCTGTAAGGCCTCCTCACCTTCTTTTCTTGTCTCTTTCAGATTCTGGTGACCTCTGGTGTTGTTGTCTGGTAGCTGCCTGACTCCCATCTCTGCCCCCTTTCAAGTGGCATTATCCTTGTGTCTGTCTCTCTCTTTCAGGAATGGCAGCCACAGGGAACTATGGGGGAATTCTCCTCCAGTAGGATGTAACTTTAACTTCCCTTTGAATAGCTTTATTTCCAAATCAGATCACAGTCTGAGATACTGGAACTTGGAACTTAATTTTTGGGGAAATTTCAAACCACTTATCCTGAAAATACAACCATGTAAGTTTTCAGTCATGAACATTGTTTCTTTATTCAACTTATTTATTCAGCCATTCTTTCTAGAATAACGCCATGTTCTAAATAGTAAAAGTGAGCAAAACCTATTTCTTATCTATAAGGAGATATGAAAATAAATATTTAAACATGATGTTTTGGTGTAATACTCAGGGCATATACAAAGTGCCCTGAGAATACAAACTGCGGTGTGATTCACTCTGCCTATGAGATGAAGCAATATAACGCAGATCATTTTTGTGCAGTATTGTGGAAGTATGAAAACCAGGCAAGCAGAAAGACCAGAGAAGACATCCTCAACACAGGGCCATTCAACATCCATATACTGAGTACCTGCTATGTGTTATATATGAGGGTTAGGAGCTGGCATGCTGACAGAATCTGTGTTTGTGTCTGGGATTACAGACATTAAATGCTTCTGTGTTGGCTGAATGTTAATTTATCCAAGAAACCAGAAGAGTCAACTGTCTGTCATAATGAGATGAGATAGTCTCTCAGATGGAGCACTGTAAAATGGGTAAAGAAGAGAAGCACCAAGACTGGAGTACCGTGTTAAGTGACATGGAATTATTATAAAGACAGCCATGTAAAATGACTAAACATTTTTTTCCCTAAAATCAAGCTCTTAGGGAGCATGTAGCACAGGCTGAAGAGTACACTAGACTGTATTGTCCACAACATGTTGTCACTACACGTCCAAGTTTTCATACAGCCATAGAATGTGGCCTTTGCTGGATGTTGCTTGTATAGATTTTAATCATCATCCATGATGGACAGGTCCGAAACAAACATATGATATGCAAATGGAGAGCCAGGTATCTATAAAACCTGTAAGTATCAAGTCATGAAATAACGGAAAGAGTACATAGTACCTCAAAGACACTTTACTAATGTGTATTGAAGGCACTTGATATTTAAAAAAAAAAAAACAACTGTTTTTGAACCACTGGTTAAAAGGATTTGTAGGAAATCTTTAGTTTGCAGAGAGTACAGATTTTATGAACACATTCTTCTCAAGATCCATTCTATCTCAAGTTACCTCAGAAATAGAACGAAAGGACACGAAAATTCATAGACCAGCTTTATGCCTATGTATTGTGTGTATATGGTACAAAACATGTACATATGTAACTATATTTATATATAACAGACAGAGAGACAGAGAGAGAACTTTGGAAGCCAACTAAAACAATGACAGACACTTCTGCTGAAATTAAGTATGAACACAAAACATTATAAAAGAACAGACTTCCCTTCTGCACCCTTGAGTTTCTTAAATGGTGCTATGTGCATTAACCTGGAGAGAAAACCTGGCCCATGAGAGGGAAAACAGATTCTAAAGAGTGTCATGTACATAGGAGAGTTCACAAAGAAATGTGCCTCAGGCAGGGAGGTCAGAGGCTGGTGCCTGTCTTCCTCCTCCCTGGGTGAAGGGAAGGAGGCAAAGGCACTTAGAAAAAGACAAATGGCTTCATATAAGGTGAGGTGCAGGAAAACAGGGCATACTCACAGGAAATCAAATCACATTTTGGAGAGATAAATGAGCCCTTAGGGCAGGAGATGGGGGAGGGGAGAGTAGGGAAGGGGAGAGTAAAAGAGAGAAGAGGGGAGGAAAGAGCCAGGGAGAGGATGGGTGGGGAGGAGAGGAGAGGAGAGGAGAGGAGGAAAAAGAAAGACGGTTCTGTACACATCTGTGTATTTGTGTGTCAACAGTCTGAGGTAGCCTCAGTCTCCTTTGCCCATCCACTCAAAGGCGAATCATGACAATTCTGTCTTGAATTCTTGGGTGTGTTTGTGTAGGTGTGTGGGTGTACTGCTTTTCTACAGAGAAGGGATTTAAACAGCTCAATTGCCTTCAGTTCAAATTTTTTATATCCCAGTGGCCTGTTCCAGATGGGCCCAGGGCTCAACAGAAAAGTAGAGGCACTCCATGCTGAGCATGGGACACTTCGGGGAATAGCAGACCTGCAGATCCCACATTGTCACCAGTGGTGACCAGGGTTCTACAGGCTTCTCTTCTTAGTCCTGGCAGGTGAAAAGCTAACAGTGTCCACCTCTGCCCCTTCCTCCTTTGTTTCTCATTGTCTTCTAGAAAGAAGTAAAGCAATGTAAGCTATCCCAAGTTCTGCTTGCCTCAGTTAGTCTCTAAGGAGACTTGTGGTTTAGGAAAAAAACTCCAGTCATGATGAGAATATTGCTCAGTGGTAAAACACCTGTTTACCAGGCTCAATCTTCAGAACCATGGGAGGTAAGAAAGGATAGAAAGCAGCATGGAGGGAGGGAGGGAAGGAGGGGGAAGGAGGGATGCAGGAGGAAAGAAGGGAAGGTTTCTGGAGATGATAAAAGTTAAACAGCTTCTATTAGGACTTTAAAATCCTGGCAGAAGCACACAATCCTAGGCCACAGGATATCCAGATTGTGAACAGTAAGCCCAGAAATGCAGGCCCAGTGACTAAGCTCTGGGCATGAAAGATGAAGCAGCTTATAAACCATGGCTGGAGGGCCAGTTGGTCTGCAGGGCAGAAAGGCAGGGTGCCTGCACAACTGTGTCATGGCATACCCTTCCACACCAGCCAATGCTGATTGTGATTCCAGAGCCATCCAACATGCATCCAAATTATCTATCCTAAACATATGTGATGCAAGTTGTAATCTGAAGTGCTTTTCTATAAAAAATATTAAAAATGCATTTCTCTTTCATGGGCCAGTGCACTCTATAGTTCTATCACAAACACTGCAGCCTTAGCCCCTGTTCTTTTCCATTTACTTGCTTTTATATCCAGATGAGAGGTTTTAAAGGCATTCTCATTTGCTGCAAATAAAAACTGAAGTGCAAGAGGAATTCTTAGGAGAACAGACTGCCTCTCCCACACTCCATTACATCCTCTACTGTCTGTGACTACTGGGCATGAACTTAACAAAAGGCTTCCTTAGAAACCAAGGGTTAGATCCTGCCTCTGTGAAAGAATCTATTAAATGAAGCCAAAGCCCATGGGATTTGGAAAAAAGGAAAAACAAAGAGACACCTGACCCTATTTGTGCAGGACAGAATAAAAGCACCAACACCTACTATCAGGAGGTTCCACACAATGATAATAGAACAAAGACACTCTGAACAGCAGGGTGATTGACATTAAAGCATTATTGTGTATTCAGTAATTAATTAATAAATTAATAAATATTGGCCAATTTTTATTCATAACAAACTCCTATCATGCAGAACATACAAAATTTGTATGCATGCATGATCTATATGTCTTTTTTAGTAGGAAGGAAAGCATACATACACACCCACATTAAAGCCACCAATACGACTTTAAATTACACACTGGGAATACGTATTTTTAACTTGATTAGTTTGTGTGTGTGCACACGTATGTGTCTGTATCTTCCATATGTGTGTGAATATGGGCATGAGGACATTGTTGAATATCTAATCATCCTGTCTCTACCTCTCAAATGCTAGAAGGCACCATCTTGTTTTATACAATGCTGTCAATGAACACAGGACTTCATGAATGGTAGGTAAAACTTCTATCAAATGAGCTACACCCAGATACTAAATATAGGCTCTAAGGTCATAAAAGGCAACAAAACAAAGCAGACTCTTATAAGAATCACATGGCCCAGTTTTTTAAAACCCTTTAGTGTAATCTATTCCCTTTTCAGTGAAATTTAAGTGCCACCACCCAAATGGGTCCTACCTATGACTTAGCTTCTTTGGGTCTGTTCTTTGGGATATTATGGTTAATATCCACTTATAAATGAGTGCCTATCATGCATATATTTCTGGGTCTGGGTTACCTCACTTAGGATGACACTTTTTTTCTTCCACCCATTTGCCTGCAAATTTTATGATCTCCTTTTTTAAAAATAGCTGAGTAGTATTCCATTGTGTAATATTCCAGTGTTTCTTTATCCATTCTTTGGTTGAGGGACATCTAAGTTGTTTCCAGATTCTGACTATTATGAATAAAGCTACTATGAACATAGTTGTGCAAATGCCCATGTTATATGGTGGAAGCTCTTTTGGGTATATGCCAGGAGTGGTACAACTGGGTCTTAAAGTAGATCTATTCCAAATTTTCTAAAGAGAAACTGCAAAATTAATTTCCAAAGTGATTGTACCAGTTTGCACTCCCACCAGCAATGGAAGTGTGTTCCCTTTTCTCCACATTCTTGCCAGCATAAGCTGTCGCTTGAAGTTTTTATCTTAGCCATTCTGACAGGTATAAGGCTGCATCTCTGAGTCGATTTATTTTTCCCTGATGACTAAGGATTTTGACCCTTTCTTTAAGTTCTTCTCTGCAATTAGATATTCCCTGATTAGACCTGTACCCCATTTTTAATTGGATTATTTGGTATATTGATGTACAATTTCTTGAGTTCTTTATATATTTTGGATGTCAACTCTTTGTCAGATGTGAAGTTGGTAAAGATCTTTTCCCGTTTTGTAGGCTGTTGTTTGTCCTTTTTATTGTGTCCTTTGCCTTACAGAAGTTTTTTTTTTTTAACTTCATGAGGTCCTATTTATTAATTGTTGATCTTAGAGCCTGAGCTGTTTGTTGCTCTGTTCAGGAAGTTGTCTGCTTTACCAGTGAGTTCAAGACTAGACATGGGGAGAGGGAGCAAGAAGGATAGAGGGGAGTGGATAGGGGAGAGGGAGGGAAATGGAAACAGGGGGAATGAGGTAGGGGAGGACAGAGGGACAGACAGACAAATGGATTGAGGTGTGCATCTCTGGGACAAGCTTGGACAATGGAAATTCCCAGGAATCTATGAGGGTGACCTTAGCTAAGACTCCTAGTAATGAGGGACATGGAGCTTGTACCAGCCATCTCCTGTAACCAGGCAAGACTTCCAATGGAGGAACTGGGACACCATACCAGCTACAAACGCTTTGACCTACAATTTGTCCTGCCTACAAGAAGTACAGGGGTAAAAGATGGAGCAGGATTTGAGGGAAGGGCCAACCAATGACTAGCCCAGCTTTAGACCAATGCTATGAGAGGGAACACATTCCTGACACTGCTAATGATATGCTATACTTGTAGACAGAAGTCTATCATAACTGTTATCAGAGAGGCTTCTCCCAGCAAATGATGGAAACAGAGGCAGAAACCCACAGCCAAACATTAAGTGGAGCTTGCAGAATCCTGTGGAAGAGGGAAAGGAAGGATTAAAGGAGCCAGAGGGGTCAAGGCCATCACAAGGAAACCCTACAGGGGTTCATGGAGACTGAATTGCCAACCAGAGAACATGCCTGGGATGGACCTAGGCCCTCTTCATGTACATTACAGATATGCAGCTGGGTCTTGATGCAGGACTCGTAAAGAGGGAGCAGGGGCTGTCTCTGACTCTGTTGACTGGTTTTGGGATGCTTTCTCCTTACTGGGCTGCCTTGTTTAGCCTCAATAGAAGAAGATGCACCTAGTCTTGCTGCAATTTGAGATGCCAAGGCTGAATGCTACTCATGGGAAGCCTCCCTTCTTTTGAGTAAAAAGGGAGAGAGGTGGGGGAGGGAGAGGGGGAGGGAGGGACTGGAAGGTGAGGAAGTAGGGGAAGCTGTGATGGGGTGTAAAGTAAATAAATAACTTAATTAAAGGAAAGAAATGACTCTTCAGTGAAAATATAATCTCTATTTTGAGCAGGCCGAGTGACCTCCTAGCCTACAGTTGCTCAGACATGTGCTGTAACTGCATTATCCAGTGTATACAGTAAGTTTCTGGTCACTGCCAGTAAACCATGGCTGCAGTGGCTAAAGCTAACATCATGACTTCCTCAAGGTAGGCGTGTTGCCTACTGTCACAAGTTCTACAACTCTCATGGGTGATGTTCTCATTTGAGCCCTTTGCAGAAAACAATGCTTGGCACAAGAGTGCACATCGCTTGTGTTCTATGTTAAAAATAAAAATGAGGGCAGTGTAAATTCTCTTAGAAGTAAAACTTTTTGGCTGTTATTGCAAATCTACTTCATTCTTTCTATGTACTCTAATTTACATTTATCCAATCAAAAAATCACAGCATGAGTGATTTTATATATAAAAAAAAATTATATTCGATCCAAAACCATCCTGGCCCACACTGGTGCTTTCTGAATGCTTGTGACAGGAAACAAATGAACATTCGAAAAACCCCCAGATAAAGCCTTCTCTTTTCCTTCTGTATGACCTTCTCCTCCTAACTGCCCTGTCAGCCTCTGGGGGTGATCTGTAAATTAGTAGGCCAGTGCACTAAGTTATACAGCCAGTGGACAGCCTCAGCTGCTACCATGTCTATTAGAGAGGCTGGCTGGAGTCAGTCGGTGCTCTTAGGGGTAACAGAAAGGCAGTCTATTGTCTTGCTTTGAGTCTACATCGAAAGTGAGGTATTTTATTCAGCAATTTTCCATCTAGTCGTGACACCCTGGGATTCATGATGGGAGATGGACAGGTGGGTGATTGAGTTGTTTTCCAGATAAGAAGTGCTTAGCAGGAGAGTTATGGGGCAAAGCATCCAATAACGCCATCCGCAAAGACTAATGGGCAGTGCTGACAGCCCTGTAAGCGCAGCGGGCGCTCACCTGGCTTTCCCTTCTGCCATGGGCTTCATTCCCTCTGCATTTGCAGTACGCAGGGAAATTCCTTTCACAGAATGCGTTTGGAGTCTCAAAGGTAAGATCACCTTGCATAAATGTAAAGTGCTGGCTTAGACAATATTACCAGCTCTGTGGAGTCCTTACGGTAGATAGCGACTGTCCAATGAAGCCCCTGTCGCCAGAATGCACAGAAGAAAACAAGACAAAGCGTGAGACGTTCTTAGGGGATGGAGACCTAGACTTGTTTATGTACTAATTTCAACAAAAATCACTTCCTCAAAATGGCAGCGCCTCCGGTTTCTCTCAAGATCTTCCATCGGGAAACGGGCTGGCCGGCCGGGTTCATCTGATCTCCTAATTTCAGGGCTGTTCCTACCACTATATTCCAGGCGGTGAGAGTAGTGTGAAGCCAGGTTCCGGCTTGAAGCTCAGCTGCTGGAACTCGTCATGCCCAGGCAAGGGAGAAGCCTAATTTTATGAGACACTAACTTTTCCTGTGAAATCAACGAGACTTGGTGACAGCTGTTTTTATTTGGAGGCAAAGAGCAAAGCGCTACAGCCAGGAAACGTGTGCTTAGCGTTTTAAGCACCTAGGTGTGAGGTCCCAACTATGAAAACGAAACCAAACCAAAATCGGTTTCCTCAGGAACACAAGAAAACCCAGAGAGAGAGAGAGAGAGAGAGAGAGAGAGAGCGCAAAACTCACAAGTCCCCTGCAATTTGTTCTTTTGTCAAACAGGTAGAAAACAATTTCTATCCAGTGCATATTTAACAAGGGAAATGAAAATGTTTTTCCTTGTACTATTTGAAAATTGGATTAATTTTGTTAATTCCTCTATCAGTCACACCTGCTAGTGTCAAAAAGGTTTAGTTAGGAGGCCTCCCACTTTGCCTAGGTACTTGTGATTTTGTAGCCGTGTTGTGATTTTCCCAAAACTCTTCTAGAGGCCCAGGAAGCAACTTGCAACTTAGATAATCAAAAAGTAAACAGCAGCCTGTGCCCAGAACCAAGAGCAGAACCTCTGTATCAGCCAAACGTGTTGCTGTCAGGACATCATGGTGCCATTTGGCTGTTTCAGCCCAGCGCATGGACCATTTCACAGGGAGTAAACACTACAGCCCTCTATTCAAGTAAGGCTTCGTTTCTGTTGCAAATGAGTAGTAGAGCCAGGCCCTGGCTGCCATGTGCTTCTCAAATGCCTCATCCGATCAATAGTAGCAGTGTCAGGTACCTTCTGCCTTACAGAAACCAAATAAGTATGAACTGTTCTCACTTACAACTCAGAGCACTGCAAAGCCTAGGCAGGGCGGGGTGCTAACAGTTTTAGAGACGCTTTTCTCTTCCTGAAGTCATAAAAACTGACTGATTTGGTTGGTGAAATAAGGAGGGTCTCACACCATTGGCTGCCTGTTTCACAAAAGGTTAGTGAGGTCCATGCTTCAATCTCCCTGTCTCTACAGGCAGGACTCGATGGACGAGGGGCTCTAACTTTCTGAATTGTAACTCATCTGTGTGAACAACCTACTTTCCCTGTAATCCTGAGCATGGTGTCCTAATATTGGACTCAGGCAATTAACGAAGCAGGTCACACAAATCAAAACCTTAAGCTATGGTTGTATTATACCTCCAGGGCAATAAAGCCTTAGCTGTCTAAGTAAGCACTGGTCCCCCAGCTCTAAACTTGAAGGGAAGAAGAAGGAAGCATATTGGTTCTCACTCAGCTCTGCCATACTGAATGTTCAGGGGCACTGTTCCCAAAGATGACAAAGGGGAAGGCTGGGCCCAAGACACCAAAGAGGATGGCCAGGGTGGGTGAGAGAAAAACTAAGAAACTGCAAATGGCATTTGTTACTGATTAAAAGTAAGAGAGATGGGGAGTCAGAGAAAAACTCAGAGAGGAAATCTCAGGAGGCGCTGTGGGAATGTGCAAGCTTTCGATCAAAAGACATCAAGTCATTATTTATTCTACATGAGGTCTCAGACTTGTAAAGCCCAGAAAAATTCAGGTCACCTGAATATACATGTGACAGTTATAAGCAACTTATTGGTTTAAGCCACTTTCTTATTTACATCATTTAATTACAAGAATATATATGTGAATAGACAGAATAACGAGGATTTTACTATCCCACGCACTGGGCACTGGCACAGAGAGCCAAGAATTAATTACCCCGTGTTATATAGTTGGCAAGAAGTAAAGACAGATTAGAAAGATATATAAGCAAGGTTGAAATAATATATATGTTCTTTGATTCCTGGACGAAGTCAGTAATACATCACTTGGAATTCCTCAGGCCTACAAACCCTCTTTTACAGAAATACTCAAATGGGAATGTGAAGTTATTTATACGTAACTGGATTTAAAAACTAGAGAAATATTTTAGGGCTTAGTGGTTGTGGTGTGCAGCCAGAGAGAGACTGAATCCTGCCAGCAGCCATATGATCTTGGATGTAGATCTCTGCTAAGCTTTCTTCGGAGGAGCTTTCATCGCTGCTGTAGAGTTCACCTTGAAACAGCTTGATGGGAAACCATCACACAGAAGCCCCAAGGACGCCAGAAACTGTTTAAAACGTGTGTGCTTCATGTCCCTTGGATGGAGATGCCTGGTGGCACTCAGAGGAAAGATAATAGGTCACCAAGGAGAGACTTGATACCGTATGAGCATATTCAGGGGGAGGAGATCCCCCTCAGACACAGACATAGGGGAGGGGAGTAGGGGGGGGAAGTGGGAGGAAGGGAGGGATGGGAGGATACATGGGATGGGCTAACAACTGAGATGTAATATGTATAAATTATTAAAAATGTATTAAAAAAATAAATTAAAAAAAAATAAAAATAAAAAATAAAAAAAATAAAAAATAAAAAAAACGTGTGTGCTTCAAGCCTCTGACTTTGCTTCAAGCCTCTGACTTTATGAAAATTTATTTTTTTTAGCAATAGGTTACTAAGTAATTATTTATGAATTCGTGTTTTCAATGAAACAATTATCATCCTCTTCTAGGTCAGAGGTGCAAAGCATGCTTAGCAGGTACCTTTCTACTCGTTGCTGGAGTGGATCCTGCGAGAAGCACTTACTTTGAGGCCTGGGGAGGTGGACACAGCCTTCCTGTGTTCTCTCTATTTCCCTGGCAGATTCAATACTCAGGTGTCAACTGGCAGGAACTGCAAGGCCCAAATCATCTATTATGGTGTATTTAAGAATATTTCTATATTAACACATCCTTTTGACATAAGCATTAATGGAGAGCATAATTCAGCCTCAAGGTACCTTATGGAACATTTATCCTGAATTGCCTTCCCAAGGCCTGCAAACAGGTGATGAACATTTTCTTCTGATGATGCATGTATCCCAGGACTATTGTGGCAGACAAAGGAAGAGAGCGAAGGTAGAAGAAAGAGATATCACCCTCTCCAATTGCTCATAGGCAGTTTTTCATTTACAATGTCCTTTTTATTAATGTGTCTTTTATTCATCTCTTTTTTTCTTTTGCAAGTGTTAAAGATGAGTAAGAAATTGGTTTAATAATTTTCTGAATAATCAGCTAAATTCTAATGTTGTTTGATTACATCCAGTTGCAAAAATGTCAAGTGCATTTCCATTTAGAGTGCTTGCTTAAACAGCCGTGCAAATGGGTGACACCCAAAAATCAGCTGAGAGCTTGAGCAAGCTCTGCATTCTTTCCAACGCACACTTGCATTAATCTACTCCCTTATTCTTGAAAATAATGCGTTTTTCCAGCACATCATTCTTTAAATGAGGGTGATCCATCACCACCAGAGATTCACCAGTGAGGCACATTAATAAAAACAGACAGCTTCAGTGGTGTTTCATTTGGGAAGGCTTATACCTCAGGAGAGCAATGTTTGGTTGTTTGTGGCAAAAATCCAACCCAGATGTTTCCACAAGCTCTACTTCCCCTGTTGGGACATTTCCTTGGACTGCAATGCATGGTAGTCCTCATTCCAGGCCTCATTAAGAGGTTGCTCATCTTAAAATGATCCACTCGGCATAACTGAATGGGATTTTTCTTCCCATTTCTGCACATTGAGGGATTAGAAATTATTATATTATTTGTAGGAGACCTCCTACTCTCTGATCAGCCCAGTTCTAGAAGGCAATGAAAACCTTCACATATTTTACATATGTTCAAGTGGCTATTTGATTACGCATATTTCATTATCAATACTAAGGATCAAGCATCTGGAAATTAGTAAAACTTCAAACTTTGGCCAGCTGGTCTTCAATTTTTAAAAATACCTGACTATGGGACTGGAGACACGGCTCAATGGCTCAGAGCATTTGCCACTCTTCAGAGGACTCAAAGTTCAGTTCCCAACACTGATATCACGTGGCCCATGACTGCCTGTAACTCCAGCTCCAGGGAATCCAATACCTCCTTCTAGAGTCTGTGGACACTTGCACATGCACATCATGAGCACAGACACACATGGGTATACATAGTTAAATATTAAAATTAAATATATAATGGGAACTGTTACATTGGACAAGTCTGTAATATTGAGTTCTACAGAGGAAGTGAATATTCAATTTTAATATATATTAAGAATGAGCTAAATGGGGTTTTTATCCAGATTTGTATTACCTGATTTTCTTCTAAAATACCCATGCTTTTATGCCTAATTATGTAACTTCACCTATGTAGACAGCATTGTTTCTTGTACATGCTTCAGTCTCTAAATCTTGCCATTGTGATTTAGAAGCTAGGCTCTGACCATGGTAGAGTAAATTCTGCAACAGAATATTTTTAAATCAATGAACATATTTCTTTATCTGCTCCATGCTTAATTTAACCTATAACAATGATTGAAATGATCTTAGCTTACACTGTTGAATAAAATATCTAATCATTAGTAATACTCGAAATAAAAACATCAATTTGTAAATTACCAAAAATGAAATAGTGTGTGTGTGTGTGTGTGTGTGTGTGTGTGTGTGTGTGTGTGTGTGAATACCTAGGAAGGTACAGAGAAAATGACTAGAGCATATCACTTCTTTTTTCTTGTCATGATTCTTGGCAAACAGTTTCAAGGAAATTCAGTCAAGAAAAAGCTATTGAGAACACAAGTGTTGATAGATTGTAGCAATAGACTCATATGATTGACCTATAAGGCCATTATTTGAAACACAATACACAAAATCCTTACTAGAAACTATACTGGGTATTTAATTGCATCATGTTACCAAGATACGGGAAGGCTTTTCCAGGAGGCTTACTGAAAAGCCAGATTTCAGATGGAGAAGTCATGTGTGTTTATCTCACAAAGAAAAGCTGCCATAAAGAAGCCGTTGATTCAAGTCAGTTAATCATGTCATCACAAAGAGTTGTATCAAAAAATAAATAAATGAAGTCCATAAAGGCTGAGTATGAAAAAGGAGCATGGTATGAAACAAAGGGGGGACTGGGAATAGACTAATTTATATGATTAATATTTTCCTCAAAATTTCCTAAAGTTCACTATAAATTTTACAGTGTCCCAGAGCAGTAGAGTTCGAATTAACTCTAGTTTTTATGCCTCCACCCCCAAAAGTCAGAACTGGAGTTAAACTGTAGAAAATTGAAATAGATGATACATAATCCGAACAAGTAGAAAAGCAGCTGAGCTGAAACATCAGAGCCACACGACAGGGAGTAAAATCAAGGACCGAGTACGCAAAGAAACCACAAGAACAGTTCTGCACACCTGGGCAGCTGTTGCACGCCTGGTGGAACAAAGAGAGGTGGAGGAAGGTTCCAGAAATAAACGTGGCAAACTGCACTGTAGCACAACACGGGGAAGGGCAAGATGGTAGGAGAAGGAGCAGCTCTTCTGGCAAACACTGGCCCTTCGCCAGCCTGCAGCAGCGGGCCGTGACAGCCTGAAGCGTGGGTCTCAGGACGGGTTTCAGCAGAGCAGGACAAGCCACCAAAGGGAGCCCCACAGTGACCTAGAAAGCTGGAGAGTGGGAGCAAGTGAAAAGCATATTATCAGCCACTTGCCCGTTCTTACCCCAAGCCTTGCTAAAGGCAGGCATGTTAAGAAGGGACTTCAAAGCATTTTAAGCCATTACTGAAAGGTGCCTAACTAAAGCTGCGAGGAAACCCAGATGGAGGTCAAATATAGAGTACTCTGGTGTCGCCCTTCTCACTAAAGGCTAAAAACTGAAGGGCAATTCTGTTCTGGATAGGAAGACTTACTCTGGTTTCTTTCCTCTTTGCCTATGTCTGCCATTAAAATAATGATGACGATGATGATGATGATGATGATGATGATGATGATGATGATGAGAGAAAAGGGAGCAAGCAATGGTCCTTCAGTGATATAGATAGCTCTGCGGATGTAATTATCAGGCAGGAGCTTGCAATGGACCAGGAGCCACATATCTAAAGGACAACGTAGGCAACATGCTTGTACACAGAGAGATTTTATTTTTTAGCAGAGTGGAAAACATTGTATAAACAAAGCAGAAAATCTAGAAATGCAGAACACAGTATAAGAACATTTCTACAAACCTGACATCAGTCACAATTAAAACAGTGAACTTTCTTCGGTCAGCCAGAGATTATCCATAGAACAAACCAAAAAGAAAGGAAGAAACGGATCCAGAAAACAGGAAATCTGTTTGGGACAACCACTGAACAGTCCACTGCCTGGGTCCCTCAGATCCTAGGACAGACAGAGGCTGCTGGTGCTCAAAATCACTGGCCCCTCACGTGCACCTAACAGTAACCAAATGCTACTGCCCTGCCTTGTTTTCCCTCCTTCTTCTACCTTAGGTCTGCTACTTAACTTTGCAACTAGGCCTGTTAATTATTCAAGGGATGCCTACTAAAAGCTGGTGATAGCTTACCTATCTCTTTTCTTCCTCACGGCTCAAGGATGAAGACTAGAATAACTGGGGCATCCTACGTCAGACTTTCATAAGACCTGCTCCAGACCTCTGAATCTCTCCAACTGTGTTATATCTACAGTCATCTCGGACTCCATGAACAGTAAAGTGATGAAAGGTAGGTAGATGGCACCATCAACGGGGCACTTACCTACAGAGGTGAGGCCTCCCCGGAAGCAGAAGCAATGATCTTATGGCAAAGGTGTTCAAGACACCACGCAGAAGGAGAGCTGTTGTGGAAGTTTGGGTTTATATGTAAACCTGACTTTGTTTTAATCCCAGGTGTAGGATATGGGGGCGGCTCCAGTTTGCCCACAGCTGATAACAGCCTCCTGAGAGGATGCGTGATGTCTGCCAGCTGTGAAGTGCCGCGTGTGGGCCGTGGTCTTTGTCAGTGGGAATAGAAGGCCGATCCAGAGAGACACTGGGGGCTCCAAGTAAGAAGAAGGCTGCCGGTGCTTCCCCCGTGCTGCTCCTTGTTGCTCTTGGTGCAGTTTGACAAGAAGTTGGAGATATCCTGAACCAGAGATTGGACCCCAAGGACCCTAAACAGCAGGAAGCAGCTAAGGAAAACTATAGCCCTCTCACCGGTTAACCTTCTTTCTCTCCTACCTGGTGTTGGGGAATTGGAAGAGATTGGGGAGGAGAAAGGAGAAAGAGATTTAAGAAACCCAAAATAAAATTAGATTTTAAAAATACTACCCCAGGGGCTGGAGGGATGGCTCAGAGGTTGAGAGCATTGGCTGCTCTTCCAAAGGTTCTGAGTTCAATTCCCAGCAACCACATGGTGGCTCACAACCATCTGTAACGAGATTTGGTGCTCTCATCTGGTGTGCAAGTGTACATGCAGGCAGAACACTGTATACATAATAAACAAACAAAAAAACAAATAAATAAATAAATCTTTAAAAAAATACTACCCCACCAGAGAAACAAGATGATGGTCGATTCAGCCCACTTTGACAACCTTAACGATGCATCCTCCTTGCTCTCTGCTCCATTCCTTCAGCTACTTACACCTAAAGACCACAGAAGTAGCCTAAAGACAGACCAAGAGTCACAGGACCTCTTCATCTACTCTTCTTCCCAAATGTGCTTTGATTAAATGTCTTTTCTCTGTGTTTCATCATCTCTCCTCTACTTAATTAGTGTATTTGGGTAAATAGCCAAGAATAGCCTACTGATGTTTTTGGAGTAAGTGATTTGGGCCCTAAAACTCCACAGACTATAAAATATATTCCTGGGGCGTAGGAAAGATGGAGAGATGGCTCTACAGCTAAAAACATTGGCTACTCTTCCAGAGGATCCAGGTCTGAGTCACAGCATCCACATGGTAGCTTCCAGGCCGCATATAACTATTTTTCTGGATTATCTGATACCTTCCTTTGTCCTCTGTGGGTATTAGGCATTTATGGGGAAATATAGGTATATATGCAGGAAGAATAACCAAACATATTTAAAGAAAAGGAAAAAACTCATTAAAAATAAGAGAAAATATATGCTGTGCCAGAAGAAATATTGGAAGAAATTATGCCTTAGATTTCTCCAAAGAAATAAATCATGGCAACCCATAGGCCAAGAAAGCTATCGGAGAGCCACATAGCTTAAGTGCCAGGAAGATTATGTAAATAATTTTACCATAGTAAGCAAATAAAAACTAAGTAAAAGAAAAGAAAAAATCTTAGAAGCAACCATAGAAATTGAGTGCTTACCTAGTATGGCCGTAGCTGGCTTCTCATCCAACATAATAAGAGCTAAGTACAAGTAATGGCATCTTTAAAATCCTGACGGAAATAGACAGAAAAACTTGGCAGCGGTATTCCAAACCAAGAGAAAGTATTCCCCAAACACAAAAGATAGAGTTTTTCAGAGTAACAGAAGCTGAGAAAATTCCTCCTTAGGCTGCCTGCACTGCCCACCACACTGACATATCCTCCTGAAAATGGTAAGGTTTAGAGGTTAGAGTAAATAATGCACCAGGTAAAATAAAATGATGAGTAAATATTGCATAGGTTTAGTTACATGGATGTGTAAATTTAATTTAAAGTACTCTTAGAATAATGCCTGACTAAAGCAATATGTCGTTAGTATACATAGAAATAAAATATGTGTCAGTAAGAACACATTCTGTGTTGTTCTTTTTTACATTGTTAATGAAATAGGATAGTATTTATGGGCATGTTGTTGTAAATTAATGGTTGCTATTGTGACATGCAAAATTATGGGTATAAAGCTGATGCAGGTGATAAAATGGCATACTGAAATATATGATGTTTACTAAACAACACCAGTGGGGTGTGCTACAAACACATTTCAGAGAAGCAGAATAAAGTATGAACATGACAAGCCTGCAGTATTGATAAGTCAATCCAGTGACTTATTCAGCATGCTTCCTGAAACAAACATACGAAAAGTTCTTCCTTTGAGCCCTTGAAGAACATTTAATGGGCTGATCACTTCGTATTGGCTAGTCAGGTGGCATGCTATTCCCTAAAGAAGACTATCTCCCACCTCTCTGAGCATCCCTTAATTGTCTGTAGTTATTTTTCTAGGGTTAAGGCCTCATGAGTTTTCCCCCTCCCTGTTAGCATGCCTCCTGGTGTGGTCCTTGGTCAGTGTTTCCTTTACATGGGAGTAGCTTCTCTGACATTTCTAGGAAACAGTTTCACAGCAAATTTAGTGCTCTCCTGGCTCCTACAGCCCCCTCTTTAGCAATGATGCCTGAGCCTTAGATGTAGTTCTCTTGCTGTTGTATCCTGTGAGACTATCAACAAGCCTGTATTTTAATGAGGTGTGATCTTTTATAATGTTATCTTACAAATATACAAGTAGAATTATCAGGACTGAGTGGACTATTTTTGTATACTCAGGAATGCACACACACACACACACACACACACACACACACACACACACACAGAGAGAGAGAGAGAGAGAGAGAGAGAGAGAGAGAGAGAGAGACAGACAGACAGACAGAGAGACAGAGAGACAGAGAGACAGAGACAGAGAGACAGAGACAGAGAGATAGGCAGATAGACAGAGACAGACAGAGAGAGACAGACAGACAGACAGAGACAGAGAGAGACACACAGACAGAGACAGAGATGCAGGGCAGGGGATTATATGGGGGATTTTGAGGGTGAAAATGGAAGGGAGAAATGCTGTAATTATAATCTCAAGAAATAATGTTTAAAGATTATTTGATGGAAACCACTACAGTACATAAAAAAATTTTAAAGTATCATATTCTGATATCTACATCAATAAAAAATATCACACGTATTTTTCTTATATGATCAGCAAGCAAAGGGTACATTTTATGTATAATTTACTTTTCTCCTTTATTTGTAAAATGTTTGCTCTATAAACTGTTCATTTAACCAAAGTAATCTCCTTGTTCTATTTAGAAAAAGCAACACATTTTTCTAAACATTATTCTAAATAGATTTCTATACATAGCCTATATAGAAAAAGTTCAAGTTCAAAAACTGTGTGAAATGGAAATTGAAGTTCTCTGAGTCACCCTGGAGATCATTACATTTAACAGGCAGCAAATATCAATCTGTATTATTTTGGATAATAAGCAAAATTAGGTACATACGTTCATATTTATAAAGTACCACATATTTACTTATGCACTTACAAGTATCCTGACCTATAGTCCAATTTCTTCACATTATCAGCTATACAAGTTAGCTATTTCATGAATCATTATAGATAATAAAATCTGGCATTTATAACATCTACATGTCGGGTATTTTTCTCAGCACTAAACAAAGACTGGCTGACTTTTTCCTTTATAATAATCGATATTAGACATGCTTATCTTCATTTGCTCATGAGAAAAAGAAGAGGTCAGCTGATTGTCAAAGCTCACACCACATGGAGTAACCAAGGCTCTTACTCCTCAACACACCTAGTAGTCTGCTCTCTCTATATGTGCCTTAGCTGATCAAGTTAATCTTATATATGTAGATATTTTAGCTTCCTTTCCTTTTGACCAATGCTGCAGTCTGCAATCTCCATTCCCTGGCACTTGGAGCCTTCCAGACCTAAGGAAGGTTGCTTCTCTTAGGAAAGCTAATATAAAGCATAGGAAACCATTTTCTTAGGAATCTCTTTTATTTGGACTCAGATGAGGCATCTATAGCACCAAACACATCCATATCTAATTCTCATAGTACATAGACTAACTCACAGAATGCCCTCTACTCTGTGTCTTCCCAAAGCTAAACACACGGCAACTGAAGACTACAGTACTAGTCCTGTCAGCCAGAATTAGTCAAACCCCTTCAGTCTGGACTCCCTCCCCTTTGAGGTCTATCTCTCCATCAGAACTGTTGGAGGGGTGGGGCGGGGGGGGTGTTGGGGGAAGAGCTTAGGCTGTGCCATCTCCTGGCACCTCTGGCTTCTTCCTGCCTCCTCTCCATCCTGCTTTTCCTTAGTACACGAAGTACGTGGTGTGCCCTCTTGTCTCAAAGACATGCCACTGAAAGATCCTGTTCAGTTAGGCCATGGTGTGGCTTCTCATCAATTAAAACACTGCAGTTCCACATGAGAAAAACTATCCTTGAACACTCAAATACTTAAAAATCAAAACCTTTGGTAATTATTTCTCTCATTTATTAGTGTTATTATACTTTTTGTGTCAGTTATTTCTTTTTTCTTCCCCAATAGGATTTGAACCTGTTTTATCTTTTTTTCAAAAGATGTTAAAAGTGCAGCATTGCACATTTGTGGTTGATTCAAGTAATTGACATTCCAAGCTAACCACTGCTCTCAAAAGGAGACATCACCCTCCTGTAACTCTTCTATGGTTAAAGCTAAGTTCCTGGGAGTTGGCCTCTGTGCGCAGAGCACCTACTTGGAATGTGAGGAATATGGATCCATACATCCCAAAGTGTGTTATGCTTACCTGCTTTGAAGCACAGAGCTGTTAATAAGAGCCAGCTGTCTCTTCCAGGAGGGTACCACCATTGCTGCACAGAGCAAGATTGCTAACAGGCACCCTCCCAAGGATAACCAACTGGACAAGTAGCCTCAAGATCACTACAGGTGACAGAACAGGAAAGCTGGTTACAGGTATGTATGATAGGATTGCTCAACAAATTCAAGAAGCATGTTGGTAAACTTAAGGCAACATTCGGTAACAGAAACCCTGAATTATGTCCAGTAATTACATTTAAGATATCACAGGCAAACTGGGTATGGTGGTGCATGCCTTTAATCCCAGCAGGTGGATTGCTGTGAGTTTAAGGCCAGCCTTGTCTACAAAAAAATCCAAGGCAGCCTAGAAACCCTACCTAAAAAAAAAAAAAAAAAAAAAAAAAAAAGAAAAGAAAAGAAAAAATACCAGGCTCAGTAAGTAGTTCTTGGGAGCTGTGTAGCCAGGCATTTTCCCTTCCTGTGCACCAATTCATACATGGAAATTATCATCTATCAATGAGGCTGCTCTCCTTACTTGCTCAAGACTTATGTGAGTGATCTATTTTCAATCTAATAGAAATGAACTTGGTTTTTGTCAACACAAAGTAGACTCACCCGGGAAGAGAGAACTGAGGCGATGCCTCCATCAGATTGCCTCAGAGATGTCTGTGGGAAATTGTCTTGATTAATGATTGATGTGAGAACTTCCGGGCCATGGTGTGCAGTACAGTCACTAGGGTGATGGTTCTGGGCGGTATTAAGAAAAAAAAGAAAGCATGCTGAGCAAGACATCCATAGCAGCCAGTAAGCAGCATCCCAGTCTTCCCCAGTAGCCTCTACTTCAGCACCTGGATCGCCTTGTGATGGGCGGTTACATGAAACTATATACAGAAATAACCTTTTCCTCCCCAAGCTGCTCCTGGGCAGTGTTCTTCAGAGTAATATAAAGCAAACAAGAAGAGAGTATAATCATTCCTAGATCTAAAATGATACCTTAAAATTTTTTCTAAGCAACATCATCCTTTCTAGGTAGTAGTAGTTCCTAGAATGTCAAAGAATATATTTCATTAAAAAGAAAAGGGAAAAAGAAAGAAAAGAGACAAGAGAAGAAAAGAAAGAAAAGGAAAGGAAAGGAAAGGAAAAAAAACAAAAAACAAGCAAGATGGCTCAGAGCAGAAAGGTGCTTATCCTTGCTAACCAGACAACTGGATTTGATCCCTATGACCCACGTGATGGGAGGAGCAAACCAACTACTCTAAGTTGTCCTCTAACTCCATACAATACGTGCCCTCTCGCATACATGCATGTGTACATACATACACACATACAAACACATGTAAAACTAAGTTTTAAAAGAATAGATTTTTATCTGGAAGGATGCTATAATAAACTTTAGTATTTATAGAAGGAAGACTGTGGAGGGAGAATTTAGCAGTTTGACACATAGTTTGTGATTTAGGGTATTTCTAAAAATAGATCCTGGCTGAATGAGAGCCTTCAGATGGAATTCACTTTGTAAGCCTTCTTAACTTCAATAGTGGTGTACTTAGCACCCAGCTACAGATCCTGAAAAATCTAAACCAACAAAAACCCACTGCATGTTAATCTTATACATTTCTGCGGATTAACTGAATTCTCCCCCAAAGTTGAGTGAGACCAAAATGCAACCCAGGATATAACAAGGTAAAATTAACTATTGTCTTAGGCTTAAAGTTTTCTTTCAGACCAGAAAGAAAAATTAAGGACAACTGGGTTATGGAGCATGAAAAGGTGTCACAAAATGCCAGCAGGAAAAATACGTGTAATCTGTAAATGTTTATTCAATAAAAGAAGCCACTGGCTTAGTGTTGAAAGCAACAGCTTGGGAGTGAGAAAACTGACAGCAATATGGTGAAGGTAATCTCAAATACAGTGCCTATGTTTGTTTGGTTTTTTTACCTCACATGACTCTATGAGAATATTAAAATATTAGCACATGTTTGACTAGCATACGGTAAGAATTTAAAAACTGTTACTTAGTATAAAAAATGATCATTACATGAATAGTGTTAGGTTTATGGCTTAATCTAAGATTTTAAAGACAGTATCTGATGTTTCTATGATTTTTTTGAAAAATAAGCATACCATATGATATAAGTAATCATCTACTCAAGAATCACTTAAAAGTTTGAATGTTAATCTTTTTCCAGCTTGGCTAAGTGCAACAGACTTCCTCATCTGCTGTGCTGGGACACACTGGCAGTGAGTCAGCTAACTGATGATCCACAGTTGAGTTTAGCTATGATGATCAGTAGGTAAAGTGAATCCAATGCATCCATTGAAGTTATTTGTGATAACCCACACTGTCCTCAAACTTGACAATGTGAGTGGTGTGAGTGTGGGTACATGTCATCACTCCCACTTCAACTCAGAATGGTTTTTATTAGCACATAAGACAAACACATACAATGTTTTTTCTAATGCTGACTTATTTTTTAAGCCTTCTCCAAAGAGAAACACAATGGCCTCTAGTCTCTCTGAAATTTCATGAACTGAAGACTTAAAATGACTGGTAACTAAAAACAAAACTAAATTAAGCATATAGTTTAGTGTAATCATAGTGTTAGTTCCCTGACTGTTAATTTCATGTACTTTGGGCACATTCGTCACTTATGAAATCATTACTATGCCTCCATCACTCTAATTGTTTCACAAACTCTTCTGTATTCTAGACTGTAAAGAGGGCTCATAGATAGGAGCCAACTAGTCCTTTGCTTTAGTTTTGATCTTAACTGTCCTGTAAAGGCGTGCATGTTAAAGTCTTGGTCATCAGCATCTGGCATTAGTGGAATGTAGTAAGATCTTAGGACATAGTGCTTGCCTTTGAAGAGGACAATAGGATGTATGTCGCTGCCTCTCTTTGTTGTGGTATTTTATTTTGTGGTCATGCACTTCGAAGTGAGCATTTTCCTATGGTATGTTCCCACCAACATACGCTGTACTCCACCCACCCAAGCCACCAGAGCTAGGCAACCAATGATAAGAACCTTAAAGACGTCTTCTTAAAGTTGTTGGTCTTTGTTTTTGTCATAGTGATACAAAATTGACATACCTTTCTTTGAGTTTCATATTTTATGTATCTTAAGTACATGTAAACATTTTTATGTCCTTCCCTGTTAATCTACTTTCAGTTCAGTATACAGTTATTAAATATTCAATAAAAATTTATAGAAGGAAGCGGCCATGTTTGAAAGTGAAATCTAATTGAGGGGCAGACAAAGTGATGAATTAGAGAAAGATTTGACAGAATGAGTCAGAGATAGGTTATATCTAACTCAAGAAGAGGACAGGAAAGGTTACAGAAGAGCAGTGGGTGGAGAGAGAAAAACTTTTTTACTGAGTGTTTGTTACCACAAGGGTTTTACAGAGAGAGGTTACAGAGAGGACAGGTTATATAGCTTTGAGTTGACCCCCCACAATATCCAACCCATCTATGATCTGATAGAGAGTGTGAAGGGTCTGGTCCAATAGATCCAAAGCTGCAGGATCTCCATTACCCAGAGCAAAAACAGGGTAGCTGCGAGGAGTCCTGCTAAGGATCCAATATTGACAATATAGCAGAAGCCAGACACCTCAAACCAGAGCAATGACTCAGTCCAGTGAACATCTGCAAGTAAAGATGTCTGGACAAAAAGGTATACTGTGATACACTGCAGCTTCCATGGTGAGATGGCTATTTTTGTTTGTTTGTTTCTTTCTTTCTTTCTTTTTTTGCTTTGTTTTATTTTTCTTGTTGTTGTTTTCTTTTGTTTCTTTTTGTGGGAAGGTTGCTGTGGAGGAGGGCAGATAGGAAGGGAAAGAAAGATGAGTAAGATTGAAGTGCATGATGTGACATTCACAAAGAGTCAATATGAAATTTAAAATTATTCTGTACATTTCTCATATTTTTGCAGCTTTGAGGATATGTGTAATTAGGCTGGAGAGAGTACAAGCTAATTTGTTTCCTCTCCCTTTACTCAAATAGCAAAGAAATCAGTGTAGTTCATTCCTCCATTTGTTTATTCAGAATATCTGCTTGAGGCATAAAAGAAGTGTTGAAATGTGAAGATTTCGATTGATGTGTTTAAAAAAAGTGTCAGTAATATCTGAGAGACTATGAAAAAATAGAACTTCTAATTCTATCATTTTTCTTCATGGTCATTACAAGAGATAATATGCAAATAGTGATTCAATGTAGAAAAATGAAAATCCAACTATCTTAAAAGAGTTAAGAGTACTTTTTGTTTAGTTTTTCTATTTTATCTTTTCTTTTTTCTTTTTTAATATTTTTTATTTTTTACATATACATGTATATTATTACACACATATATAATAAGCTGCTTATTGAAGAACAACCATGACACAATCAGGAATTATATAAATGTTACATTCCTAGTGTTTTGGCTATTTGTATTTGACAGCATTGAAGAAAACATCTTTCCTACTATCTTGGTGCACCTAAAATTCTGAATGCAAATCAAAATCTATCATATATCATCACTATCAACTTAAAACATCTATTTAGACCTAAATATATCTTAACCAATAAACAACTAAGCTTAATTGTAATACTAAACTATCTAGTCTTCATCCCCATCAGAGACTTGAGAAGGAATAAGATTGATTTCCTGAGTATACCAGGAGAGCAGGTTAGCAGCTTTCCAAATGAGAAGATGACAGAGACAGTTTGCTGCCTAAATAGGCACCCAAAACTCTATAATGTTCGAGCATCATCTTCAGCCTTCTGGCCCAATATATCTGACAGACATATTTGGGAGGTAGGAACTATTGAGGACTTGCTTACCCTGTCTTGGCAGAGTTTGACCATCAACTTTGCCTGCATCCAAGCTTGCCCATTTTTAGGCAGAATTCTGTCTGTGGTAGAAATGAGGACATTTGCTCAACTATGTTCATAGCAGCCTTGTTTGTAATAGCCAGAATCTGGAAACATCTTAGATGTCCCTCAGTCAAAGAATGGATAAAGAAACAGGTACATTTACACAATGGAATACTACTCCTTTATTAAAAACAAGAAAATTTTGAAAATTTCAGGCAAATGGATGAATCTAGAGAAGATCATCCTGAGTGAGATAACTCAGACCCAGACACACATATACTCACTCACAAGCAGATATTAGCCACATAATACAGGATAACTACACTATAATACAGAGACTGAAATATTAACCAAGGACCATGTGTAATGTGGACCTAGACCTTCTCCTCAGATGTGGTAGCACAGTCTCCTTGTGGGTCCCACAATGTGGAGAGTAAGGACTACTTTGGGCATGCATTCTGGACACAGAACTACAGAACTTTGACCACTTCCCCCTGCCGTGGTGGCCGTGCCAGGCTACCGAGGAAGAGGCTGCAGGTATAACAGATGGGATTTGATAGGCTGAGGTCAGAAGTTAGAGGAGAATGCCTCCCCTTTATCTTTTATTACAACCAATATACTTTGATGTATAGATTTTATGTGAATAGTGTTTTCTAAAGGTAGAGTGACAACATTTGTAATGGTTATATTCAGAATAGAAAGCAAGGCTATGGGAAAGGTTAGATAAAACCATGACAGAAATATGTGTATCACTTAAGAAATATGTGTACGAGAATTCCTTCCTACGTGTTATCATGTATAACTTTTACAGCATGAGAAAACGCCTTCTATCTAATACTGAAGGGCTATTCTATAATTTCTGACCTCAGAGAAGCTGTGATTTTCTTACATGAATTGGTTGGTATATATCTGCTTAATGTTAAAAAAAATAAATGAACAAATGAGACCGGATGTCAGCATGGTGGTATAGCAGACACTATGCACTTTGGACATAGGTCTTATAGGAATAAAACAAAAACTGACCTGGAGGTCTCCTCCTTAATTACTGGCTTTTGTAGTATCAGAGGATGCTAATCAAGCTGCCAAGAGAGAGGGAAAAAATGACAGTTCTACCCAGTTGTAAGGCCTGTGAACCACAACCATAACGGGACCTGTAAGATAGCCACAATGGTCAAGTAGTGGCCATTTCATTTTGGAAGTCACCAATAGAGAATCCATATCCGATTCTGTAAACATAGAAAATACCAACAGCTAGAAAGATCAGAGCCTAGCAGAGAACCTACTCCTGCCATTTTTTTCTAAAATTAAAAAAAAACGTTAAATTTATTCTACATACTTGGCTTTATATCCACAGTTAAGTTGATCTCCCAAACGTCTTCAAAAAGCTTCTTTTGACAACAGGTGGAGACAATTACAGAGATCTGCAGCTGGTCAAACTGTAGAGAACAACTGACCAAGAAGTGAGCCACCATAATTGATGTGTCTGCAATGCATTTTAGGTTCAAGGAAAATTACCTAAGAGGGAGAGGAAGGACTATCGGAACCAGAGGATCAGGAGGTTTGCTGATAGACAGTATCCTTGGACATCTTGGACATGATAGTACAAATGCATCAGTGAAATCTCAACAAAATGGTTGCCTCAATAAGACCTACATGATGACAATACCAGTTTCCATGTGAATGAAGGAGGGAGAAGTTTCACAATATCTTACCCTAGAGAAGAACTACAATTAAGGATTGCTCAGAGAGGGAGGATCTATTTCTTCCAGACTGAATTCCCACATAGTTTTGTCATTTCTAAATAGTCAGCCATAGAGCTGTGGATGCACACACAGAGTCATGTGTGTGTGCATGTCCTCGCGTGCATGCGTGCAGACACACACACACACACACACACACACACACACACACACACACACACACACACACAAAGGGGCAGGAGGGGCAGGACACAAAAGCAATGCTTATGTATGGAGTCTTCAGAAAGTTATTTCGATTGCATAGACATTGGGATGAGATGTAGTTCAATGTCACAGCAAATAAAATAAACAACAATAACAAATGAATGAGTAATTCTCAGAGTTTCAATCCAACTTCACTAACTCAATTCTCTTATATTTGCAAGTGTTTATTGTATACCCACTGGGTGTCAAAATTGGTGTTGGAATAATCAATCTTCATGATTCTTACCAATTAAAAAACTTTTATACCACAGTATATAATTCAGCAGGATTCAGAAATGATTAGTACATACATTATGTAATTCTTAAAAGAATGATACATAGTTATATAAAGTTTCTTTCTTTGTTTTTCTGTAGCAACTTATTTGCTAGGAAATTATACATTAAAATATGACAAATGCATGGTTGATAGCAAGTATAAATGGGCATTGAGTTTGCAAATGATTTTGAGATAAAAAAATTTCAGACAAATCAAAATCTGCTGTGAAAAGTTACTGAGATGTAATGATAAATAAAAGAGGGGGAAGTCACCGACAGCTATGATGCTACGGACAACAGCCATGATGCTATGGACAACAGCCATAATGCTACAGATGACAACCATGATGCTATAGATGATACCCATGATGCTATAGATGACAGCCATGATGCTATGGACAACAGCCATAATGCTACAGATGACAACCATGATGCTACAGATGATAACCAAGATGCTATAGATGACAGCCATGATGCTACAGACAACAGCCCTGATGCTACAGAGCACAGCCATGATTACAGATGATAGCCATGATGCTACAGACAACAGCCATGATGTTAAAGATGACAGCTATGATGCTACAGACAACAGCCATGATGCAAAGACCACAGCCATGTATTACAGATGATAGTCATGATGTTACAGATGACAGCCATGATGCTACAGACAGTGTGATGATGCTAATGGGAACCCAGGAAGGGTGGATCTATCTAGTTATTTATGACTTATTGGGAAAACTAGAGTAAATTCTTCATACTTTCCTTGATTAGTCTACTCATATAAGCCTTCAAAGGGAGATTTTTTGTATAATTCAAGATTAGTTAGTTTGTTCAATAATTATTGAATTCTAAGAAAAGCCATTTAAATATACCTGTGTGGTTAACTCCCATTTGTTTACCATTTACCTGACATTTCTTGTAGCTCTTTCTTAATTAATAAAATCAAACATTTGTGGATGCTGCAGATTGTACCCAAGTGGTAAGCAGGTGTTTGATCATTGAGATACAGCTTTGGCCATGGTCGTCTGCCAGTCACTCCCTTCCCTGGGATGCTGAATGCCGGTACCAAATCCCGCTTCCACGCCCAAGACTTCCTCCTGTTAAATCAACATCCTTAACTATGTTTTATCAGAGGCTTGGGCCCTGGTACAGGGTGTCTCCTTATTTTCTCCTTTTTTGTTTTTTTTCACTCACATACATAATCCTATAGACAACTCTATTAGCTCTTCCATCAAAACGTACCCATGCCTGACCAGCTCTCTCTGCTTCCTCAGTTATGACCCATCTGTCACATGAACCACAGTCTCCTATTTCTGTCACTAGGCTTTCATTGTTCTCTTCAAGAGACAAGAGTAATCGTAAAAATCCAAGTCACATGGTTCTAAAGTATTCAAATTCCCTTTCGGGTATCCCATTCCACTCAGAGCCAAAGCCAGAGTCTTCAAGACTCTTCCATCACTTTAGTGCTTTCACTTCCTGTTCCCTTCCAGATGGTGCACTGTAATTCCTTAAATAGCATCTCTAACTTTTGCCTTCCCAGACATTTATACCTTTCCTGGAGTACTTCTTCCTAATCACCACAAACTGTTGCCTGATTTCCCCTAAAATTGACCTTAACTCAGTGGGACCTTCATTGACTATTTTGACTAAAATTCATCCTTTTACCGCTCCCTCCCGTTCATCCTTCACCCTCTACTTTCCTTTTCTGCAACCTTTATGTAACTGGTTGAGCATCCCTCTGCACCCCTCCAACACAGGCATCGTGAGGGCAGCATACCTTTGTTTTGCTGCATTGAAAGTGCCAGACAGGGATTGTGAGGACAAAGCTGACACGCGATAAATATTTAGTAAATTAAGACATAGATGACCCCTGGAATGCAATCACAGGAGTAGCCTAGATGAAAATCTTATCAGAATGAAAAGAGGGAAAAGGCAGGGAGTGAGGAAAGGAAGGAGAGAAGGAAGGAAGGGGAGAGAGAGGATGGGATGGAAGGAAGGGAGGTGGAAGAGAGATGGACAGAAAGCAGAGAGGTTGTTAAAGAACACTTCCAACCTGTAGGCATGACTTTTCCTATAAAATGGCTCAATGAGTAGCCATGACCAATTACATAAGGTTACTTTATTTTTCTTTCTCTTTTTTTCCCAGACCTACTGCCAAAATATTTTCAGACACTCAGCCCTTTTGTAATGGTAGTTTCCAACAATTCTGCCACACCCTAACAGCTCTGACTGCAGCATTATTTCAGCTGATGCACAAATTAGGAATGAGGTTTTCCAGCAATAACTGAATACAAGAGGTATTCTTTAGTGTCCTAAATCTAAATAATGACAATATTTCTTACATGTCCCCAGAGTCTTTAACGTTGGGAGGTATTTTACTGGGATGAAAATAATTTTCGAAAAGATATTGTACCATCAGTGTTGAGGCCATGAACCGAAAGTAAATAATTAGAAAATGGGATTGAAAAGTTGTACCTAGTTTTATATTTCACAAGATCACTGACTAGTACTTTTCACTACATTTTATGAAAGTCATCTGCTACACAGTGAGCTCAAGCAAACACAAATGACCTTCTATTTTCATTTCTGGGGCCCATATCACAATGATTCAGAAGTGCTGTATTCAGAATATAATTCACACACAATTATGTTCCATATTTGTATGAAATCTAGTACATAAATCTCTAAATGGAACAGTTTAACCAACTTTAAAAGAATGAGCCACTGAATGGACTCATAATGATATAATGTAGAAGCATAAAAATTGAAAGAATATAGCCACCTTGTAAATTCTCTCCATTTTATATTTATGCTCTCTCTTCTATTTATTGTATCATATATCAAATTATTCTGCTGCCTTGGAAAGCCATTTTTATAAGAAAAGCACTGGAGATACAAGTCATGTAACTCTGAAGGGGAAACTTAAGGATACTTGACCTCCTACATGGTGCAGACAGCCTTATCTCAGTTGTGTACGGCTTTGAAATGCAAAGAAGTCCTATGCACATAAGTCGGGGGCAATATTTACATGTTCACTAAACTGAGGTTGTCCTGGATGAACAGGGAGTCTGGATAAATCACACATTTGGAAAACAACATAATCCTAGACTTTCAACAGGCAGCTAATAGGAGTCATGAATAATGTGGTGGACTCCCCCAGAATAAAAGCAAGTAGCTTTATATACTGAACAATCCTTCATGTTGAGCGTCAAAGTTTAAGCAGGTTAATATACATGCTGGTCTTAGAAGTAGTGTTGGATAAAACTGGGTTATGTATATTGTTACTAAATTGTCCCCATGCCCTTCCATTTTTAAAATGATCAATAAAAGGCTCACTAAATTTGATAAAAGTAACATCTAATGCAATTCATAAGAAAATGTAGGTAGTATTTCACATTACCTTGCTTAAAATACACTTATATTAAGGATTTGGCTTATAATTTTAAAACAACCTTCTATCTGTTGATGATAAATATGTAGAGTATGTTTTGACTAACCATTATCAAATATTCACATTTATCATCCTATCATATACTTATGGCTTTCCTAAACTTCATCTATGAATATTCTTTTATTAGAGAAATAAAACAGCATTAACTTATTTCTCAGAGGATGGTGATGCTATCCCTTTTTATTTATCTATAACAGGAATTCAGATGTGTAAAATATTTTTAATTTATAAGGCACTGGTAATTAAAAAAGGAATCATATGCCAGAAATGCTTTAAGCCTAAGCACAGCCTTATGAGACATAAATTTTGTCAGAGATGAGTATGTAACAGAAGTTTACTAAAGTTAATGTAATATACTAAGGGGTAGAATTTAAAAGCTGCATGTATTTTTCATATAAAGATTATTTTTTAAAATGCTCTTAGTGAAATTAACTCAAGCATATCTCTCTGCTCACAGCACGACATCTCTGAACCTATAGGAGACTGGGCCACACCGAATGCACAGCTAGAGTCTTTTAAACCTACTGACTGCTATGCAGCAGGTAAGCCAGTGACTTCAATGAATCTGTGCAAAGGAGGAATCCAATCACCATTGTAAAGTAATGAATTGTGAAATATGGAGCTCAACCCTATGTCTTTGATCTACCAATTTGAATTGCTTTCCTAAATTTCACGTTTTTAGTAATAGCACAGGAGAAAGAAGCATAAAGAAAAAATAGCAAAATCCCAGACAGGAGTGGAATCAGCAATTAGAGGTGTTGACTAAGGCTTACATACATTTTTCTGATTAATAAAAATTTATTTCAGTAAATGTCATCAGTAGGGGACTTTTAATAGTGCTTATTTACCATAAAGCTACAACATAAATCTTTTACATAACCAATTATCTATCTTTCTAACATATTCTGTCTTTTAAAAAATATTATTTATTTATTTACATATGCACTTATATTATTACACACATATAAAATAAACTACATACAGCAAGAAGAACCATGAGTCAATCAGGAATTATATTAACTAACATAAAATATATTTCCAATTTTCTCTATGTCTACCATGAATAAAGCACACAAATGAAAAGTCCAAAAGAAAATATTTCCCAATTACAATAATGACTTAAGTGAAGTTAAACTCTGTAAGACAGATATAACAGGATGAAGTTACAGCTGTCCTCATCCATAGTCATGGTGGCTATGAAGTGCCAAACAGATGTAATGTACACTACTTAAGAAAGTCTCCTGATTATACATTTCATTTTAAGGTGTTGTTTATTGGTTAATATATTGGTTTATTGGTCTAAATATATATATATTTAGAAATTTAAATTTCAGTCCTCAAGAGTTCCTGCCCTGCGAACAAGTCTGGCAGAGATATTAGGCCAGAAAGTTGAAGATGAGGCTCCAACTCTAAAAGTGTTTTGGGTGACTGGCCAGGCAAAAAACTGTCTTAAGTCAATTTATACATTTTGGAAGCTACTAACCCACAGTGCTGGTTCACTCAGGAATTTAAGTTTGTTGCCTCTCAAGTCTCTGAGGGGCATTGAAGACAAGATGGTATAGTTTTACAACCAAGCTTAGTTGGTTAGGGGACAAGATCATCTTCGATCAAGATAAAGAAGTTAAGCTATTAGAGTTGAGATAGGATAAATATTGAATCTCATTTGGAAATTTGGACCCAACAAGACAGGAAAAACACTTACTTCAAATGAGACAAACGCAGATGGCCAAGTCACTATGAATGTAACATGTAAATAACTCATCAGTCTCATGATTGTCACATGGTTCTCCCTGCTGTATGTAGTTTGTCTTATACATATGTAATAAAATAAAATAAAATAAAAATTATTTGAAAAAAGAAATTTAAATTTCATACATTTCTATTTTAGTATATGCCAAAATTTTTTAAAAATAACAAAATTAAAGTTCACACTAAAACATTTCCTTATCTAAGCTTGACTCAAATTTTGGTTATTTAATACTTTGTTTAACAGTTATACAATATGATTGAACTTTTGATGGAGTTTATTTTTGTTCTTAGTTGGTTCCTCCTTTCAGTAATACTTGAAATATAAAATTGTGTTAAATCTTTAAATATAGAAATCAATATGTATGCCAGTGAATAGTAAGATTTGTCTAACTACTATGGCTTTTATATACCTCATGGAACATATTTATTTCACATAATTTGTTGAAGTACAATCTGATTTTTAAGGTATAAGTTCATGTACAATCTGAATTTGTTTTTATCAATTAACTGCTGATATATACTTTTTTTGCCTAGAAAATGGTGTTTCAGTCATCTTCTAGAATTTCATACGTATCTCATTTGGCTGCAGCTGTTTGACGTTAATCAATATCTATAATTAAGTAAAATATTAATAAATAAATCTATTATATATAAACATATTATATATTTTATATATACAATATATCTTAGGCGGGCGGATCGCTGTGAGTTCGAGGCCAGCCTGGTCTACAAAGTGAGTCCAGGACAGCCAAGGTTATACAGAGAGACTCTGTCTCGAAAAACCAAAAAAAAAAAAAAAAAAAAAAAAAAAAAAAAAGCAAAATCCCCCATCAGATCTAGCCACTGATTTTGTCTTTGTAAACTGTTTGCCCCTGTGATCCAAACCAGCATTTCCTACATTCGCCTTTAAATGAGCATACATGTTTCTTTGAAAGAAACCTAGTTACCTATTCATTTTTCAGAGGACTGAGAAGCTACATGAAGTCATGTGATCTGTCTGCACACCCCAATGGTGACTAGAGCTTCATTGAAGTGCCTTGCCTGCTAGTGTTCACACTCTGCCACATTCTGCTCCCCAGAAGTAGGGTAGAAAATGATTTGTTTCCACTACTTGAGAAAAGTCCCTCCTCTGATTACTACCTTGCACAAGCGGACTGGTTCTCATTAGACTAGTGAAGTGTGCAGAGAGTGCTCTGTTGAGAATACCCACCCTCATGGCAAGGAGCTGCTGACAGCCTGCAGTCCGGCTCATGTGACAGCCAGATTGTGTCAGGGCCATCACTGCATACAGCCACAAGGACACATATTGCACAATGACCTGAGAGTGAGTACCTCCCCAAGTGAGCCTTCCAGTGAAAATGCTGCTCAACCCTAACTGCATCTCATCCAGTGAGAACGCATCCAGGGAGCCATTCAAGCTGTTAGGACTTCTGATCTACAGAGACCGTGAGGTATAACGGTGTGTTTTTTTAACTGCTAGTGTGGCAATTTGGTAGGAAGTAGCATAAAACTCTGGGGGAGGGGCGGAATGCTGTTCAGAGTATTTTAGTAGAGGAGGCATGAAGAATGCCCTTCTGTTTCCTTGAGAAAACTACCCTGTGCTGCTGGTGTTCCCCCAGCTGTCGTAGCTTTGGGTTTTGAAACAAATCCAAAAGTGATTGGAACTCAGAGGACAGTCTGCCCAGTGGACAGGAGTTTTCCTTCTTCTCAAGTTCAGGGTTTTATTTTATTCAGAAAATGCAAAGTCCTCTCCTGAGTCATTACTATTCAGCATCAGGAATGAAATGTTTGAATTGAGATTTTGCTTACTTAGAGGGGAAAAATAACAATATTCTTTTGTTTTCCTTGTGTGTCTTGACGTGCTCGGATGCCCTTTATCAAAAGTCAAGACATACCCAGGGAAAAGGGACTTAATTTCAGAGACTCCGAGACTTGGGAGTCTTGTTTCCTAGTTGCAAAAACTATTAAATATCAGAGTCATCTGTAAGTAAGAATAAAACTTTTGGCTGTTGTAAAATTGTAAAGAATGTTCAGGAAAAAAATTAGCCAGATATACTGAAAAGGGGTGTAAAGTTGCTTGATGCCGCATGCTCCATGGTCATAACAGAGCAAGCCTATCATCTTACAGCAAGATTACATTAGCTTAGACTTGTATGAGTAAACAATTTATTAGCCCCAGTAGTTGCTTACCCTGAGTTTAAAGGGTCAAGGCCAAGGCATCCTGGGACTGCTTTTACTGGGATGCTTACCTTGCCTCACTTAGAATCCCATCTATAAACAGAGCTCAGTGCCGGTGGGTCGGCTCTAGTATCCTGCTTCCCTGTACCTGTTAGATGTAATTTTCAGCTTCTAGCTGCTGACAGCATTCTTTGGCTCCAGGCCACCTTCTCCAACTCCAAAGCCAGAAGCAGTGCCTTGAAGCATTCTCATATTTCAGATATAACTTCTTCATCTCTCTTCAACTTTTCTCATCTACTGTATCTCTCTGACTAGACAGAGACATTCCTCAGCTTGTCAGGGCTAATGTGACTGGGCCACACATCAACAGGATAATCTCCCATCTCAAAAATGGGGCCTTCTTCACATCCTCAAAGTCCCTTTGTCAGGTGACTATGTTATATTCACAGGTTTGGGGTTAAGGGAAAGGGCATCTTGGAGCTCTTTGTTCCATCTAACGTATTATTCTTAAATTAAGATATAAATAACAACATAAATTATAAGCAGCTATATGGAAACAGAAAAATCTTCCAACTGTTGTCCCACAATAGTTTTATTGTTTGTATTTTATAATCTTGATTAAAAATTGATCAAATTGGCCTAAAGTAAGGAATGTATCATTTTTACCACTTTTTTCTTTTACTTAATAAAAAAAATTGGGCCAGTGCTAGAGAGATGGCTCACTGGTTATTTTCACAGACAGTCAAACAAATTCTAAATGATGCAATAGTAAATATTGAAGTTTAAACAACTTCTCATTGTGAGAAGAAAATGTGGATCTTTCCACTCTATTTCATTCATGTCCAAGCTGTGTAAGTAAAGCTGGGCAGCTGTAGTTCAAAAGCCCCTGGTCCCCACTGGCATTTCTGCTTTGATGTCAATGTTTGTGGCCCTGCCTTTCACCTGATGTCACACTGCCTCCGCCATGATGGAGTCTAGACCTTTGGCACTATAAGCCAAACAAATGCTTTCCTGTTGCCGTGGTGATGGGCTTGACCACAGCAGCAGGAAAGTAAAGTGGCAAAACTTCATAGGGCTTTGCAGGTGAATAATATTCTATTCAGTATGTCTGTAACATATTTTCCAATCTTATCTGACGGTGGTTAAGCTTCGGTAGTTTTGTTTAGAATTAATCACTTCTAAATTATGTGATGAACTCTATTCTTATTTTGTTTTTTGGTTTTTTTTAGGAACTGCTTTTGATGACACCTGCACCACTCACATTCCCAACAGCAGGACATGACATTTTAATTTTTTCAACATCCTTGCTCATGTTCAAATATTTATTACATCATTGAATATTAGGACCATAATCTAATGTATGTTGTTATAGCATCCTCAAGAGACTAGGCTACACAGTGGCATTTAGTGTCTTCCTATGTGTTTGTTGTTTCTTGGCCTGTCTTCTTGAGGAAAAATTTATATTCAAGTCTTTTCTTCTTTCTTAAAAATCAGCTTGCTTCATTTTTATTGTTAGTTTTTGAATCACATGAAATATATTATTTTAAAGAATTTTCAAATGTTGTGAGTTGTCTTTTATTTTCTCTTCCAATGTAAACTTCGAAACATAAAAAATTAAATTTGGAAACAACTTATACAATTTTTGCTTTTGTTGCTTATAACTTTGGTGCCATGTTTGAAAACTATTGCAAAATACATAATAATACATGCTAAATTTTTTTCTGTAGCAGTTATAGATTTACTTCTTATATGAAGTTTTTTCTTTGATCTACATAAAATTTATACTGACCTCTATTTTTTCTTTTGAAGAATGTGACATATTATCGTTAGTAATACTTTTATATGTGAAGAGCATGTGGGGATGCATGGATGGCATGTGTGAGGCCAGAGACCAACTTGGTGGAGCTGGTGCACTCTTCTTACCTTTATAAGGAGTTTTCTTTTGAAGTCATCAGGCCTGCAAATGAGCCTTTTTACCCACTGAGAAATTTTTCTGGCTAAACTTTTATTTTTCTAAGATTTTAATTCGAATAACAAAATATTTTGTTCATTGCATAACTATTTGTAGTGGCTAGGCACAAATATTGAATAGGATAGTTAGATAAGGCCTTTAAAAATCTCAGAGACATGCAGAATATGACATTTAAAAATAGTTTTATTATTTTAAAGATTCACTGACAATGAGACAGGTTAACTCCTAGAAACACCTAGCCTACCTCAAAGAAGATTATAAGCATCAAAAACCTCTTTATGGAGGTGGCTTCAAATGTGACAAACAAGCCACTGAGCAAAATGTCCTCATTCCTACCACAGATAGAATTCTGCCTAAAAAAGGGCAAGCTTGGATGCAGGCAGTGTCAATGGCTGAACTCTGTCAAGACAGAGTAAGCAAGTCTGCAATAGTTCCTGCCTCACAAATATATCTGTCAGATATATTGGGCCAGAAAGCTGAAGATGATGCTCCAACATTATAGAAAGTTTTGGATGACTGTTCAGGCAGCAAACTGTCTCTGTCATCATCTCATTTGGAAAGCTACTAACCTGCACTCTCAGCATACTCAGGTAATCAAGTTTATTCCTTCTCAAGTCTCTGATGGAGTTGAAGACCAGGTAGCTTAGTTTTACAATGAAGCTTCGTTGTTTATGTGTTAAGATGATTTTAGGTCTAGATAGATGTTTTAAGTTGATAATGACAGGACATGATGAAGATTGATTTACATTCAGAATTTTAGATGCACCAAGATAGGAAAGATGTTTTCTTCAAGGCTGTCAAATACGAATTCTTTCATTTTAAAAGGAAACCTAAAAACTAATAGTATTGTTCTTTATTATTTGTTGGAGGATATTTTTGTGCACTGTGTATTCAAATGCTGATATCTATCCCTAGAGATGTGGTTCAGACTTTGGCATTGTCCTTACTATGAAGCCTTTCCTGTCTTGGTGTGTTGTACACACTGTTCTCCATCACCTTCTGATTGGTCAAATAAAAACCTGAATGGCCAATAGCTGGGTTGGAGAGTTAAGGGGAACTTTTGGAGGAGAGAGAGAGAGACAGAGACAGAGACAGACAGAGATATATATAGAGAGACAGAGAGAGACAGAGAGAGAGAGAGACAGAAATAGAGAAAGACAGAAATAGAGAGAGAGAGACTCAAGTGGGTACTAGAAGAGTCACCATTGGAACTCAGATAAAGAAGAAGCAGGTGTGAGAGGGAAAGTAAAAATAGCAGGTAATGGGCCACTTGGCAGGAAGGAGACCAGGCCAGCGTTAGAATAGCTTTTAATAAATATATCAGGTCTTTGTGTCATTATTAGGGATCTAGAGCAGACATAGAATACACCTTGCAATTTAAAGTAAAGAATGAGATCAGGGCTTTTTTTTTTTTATTCTTTGTGAATTTCACATCATACATCCCATCCCACTCACCTCCCTTGTAACTTACTCCCCACGAAATAAAACAAACAAACAAAACAAAACAACAGCAACAAAACATCTTACCTGTGGAAATAATGGTGTGTAAGTGTGGCCCACAGTGTACCCTTTTCCCAAACAGTGTTACTTGTAAAGGTTCACGGCAATGAGTTATTGGTAAGGCCCCTGGCTTCTACTACATTATCAATACTACATCCTCACCAGGACTCAAATCCTTTCAGGTATCCTGTTGTTCCCCTGTGTCTTGGAGATTCTGAAGCTGTGGATCTGCAGGACTGTCCCGTTCACATGCTCCATCAGTTCACAGCCAGGGTAGATGTTGAGGTTTGCCAACTAAGAGTCCTGGGTTTGGGCCTGGGTGGAAGTTGAGTTGGTCAGCCCATCAGTTCTCCTGCACCCGTATCAACAGAGCCAGCTCTTCATCACTGAGTAGGCAAAGGGCAGAGCCAGCTTTCCTGCTCTCACATGCTTGGAGCCAGCTACCAGGGCTAGCTGTACTGTACCGCTCAGGTGAGGTGTGGGAGGCAACTTTCCTGAGTGCTGCATCTGGTAAGGAAAGGGGCCCGATCACCCACCTGCCAAGCTTTTATGGGTGAGAATTGCCTTGATGTCGGCCATCTCATCCTCCCTCCCTCCCTCCCTCCCTCCCTCCCTCCCCCCTCCCTCCCTCCCCCCCCCCCTCTCTCTCTCTCTCTCTCTCTCT
The DNA here is from genome assembly GCF_964271855.1 of Acomys minous. Classification (NCBI taxonomy): domain Eukaryota; kingdom Metazoa; phylum Chordata; class Mammalia; order Rodentia; family Muridae; genus Acomys; species Acomys minous. The sequence continues at coordinate 94,291,234 of NC_140496.1, read as the reverse complement.
CTCTCACACACACACACACACACCAAATTCAAAGCAATGGAATTCCCAGCATTACAGAAGTATAGTTGAAAACCATGTATCTCCAGAGGAACCTTTAAAATAACTAGGAATTAAAAACATTTAAACATCCTCCAACAGAAGAATAGATAACGAAAGTGAAATACATATATTCCTGTGTTACTGGACTTCTACTCAGCTGTAATGAAATTTGCAGGTAAATAAAAGAAGCGAGAAAATATCATACTGGGTGTGGTAACTTATACCCAGAAGGACACATGACACCTGTTGTCTTATTTGTGTTTCTAGCTCAGAATTCTTAGATGTCAGTGTATAACCCAGAGTAACTGCAAAAACTAGAAAAGTGAAAAGGTTCATGTGTAGAGTGTGTGTGGAGAAGACGCTTTAGAATGAGAACAAAAGAATATGGGGCTATGAAGGAGGAATGTAGAAAATGAGGGGGAATAACTAACATTAAGTGTGTCTCAAAAGCCATGGGGAATCATATTATATTTATTTTTGCACATAATATATATTTATGTACAAGTATGCGTGCATATATGTGGCTTAAATAAGTTATTTCACTTGGGGTGATAGAGTTTCCCCCAAAAGCTACAGATGATCTAACCAAAAACCTAGTGCCAAACATGAGAAAACTTTCCAATTGTTGGTCAGGAAGTCTAAGAACTCCCAAAACAATTTAGACTATCACCATTGCCCTTGGTTGCCTCCTAGAACTTGAAGGTAAGCACCTATTACTGAAAACACTGTACACTTCAGAGAAAGGACTTGGAGGAACCGAGATGGATATGACCTGGAAGCCTCCTCCGTGAGTACTATCTCACCATGTAAAATTTCACCATGTAAAAGTATTTATAATGGCTCAGTAATGGAATTTATTATATCCCAAGGATGACCAAAAGCTAGCTGTCTCGTTACAATACATTTCTGTTCAATGTGAGGAAATTCATGCCTGGTACTGTAAACCGATCCAAGTACCTGTGGCTGCTCAGGTCTTGACCTCAGAGGAGAACTGACCATCTACATGTCCTGTGAAGCAGTGTAACCCCTAACTGCATACCACACAGTATCATGGCACACACAGATAACTGCAGCTCTCTCCCTGCACTGAAGAAGCTTCTTTTGCACAGATAGAAACCATCTCATCAAAGCATAGAGAAGAGACTGACCATGGAGGGATGCGACTGATACATGAACAAAAACCCTACATCCACGAATCAGGGAACATCCTGAAAGAGAGGGATAAAATATTCTAACAGAATACCAAGATGTGTACTGTCAGATTGCATATTCTGTATGAGAAGCTGCACCTATAAAATCACCATAATATGGTTACTTGAACAAGACCCAAATAATGACAACACCAGATGGCATGTGAACCAAGAAGGTACAATTCTCACACCTATGTAAAGACCCCACCCCTTTATGAAGATCTGAATAAATTAAAATTTGCTGAGAGGAGATGCAGTCTTCTTCAGGGATGAGCCCCTAATACATTGTGCAACAGCAAGTACTCAACCCTAAAAACATGTATATATAATCAGCCTCAAATGAAGTCAGCAGGTGTCTGTCTGTGTGTATGTGCATGTAGTATATGTACTATAAATATATAATAATGATAATTTAAAAGGAGGCCATGAATTTGATAGGAAATGGGGAAAACAGTGTCATGGGAGGATTTGAGAGGAGGAGAGAGAAGGGAAGTGGTCTGAATACCGTATTTATATGTGAAATCCATAAAAGTATCCTGAATGTAGCTGTTATTGAAAACACGTCAGCATACCATTACTAACTGTTTCTAAAGTCATTTTCTCTGAGAGATTAGAGAAAGCAACTGGTCCTGACAGTGTGAAGAACAAGCAATTCTAAGAAGAATGCTGATATATGACAATTTCAGAGTAGGCTTTTCAAGTCGCAGAAGGGATCATATACTCTAGAAGCACAAGACAGTAAAGAGAAGGGGCAAAAGGGTAGACAAGCGTGGCATATTTGCATCACAGATGTCCCCAAGTCTCAATAAAGGAGATTTTAAAAAGGAAAAAGTAAAGCATAGCCTAGGAATGTCTTTATTTCTTTTTTTGTTTTGTTTTGTTTTGTTTTTGCTTTTGCTTTTTTTCTCATGAGGTTGGGGTGGTTACAGCGTGGACCTGGGAGGAATGGGAAACGAGAGTGATTGGGATGCATTGTATGAAATGTGTGGGTGGAAGGAAGGAAGGGAGGAAGGAAGGGAAGGAGGGAGAAAGGAAATGAGGGAGGGAGGGAGGGAGGGAGGGAGGATGGCGGCATGGAGGGAAGACTTTGGACAGGAGTTATGCAGTGTAGCCAGTTTGTCATGGACATGCTGTGAATCGATCAAGTACTTCCACTTGCACCCAATCCCTGCCTAGAGTGAGCCAACCTTAAACAATTAGGGAATTTTTTAAAAAAGGATATTAAAAAAGAAGTAAAAAAAAAAGATGCGTTCATAGGGAAGGGGAGTAAGGGGAAAATGGGAGGGAGGGAGGAATGGGAGGATACAAGGGAGGGGATAACCATTGAGATGTAATAAGAATAAATTAATAAATTTTTTTTAAAATATTAAAAAAAGATGCGTTATTCCTAGGGAAACTGATAAGCCATGAATTACAAAGGTCTACAGTTCTAATAATTATTTTTTACTTTTAAAAAAGGTTTATTTATTTATTATATACAATATTTTGTCTGTATGTGTACCTACCCACCAAAAGAGGGCACCAGATCTCATTAGAGATAGTTATGACCCACCATGTGGTTGATGGGAATTGAACTCAGGACCCCTGGAAGAGCAGTCAGTGCTCTTAACCTCTGAGCCATCTCTCTAGCCCCGTAATAATTCTTTTTACCATATGGTGTTTCATCTTTTCTTAATTGACAAGGATTACAGGGCTAATTCTCCACATACACATTTGAATAATGAGGAGAAGAAAATGGTATTTCAGAGTATGATAGATGAGGCATTCTCTGCCTAGGGGCCTAATTAGGTTACAATCTCAAAAGATCCTTTGAGTGGCTCTCTGATGGTATAACCACCATATTTTCAAGCTCCATTCCATACACACCCTTCCCTCACAGTCCGTCAGCTATGCTAACAGGGTATCAGAATTTCCCTTTTATATATGGCACTGCAGAAATTCTAATTTAGTCTCTATCTAGATTCAGAGTCAAAGTAAATAATCACTTTCCTGTTGTCTATGATTAATGTTTATAGATCCTAAGTGTGATGGGGTCTCTCGTTGGGTGCCCTTGCTTTCTGAGACCTCACCTAGAAATTTAAGCATTTACTAATTAGGCTGGTAGTTCTCTTGGTTAGGAAGTTGAGTTCTCAAAGTTCTGTGAATAATTATGGAAATGATTTGGCAATCATGGTGAGTGGGACGAGCTGAGCTCTGGTTTGACATGACAATATCTCAAGCCTTGCGCTTGTCCTTCAGTGTAGAGGACGGCTTGCGAGCAGTCGGCCTCAAAGGGCTTAGCTATTTCTCTTTTGATGACAGGTCATAATTTGATTAGCTCTTTATTTCTAAACATACTCATACCTCAAATCAAACCTTCCTTCCTTCCCCTGTCAGGGTGTATTATTTATGTGTTCATCCCAGTATCATTTTTTTCTATCTCCTAAGTCTTGCTGTTATGCATTTTTCTCTGTTTTTGGACAAAGAGCTCATAGAAGCTCATACTATTGGATTAGTATTCTACGTTTACACAAGAATATAACAAATACAGACTCTCCTATGAAATGTGTAGAATTTCCCAGAGGCCTCAATTATGTATTTCTTTTCTACTAAACAAAATGATCTGCTGAAATAACATTTGCCCAGAATTAAAGTGAGAACAGAAGCCTCGTAAGGAAATTCTCCTGCAGGTGATACACATTGAGGGAGATCATATAAATCGGCTCCAGGTAGCACCCAGTCCATTCTGTCTCTACTTGTCATCCATCTTACTTTAAGGAAAGAGGGAGGCAAGAGTACTTACTTTTGGAAGTTTAAAGCAATCTACGGAAGTGGTCTCCAGTGGCCAGGTGAACTCCCCTCTTTCGATGCAAACAGAATGTATAGAAAAACTCCTGGATGAACAGTGAAGCTTCCCTTAAATTTGTCCATAGAATATAAAGAGAGGCTGGAAATGTTCCTACATGCTCTGGGCTAAGAGGATGTTTATAAGTGAGATTTGCTCTGAGAGAATGCATCTCTACAGTAAGGGGGCTTTCTCATCGCAATTCCTTCAGGAAATCCTTACTTCTGCACATAAAGTCTTGCTTAAAATATGTCCTGAGAGACTTAGGCAACCAGCGTGGTCCCAATCACTGTCAGCTTGTGATTCAATTGTATCAACGCTCTACCTCCCTTTCTTGCTACACTTTAAAGTTATTTTTATGATTCTTTGAAAAATCCAAATGAAAGGAAAACTACCTCCAGCTCAAGCTTGTCAGCTCCTTCACCAGGAAGGAGACTCACAGTCTCCTAAAGATCTTTGCTAAGTGTAGTTAGTGCCCTTTGTTTGGGCATTTTTCTAAAGTTGTGTAACAACTACTCACCCCCAACTTCCTGTAGGAAGAGGACAAGAGTCATCTTACCAGACAGCAGGGCTCTAGGTTTGATGCAGCCAGTAGGTGGTTCTCACAAAGGTCCGGTGACACATCTAAGAGTTTGTTGGATGGGGGAGCTGCCATGACTAGCAGGAAGATAAATGGTGGTTACCTCACAGCTTCTCACTCTACACTACATTCTAAAGCTGTTTCTAGAAGGAAACACTCAGGATGGGGAGAGCAGAGAGTAGAAGATACAAAATGACCTGCGCCAGTCCAACATACTACTGCTAAGCCACAGATCTGGCTGGCTTCCCCAATAGGAAGAGTTTGAAATTCCTTGGGAACCAAGTTTTATAAACCATGTTAAAAGTGACTTACTCAGGTGGTCACTTCTTAGGTAGTATCTGTTTCGCCTCTTTCTCCTCATTTCTAGCCTGGAGCACTCTAGGAACATATGTCTTTGGCCCTTGCACTAGTATTCCCTTAGGGCCTAAGTGAAAATTGCCACTCTCCCCTCCAGCACAAACACTATCTCTATCAATACTGTGCTTACCAGCTAAATCTAAAAGCCCCAGAAGCTAAGCTATTTTGTATACTCCATTATTCATTTCTTAAGGAAATGTAATCTCGCTCTTCCTTTGGTTTGCTTAATGGATCAAGTCATTACTGAATATAAAGTGAGTTGAAGGGCAATTTATCATTGATATTTACAATAATGGCTTAAGCATATGAAAATACATTAGAATCATAAAAATAAATTATTTTGTATGATATGATTATAAAAGAAGGGAGTTTACATTTAATTTCAATTTTTTAAATAGTAGATATTCATATAGGAAAATAATGCTGGTTCGTTCAGGGCCAACCGGAACATGATTTGAAACACCTTCTGTTTCTTTTCCACTGAGGTAAGCATTTGACAATTCTTTACAACGGATGGAAATTGCTGCTTGCATTAACTTATCTATGCTTGAGTACTATGTTCAGAATTTGTTCAGGAAAGTGATGTGATACTTTGTTCAGAAATACATTTTATTTTACTACCTTAGGAACTGACAATAAAAAAAAAAAGTATAAATGGATGAACATTTTTCTGGCTTTTAAAAAGGTAATTGAAAAATGCACGCTTTCCTGAAGAAGTATAAAATGCTGGAGGGGATCATACATTGTTACAGAAATGCCCTCTGATGAATGATGAAGGAAAAAGGGGCATAATTATCCTGTGTCATGTTCATGTCCAATTAACCACTAAGTGCTACCTGTTCATCTCTAGACCGTCCATTCTTTGCACACCAGCACTGCACCTTGAATTATGCCATCATTATTTTGTAGACCACTAAGGTAACAATTTCCTAAATGGTTGCCAGGACTCCCATCTTGCCTCTTTAAGTTCATTTTTGACATTGTCACTTGCGTGATATTTCTTAAAGTGAAAGTGACTCTTACATCGACACAATTCCCTGCTTAACACTCTTTGATAGCTCTCTAATGCCATAAGGGAAATAAATGTGTGAACTCCCTTGTGTGTCATCCAGGAACTAAAAGGGAAGCCCCTGCAACCCCCCACCTCAGTTTTAACCCTTCTACCTCTGACCTGCAATCATCCTTTAAGTACCAGTCTCTGCAGAGCAAGCCTCTCTTGCCTCCTAAGCTTTGCATTACAATATGACCACTGTCTGGTCCTCTCTGTATATATTAGTTGGGGATTGTGAATACCCCAAGCCACGTGTACATAAGATAGCTCCATACAACATGGTAATAGAACAAATCAAGAAGAACTGATGTGCACAAGCAGTTATGGACAACACACAGATGGAAGAACATCCCCCAAAATATCTGCTAACTCTAGGCTGGATACCTACTCCATTGCTCAGAATGGAAATCAGTGGATTTACTTCCCACTGTGTGGTCATTGGGTTATTTCCAGTAAAGAAGCCTAAATGCACCTAGGTTTCCCGGGAATCCTCTGATTGTATTGGATTTGGTACTTGTAACCTAAGACCTTACAGTAGGAAATTACCGGCAGTCAAAGCGGACTGCTACGCCTCTGCTCTTGGAAGATTTCATTGCAATCTTTTCCAGCTCTGTCCAGGCTAGACAGATAGCCACAGGCTAGGTGAAGGTAACATTTCTGTGCTGCTTAGAAGCCAGTGTTTATTTCTGTGGTTTCATCAGCCTCTATTATGAATACCTGCTTATTACTTTTTATCCCCATTTGTCTGTGTTTTATTTAAGGACCACCGTCAGTGATGCTCTATCATCTACCACATGTCCAATACATCATGGCTTCTGACTTAATGACATGAGTAAAGTCCTGAGACCTTGAATACCACCCAAGTTTGGGACAATCACTAAAGAATATTTAGTCTCATATTGTGAGAGATAGGGAGCAAAATAGAGAATGAGCGATCCCTTGGGTAAGGATGTCCTAAGCGACTTGTAAGAACCTAATTTTCAAACTATAGCCAGCATTATTTCATAACCTTGTGGAAACAGTTGATATTCTTGCATTATTTTCAACATAAAAGGAGAAATAAGGAGTTTTATTATTAAACACAGTAGGGGCTATAAGTCTGTCATGTCTTAAATCATACTGTAAGGGGTCCCCTTTGCATTTTCTGAAAAGTCTTATGTAACAAGTGCTGAATTGTATCAAACATTCGTTCTGATTCTCTTGGGGTTGTTTTTAGTTTTCTTCTTAATATTGTGAGTTAAATTGGTAAAGACAAATTTAGTGCTGAATAAATTTAGCGCAGCACTTTGACATGCTAAACTCTGACCATGAGGGCTCTTCTTTTCATGCATTCCTTAATTTAATTTGTTGACACATTGTTGTGAGCCCATGTTTAGGGTCATGGGTTTCAGATGTGATAGGCTCTTGTGAGAGGTCAAGTTCATGCTCCCTCTCTGTCTGTACCACAATCCCCTTAGCTTATCAAGTCCTTTAAGATTTATGTCATTGTTTCTATTCTTGGAAGTCCTACTTACTTGTTTTTCCTTCTCTTTCTTGTTCTCATAGGTTGTTGACTTTTCTCTAGAGCACGTGGTGTATTTTACATAGTTATTTTAAATCCCATGCCTGAAAATTACAGCATGTGTGCCACCATTGAATTTGATTGTGTTAACTCTTTTCTCTTTTCACTATTTTACCCCTTCTCTGTGGCTCTTAGAAATTTTCATTACATGATAGTTTTGTGTATAAATCTCTGAAAATAGTATAATATTGAATTATAGCATTTATGACACAGAGATATTTATTCTTCTTTTACTATAAGGCTGCTTGTAGGATTTAATTTAACATGTATTTGATTTTGGTTTCTACTTTCTTGTACTTCCAATTAGATGAAGTGATCACTGGCTTCAAATTACTTCACAAATGATGAACTCTTCTTTAGGATGAAAGGCCAGAAATGCATGATGCTGTTTTGAAAACAGCATTATAATTGTGCATGAGCTTTCAAGGATGTAACACACTTCTTAAATTCTTGCTGAAGAACACATGTTTATTAGTTAAATATGATTAGTGTTCCAAATAATTCAGTAAAATGTCTTGGCACCAACACTGGTAAAATTAATATGTCCAAAAGGGAAAAATATTGTTACAATTACAGGAAGATAGTTTTGCCTCAATTACAAATGCTGCATTCTTTCTTATTTATTTACTTAATCTCTTTACAACCTGATCCCAGCCACCTCTCTCCTCTCCTCTCCTCTCAGCCCCACCCTCATGCCCCCTCCCCCATACCATATTTTCCTTTTTCTCAGAGAAGGGGGGCCCCCAAGGGTATCAACTCACTCAGGCACTTCAAGTCACAGCAGGACTAAGAGCAAATTCTTCCACTGAGGCCAGACAAGGCAGCCCAGCTAGGAGGAAGGGATCCACTGCCAGGAAACAGAGTCAGAGGCAGCCTCTACTTCATTGTTACAGGGCCACCATGTTGCTATATACGTGCAGGGAGCCTAGGACAAGACTTTGCATGCTCTTTGGTTAGTGGTCCATTCTCTGTGAGCCCCTGTGGACCTACGTTAGTTTTCTCTGCAGTTCTTTTTGTGGTGTCCTTGACCCCCTCCCACTTCCCCCCCCCCCCCCCCCGCTCTGTCCATCCTTCCTCCCACTCTTCCTGTTGTTTGGCTGTGAGTCTCAATGCTGCTTTCCCCTGTGTGGTATGTTCTGTCTTATAACAGATTTCAAGCAATGGCATTCTTTTTAGATTAGGAGTAACATTCAAACAATTGCACTGAAAATGACAGTATGTGCAAGTGAATAATCTGTTCTAGCTTGTACTTCTTAAAATAATGTAAATATAATATCACTTGGATCATATTAAAATGTAGTTCTGGTTCAGTCTATCTGAAGTGAGATTGAAGGAGAACATTTCTACTCAATTCTAATGTTAGGGCCACTCTTGGATTATATTTTGAAATTTCTTCTTAGTTCTGACATCAGAATTGCAGTGCCCCTATGAGGGTAGATACCTTCCAAATGACCCCCACAGATCCATAAGTGCTAGCACTTGGATGTAGACTAACCCTGTACCACAGATAGTCTATAAGACAAAACAGTTAATCCAAGATTCAGTTGCCAATGATTCTGTTGCTTCAGCCTTATTTAATAACTCTCTTTCTCTCTACCTAAGATCGCACAGCTAGATGACCAACTTCCTGAGAAGGACTAATTGACAACAGGGAACTGTTTCTACTGAGCCCACACACCTTCCACAGAGAACCAAAGCTACAGACACTCAAACAAACTGCTTCTACATTCTGACCTTCGAAATCAGTAAAGGTTTACTTTTTAAATTTGGGGGATAGTGTTTTTACACACAGGGAACTGATTAAAGTTGATTAATTTCCATGTTTTAAATTAGTATTATCAGACACATGGGGAAATGGCTACATGACAACTGCAGCAAAGGAAAGATGGAGTGATGCAGTCACAAGCCTCAGAAGGCTAAGGGCAATATAAAAATATATATACATACATACTAGACACTTATCAAATAGCCATAACAAATAAGAGCTTCAAACACGGGACTTAGGAATACACATTTGAACCTCACAGCCAATGAATAGTCCAGGCTTAGAGCCACTGAGCTAGATGACTTTGAAGCATTAACTCTAAACTTCAGTGGCTTCAATCCCTAGTACAATTTTTAAAGTGTATTAATTTATTGTCCCATGATTATTATTCACATGGGCACTTAAATGCCATTTGTAACTGTTTATGTTACATGCATGAGCCTAATTAACCTTTTTCACACTGATGTTTTTTGTATTGAATTATTCACATTAAATTGTTTTGAAGTTGATACCAGTTTTATAGACAAGCATTTATATTTTGGGAGATTTATAACTTTCTTTAAAAGGAACAACATATGTTTTGTTTCTCCTGTAACTACTTTCTGAAGAATAGTTGCCTTATTTTGCTGGATTTAAAAAATTTTTGTGATAAAGTAGGAAATTATCAGGATCTGCTTCTGTAGCTTTTGCAAAAATAATTATTGGAAAAATTGAACAGATGCTGGATATAAATAAAATTTGTAAATTCAGGCATGTGGGAATTTCTGTGGATCCTACGCATCACTTGTAGAACAGTACTTACAATGCCTTAGGTGGAAGAAATCCTTTGTACTTTTATAGATCAGTGCAGTGAGATGATCTTGTCATCCCAACAGTAAAACAACAACGATGTCATCCTTCTTTTCCTGGTGTGAGGGAAGTAAGCAGGCTCTTCTCTATAAACAACCAGAGGCTGAGTGGTCTTCAATTACTTTCAAAATAATACTATTCTGTTTTCTGTTCCCAACCAATACTACCCAAAACACAGACAGCAAAAATGTTCTGCTGAAAGGAAAGAGTCTTAAATGTATTTGTATGACTTCAGAAAGAAACGACTGATACCAATCCATCAGGACCAGAGAAATCTCAATCCATGTGGCTTTTTAAGAAAGTCTGAGCTGGGCGTGGTGGCGCACGCCTTTAATCCCAGCACTCGGGAGGCAGAGGCAGGTGGATCACTGTGAGTTTGAGGCCAGCCTGGTCTACAAAGTGAGTCCAGGACAGCCAAGGCTACACAGAGAAATTCTGTCTCGAAAAACCAAAAAAAAAAAAAAAAAAAAAAAAAAGTCTGACCTTTTCCCTGCATCATCAAATTTACCAAAGATGAAGATCAGGCCGATTAACAAGCTCTATTTCAAGGAAATTAAATTCACAGTTGATGCCAACGCCATACTCAGAAGAATTCACAAGACAAGGGAAAGTAGCCACAAAAAAAGGGAGAAGGCTAATTGTGTTTTTGAACACTAGATATTTACTGTAAGGCAATTCTGGGTTTAAGACAATTCTGCATATTATCCAGACAAAGGTACATAGCAGAAGGTGTGATTCACACGCAAGCTTCAATTCAGGCCATCAAAAAGCACCAAGGGAACAAGATGTCGGCATCAGAAGGCAATCAGAACTTACTCCTTAACCAGAAATAACATTTCTTAATTGACAAATCTTCATTAGTAGCAGATGGTAGGCGAGCAAGAATTTGGAGGAATAGCCACCTTTTGACATTACCTCTAATTAAGAAGGTTTTCTCAGCTATCGAGGCAAATTTTGAAACCTTCATATTTTTCCCAGGTCAATAATAACTCAGAGGGGATAATGAAGTCGGCTCCCCTCTGTCTGTCATTTACTCTAGCTGTTTCCATCTGCTCTAAGGTGAAAAGACAAACTGTTCGATGATTCTGGTCTAGACTGAGCACTCGGGAGCCCACGATGACTCACAAGTGCTACTTCATATTGGATAACTAGTAGGGAAGAGCAAGGCTGGGTACCACGGACACAGACCTAAAAGAAGGAAAATGTAATCAGTGTTCATTATTCACAGCACAGACTAAAAAGCAACCGCAAGACAAGCTGATGCCACTTCACATACCATAGAAAGCAGCACAGCTGAGAAGGAAACCAGCCTGAGCGGTTCATCCAGTGAAAACTTTTCAACAGCCCTTTACAAACCAGACACTTGTATGAGATGATGACTCTGCCCAAAGATTTTATCCCACATAAGCGTCTGATAAGTTCCCCTGCAGAATGCCCCCAGTTTGACTTGATTACCTCGTCTATTCGTGTAGATGTTTGTCAATAAGTTACAATCACAACTTCGAAATTTTGATAGTAGTCCTCAGAATGGCAGCTTCAGTATAATCTTAGAAGTTACTAGAAATGCACGTCTCAAAGTTCACTCAATTTTACTCAATGAGAAACTCAAGGGGTAGCCTTGGAAACCTCTTCTATCAATCCTCCATGCTGGGAAGTATGTGGTCTTGGCCCCTCATATCACTTTTGGTTTTGTGATGTGACCTGGGCATTCGAGTACTTTTTTTGGTCATGTGATGTAAGAACCTAGCCAGGCTTAGGTTGAGTCAGTGCAGGAGCTGTATAGAGCTTCTTAACTTGACCAGGCAAAGACTGCCCCAAACCATGGTCTGGACCCAGGCCTATATGTGTGCTGGTGGCTGTCAAAGTGGCTCTTGGACAATGTAAGTTCAAAGACAAAGCGTCTGAGGTGAGGACTGATAAGAGGATATGAGATGCTTTGCAAGGAAAAGTAATTTTTCTTTACTTTTCTAAATTAAGCATTTTTTACACACATACACACACACACATACACACACACACACATACACACACACACACACCACACACACACACACACACACACACACACACACACACACACACACACTAAACTACCTATAGCAAGAAGAACCATGACACAATCAGGAATTATATAAAAGCTACGTTCTTAGTGTGTTGGCTATTTGTATTTTACAGCCTTGAAGAAAACATCTTTCCTATCTTGGTGTTTCTAAATTTCTGAATGTAAATCAATGTCTATCATATCTCATCATTATCAACTTAAAACATCTGTCTAGACCTAAAAGCATCTTAACACCTAAACAACTAAGCTTAATTGTAAAACTAAACTATCTGGTCTTCAAGTCCATCGGAGAATTGAAAAAGAATAAAACTGATTACCAGGAGTGCTGGTTAGTAGCTCTCTAAATAAGACGACAGAGACAGTTTGCTGCCTGAATAGTCATTCAAAACTCTCTGTAACATTGGAGCATCTTCTTCAGTCTTCTGGCACAATATATCTGACAGACATATTTATGAGGCAGGAACTATTGAAGACCTCCTTACCCTGCCTTGGCAGAGTTTGGCCGTCGACTCTGCCTGCATCCAAGCTTGCCCCTTTTTAGGCAGAATTCTGTCTGTGGTAGAAATGAGGACATTTTGCTCAGTGGCTTGTTTGCCACATTTGAAGCCATCTCCATAAAGAGGTTCTTTGATGCTATTTATCCTCTTTGAGATAGGCTGGGTGTTGCCAGGAGTTAACCTGTCTCATTGTCAATAGATCTTTAAAATAATAAAAAACATTTTAAATGCCATATTCTGTATATCTCCAAGGTTTTTGAAGAACTTGTCTATTTTACTTTATCTTTCTATACATTCATATCTATTTGTTGCCCCTAAGATGTATATTCTTGTCATAAAAATAAACTAGTAATTGATATGATCAACTAACAATTAACTTGCATAAGCTTTTACACAACTAAAATCTAAAGGTTAAATAACAGAAATATATGTGAATTAATGGATGACACCACATGCTATACTAGGTTCCCAACCAGCTTTTGAATCAGGTTATCCTCTCTAGGTAGACAAGTGTTACTGTAACTTCAATTGGTAGGCCAAGAATCAGAGTTGCCAGTAAAAAATCCATTTGCTCATTCTTTTAACCACTTAAGGATATGTATGAGGCAACAGAAAGTCTAAGAAGCTCCCCATTTTATGTAGAAATATTAAGGAAGTTAACAAAAGGCAAGTGCAAACCCAAAGTAAAAGAAAAAAAATAATTATAATTCTTTGGAAAGAGAAAAAATGTAGAGTTAATGATTGACACAATAGTGACTAAGAAATGACTTCTATTATGGAAATAAAATTCCCTGTATTGTATTTAAAAAATCTATGCCCCATTTTAAAATATGATTTATGTCTATGCAAATAATTATTTCCCCAAATTTCAACAAGGAGGCAGGAATTCTGACATATAAATTTGATCATCTACAATCTTTAAGTTATAGCAGGTAGCTCCTGGATCCATCATCACTCTATCTAGAGACCATGGGATCAATGTATGTACTTCAGCTCCCTTGGGAGTTATCTTTCACATGCTCTATACTTAGATTTTTAAAAAAATTAAACACAGACAAACAATAAAAATCAAGGCACTAGTTTTTAGGGATTTTATAAAAGAAACATTGTATATATCATTTAGTGGCCCTCTGAAGACCCGTCTCAACCAACACATTAGAATGATTTTTCCATATGGTAATCCACATTCAGACACTATTTCCACAAGAGTTTAATGAATCTTCAAGGACACATCCTTGTTCTGTTGAACAGGTCTGCAAACACTCCATTCCGCCTACTTGAATTTATGTCTCTAGTGTAAGTCTTTTCGGAGACATTAGTGTGTTTTGTAAATGTTCAAAGAATTGTAGCAGGATAAAAGTTCTTAAATTCATGGGACTTTTTTTTAGTTATCATTGTGAGAGACTGGGATTATTCATGAATTTGGGGTTTTCATAACTTAATGTTTGAAGCGAGATAATTCTGTAAAGAAAAATAATGGTTTATGCAGCTTACAGTTCCAAGATCCAAGGGGAGCACACAAGAGTCTACCTGCTCCTGAATACAGCCTCTTTGCCTGCATCATAGTCAATAGTTACAGCAGGGCCTCACATGTAGGCATGATGGGGGGCTGGTGAGGCTGGCTTGGGCCATGATCAGATTTTTAAACACCCATCTCATGAGCGCTAAAAAGCCTAAGAGAAATACATTGATTCCTCCTAAAGTCACATCCTCAGTGTCGCAAGAGCTTCTCTCTAATTTTTTCTTTTTAAAAATCTACATCACATTCAAACACCAGGATGCTAGGGAGCCCAGAGCCTGCCACATAATCCTGAAGGACACAGAACCTCCAAACCATAGCACTGGGGTTCGGTGGAATACATGTTAGGGCATGTACACGTAACTAAACATCAAGATACCCTGAGGTATAGCTTTGCTACAGTTTTGCCTTAAACACTCAGATGCAGAACCAACTAACAGGTCTGGCTGCCTGAAGAGTTAGCAAAACACAGAAGGAAAAGAATTAACAACAAAACCTGAGTGCTTGTCTTCAAAGGCCAGATCTATCACTTCTAGCTCACTTGAGAGATACTCTACTTTCTGTGTTTCATTCCTCTGTTCTGAAAAATGTTGTTTTTCAATATGAACAACCTCTTAGAGCTGTTTTGAAGATGAACATTTGTGAAGTGTTTTTAACACTACCTGGAATTATATAAACAGCACATAGTATATGTGAACATAGACTTTAACCAATTTTCGTGGCTGCTGTTGTTGATTTGTCTTTTGACCTTTGCTTGTCAGCATATATTTCTCTTTTATTAATTTCATGTACCAGAGTCATTAGTGGCTGGCACACCTTTGGGGGATTATATAAATGATATCATAAGGGTGTGCTATAAAATGAAACAGATGGGATAAAAGAACGTTGAAAATAAATTTTTTTCTGTCAGTCTCTGAGAATAATTGGCAAAAGTCAGCACTCTGTCAGCTTAATGTTAATATAGTCAAATGGAGTCCTCCCCAGGAAAACTTTCCTGTAAAGACCCAATTGGTAGAATATTCTTTTCCCTTAACAGTATTTTGATGCATGTATTATTCTTTCCTCTATATTAGTAGGATATAGAAATCTAGCAGAGCTTGGACATGGAGTGGGCTAGCAGACTGAGCTCTTGTCCCACCAAGGTAAGGAACAGAAAAGGTGCAGAGAAAGAGGAAGTCGCCCTTGCTTTGTCTGCAGTCAGTTCTACTTCCATCCCTGTGGCTAGCTTAGGCTCTTGGTACCCTGGATCTGGTGATGAAAGCATCATCTGAGGAAAGGGAAAGAGGTGTTTGCTACGCATGCAATAGCAGTGGAGGTGTGAGATGATAATTGTGTAAAGATGAAGACCAGGTTTGGAACCCTCCAGTGCTAATGAAGATTTACTCACTGGTGACGTTTCATCAGATCTTCGGGATGGATGCTGAGGTTTCATTAGTTAAAGACATAAAGTAGTCTGCCTGATTAAAGAGGCGAGGAACAGTGGGGAGCGCCCATAAATTACCATGGCTCAATTAGGTACAGACAGTGAGTGTTTATTACCAGTACAAAGGAAGATTGTCCAATTAGATTAAAAGGTTTAGAAATCAACAGTTACAGTCTAGTGATTTAAGCAGAACTCTAGAATAAGGCATCGTCAGAAACTTATTGACCAAAATTGAACTGGTAAGTTATTTGTAGAGTTCATTGTTTATCAGTAGAACCTCTGATATGAAGTACAATTTCCCTCACAAGATCAATGGGAGGATCAGGCTAATTCCTTCTTCTGAAAATTGGTAAGAACATAAAGGACAGCTCGACCACTGCAGAAAATACCAACATGATTTATTCAGGTTAATCATCAAGAAAGTGGTATTGCATAAATTGGCTTCCCGGTCACAGTGGGCCCACAGTAACAAGCCTAGGACTTAATCAGAAAAGTCTTTAGCTAACTTACCTGCAAGCAGCTAATCTAAACATTGGACATGGTAAGATATCAAAGGGAGGAGCACAGAAAAACTTCCCTGGCGGTCACCTCTAGAACTGATGATATTAGTTTGGTGGGATAAAGCCTGAGGTACAGCCTAGGAGCTCTTGTATTTTTCTTGAACTCTCTAAATGCTATCCAGAAACTCAAAACAGGCATGAAAAATTCTGTTTTGAGTTGCTGGTCAGGATTGTCCAGGAGACTTCCAAAACTTTACATGCTATGGCTATTGTTCTTGGTCGACTCCACACTGGAAGGTGAACCCCTATTGTTGAAGACATCATGCACTTCAGATGCAGGGCCCAGGGCCCCTAGAAATGATACTAACGACAAAACCTTCTCCCTGAGGACTAGTTTTCATGGTAAGGCATATAAAAGCTTCCAAAGGAAGGAAGTGAAAACCAGCCCCACACAGCTGTGGTAGCTATAAAACCTAACAGCATGGCAGTAAGGATGTAACAGTGCAATTCATACTTTGACATTAACCACCAGTTCTTTAGTTAGAATTGAGGCCCACAAAACAAATGGTAAGTCATGCTTGTTGTTGGCAACCACATCAAGTACTCAGGGCAAGTGAAATTGCGGACACTGGAAGTGAACCCAAAGCTGAGCCTCACTAAACAGCATACACCCTAACTGCACTCTAAACATTTGCTTTGATACCCACAGAGCAGTATAGGCCTCACCTATCATCAAGGACACTTCTTTTTGCA
The DNA here is from genome assembly GCF_964271855.1 of Acomys minous. Classification (NCBI taxonomy): domain Eukaryota; kingdom Metazoa; phylum Chordata; class Mammalia; order Rodentia; family Muridae; genus Acomys; species Acomys minous. Next base: position 94,274,264 of record NC_140496.1, on the reverse strand, counting down.
ACAGAGACCATTACAGAAAAGCACAACCTATCAAAATGGAGAGTTGTGAAGCCCAGTTCTAAATGATACATCTACACTACAACTCTGGCACCTAAGGCTCAGGGATCATTGCATAAGAGGGGGCAGAAAGATTGTTGGAGCTGGAGGAACAGAGGATTGCAATTGTGACTCATAGAAATGTTAAGAGCTACCCCCACAAAGTCTCACCAACACTACTGTGCAAACATGAGCTGGACAAGGACAACAGTTGACATACAACGAGGCCTGGGAAATCCTGAGGACTCACCCTACACAAAGAACTACAGCAGTTAAGGAATGCTGAGGGTGGGAGAATCGCTTCCCCAGGAAAGACTGCACCAGTTAATTACCCAATACCAAATGGTCAGCCCTAAAACATACATATGAATAACATTACAGGAATTGAGCAGCTTGTATTTATACACTTAGTAATATTACATATGTATATGTATACATAAACATACACACACATATGTATATATATATTTAAAAAGTCATGATTTTTAAAAAGATAAATTAGAATATATGGGAAGGTTAGGGAGAAAGGGGGAAGAGAAAAATGAGGGATATACTTATGCCACAATTTCAAAAAATAGATGATATAACAGTTTAAATAACATATACCTGAAAGATAAGTGCTTGTATTTTGCTCATACAATTTCCCCTTATGGTTTTATTTTCTCTCATGTACTTTTCCTGTCTTTGCTTCCCAAATAAATTTTAAGGTAGCAGTCATCAGTGTGATATATCCAAAAGACAATATCATCTTTGGTTTACCAGAGAAACTGAATAATGGATAATTCTCATATTGGTCTTAAGAAATTAAGATCCTGCTCCTAGTCCACCAATTACCAGTTAACACACACACACACACACACACACACACACACACACACACACACACACACACACACACGTATGTGTGTGGGCTCTTGCGCACTTCAGATATTTGAAATAAGACCTGAATCACTGGACCTAGCCTTATAATTATTAATGTTGAACTCTGTTAGTCCATCCTATGTCTCAGTTTGCTATCCTGGATAAATGGAGATAATATGTTTTAGTGTTTTTAAATGTTAAAATGAATAATTAGGTCAAATGCACATAAGATGTTCTTCACAGTAACTGACACATAAGAAATGTTTTTAAAATGTGAAGTCAGTTTTTTACATATACGTTTATATCATTACACATATATACAATAAACTACCTACATCAAGAAAAACAATAAGACAATCATGAATTATATAAATGTTACATTTATAGTGTTTTGGCTATTTGTATTTGGCAACTAAGATTAATTGTAAAACTAAACGATCTGGTCTTCAACCCCATCAGAGACTTGAGAAGGAATAAAATTAATTACCTGAGTAAACAGGAAGTGCAGATTAGCAGTTTCCCAAATGAGAAGACGACAGAGACAGTTTGCTGCCTGAATAGTCACCCAAAACTCGATAACATTGGAGCATCATCTTCAGCCTTCTGGTCCAATATATCTGGCAGACCTATTTGTGAGGCAGGAACTATTGAGGACTTGCTTACCCTGTCTTGGCAGAGTTTGTCCATTGAGTCTGCCTGAATCCAAGCTTGCTCATTTTTAGGCAGAATTCTGTCTGTTGCTTAAACCAGGACATTTTTTCCCAGTGGCTTGTTTGCCACATTTGAAGCCAATTCCATAAAGAGGGTCTTTGATGCTCATCATCTTCTTTGAGGTAGTCTGGGTATTGCCAGGAGTTAACCTGTCTCACTGTCAATGTATTACACTTTTCTGTTTTGTTTTGAATTGTGTAACTACATTGAATACCTGTCTAGTGATGTGACATAATCAGGTTCCAGAGCTTTATTCCCACTACTGGTACTACAAGCATAAGCTTTTTTATGTGGTTCTGTTGATTGACCTCAGGTCTTCATGCTTCACAAGTACGTCACAAACTCAACTATCTCTCCAGAAGGGCATAAATGTCCTCTCTGAAGGTTTGAGAAGACAAAGCAGCTGAAAGAGTGCTTGCCTAGTCTATGTGAGGTACTCTTGCCTCCTCCATTCTCAGCAATGACTAATTCAGACTTGCTGGCACACACCAAAGCATGAAGAGGGTGGGAAAGGACAATGGGGTTAAAGGTCATCTTCAGCTACACAGTAGGCTGGGGTCACATTGAGCTATGTGAGACCTTCTCTCAAAAAGATATATATATGGTCTTCGCCACCAGTGCTAGGAGGCATTCCCTGGAAAAGCACCAGCCAGGCGTGCCAGGGTATCAGGCAGGTGATCTTCACTCTCCCTCTGGTCCTCTAATTCCAACCAACCAGTACTATCTCCAGTTTTGTCGCAGACCACCTGCTATGGTCTCTCCTTCTTCTCTGTCCCCATTCCCAGGGGCCCATTAGGTTCTGGTGGCACACCCAGATTTTCTCCCTCCTATGGAGCTCTCAGTGCCTCCTCCTCTAGCCCATGTCCATTCCTTACTGTCAGCTCCCATGCTTAGAGACAACGCATACCAGTGGCCACATGGGGCAGCATCTCAGAAGAAATCCATACCAGGAAACCCACAGCTACCAACAGAAAGAATCCAAGGAGGAACAGATACCAAGGAACTGAACACTCGCCCAACAAACAGAAGATCAGATAGCAGCACCTATAGTTATAATCATCCCAAACCCAGATGCCTAGACACCAACATAAAAACACAATCAATAACACACAGGACAATGTGTCTCCACTAGAGCTTACCACTCTACTACAGTGATCCTGATCATTGCAGCATAGCTGACGCACGAGACAAGGACTGAAAACTAGTTGTTATGAATGTGTTCAAGGACCTCAGAGAGGGATATGAATAAATCCTTTAGTGAAATGTATGAAAACACCAACAGTAGAACGAAATGATGAGAACAGTTCAAGACATGAATGTGGAAAGAGAATCAATATAGAAAACCCAAACTGAGGGAAATTTGAAAATGAAAAATTTACGAAGTATAACAGCAACACTAGAGGCAAGCCTCACCAGCAGAACACAAGAAATGGAAGAGAAAGATCTCAGGCATTGAAGACAAGGCAGAAGACATGGAAACCTCAGTCAAAGAAGATGTAAAATAATAGTAATAATAAATTCTGGCACAAAACATGCAAGAAATCAGAGACACTATGAAAAGACCCAAACTAAGAATAATGGGAATAAAAGAAAAAACCCAGACAAAGTCACAAAAAATATTTTCAAAATAATCAAAAAGGAAAGTGTCCATAATCTAAAGAAGGAGATGCCTATGAAGGCACAAGAAGCGTACAGACCAATTACAGAGCAAGGAAAGAATATTTAAAGTTACACAGTGCAAAGACCAAACACCACACAAAGGCCGACCTATTTAAATAACATCTGATGAGAGGAGAAGACATAAGCCCCCAATCCTAAAACAGATGCTATCTGAAATTGGTAACCACTCACAAATAAAAAATTAGTTTTCTTCAATGGAGTATCACTGGTATTACAACCACTTTTAAGGTCAGGCTCCATGCCCAACAGTAGATGAATATATGTCCAACACAAAATAAATCTAATGGCATCTTTGGAAGTTCATTCGTATATATAATTTCTTCACTTATATTTAACCTATTTATCCATCCATTTATTTATTTGCATATTTGCATGTTTTACCTTACAGATTCTTTTTCATATATATTATGCTTCCAGTTTTGTTTTTATGAGGTGCTTATGAAAAAAGTAATTTCTCTGTATCTATATTCATTTCTTATTCTTTTTCTTTGCCTCTTTTTCTTCTGCTTGTTCATTTTGTCCTATTCTTTTTTTCTTTTCGCCTATTTTTACTCTTTAAATACCTGCTCCCTTTCTAAGGAGAGTAAGAAAGCGAGTGGATTTCAATGGGAGGGGAGGTGGAGGAGGAAAAATCACTATCAGAATATATTGTATGAAAAAATATAATTTTAATAAAAGAAAGATAGAAAGCTATAATGTATATAGAGAGCGAGCTCCTACTATATATAAAGCATGTGTATGTATATATAATACATCTTATATATGTATTCATACAAGCATAAGAATCAGCATTCATCAAAGGATGGATAGGGATGATGGAATGCCACTTTCCACTAGCAAACAATCTCTGAAGCAGATGAAAATCAGAGATCAGGAAAAAGTGGATTAAATTAATTAGCCTGCTGTGTTAGTATGTGAAAAGAATGGGAAAAGAGTAAAAAAAATAAATAAAAGTCATGCACAGGAGGCAGCAGCAAGAGAGTCTCTGCCTAGAGACAAGAGAGGATGGGTACCATCCTTGCACTAAGTACGTGAACACAGAGTGAGTGAATCTCTGCCCCTCTCTCCACATCTGAGGGAACTCCATCATTGGCTTTGTGATGAGGCTGGTCATGTTGACTGAGCATTGTCAGATTCAATAAACTCTTTGATCTTGCAGAGAATCATTTTTCAATTAATAAATGGCTTACAGTATACAGGCTCCATATACTTTCTATTACTAATTTCTACCTTAAATATCTTCACTTACAGATAAAAATTTCATTTCTGGTTCCTGGTAAACATCATTTTAGGTTCTAATGTATTTCACATATTTATCATTGTTATCTGTGATATATTTAAGGAGGTTTCTTCTTTCAGGAAAAAAATGAAGAAATGACAAAAACCTTTTCAATGTCAGCCCAAACAATGTTTTTGTGTGAGAACATAAAATAACAGTGGGCAATGGATTTTTCTGTCCAAACTGATCTGTTTTCCTTTCTCATGAACATTCTGAAATAAAACACATACAGTTATTGTGGTGGTTTAGATATGAAGTGTCTCCTCCAAAGCCCTCTGGTTTAAAGCTGGGTCCCTAGCTTTATTCCCAATGGTCCAGACTTCTTCAATGTTAAGTTGGTATGGCTTGGTTGGAGGATCTATAGGATGCTAACGGAATGATTCACAAGGCTATAGTTTGTCCTTGTCCCTTTCAAATAGAAAATTTATTTTCAAATATATTTTCTCTTCAGGGAAGTTGTACTTATAGTTGGCAATTAAATACATAATGCCTTATATCTCTCATCATAATCTATGTACTAGGTATCTCTCTATCATCTATCTATCTATCTATCTATCTATCATCTATCTATCCATATATCTTCTATTTATCTATCTATTATTTGTTTATTTATTTATGAGAAAGGATCTGTCTATGTAATCCTGTCTATCCTGGAGCTCCCTATGTATACCAGGCTAGCCTCAAACTCACAAAGAGATCTGCCTCCCAAGTTATAGTACTAAAGGCATTAGCCATCACATGCTGCCTATATTGGGCTTTTAAATTCAGTCTATTTCAGCACTGTGGCTAATTCAAAAGGCTCTCCTTACACGGACTTATTGTTCACTAAATACTTGCTACCACATGGACATTCAGGAAACCTGCTAACCCAGTGAGCCTTGTCATCTAGTCAGCATCATGAAGCATACATCCCGGAACTCTATGCTGCTCTGACATCTTTATGCAGGAAGGGTAAGAACCTGTATTTTTAGCAAGCTCCTAAGAGAAGTAAATGATGCTAATACTGAAATACTCACTGATAGGAAAGTTTTCTTTAAATTTCATAATTTTAATACATATTATTGATAAAAACAAGTGACATAAATGCAGGAATAGTAGAACTTAGTGCATGGTGTGTAGAGATGAGAATCAGTAAAACGCCTGAGCAAGACCAGTGGCAACACTGAAAATACTTAAAGGATTTTGAAAAATCGCCTCCCATATAAATTTGTGATGGTATAATGAGTTGTTCTTATTGATTAAATACAGATATAGGGCATCTAATAAAACTGTGTTGTGAGCTGAATTCTTTTTTCATAAGCGCCTGATGCTCTAACCTCTAGACCTCAGAATATCGTCTAATATTGGCCAAAGATTATTGAGGAATTATCGGCAGATTTAATGTGATGTTATAGTGGAGGACAGTGCTCTGGTAACCCATTAGAAAGGGTAGCTTTATGGACAGGAAATAAAGATGCACACTTGGACACAGGAGCACACCTTGAGCTGTAGACAGAAATCAGAGGATGCAACAGCAGTCTGGGAATCAGAGGGTGCCCCAGCAGTCTGGGAATGCTACAGGTTGTCTGTTAGCCACTAGAAGGAATCTAGAAAAGTGGCAGTGACCGTGGTTACCCCTTGCCGCCCTCACAGCAAAGTGACCTCAGTTTTCTTGTCTGCAAAGCTACAAGGCAGAACGCCTTCATCGGTTAAAGCACACAAATTACTTTGTTAGAATAGCTCTAACCGGGTAGTCCAAATTGATGATCAGCTTAGATCGTCGCACACAAAAGGAACTGTGTATAAAAGTATAGTTCATAACACTGTCATTTAAGAGGTCACTGGCCCAACTCAGTGCAATTTTTCTGGCTATTTTTGTTTCTTCAATGTTTATCCCCAAGTCTCCCTTTTCTGCCCTTACCTTGGATTCCAGGAAGACCAGATCAGTCAACACCTTTATGTCATGAGAACGATAAGCCCTAAGGTCTGCAGAGCCCTGTGGGCCACATCACCCCCCCCCAAATCACAATATTTGTGTATGATGGTGAGGCTGCACCCTAGAGCAGGAACTGCCATTTCAGGGGAACCAGATCACACATACACCCCACAGGCAATGAATACATTTTGAGAGGCCCTGCAGGACCAGCAGAGACATGATGATCCTCTAGACCACACTCACCAGGACTATGTAACTGCGCATATATCTTGGCCCCTGAAGCACTCCTTCCTCCATTTAAACCTGAAGCTCAACTTGGTACTGTAATGAAAGACCAGGGTCACCGCAGTCCATTTTCTGTCTCTCCTCCCAGTGGCTACATTGATTAAATCTCCTTTAGCTGCCTTTCACCAATACTCATCTCTTTAATTGACTTAACTGGGACAGGTGGCTGAGCCTCCCCTGTTGGGACTCCCTAAGCCAAGACTTCTGCCTTAAAACTCCAGGAACATAATGAGCTGTGAAGGACAAATGCAACATTGTCCCGAAATCTAGGCTTTGAAGCCAAATTCAGAGAGAACTTGATAGAAAGCATGCAGAATTCAGTTTATATTTTAAAAGGATGAGACTTGGCGATTAGTTACTTTAGTAATTATATGAAAGAGAAGGGTGGCTTTGTTCGAATAGTTTTGGATTTTTCTAAGTGTTTAATATATCGATGTATATTTCCAGTTGTTTTAAAAAAAATCCAGACAGGCACAGTGGGAAGGGGAATGCTATGTTCTTTCTTTCATACCCTCTAGCACTTGGCTAAAAATGGTGCCCCAATGGTCAGAGAGAGTTAATTCATATCCCAGATGCCTCCCTCTCTCCCTAGGAATAGATTGCTCATTGGCATGACAAGGTCATTCTTCATTTTAAGCATTACCATAGCATTTTATATTGTCAAGCACTATGTGGTTTTTGCAGTCCTTAAAATCCCCTAGTGAAGTAAAGGAGATGACAAACACAATTACGCCTGATTTACAGACCAGGGAACTGGGACTCAAATGAGAGACAAAGCCATCATTGGTAAGGGCCATCCCAGAAGGCAAGGCTGAGGCCTCTGTTCATCACGTGAGGTACAGGAATAAGCCTAAGGGATGTCAGCTCTGCATACAGATTCTTATGTTCCTTGGAACTTCAGCTCCCCACCCAAGCTGATTCTTGGCAGCAACCATCTGTCAAAGCCTGAATGTACACAGAAAGGAAAGCACCAATGTATGTACCGTGTGTTGAAATTTTAGCTACTCAAGAGCAGAGGAGCCTGAAAAATTACAATGAAAGATGTGACAACTTAGAATCGGTTCTTTGGAAGTATACCAGAGGACTAAGGACAAACATTCTTTCCGATTTATGTTGCTTTGACAGAAAAATAGTTAAAATAATCAGAACAAAGGTCCGTGGTTGCTTAGAAAAAGATGAAAATTTCCATTATTTAGTGTAATTTCATCTAAAACCTGTATGAACTTGAGAATAGAGTTTCTAATTTGTTACTAATGTTGAGATCAGCCTGTGACCTGGCATTCCAATGAGGACATTTTACCTTCCTTGGCAGCATATAAAATCAGCATTTGCCCAGATACTGATTGTCAAACAATGCAAGCCTTTTTGTCATGTTTGAGGGGAATACATTCTGATTCAAACCCACAACCTAAGACTCCAGCTCCTGAAAAACTGATAAAAATTTAAAATGAAGAAAATCCTTCTTCATAATAAGCCAACATCTGATTCTCTATTGGGACTGGAGCATTGGGCTAAAGGTCAGGAGTTTGGCTGAATTTCAAACTTCTGAGGTTGAATGTTGAACATTTTATGTCTATTTTAAGCTAAGTCCAAAAATGCAGACAGCCAAAGGAGATGTGATTTTATGTAATTTAGTGTTTACTTGCTTTGGTTTTATAAAGTTTGAAATGCTCTAACCCATTTTTCCCTGCCAATCAGAGACCTGGTTTTGCCCTGATGTTCCATCGATTCTAAAATCAATGCCTATTCTGGTGTTTAAGAGTATGATTGCTCTTTTAAGGCAAGCTGCATAGGAGGGGTGGTCCTTTGCAGGGTGATCAATTTTTACCACAATGAAGCAGAAGAGCTGGGAATCAATGTGATGAGCTAATTATAATGAGGCTGTTTGGGTTCTAAATTACAGACTGAATTTACAGTTTGGTGGTGGACAAGTCTTTGGATAACGACCGTAAACCTATGGCATGATATATACCAACCTGGTTTCAACAAACTCACATTTTTATAAAAAGGAACACAAGTTAGAATTTTGTTCGTTTCCTGCAATACATTATAGAATTCCTGGTTTAGTGAATTCACATAGTGTGTGATAAGTAAAGTAACTTCTTGACAGAAGAAGCAATTGATAAACAGATATGAGTCCCCAGCTACTGATACTGTCTGTCATAAATAATTGACCTAAGTTGTTGTTTGAAGAACAAAATAAACTTCAAAAGACTTCAAATGATCCCTTTATTTGTAGGACATGTTTTCACAGAATATTTTTATTGAGGTAGAGTTTGTATCAGCCAGCTCCATGTAGCTTAATTCCCAGGATTCTACCTGGAATTCAACTGCTGACTTACAAGATTCCCTATTTCAAAATATAGAGGTAAGTGGAATTTAGTATAGTTTTAGGAAGTTTTAAGAGGAGTAGGCTTCCTATGTCTTTTTCAAAAGTGTTTTAGCATTATTAATCCCATTGCCACCTAATCCGTCCTCTACCCAACCCTCTACTCCCATCCTGTAGTTTAACCTTTCTCGTTCCATTATTCCTTTTTAGAACTTTATTCCAGTTCATTCTCTCTCCCTTCTCAAATTCCTCTCCATGTCCTCTTAGTAATTTCCAGACTTTATTGGTTATTCCAAATCAAACACACATATCTCAAGCGTCTATGCTAGCATACACAGATGAGAGAAAACATAGTAACATTTGCCTTTCTGGGTTTGAGTTACATCACTGAGAATGATTGTTTCCACTTCATCGTTGGCCTAATAATTTTGTTTTTCTTAGTAGCTGAAAATATTCCATTGTTCAATATACCACAGTCTCATTGTACATTCATCAGATGATGGAGATCCAGGCTTACTTCAATTTCCTGAATATTGTGAGTAGAACAGCAATAAGCCTGTTGAGCAGGTGTCTCTAGAGTAGGTTATGGAGTTCTTCAGATTTATACAGGGTGATACAGATAGATCTTATGCACTCTTAGCTTTTGAGGAACCACCATCCTGACTTCTATAGTGGCTGTAAGAGTTAAGCCTCCCAGAAGCACTGAGGACATGTTTACCTATCTTCCCATCCACAGCAGCTGTGGTAAACAAGAGTATGACTGTTTAACCTTAGCTATTCTGACTAGGATGAGATGAAATCTAAAGTCAATTTAATTGGCATTTCCCTGATGACTAAGGATGTTGAACATTTTTTAAACATCTCTCACCCACTTGTATTTCATCTTTGGAGAACTCATTATTTCCTGCCATGCCCCATCTTTTATGACTTTTTTATTATGATTTTTGAGATAATTATAACATTTCTCCCCTTCTCTTTCATTTCTCCAATTCCCCATGTACCCCACCCTTGCATCTTTCAAATAATGATGTTTTAATTGTTTTTGCTGCGTGTGTGTTTATTCCTAAATGTATAAATACAATCTTCTCAGTCTGTATTATGTTACTAATAAGTATATGTTTTCAGGACTACTACTTGGTACTGGGTAATCAATTGGTGTTTTCTTCTTTGAGTGAGCTCTCAGCATTCCTAATGCCTGTAGCTCTTTATCTAGAGCTGAGGTTTCGTGATATTTTCCTCTTCTAGATCCGTGTGTCTATTGGTGTTATGCTTGTTCAGATGATGTTTAGGCAGCTGTGTTGTGAGACTTCACAAGTATAGCTTCTCTGACACTTCTGGAAGACACAATTTCACAGCAATTTTCCTGTTCCTCTGGGTCTCACAATATTTCTGGCCCCACTTCCACAATTGTTCAAGAGCCTTATGTGTAGGAGCTGTGTCATAGTGCCTTCATCAATAGAGACTCATTTTTCATCTCTTGGGAGCAGCCAAGGAAAACAATAGCTTACAAAGTTTTGAGAGTTCCTGGGACAACCCTGACCCACAATTCAAAAAAGGTTTCCTCATTCCTAGCACTGGAGTTTTTGTTAGATAATCTTGGGGGTAGCCAGGAGGTACAGATTTCATTTAAATCATACAAGTATACAAAACCTTACATGTAATAGTTAATAGTATTATTCCTTGGAACTTTTGAAGACGTCTTTACTGCTGTTTCACCTTGTACTCCCTTTCTTCTGTATTTATCTCCATCTCCTTTCTAGTTGGTTGCCCCTCCCTTTTCCTGTTCCCTCTTTAGGTCACTCCCACCATGCCACTCCCTTCTGTATTATTTCTCTCTCATCTCTCTTCACTTTCCTTTTTCCTGCAGTTATTTCAAATTATATACCAACATCTTACGATTTGGAACTAGGTACTTCAGATTAGAAAAAATATGGGGCATTTGGTTTTCTGGGTCTGATTGATTGTCTCACAGAATGTAATTTTTCTAGGTCCATCTATTTAACTGAAAGTGCCATGATTTCCTTTTTCTTTACAAATGAATAGTATTCTGTAATATACACGCACCCCATTTTCATGATCATTCTTCTATTGAAGGACATTTAGGTTATTTCCACCTCCTAGCTATTGTTGCCAGTGAGCATTAATGCGCAAGCATCTGTGGAGTGGCGTGTCAAGTCCTTTGGGGGATATGCTAAGTAAGGTACAGCAGAGTCAAGCAGTATATTTAGATTTAGAGTTGTTTTGTTTTCTTTTGTTTTTGAGAGTTCTCCATACTGATTTCCAGAGTGGCCACATCAATTAGCATTCTTACAACAGTGAATGGAGTTTAGTGTTTCTTCAAGTGCCTGCCAGCATTTGTTGTTTTGTCCTGTTGACCTTTGCCATTCTCACCGTGGAAGATGAAAACTTCAGGTTGTTTTAATTGCACTTCCCTGATGGCTAAGAATGTTGAGTATTTTTAAAATATTTCTCAGCCATTTGTAGTTCATCTTTTTTATGTATCTGTTTATTTCCATACGTCAGTTTTAAAATGTTTTCTTTATGGTGAAAGTTTTAACTTTTGTGTATTCCAGATAGTACATCCCTGTGTCAGATATAATGCAGATAAAGGCTTTTTCTCATTCCACAGGCAGCCTCTTGCTGAAGGTCATGTCCTTTGCTGTGAAGAAGCTCCTACCCAAGAAATTCCTTTTTTCTTTTTTCTTTTTTTTCTTTTATCATTTCATATAGAATTGCTTGTACAGTGCATATATGTTTCTTTTTAATTTATATGTTAGTGCTGTTTCAAAAATCCAAGATTATGAAGAATTTTTACTAGGGTTATATAGTCTCAGCTGTTATATTAAAATTGTTTTCAATTGCGGCATAAGGTTCATATTTAATATGAAGAAAGGGCACAATTTAATTCTTTTGTATGAGATTATCTATCCAAATCCTTTGCTAAAGAAACTATTTTTTCCCATTGAGTGGTCCTGGTACTTTGATAAGAGGCAGTTGATCAATGACATTAATTTATTTATGTCTAGATTCCCAATCATATTCCATTGATTTAGATATTTTTTCTTAGTCCACTACAGCCCTGTTTTTACTACTATAATTTTGCAATATGTTTTGGAATTGAAATTGAACTTTAAAAATTCATTGTTTATTTTTTAAATTACATTTTTTAAATTTCACAAAGACATAGATTTTTCTTGTTCGTAAATCACTGAAAATTTGGTTGTGATTATGCTGCTATGCTGGTTGTGTTTTGGATGGGGATTTCTATTTAAAACAAGATTAAAATTAAGCCAGGCATGGTGGCACATGCCTTTAATCCCAGCACTCAGGAGGCAGAAACAGGTGGATTGCTGTAAGTTTGAGGCCAGCTTGGTCTACAAAGCAAGTTCAGTGCAGCTAAGGATACACAGAGAAACCCTGTCTCGAAAAAACAAAAAACAAAATAAAACAACAGCAATAACAACAACAAAAAATCATGAATCCAGGATGATTTTTCACTTAGCTAGATTTTAATTTAATATTTTAGTTTATTAAATATATTCATTACTATTTCATTTGCTCTTCTGCCATTTTTTAAAAAATCTTATTCTACCTCCCATTCTTTAAAAATCTGTTTACCCTCTGAGAATTTTTTTAAAAACCCAGATTTACAGTGGTTAGATTTATAGGAAATTAGAAATATGTCTGAAGTATTCTAGAAAGACTGTGAGCCAGCCTTGGTCATCTCTGGTATAATCCCAACCCACTGGGAAGCTGAGGCAGGAGGATCACACATTTAAGGCCTTCCTGAGCTAGAGAGTAAGTTCAAGACCAGCTTGGCAAACTTCCTTTGACCTTATATAAAACTGAATAGTCAAAACATGAGTAGGGAAAGTCAGTCCCCACTCTCCACTCAACTGTGGAGAATGTCCTGTCCATTGGCTAGATCTGGGTGGGGTTTGAAGTTTACGGCCAGTTCTCCTGCTGTGACGCAAGCTGGGCGGAGCACTCAGTTCCACCCTAGGCGCTTGCTCAGCACAGCTGCAGTTCTCCTGCTGTGACACAGGCTGGGCAGAGGATGATAATGGAGGAAACAAAATTTGAAATCAGATGCAGGAAGATGCAGCCAAGCAGGTGCGAGACATAAAAGAAGCACATAAGTGGAACTGGAAAATTTTCAGGAAAATGTAAACAACCAGATGAAAGAAATAAATAAAACGGTTCAAGATCTGAAGACCTATAAAGCGGCAATGGAAGAAACTCAGGAATATACAAAAAATCAGATGAAAGAAATAAAAAAATCTGTTCAAGATATGAAGATGAAAATGGATTCAATGATAAACACACAGACAGAAGAAAAATGAGAACGTGAGACCTCAGAGAAGAAGGTGAATGAAACAGTGCTGAGCTTTTCTAACAGAATCCAAGAGATGGAAGAACAAATTTCAAGTCTAGAAGATACAATCACAGATCTTGAAGCAACCATTAAAGAAAATGCCAAATCTGGAAAACTCCTGACACAAAACATCCAAGAAATTAAGGACGCCATGAAAAAAAGAAATCTGAGGATAATAGGCATTGAAGAAAAAGAAGATATCAGACTCCAAGGCCCAGAAACTCTTCTCAACAAAATCATAGAAGAAAATTTCCCCAATCTAAAGAAAGAGATGCCTATAAACATACAAGAGGCATACAGAACACCAAATAGAATTGACCAGAAAAGAAAAACTGCCCATCACATAATAATCAAAACACAAAACATACAGAACAAAGAAAAAATATTAAAAGCTACAAGGGAAAAGGGCCAAATAACATTTAATGGCAAACCTATCAGAATTACACACGACTTCTCAGCAGAGACCATCAAAGCCAGGAAGGCCTGGACAGAGATCCTGCAAACCCTAAGAGACCACAGATGCCAGGCCAGACTACGTTACCCAGCAAAACTATCAATAACCATTGATGGAGAAAACAAAATATTCCATGACAAAACCACATTCAAACAGTACCTATCCACAAATCCAGCTTTACAGAAGGTAGTAGAAAGAAAATTCCATCCCAAAGGGTCAAGCTACAACCAAAACTACTCAGGAAATAGATAACTATACCATAGCAAAAACACAACTACACAAGCGCTCGACTGGAACCAACATCAAAATTAAGACTCTTAACAGTCACTGGTCATTAATATCTCTCAACATCAATGGTCTCAATTCTCCAATAAAAAGACACAGACTAACTGAATAGGTGCATAAACAAGATCCAACATTCTTCTGCATTCAAGAAATACATCTCACCCATAATGATAGGCATTACCAAAGGATAAGAGGTTGGAAAAAAATATTCCAAGCAAATGGTCACAAGAAGCAAGCAGGAGTAGCCATTTTAATATCGAACAAAATAGACTTTCAACCAAATTAATCAAAAGGGATGAGGACGGACACTTCATACTCATCAAAGGTAAAGTCAAACAAGATGACATCACAATTCTGAACATCTATGCTCCCAATACAAGGGCACCCACATTTGTAAAAGATCTGCTAAAAAGGCTTAAACCACACATCGATCCCCACACAATAATAGTGGGAGACTTCAACACCCCACTCTCACTGAAAGGCAAGTCATTGAAACAGAAACTAAGCCGAGAAATAACATCATTAACTAATGCCATGGGTCAAATGGATCTAATAGATATCTATAAAACCTTGCACCCAAACAAGAAAGAATATACCTTTTTCTCTGCACCCCATGGAACCTTCTCCAAAATTGATCACATCGTAGTTTACAAAGAAAGCCTCAACAGATACAAGAGGATTGAAATAATACCTTGTATCCTATCAGATCACCATGGGCTTAGGCTGCAATTCAACAACAACAGAAATAACAAAAAGCCTACACGTATGTGGAAACTTAACAACTCTCTGCTAAATGACACCTGGGTCAGGGAAGAAATAAAGAAAGAAATCAAGGAGTTTCTGAAATTCAATGAAAATGAAGGAACAACATACCCAAATTTGTGGGATACATTGAAAGCAGTGCTAAGAGGAAAATTCATAGCACTAAGTGCCTTTAAAAAGAAATTGGAAGCATTGCACATAAGCACCTTAACGACACAACTGGAAGCCCTAGAAAAAAAAGAATCAGAAACACCCAAAAGGAGTAGACGCCTGGAAATAATCAAACTCAGGGGTGAAATTAACAAATTAGAAACTAAGAAAACAGACCAAAGAATCAACAAAACCAAGAGCTGGTTCTTTGAGAAAGTCAACAAGATAGACAGACCATTAGCCAAACTAACTAAAAGGCAGAGAGACAGTATTGAAATCAACAAAATCAGAAATGAAAAGGGAGACATAACAACAGACACTGAAGAAATACAAAGAATCATAAGATCCTACTTTGAAGGCACATAAGCCACAAAATTTGAAAATCTAAGGGAAATGGAGGATTTTCTTGATCAATTTCACTTGCTAAAGTTGAGTGAAGAACAGATAAACAAGCTAAATAGTCCCATTTCCCCTACAGAAATTGAAGCAACCATTGATAGTCTCCCAAACAAAAAAAGCCCAGGGCCAGATGGTTTCAGTGCAGAATTCTACCAGTCCTTCAAGGGCGAGCTAATACTGATACTCTTCAAGCTACTCCAAAAGATAGAAAGGGATGGAACATTACCAAATTCATTCTATGAGGCCATAGTCTCATTGATACCTAAACCTCACAAAGACTCAACAAAGAAAGAGAATTTCAGACCAATTTCTCTTATGAACATTGATGCAAAAATACTAAATAAAATACTTGCAAAACGAATACAAGAACACATCAAAGATATCATTCATCATGACCATGTAGGCTTCATTCCAGGTATGCAGGGATGGTTTAATATACGGAAATCCATCAATGTAATCCACCATATAAACAAATTGAAAATAAAAAACCACATGATCATCTCTTTAGATGCAGACAAAGCATTTGATAAAATCCAACACCCATTCATGTTTAAAGTTTTAGAGAGATCAGGGATACAAGGCACTTTCCTCAACATAATAAAGGCTATATACAGCAAACCAATAGCCAAAGTCAAAGTAAATGGTGATATACTCAAGGAAATTCCTCTAAAATCAGGAACAAGGCAAGGCTGCCCACTCTCTCCATATCTCTTCAATATAGTACTCGAAGTTTTAGCCAGAGCAATAAGACAACAAAAGAAGATCAAGAGTATCCAAATGGGAAAGGAGGAAGTTAAATTATCCCTATTTGCAGATGATATGATAGTGTACATAAGTGACCCTCAAAATTCCACCAGAGAACTCCTACAGCTGATAAACACCTTC
The DNA here is from genome assembly GCF_964271855.1 of Acomys minous. Lineage (NCBI taxonomy): Eukaryota > Metazoa > Chordata > Mammalia > Rodentia > Muridae > Acomys > Acomys minous. The sequence continues at coordinate 94,257,858 of NC_140496.1, read as the reverse complement.
AGCAAATTGGCTGGATACAAAATTAACTCAAAAAAGTCTGTGGCCTTCCTATACACAAATGACAAGCTTGCAGAGGAAGAAATTAGGAAAACCACACCCTTCATATTAGCCACAGCATTATAAAATATTTAGGAGTTACTCTAACTAAGCAAGTGAAGGACTTGTTTGAAAAAAATGTCAAAACTCTGAAGAAAGAGATTGAAGATGACATGAGAAGATGGAATGATCTTCCTTGCTCATGGATTGGGAGAATAAACATAGTAAAAATGGCCATCCTACCAAAAGCCATCTACAGATTCAATGCAATCCCTATCAAAATACCTACACAATTTTTTAAAGACATTGAAAGTCCAATTCTGAACTTCATATGGAAAAACAAAAAACCCAGAATAGCTAAAATAATCTTGTACAATAAAAGGTGCTCCAGAAGAGTCTCCATACCTGATCTCAAACTGTACTATAAAGCAATAGTAATTAAAACAGCATGGTACTGGCACAGCAACAGGCTGTTTGATCAGTGGAATCGAATCGAAGACCCAGATATGAACCCACACACATATGGTCACTTGATTTTCGACAAAGAAGCCAAATCCATTCGATGGAAAAGGGATAGCATCTTCAACAAATGGTGCTGGTCTAACTGGATGTCTATGTGTAAAAGAAATGCAACAGGATCCATATTTGTCGCCTTGTACAAAACTCAAATCCAAGTGGATTAAAGACCTCAACATAAAACCAGAGACACTAAGTCACTTAGAAGAAAAAGTGGGGAAGAGCCTGGAACATATTGGCATAGGAGACAACTTCCTGAACAGAACACCAACAGCCCAGGCATTAATGTCAACAATTAATAAATGGGACCTCATGAGTCTGAGAAGCTTCTGTAAGGCAGGAGACACTGTCAAGAGAACAAAGCAACAGCCTACAGACTGGGAAAAGATCTTCACCAACCCCACATCTGACAAAGTCTAATATCCAAAATAGATAAAGAACTCAAGAAATTAAACACTACCAAACCAAATAACCCAATTGAGAAATAGGGCTTGGAACTAAACAGAGAATTCTCAACAGAGGAATATCAAATGGCTGAGAAACACTTAAAGAAATGCTCAACCTCCTTAATCATCAGGGAAATGCAAATCAAAACAACGCTGAGATTCCATCTTACACCCATCAGAATGGCTAAGATCAAAAATTCAAGCGACACCACATGCTGGCGAGGATGTGGGGAGAGAGGAACACTCCTTCATTGCTGGTGGGAATGCAAACTACTACAGCCACTTTGGAAATCTATCTGGTACTATCTCAGAAAACTAGGAATAGGGCTTCCTCAAGACCCAGCTATTCCACTCCTTGGAATATACCCAGAAGATGCTCCAGCATACAACAAGAAAATTTGCTCAACCATGTTCATAGCAGCCTTATTCATAATAGCGAGAACATGGAAACAGCCTAAGTGTCCATCAGTAGAAGAATGGATAAAGAAACTGTGTTACATATACACTATGGAATACTACTCAGCTATTAAAAACAAGGAATTCCCGAAAGTTGTGGATAAATGGATTGAGCTAGAAATAATCATAATGAGTGAGTTAATCCAGAAGCAGAAAGACTCAAATGGTATATACTCACTTATATCTGCATATTAGCCCAAGGGGCATGTCCCACGAAAGCCTTCACTTACCAGGAAACTGCGACAGAGGAGAGGACATTCTAGTGGGACTCTAGATGAGAGAATCATGGGAGAATGGCAAAGTAGAAGGATCCAGAGGGTCCTAGAAGCCTACAAGTAGAACATTATGATAGGCAGATTTGGGCCCAGGGGTCCCGCTCAAACTAAGGCACCAGCCAAGGACAATACAGGTGGTAAACCTTAAACCCCTACCCAGATCTAGCCAATGGACAGAACAGTCTCCACACTTGAGTGGAGAGTGGGATATGACTTTCTCACGAACTCTGGTGCCTCACCTTTGACCATGTCCCCTGGAGGGGGAGACCTGGTGGCACTCAGAGGAAGGACAGCAGGTTACCAAGAAGAGACTTGATACCCTATGAGCATATACAGGGGGAGGTAATCCCCCTCAGGAACAGTCATAGTGGAGGGGAATAAGGGGAAAATGGGAGGGAGGGAAGAATAGGAGGATACAAGGAATGGGATAACCATTGAGATGTAACAAGAGTAAATTAATAAAAAAAAAAAGGAAAATAAATAAATAAATAAATAAATTAGAAAAAAAGAAGACTAAAAAAAATTAATAAAATAAAATTTAAAAAACATGAGTAGGGATGTAGCTTATGGAGAGATTGTTGCCTGGCATGTGCAAAGTCCTTAATTGAACCCTATCTGCTATAAAACCAAATCCAACCAGGAGATGGGAAGAAAAGAAGGAAGAAGAAAAAGAAGGAAGGGAAGGAGGGAGGGAGGAAGGAAGGGAGGGAGGGATAAAGGGCGGGAGATGATAGAGTCAAGAATATGTCCACAGCCACTGTCTTGGTATCCAGCTGTGATGAGCTTGGCTATGATGTCATCATAGAAGGTCTCACATATTAAGTCCTATTTGTTTTGTTTTTATTTTCTTTTATCAAAACACATTCTTTCTTTACATAATACATCCTGATTCCAGTTTCCTCTCCCTTTTTTTCTTCCCAGTCCCTCCCCACATCCCCTCCGATTCAGATCCACTCCCTTTATGTCTCTCAGTAGACCAGGCTTTTAAGAGATAATAATAAAATACACTGTAGTAAGATTTAAACAACTATCACACTGAAATTGGGCTAGACAAACAAACATAAGGAAATAGCCCAAGAGAAGGCATTAGAATCAGAGACCCACTCATTCTCACACTCAGGGATTCCATAAAATCCTTAAACTGAAAGCCATAATGTACGCTCAGAGGACCTGTGCAGGGCACATGCTGCCAAAAGAGAAGTGTAAGCATCAGTCCAGCCACAAACCCCTGATCTGTCATGCCCACAAGGTATGCGAGGGCAAGGGTGGCACAAAGCTTGGAGGAGTAACTGATTAATATCTGACCTGACTTAAGGCCTACTCCATGAGATTGAACCCATACCCAACACTGCTTGGGTGACTAGGTAGCCCAAGGACCTAGGGTAAAACCAAATACTACTGGACTAAAACAAAAGAAAACAAAACAAAACAAAAAGCAAAGTGATGAAATGAGTCTTAATGTTATTCTGCACAATAAAATATTGCTACAAAGAAAAATATTAAAAAATGCTATAAAAGGATAAATAAATATGGTAAATAACAAGAAAGATTTGTAAAAGAAAATCAAAAGCTTAATAATAATGAGGTGAAAATGAACAAATACTGGTATTATGAAAGAATCTATCTCTGGGGTAATTTTATGATTAGACGTGATAGTGATGAGAATTTAATTCTCTAACACTAAAGAAAAAGAGCTCAAGGGGTAAATAAATTTGTTCAGGGAATATCATAGGGAACTACTAAATGAGTAAGATGAATCACGCGCAGGCATAGGAGACAAACTGGGAACGAAGCAGGATTCAAAGAAACATTGCATGAGCTGACTCAGCAATACGAATCGCAAGCTTAACCAACATCTCCATAGACCCGTGAGCCCATCCAGCTGCAGCACAGGTAGCACCCGAGCCCTCTCAGGCCTAGTGTGAAGCAGGTGCCTGTAAAATGCTTTTTAAATAGTAAAGACCATAATGTATGCCACCAACGGCACGTGGCATGGTAAATTTTGGTTAAGGCACAGGCAAAATTCTCTTGGACAATCGCAAGAGATAAGTGATGGCAAAATAACAAGGAGCCTGCTTTCCAGGGAACACCTCATGCTGGCCCTGTATATCGGAAGGGTTAGGTCTGAGTCCGCTGACATAGTAAGTCATTTAGTACTTAACGTCTCATAGGCAATTATATGAAGAGGTGAACCCTGCCCCTAGCAAGGCTAACAAGAACATACTGATGATCTAAAAACTAAAAATCTGTCATTGGCTAGATCTGGGTGGGGTCTGACTTTCACCCCTGGTGAAACTCTGGTACCTCATATATCACCACGACCCCTGGATGGGGAGACCTGGTGGCACTCAGAGGAAGGATAGCAGGTTACCAAGAAGAGACTTGATACCCTATGAGCATATACAGGGGGAAGAAGTCCCCCTCAGTCACAGTCATAGGGGAGGGGAGTAAGGGGAAAATGGGAGAGAGGGAGGAATGGGAGGATACAAGAGATGGTATAACAATTGAGATGTAATATGAATAAATTAATATTAAAAAAATAAAAATCTAAATGAGAGGTATTGTATTTATGAATGAAACAGTTCTTCATTTATAAAATCTTTTCATAAAAAAACCTGACATGATTCATCTGAGACTTAAAATAATTATGTGTTCTTTTAAAATATCGAATCATAAACCATATTAAGAGAACCTTCTTGATATTCCTCCAGTTGGCAGATGTCAGTTACTGAGGCCTGACTTTACCAGACAACCCTGTACTGTCAAACCTTCAAATGACTGACTCTGTGGCGAATAGCTACCTGACAAGTGGTCATATTCATTTCTAGGGTGGCTATTTCCAGAAGAGGGTCTCCTTGGAGAAATGAAGGCTAAACTGCTTAGCCCGATAGTGTTTCTCTCTTGTCCCAGCTCATCTCCAGATCACTTTGGTAGGAAACAGGGTTGTCACAGAACCTAGACTGATGCCTCACTTCTGCCTTGTTCTTTTTCTCCTCCTCAACATCTCTTCCCTCAGTGTTGAATTTAGAGCCTCCCTGCCCTCTTCCATGTTCAAGTGCATAGCCAAGAAAAGTAAGCTATAGTATTATTATTATTTTTAAATTATTGGTAAGGTTGTGGCCTCCTGGGCTTAACCATCCTGTTTGTCATGTCCACTGGTGCCATCCTTGTTCAGCTCACATTGTGGTGGTCACACAGGCGAGACTTTATCAGTATAGCTTCTGAGGTTACTAGGAGACATAACCTCACATCAAACTCCCTGATCTGGCTCTTAAATCTTTTCTTCTGTAGTGTTAGTGAGCCTTCCATGTAGAAATGCTTTGTAAATGCATCCACTGGGACCAAGCTCCATAGTCTGCATCTTGATTGGGTGTGGTTTTCTGTAGTGGTATCTGTCCATTGCAAAGGGAAGTTCCCTTGATGAGTGCTGAAAACTACACTTATCTGTGGACATAAGAGCAAATGCTCATAGATTGTTGTTAGGGATTGTGCTGCTGTAGTTTCTTCTCCAGTAACCATGACCTCACTAGCACTAAATAGTTAGCCAGGTTTCCAGTACCAGGCAGGGTATCCCTCTTTTTGATCAGGTCTTAAGTCCAATTAGAGAGCTATTGTTTACCACCAAGGTATGTGTACCACTACTGGACTCTTTGTGAGATGCTGGTCATTGATGTGGTTCACAGGTGCCATAGCTGGGTAGGACTATAGGTAGCCTCCTCCTCAGCCATACACAAAACAACTGCAGGTACAGCTTGGAGTGGAAAGGTGGGACTCCCTGGAGTAGAGCACATCAATTGGTTATTCAGTGCCAAACAGTCAGACCTAAAACCATACATATATACATACATACATACATACATACATACATACATACATACATATGGACATACATACATATATACAAGTAACATTATATGGACTCAGAAGTTTACTCAGGAATATATCTTCACAATATACATATATCACATATTTATATACATATACAAATACATAGATGCATATAATAACAATTAATTTAAAAAGGCTATGAATTTGAAGGGCAGCAAGGAGAAGTATATAGGAGGATTTCAAGGGGAAGAAGAGAGAGAAAATTAGAATAAATAATTAAATAAATAAGTCAGTAGTAATAAATGTTGGGGGAATGATATTTTTAAATAAAGGGTATAGATAATATTAGACAAGGAATTAAGGATCAAGCTACTTAAATATAGAAGTCAAGAGAAAAAACCTGAGTTTACTTTGAATAATATAATTCAAGTTTAATTATACTTTGAATAATATAATTCAAAGTTTAATATGAACTTTACTGCTGATAGACAAAATGAGAACTATTAGTAAAATTAAAAACAGTCAAAAAGAATGGAAAAGCAAAAAAAAAAAAGAAAGAAAGAAAGAAAAGGAAATAAATTCTATGGTCAATTTATAGTACTGGCTCACCTGTGGTTCATTTCTATTTTCATTTCTGATATTAGTTTATAAAATTGCTTTAATGTTATATATAGATTTTGATTGAGTATACATTACTCACATTGCTATTATTTCTAAAAGCTAATTTTTGTATCTAGGAACTGAATACAGCTTCTACAGCTTAAGTGACTACATCTAAAATTTAAGTCCCTTGTGTGTCTCACACATTTTTTTAGAATATTTGAGCTGATATAGCCAAATATCATAAGTAGAGGAGCCCAAACAGCCAAAACTTTGTGTTCCATGGTTCTAGAGGCCAAAGTCCAAGGACTAATCATCATTGGTTTATTTCCCAGAGCACTGAATGAGAGGATGTTTGCTACCTCTCTCCAGGCTTCAGGTGGACTGCTGGTCATCTTTCGTGCCTTTCAGGCTCAGCGACATCCCCATCACCTCTGCCTTCACCGCATTTGCTAGCCTTCCTGTGTGCGCCTATATCCAAATCTGCACTTTTTATAAGAACACAGTTACATCGAGTTAAGCTCCATTCTCCATCACACAGCCTGCCTCATGATGAATTACTCCACCAGCTAGCTGCTTACTCAGTGGAGACTGTGCTCACGGACAGGGCTGCAGAGACTCTCTCTCCTCTAAGAATTTACCTGTCAGCGTTAAGCTCCCCCTTCATGAATCTCAGGGTTCCTCTTATTCCTGTGGTATTTCTTTCAGACATTGTTTCCTGTGCCTCATATGAGCTACGTCAACTGCTTCTTACTAGTCCTTATTCAGGATAGTCAGGCAGTTCTGAAAACCTGAAATGTGTTCTGTGATTTACAGCGTGCTTAAAACTATTCTTTACAAGTTTTCAACTTGACATTTTGTAGAAAGATTGTCATTGTCTCTTGAACTCTTTTCCTTATAGCATATTTGGTGGCATATCCATTTGCTGAGCCCCTGTGGTTAAGAACTACTGATGGCCGTGCAGAATACTTTGAGTTTGGACCATAGAACACATGTACAGGTGATTAAGCAATTTGCTTAGGATTCCATGGCTAGGAGATGAGGTCAATGTTTCTTTTCCAGTTTCTAGTAGTTTTGAGGTATTTTCTAAAATTCATTTTAGTTTAATGTATTCAATTCAATGGAAGAATACTTATTCATTGAGGAGTTATTTTGTTGGTTGTTTTAATCATTAGTGATTCATCTCAGATACATTAAGATGTTTTGCAACAGATTTTCTTGAATCAGAATTGGTACATCTCCAGACTAGTTGAAGTTTTTGAAATTACATTAATTTTTGATTATATAGATAAGACAATTTCTGTAGTTTTTATCAAATCTCAAAGTGTCAATGGTCTGAAATATGAGCAATCATTTAAATCATTCTCTATGACTGACTTGTTTTCCAAAATAGTATTACTAGCAGAACATCTACCATGTTCATGAGATTTAATATTCAAACTAACAATATGAGTATCTAAACGTGAGTCTGACATAGCAGGAATGGAAGTAACGCAAGGAAACTGAACTTGGAGAATGATTGAGAGAAAGAGAGGACTCTGTAAATCAGAAAAAAAGGGGAGGGGGGGGGCTGGAAACCTAACAGCAAAGAGAGTTAGAACAGCAACGTGAAGGAAAAACAAACAGCTAATGCCAGCTGTAACCCCATCTTCCGTGGGATCCTTCCCATGTCTGCTAAGGAAAAGCAGCCAGTGGAACAGTATCCGCAACCCCAGTGACAGCAGCAGGAGGAGCTCTACCTGCAGGGGTGCTAATTCCATGTTCCACAGGGCACCCATTGTCAGGCTTGGTGAGTGTGCTATCTGCTTTGCTTCCTAGAAGCCCACTTTACATATTTTCCTTTCTCTGAGATGTAAATTTTTATTTTACTGTCAACAGAGGAAAACAAAATATAAACAACACAAGAGAAAGCATTGACAAAATATATGACAGGTATTTTTTTAAGTTCCTTACATCCACTCGTAAAGTTGAGAACCCCTGATCATTTGGAAAAATATTCACAAGTCACTTAACAAACAAGGAAAGACAATATTAAGTTAAAATGGGCTTTTGGTGATAATAACTATAACAGGAAATAAAATAAAATAAAAGGAAGGTAAACAAACCCTGTAACCATCACCAAAGTCAATAACAAAGCAATGTACCGCCAGGCAAAAATAGACAAAAAAGAAAAAACATGTAAGTATATGAAGAGAATCAGCTTCCTCAGAAAATAAACTAATGTACAGTGAGAAAATCAGGAATACTGTTAACAAGTTTGTAAATCTAAGCTAAACTGGCAAGTATAGAGAAAATGGCAAAAACAAAAAACAAAAACAAAAACAAAACAGTATAAAATTGACTAAAAGTCAAATAAAATTTAATAATACTTAAAAGTTTTTATAAAATGAAGCTAGAGGCCCATTCTTTTATCTGCAGTTTCTATCATTCCAGGACCAGGGCTCACAATCTACATACACTTTTTAAAATTAATAATTTGTTTCTTCACTTTATATCCATATCATAGCCCCGCCTTCCTCTCCTCCCTGTCTCCTCTCCCTCCCTTTTCCCCCCAACAACCTCTTCTATTTCTCAGAAAAGGGGAGACCCCTCTCAACAGAAGCCAAACTGCTGCTGCAAAGGCCATATGTCTTGCTGTCGTTCCTTAGGGGCTGGCAGCTGGGCCTGATGAAAGCTGAGCCATGTGATCCTTCACCCTTGTTCAGCATCTTGTAGTTTTAGGTGCAGCAGGTTTCATGACCACAGGCCTGAGTCCTACCCAAATTTCCCCTTATGTAGTTCAAGGGCTGTAACTGCTGGTGCCGTGAGCAACTTCTGACTCATTGTGAGGGTCCTGGATAAAACGTCCTTTAAATCTTTGGGCATCGTAACATTTGGCCTTACTAACATTTTCCTCAAAGAACTTGGGGATAGATAGTGTTTCCACACAACTGAAACTGTACCAGCTATTGGGGCACAACCAAGTGTCATCAAGTGTTCAATTCTTGAAACTGAGGACAGATAGCCACAGACTCCCATATCAATGCCTAAATTATGTGACTAGCCTCATTTACTGTTGTACTCTAGGCAAATGCTATATTTGGAGATACTGACACCGCTGAAAGATGGAGACATAATATCAAAACCAAGCTTAAACTCCTCCTATTACCAAAGCTAAAGGACCCACTCCAGTAATATCCCATATCCCACCTAACAGCAACAAAAGCTACTCCATAAAATTGGAAGAAGTGACCATAAGAGCACAGGGAAGCACACATGAAAGGAATCATGACTTCTAGAAAGGAGAAAAACAGGAATTCTCCAGCAGAAGAGTTCACACTGAAATATCTGAAAAAGAATTCAAATGAAAAATCCTAAGAAAACTCTGCGGTATGCCAAGAGAACACATAAACGAGACAAATAAGCTTTAAAAAAATACTTTGGAATATGAATTTGAAATTCAACAAAAAGTATACCTAGTTTGAAATGTCAGCATTTTGAAGCCAAGTTTGCAATCAGTGTGTTCTCGTCTTGTATGACAGACTAGAACAAAGAATAGAAAGAATTTCAGGACCTTACACGTGTTTTGAGTTAATCTAGTCAGATGAAGAAAAGGAAGGAAGAGAGGAGATGGGATGGAATTTTTAAAAATTGACCAAGCATATGAGATGGGATACCATTACTTTAATATTCCTATTATGTAATTTCAGAAGGCCAAGAAAACAGGAATTGAAAATTCACATGAAAAGATGGCTAAAGATTTTACAAGTTTTAGAGATAAGATATATAAGCAGCTCAAACTAAGTAGATTTACCCCAAATGGACCATCATTGATGCATGCTGTGCTCAAAATTATAAAGGAAAGGAAGACTCAAGCACACAAAGAGCGCCGTGTCAAGCCACATGCAAGGAAATTCCCATTAGACTTCCAGCATAGTTCTCAACAGAAAGCTCACAGGCTAACATCAAATGCATAAGATTCGGCCATCTATTATGATTGCATTCAACAGAACCATCCTTCAAAACTGAAGTCAAAATAAAGACTTTTTCAAATAAACATTAATTTAGAAAATTCATCACCACCAGATCAGCTATATAAGAAACACTTATTGATTCTGGTACAAAAAAAAAAAAAAAAACAAAGATAATAATCACCATCATAAAACACATGTTGCAACATGTTCAGAATTGCCATAAGGTATCCCATAAAGATATTCAAATACTGCAGCTACAGAAAATAAATTTTATCCAATTTCCCAAACAGTAGGCTGTGGAAAGGAATTTGTGAAAATTTAATTACTTTTTCCTGTTTTCCTATTGGCACATAAAACAAACACAAAGTGAAACATAGTAAATATTCATTTTGTGAATTTTTTAATTTCACACTTTCAGAATTTCCAAGAAACAAAGCATAAGAAAATTAGTCAGGTAGCTCACACATACTCATAGTAACAGCATTTGCTTTGTTTTAGCATGCTTGATGTTCAGAAAATGACTGCATTCTCTTGTTAGAGACAGATTCAAAAGCCTTAAAAAAAGCTTTCATCAGGCATCTTTAATTAACCCTGGACTTCCTATGGAGGCATGAAAAGTATGTGTTTAAAAAGAATGCAATGGTAAATATATTATTACTTTTGTAATGGGGAAATTTGATGGGGAAAAAAATTAAATGTGCTACAGCAATAGACCGTTCTGCCTCTAGAGGTCAGAATGGACACTGTGTTCTTTGAGCAGCCGGTGAAGGACATCATCACGGAGTGCACCTCAGTGAGAAGACTGCCAGCTTACCGCGAGCTGCAGGATGTTACTTTTGGCATGTATCTGCAAGGAGAGAAAAGTTGCTTCAATAAGTGGTGTCTCTATTGTCCATATCTCTACTTGAGCCATAGTATGCTTTCTGGTTGCTTCTTATTATCTCAAACAAGGAGCCAGTGTGGTGGCTCAGCAAAACATCCTAATTGTGGAATAAATTTTCAATGTGCTCTTTTTCAAAAATCTAAATTAACTAAGTATCTTCAAGTAGTCCCCATAAACCTGGCTTTTGGGTTGTCCTTATGGTCTGCCGAAGACTTGGGCTTCCTAATAGTGAATGTTACTATGACTAGTACCTGCAGCCACGTTGGATGCTGTATCCTAAGGGTAGCGATCTGATAATACGAAGTCCAGGGAGAGTAAAGAGGGAGCATCAGTAAATAAGCTCTTAAATCTTTATGATGTAACTTAATAGACTGGTTTTTTACCAGGGACAAGTGGTCTGCGGGTAAAATTCCTTAACTTACAGTTACTTACAAATTATGCTTTCAACAAGTAATCTATTAGGGTTTGTCTGTAGAGCTTTGTGTCTGTGAGATTATGCATAATAGACAATGCTTAGATACCTTCTGTGTCAAGGAACAGTTGACACATAAGACTTGACACAGGAAGACCTAGGAATATGGGAATTTTTTCAGGGTATAGCCCTGTTACTAACTGATATGCCTTCCCAACCCAGGAGGTGGCTATTTTCTCACTTTCTACCATAGGATGCTTCTCTGCACTCTAGTTTTCCCCCTGTTAACACAAACATAGGTTCGACTGGTCTCTGCATTTGGACACATTAGCTCACTCATCTCCTTGAGAGTTAGTATAGTAGCTCAGCCAAGCCTTAAACTTATCTCTAAATGTGTTATAATTAAACTTGTACTTTTACCAGAAATTTAATTAAAGATGGAGACTCTAAGAGGCGTTATATTTACTGGATGTAGAGTGACTCTAAATGCAAATCTGGAAGGTCTTTTGAGAGTTTGCAATGACAATGGTAAAAACACCTAAACATAGAGAAGGTGGTCTGTCCATCTGTAATGGTAAAGCTAAGCAGGGGCTTGTCTGTGCATCCTTCTTCCAGAGGATTTTAGTGTAGGCAAGCAAGCCTGGACCTCTAGAGCATGTGAACCACACCAGACAGAAGAGCTCAGTGAGCACCCAATCATAGCCTGTGAAGCCACAATATAACCTTCTAGAATAGTAAGTCTAGAGGTAAATTTATAACAAATAGGCCCGCAACTTAAAGAGAGTACATTCTCGCAGAAGATTGGGGGATTCTCTTTTTCAGTTGTAAATGTCTGTTGAAGATACTGGGTTTCTGGAGTTGTTGAGGCATAGAAAAAAATAACTAAACAATTGTGATAAATAAGAAATTGTGGATATGAGATGAGTAATATATTATAGACTATGTATCTGAAAATCATATTATTAAGAACTTTTTTTTTCTAAATACACATGAATGAAGGAGGCCACCAGATCGTGACCAGAAAGATAAGCAGAAAGCAACCCAATGGAAGCCTTGCACTCCCTGTGAGTGAGCCTTGATTAGTCCCAAACAGGACAAGGCTGAAGAGATAAGAAAACAGCCAAAAAGTGGTTAAGACTCTAACCTGCTGTTGCGTCATTCTCAGGATCCTATAAGCAAAACCTGAAGAGAAAGGTGGAGCATGTGGGAACCTGTCATTGTATCACTTTCTAATGGCGGATAGTTGTCAAAAATCCATACGCTTTTGGCCTGGAGACCAGAAAGTGCATTAAAAGTGACAGCTAATGACCTCAGCAGCTGCACAGAGTGTCTGACCATTGCACAAGCAGGAGAAAGGGAAATGGGAGACAGGTATGGTAAGCTCACTGACCTCCTGGTAGATGACAGAGGGCTGGCATGAGAGAATGTGAGTGATAAGAAAAGTATGACTCCTGAAAAGGAGGGGAATCCTGCTTAAAGAAGCTGCTACCAGTCATGTGCACAGCCCTGTGAGGGCAGCTCCTGCTTGGAGGAAGATGTACAACAGACTATCTACCATGGTGTAAGGTTTCATAAGCAATATTCATTTGAATAAGCTATTTGCCATTTTGTGAGATACAGTGAAGAAACAGAAAACAGATGACTGAGAAATACTATAAACGGATCCAAAGCAGAATCAGAGTTGGGGCTGCCATCTCTGGCTTTAAAATTATGGAGAATGAAATGCTTACAATATGTTAATATGACAGAGCTTATTCATACAAGTGAAATGGAAGTTTTAGAGTTGGAAAACAATCATTTAAATCAAGAACACTGTAGATACACTTATCTTCAAATTAGATGATGGAGGAATGACGAGCTACAGGAAGTTATTAACAAAATATAGAGTGAAATATAAATAAAATAGTCTACAATACTCATGAGAACATGTGGGGTATATTAAACATAGAACAAAAATGTTCATAACCAGATTATCACATTAGGATGAGAAAGGATCTAGTACAGCAACACTTGGAAATATAAAAGATGATAATTTTTATGACTGGCTTAAAAAAACACCAAGTTACATAATGTAGAATATTAACAAACATCAAAGAACATCAAGGAAGAAGCTGAAGGCAAGAAAACCTAAGAACATTAGGATTGTGTGTTGTCTTTTGTTTTTCCTGATGCTCTGAAAGCAGATAAAAGACACAATCTTCAAAGCAAAAGCAGCTCATTAAAAGAGCAGGAGACAGATAGTGGCATTTCCGATGTGCAGAAAGAAAATACTTTCCAACCTGGATTTTTTAAATTAGCAAAAAATCTTTAAAAATTTAAACTAAATTAAGGACATTACTTTTCTATAGGCCATACTGATGACTGACGTGGTCACTAATCTAAAATGCTGATAATTCTATCTAAATTATTACTGACTAGAAGAATGAGAATTTTGGCCACGGATATTGTTAAACTTTATAATTACTGCATAAATAACAGTGAAATAAAAATAAGATATTTTACTTAGCCTAATAGGTCTGAAATATTTCCCAGCATATAAAATAAAACATTGCTCAGATATTCTCAACCTTCTTAAATATAAATATCAAAGTTGTTTATATTTTAATGTCAATTATACTGATAAATAATTTGATTTGTTCCTCTAATAGTCTGTGATATTTCAGAATTTTTAGGTTTATATGCTTTTTTAGAATATAATTCTTTAATAATTAATATAATCTTGATCAACCCCTGAAGTACAATACATTTTCATTGTATAAACACTTAAATGAGAAAGACTCTTTAGACACAGCTGCACTAAGCAGTTGAAATCCTATTCTGCCTTATAAAATAAATGATCAAAGTCTAAGGTGCTGTCATAGTCACTGTGAGGCACTCACAGTCATAGTCACTGTGAGGCACTGTGAGGCACTCATGGTTAGCTTACAGCTAGTAAGCTATCTACTAATGATTTATTTGAGACTATCCATTGTTTGTGTAGCTGTACCAAGAGGTACAATTTATCCATAAAATACTCAAGCTGCCATATCATACAAATCAAAATATCTGGCTAAATTTATTGAAACTTACTATAATATAATTTATTTCTTTGAATTGGAAAACTGTATTAAGGGCCTGTTGCTTAATCACATTAAATAACTTCTCTGTCTTACCATTAAAAACAAAAAGAAAAACAGACTATAAAACCCAGATTGGGAGTCAAATGTGGAAGTGTGAGGTGGTCTTCCCCCACAATCTCTTACTGATTGTGTGGCACCATAAGCCTTGCTAGTCGCCTGAGGGGAGTGGAAGGTCTCATGGAGACAGCTGCACCGCAGTGAGGGCGCATGTTACCATACCTGCATCTCTATGACCATGTGTCCTGTGTACTCACCAGTGACTACTCTGTAATGTTTCCTTTTGACGCGTTTGTCTGGCTTTTCGTGATGAACAACTGGTATTTTCTTTCTTAGTGGAGGATGAGCATGGCAGAGTGACATTGTATGTTCTCTTCAGAACAGAATGCCTTAAAAATGGACTGAGCTGTGGGAAAAAAGGAGCAACTCATTTTAGTTACATCATCCATACACTTTAGAAGATTACTTTAGATAAATGGACAGTGACCTCATAAATATAAAATAACTCACTAATATCATTCATTAATACCTTACACATGGGATTGATATCTATATCTATAAATGTTCTTCAACATGGGAAAAAGTTATTAGTCATGACCTTAAATAAATTGCACTTAATATTCTCAGCAAATATTATACATATACACATATACACATATTTGAGCAAAACCAAAGTCTTTGGTAAAGCTTATAATTCTCTAATAAGAAAACACATATTTTATGTGCACTATTACCTGTAACTTTGATTTTTAAAATCGTTTTTTTCCAGTGAAAGCAGATACTAATTTTTCATACATAGTTTCTTCCAATATTTGTCCTTAAGACAAATATCTGGTATATAAATAAATGAATAAATGTATATATATAATTTTTCCAAGGCTATTTCAGTACTATCAGCATGGGGAGGTACCAAAATATAGGCCACTTACCTTGCCTAGGCAATATATCAGTGAAAACATTGAGAAAAAAAAGTTTGAACCAATTTGAGAGACTAACACTAAAACTAATGTACTGTTCATTCACCTGCTCTTGTCTAAGTGTCTTGTTGGAGACATTTGCACAATCGGGATGGTGAGGTCATAACTCGGCTGTGGTACTGCTGTGACTATTAAGTGGAGCTGTCTATATGAGCAGACCAAACCTAACACACCGCGGGAACATAGCCCTTGCAACACCTCCTTTCTGACTTACTTACATGGCCCTCCCAGTGGACACTGCACAATAGGACCGATGGAAGAGCTGGGAACTTAGAAAAGTAGTTTTCAGCAAACAAATTGAAAACTCTACATCCTAGGACCTGTAGTTTCCACTGGGGTCTGAATATGATAAGATGACAGCTACACACTTAAAAAGCGTCCAAAAGCAGGCTAAATACCGATGTGCCTTACAGAAGGTTGTCTTCCATTTCTGAACTTTAATTTCCTGGTGCTTCAAATAGAGTCAGAGCTGCTTTACTCTACATTACCTTTATATTCGCTGGGTGAATTAACATCATTAATTAACACAAAGTAGTCCATATCAGTTCCCTCCCTGGCCTCCCTGATTTTTCCCTGTAAGCTGTGTACCTATCACTCTGTTATGATTCTGGTTACTTATTCTGGAGCAAGATCTCACCATTCCTAATGCTGCAACCTTTTAATACAGCTCCTCATAATGTTATGCTCACCTCCAAGCACAGAATTATTTTCGTTGCTACTACATAACTGTAATTTTGCTACTGCTATGATTTCAATATAAACACCTGTGTTTTCCAATGGTCTTGGGCAACTCCTGTGTAAGGGTTGTGCAACCCCCAAAGGGGTCATGACCCAAAGGTTGAGAACCACTGCTCTAGAAGACTTTATTTTCCCCACCTGGAGATTTATCTTAAATAAAGCCTAGGCTGGCTTTGAATCACTTGTTCTTTTGTCTGTTTCTCCTCCACCAACATTACACACAGGAAATATGGGATTAGAGCAATTGTACACTAATTCTGAAAAACGGGCATGTCACTGATCTGCCAAAACTCCCTCTCTCCCTCCCTCTGTCTGTGTGTATGTGTATGTAATTGGGGACCACAGTAGACTGAAGAGAGGAACAATTAGTTCAAATGACAACTGCCTATTCCTTATCAGCTTCCAAGCAAAACCACTGACTTGCGAAGGCTGGAAGTCTGTCATTAGTGGGAAATGATGAAGCGAGGATGACCATTAGGAGCCAAAGGATGGAAATAACAACTTTATGAGGCCCTAGTTCCCGTGCTGGCTCAGTACTCAGCACAATCTGGGAAGTTAATACGGCGCATTTAGTTTCTAGCCGGCTTAGCATAAAGATTAGATATAAGGTGATCTGAATTTGGGCACAAGAAAGTAGAAACAGAGTGTAAAGGCTCCATTTACATCAGAAGCAAGAAATGACCAGTGCACCAAGGCCGCTGCAGCGCAGGCTCTTCCTATACCCTTCCCTAAGGAATCTCATGCTATAGACTTGTGATATCGGACTTAAAGAGCCAAGAGACAAACATAGCTCTAAATAATCTAAGACAGAGTAGCTCATTCGGCAAACAAGTTGCTGAATGAAGGAGAAATGTATCTTAAAGTATTAACGTTTGTATCATATGACAAAGTTACATTTCAAGCACCTAAAATGGTGTATTCAAGAAACAAAAATGTTGGAATGAACAGATCTGTATTCATAACAAGTAAATGACCTCATATCCTCTAGACATTATGTACCTATATAAATCAAAATATATAAATTGTTTAAAAGTATAATCATAAAATACATAGATGAAAATATTAGTGGTTTCTATACCTAAGAAATTATTTTAGAAAAACTGTCCTGTCATTAAAAATAAGTAGCTGTTTCAAAAAATAAGAAAGTGGATAGCATTTCAAAAGTCTAGGAAGAAGTTTGTACAGTGTTGTTTACATTTAGTAAAACAAAAACAAGGAAATGAAAATGATGCCATAATTAGTTCACTAAACTAGAGTGTATGGCTTCCAAACACACTAACGTTTAACATCAATGTGTGCACTACAGGATAAAGACTCACAAGACAGCTGAAGCAACAAAGCAGTGAAGGACAGTAACAGATTCATGGAATACAGCCCACACCAACAACCCCCTAAGCTTTACAAAGGAGCAAAGCAATACAGTAGAGGAACACAGTGTCGTCAGCGGTGTAAACCAAGAAGCCAGAGAGAAAGGAGAGTAGTGATTCAACCATGAGAAAATGCGGTGGACACCAAAGAGAGAGCAATTAACAATTTGACACTGAGTGAGAAAGCCGACGTGATGTGGGTGACTACACCTAATCCTCAACTCTAAATCATTGTAAAACATCAAATTAACACTTATATCCTTCTGAGCTCAAGTGCCCAAAGTAGAAAGCCGAGCATCCTTATTGGAGATGGAGCTCACTTATTTCATACTTCCAGCACTTTATGCTTGAAGATTGGATATGAGATAGGCCTTCAGTGAAGCCATACACAAACTGTGGTTTCTGGAATGCAGGTTTCTGAAATGTCTCTGAAAGTACATTCCTGTAACAAAGAGAAGCCTGATGCCCACTTAAGAGTTTTATATTCTGCATTGTATGGCTTATAAAATGGATTTAAAGTTAACTTGAACTAAGAAAAATTTATATGTTGTTTCATTTAAACGATGATTAATTACTTGAGTCATGAATTACAGTTGAGAGACAATTGATGCACTTTTAAAAGCTGTGTTTCTGTCTCAAACGCTTAATGAAATAAATTATAATATACTCTAATTTTCCATTGGCTATGACTTTCAGTAAAATTATAAATAATATGGTGTATATTCACTATGTGCTGTAAAATACATTGCTTAAATCATTTTAGTCACAAGGGGTTATTAGCACATATTTATTCATATGCTTGCTAGGATTAAAAGTATCTATTTTCTTCTCCAGAATGATGAATGCTTTTCCAAATCACAGTAAGAAATATCTTTTTCTTAAAGGCATTAGTTTGTTCCTTGTTTGAAAAGAAAACGATAGGGTAAGAAGTTGCTAGGTTTTGTTGCATATATATGTTAGAAGATACAATATTAAAATTATTTAAAGAAACACACTTTTTTAAGAAAGTCACTGCCAAGAAAGATTAGTATCAAAACTTCCAAAATAAAGGTGATTAAAGGAACATAGGGAATGCATGATTCTGGATGTGAAATATTAATCAAGCAGTTAAGAAAATTAGAGTAAGATCTATATTATAGATAATAGCACAGTAAAAATGTGAGAATCCCTGAGTTTTATCACTGCTTTGTGGTTTCAGGAGATAAATTCTGATGTACTTAAAAGTGAAATATTATGATATATTATAGGTCCAATAACATCATGAAATAGTCTGTAACAATGTATAGTTACGCATATGTGATGGAGAATAAAAGAGAGACATGCAAGGGAAGTTTAAAATATAACTCATGCTAACAATTAAAATATCAACCTTTGGACTGTATTTCAAAATAAACTTAACAATGTATACTATTGTCTTGTTAATTTCTATTTTATGTATTCAGGTGTTTTTCTTGCATATATGTCAGTGTACCACAATGTGCTTGCTGCTTTCAGAGGCCAATGGGAAATAGGATTGACTGTAACTGGAGTTACAACTGGTTTGGGGCCATGATGTTGGTGCTGGGACTGAACCTGGGTCCTATGGAAGAACAAGCACTGTAAACTACTGGGCCCCCTCTCTCGCCCCAGGACATTCAATGTGACAGGGGAGGATCTTTTCTGGGTCTCCAGCACTCAACACTTCCTCAGCTTCAGTGCAGGGTACAATTTGTCTTCCTCTGAAGATGGACCCTGTGGGCTGGAATGCTGCCTCAGCAGCTAAGAGCACTGGCTGTAGATTACAATGTCTTGTTCTTTAGGCTCATATGCTAAATTGATTTCCAGTTGTTTTTGAGGATTCTCCACAGTAATTTCCAGAGTTATCCACCAATTTGCATTCCTACTCCCACAGAGCAAGGGTTCCTCTTTCTCCACAACCATGCCAGCCTTGGTTGTCAACCGTTCCACTGATCTCAGCCATTCTGACTAAGTGATAAGAAATGGCAAGGGTTTTACTTTGTATTTCCTTAATTGCTAAGGACAATAAACACTTTCTTAAGTATTTCTTAGCCATTTTTATTTAATTGAGAAATCTGTTTAGATAAATAGACATATTTGGATGGGTCACTTGTTCCTTTGACTCCTTATGACTTTTTTGGAATATTCTGGATATTAATCTTCTGCCAGACATTTATCTAGCAAGATTCTCTCTCATCTTCTTTATTTAATTGATTGTGGCTTTCGCTATGCAGAAGCATTTTTGTTTTATGAAGTCCCAGTTGTCAAATGTTGGGCTTAATTCTAAGGCAAACGGAGTGCAGTGCAGAATGTCCTTTCCCACAACTCTATCATGTAGGGCACTACCTATGTCTTCTTCTAGCAGTTTGAGTATTTCAGTTTCAAATTGAGGACTTTGGTCCACTCAGATCTAATTTTTGTGCAGCATGATAGATACATAATATTATTCTTCTGCATGTGCATATCCAATTTTCTAGTAACCTTTGGTTGAGGATGCTGTCTTTCCTCTAGTGTATTTTTGGCATCTTTTCAAATATCTGTATGGAAAGATATCACCGAAGGTACAATAGTTGCCACTCACATGTTAGTGGTAAAGAAGGCTCACTCAGCTGTAGGGGCATTATGCCTAGTACTGAAAACATAGCCAGATCTCCAGGGCTATTGGGGTCATGGACCTTAGAAAAATAATCTACCACTGCCACTTTGCTAGATCAACATATTTTCTTAGAACTTTCCATTATACCAGAGATAGGTATAACTATCACCTGTCATCAAAGAAGCCTCACTTTATAGCAAGTGGAGATCATCACAGAAAACCACAACTGGACACAATGTAGAGAGCAAGGGATCATGGGGAGCCCAACCCAGCTGATACCTGGTCCTACCCATGCAAAGAATACAGGCAACCAAAGACTTCTGGGAGAAAGAGGATTACTTTTATCCCAGGAATGAG
The DNA here is from genome assembly GCF_964271855.1 of Acomys minous. Classification (NCBI taxonomy): domain Eukaryota; kingdom Metazoa; phylum Chordata; class Mammalia; order Rodentia; family Muridae; genus Acomys; species Acomys minous. Next base: position 94,237,305 of record NC_140496.1, on the reverse strand, counting down.
CCTCTCTTGGTTGTCCAATGCAGAGTGCTCAGACCTGAAGCCACATACACACAGACAATAAAAATGGGCTCAGCCGGGGGCATTTACATGTTTGTGCATACAAACACAGACACACAGATGAATATAGAGAGGCTATCAACCCATGAGTAGGAAGGACGTGGGAGGGGTTGCTGTGAGAGAGCTGGGGAGAAGAAAGGGAGGGAGAAGTTATAGAATCCTATTTCAATTAAATATTTATTTTTAAGTTAAAATAAAATTAAAAGGTTTTTTATTAATTTTGTCTGATGGTGTCCTTTTCCTTACTGAAGCTTTTCAGTTTCATGAGGTCCATTTATTAATTCCTGATCTCAGAGTCTGAACAGTCGGTGTTCTGTTCATGAAGTTATCTCCTGTGCCAACTTCTTCTATCAGATTTGGTGTATCTGGTTTTATGTTGAGGCCTTTGATCCACTTGGACTTGAGTTCTATGCATGGTGATAGATATGGATCTATTTGCATTCTACTACATGCAGACATACAGTTAAGCCAGCATCATTTGTTGAAGATTCTTTCTTTTTTTCATTGTATACTTTTGGCTTCTTTGTCAAAAATCAAATGTCCATAGGTGTGTAGAATTATTTCTGGTCCTTTGAATCAACCTGTATGTTTTTATGCCAGTGTCATTCAGTTTTTATTACTGCTGCTCTGTAGTACACTTGAAATCAGGGGTGCTGATGCCTCCAGAAGTTCTTTTATTGCAAGGGATTGTTTTAGCTAGCCTGGGTTTGTTGTTCTCTATATGAAGTTCAGAATTGTTCTTGCAAGGTCTATAAAGAATTTTGTTGGAATCTTGATGAGAGTTATGTTGCATCTGTAGATGGACATTTTTACTATGTTAATCCTACCGATCCCTGAGAATGTGAGATCTTTCCATTTTCAGACATCATCAATTTCTTTCTTCAAAGACTTGAAGTTCTTGTCATACAGGTCTTTCACTTGTCTGGTTAGAGATACACCAAGATGCTTTATATTATTTGTGGCTATTTCAAAGGGTGTTGTTTTCCTAATTTCTTTCTCAGCACACCTAATAATTTTTATATAGAAGGGTTACTTTTTAAAGTTAATTTTGTATTCAGCCACTTTGCTGAAGGTGTTTATCAGTTATGAGTTCCCTAACTGGTTCTTTTGAGCAATATACCTTAATTACTGGTGATGGGGTAATTTTACATTTCTTTCAATGCTTGTTGGGTCAGTTAAGAAGGGTATGTCATCTGAACCACACTCTACATATTTAGAGTCATTCACTGCCTCATAATTTTGTGAATGGGTCTGGGGACTGTGTCTTCTTTTCCATTACGGGGAATAAACAGTTCTTAGAGGCATGATTGTCTCACAACATGCTTCTGTTCCTTCATTCTAGTATCACTACTGGTGTGAGGAGAGATAGGGCATGTGGACATTGTCAAAGGATAACTTTGTGCCTTCATTTGCTCCTTCCATATGTTACATTAGTTTTGGGGTCAAACTCAATAGGTAGTCGAGTAGGTGTGGCAAGTGCTTTACCCAGTGAACTGCCTCATTGGCCCTCACTGCCTCATTTGTTGATAATATTGTTCTGTTTCTTTTTAAAATATTAAGTGTTGTTATTTTTCATGCATAAGTTGTAACATTTTAGATAGCTAAATTGACTGCATTTTCCTTTTCCTTTTTTAAATTTTTAAAAATTTTGTATATATACATTTATATCATTACACATATATAAAATGAACTACATACAGCAAGAAACCATGAAACAGACATGAATTATATAAATGTTACATTCATAGTGCTTTGGATATCTGTATTTGGCAACCTTGGAGCAAACATCTTTCCTATCCTGGTGAGTCTAAAATTCTGCATGCAAATCAATATCTATCATATCTCATCTCTATCAACTTAAGACATCTGTCTAGACCTAAACACATTTTGACTCCTAAACAACTAAGCTTAATTGTAAGACTAAACTATCTGGTCTTCAACCCCATCAGAGAATTGAGAAGGAATAAAATTAATTATCGGAGTAAACAGGAAGTTCAGGTTAACAACTTCCAAAGTGAAAAAAAAATTGACAGAGACAGCTTGCTGCCTAAACAGTCGGCCAAAACTTTCTATAACATTGCAGCAGCATCTTCAGCCTTCTGGCCCAGTATATCTAACAGATATATTTGACTACATTTTTCTCTAGTGAGATTCTTCCATTTGTATTTATAATTAACATATATTATTCTTATCTTCCCAGAGCTTAGTAAATTTATCACAAAAAGATATAAACATAGGAAAACGTTAGAATGGGGCTGCAGAAATGGCTTATGGGTTAAGAGCACTTCCTGCTCTACCAGTGGACTCAATTTCAGTTTCTAACACCCATATCATGTGGTTCAGAACTTCATGTAACTCCAGATTACATGGGATCCAACACCCTCTGCTATCTTCCAAGAGCACCTTCAACTCACATCTTACACACTACCCATCACCCCTCCTCTTAGAGAGAGAGAGAGAGAGAGAGAGAGAGAGAGAGAGAGAGAGAGAGAGAGAGAGAAGTAAAAGAAAATAAACGTTATGATAAAATAAGTTGATTAAAATAACCAAAAGAATGAAATTAATTGATATAAGAAACTGAGCTGGTGATGTAGTAAATTATACATTCAAATAGGAAATGTGATTATCTATAAGTTCAGAAATAACTGTAGAGTTTGCTAAAGATATATGCAGTACACTTTTTGGTACCAATGCTTGTGTAGTCAAAACTCACAAATGCGTAAAGAAAAAAAAATAGTTAACATTTTAGTGACATTTTTTAAAAGTTCACAGCATTCAAACGAAGTAGTGTAGCTGAGAAGTGGAAAATGACTAAGTTATCTCCAGTACATGAAAAAGGTCATGAGGACTGCCTACCCACTGAATCCACCCATCTGCTGGGCAAGACATAACCAGGCAGAGCTTTGACATTATTACAGGAAGAGGAGATAAGGCAGGTTCACTGATTATATTTAGAACTTAACAAGATTATTACTCTTTGGTTTTCATGGCAACTACCAGAGATTTTTCATTTCTTAAGTTAAATCGTTAAAATTTTTACTTTGATGGCTTTAATGTTTCAAATATCAAATTCTTAATTGTAAAACCATAATTGTACATTAGCAAATGCAAAGGTCTTCATTTTACTTATATTTTAAAAATGGGAAGCATCATTTTTCAATACTAATGGCAAAGTACAAAGAATAACCAGATGACTTCTCAAAAGAAGTGTTCAAGTTTAAAATAAATTACATATATAATGAGTTCATTTTACATTCATACAGTATTTATATTATATGAAGCAAAAAGTATATTAATAATAAAGTGATTTTTAAAACCTATTAAAAGGAGACCAATCTGGTAGATGATTACACTACAAATGGAATTGGGGGGAAATGAGAAAGCAAGCAAATAGGTTAAAAAGTTTAGACTTTTGTTGACTGGGTCAGGAGATATATGCAAACCCTAGTGTACTAATGCAAAATAATTAGATTGTGAGGAAGGAACACTGCCAGGAAATACAGATGAAATGAAAGTCATCCCAGTCTGAATGGAAATATGTCTGCTAGTCATTAAGACTGCTTTTGCAATTTATTTAAAGAGACTACTCAATATCTATGCAAAATACTATAGACTGTAGTCTTTCTGGTCTACTTAAAAAATGCTAAATCTGCTATCCTTCCTCTGAGTGCCACCAGGCCTCAGGCTACCAAGAAGAGACTTGATACCCTATGAGCATATACAGGGGGGAAGAGGTCCCCCTCAGTCACAGTCATAGGGGAGGGGAATAGGGTGAAAGGGAGGGAGGGAAGAATGGGAGGATAGAAGGGATGGGATAACAATTGAGATGTAATATGAATGAATTAATAAAATATATTTAAAAAGAGAACAAAAATTGCTAAATCTATAAATGATCACAATATAGTAAAGGGCCACTGAGATGCTGGTATTATTTTATAACATATCATCTTAAAGTTGAATCCTATGGCTAAATTATAAACAAAACTTCATGGATTTCACTTATAACTCCTAAAGACTAGAGAAATACTTACACCTCAAGGTAAATGTTCATAAGGCTCTAAGACATGGTTTGAGAACAAAATCTTTGTGTTTCTTTAATTTCATGACTTTAAAGTCTGTGAGAGTGTAAAAATTACATAATAAATTTATGAATGTTTGAGTATGATAATACCAAGTTATTGTTTCTTTGGATTTCAAAAATTTATGATTAACTAATTTAAGTTTTCTCCTTTGTCATTAATTAATCAGGGGTAAGGACTTTTCTCCTCTGATTCATGAGAAGGAACGGTCCCATTTCTGCACTTTCTGGATCAATTGTTACAGTTGATATCAACTAGTATGAGCGTTCTCTGTGAGCACGCATTCCTCCTCTTCAGTGCTTTATTCCAAATGTGTATTTATACCAACTAAAGGTCTGCTTCTTGGACCTTCGATCTTTTTATAAGATAAGATCTTAAAAAGCTTTCTAAAGTCAGTTTATCTGGATATGATCATTAGAAACACAGTCAATTTCCCTCCACCTTCTAAAAACTATAAAGGAGAAAATCCACTCTCTATATAAAACATACCAAAGTTTCCTTTAAGACATTCAATTGGTTGGAAACTCTAGAACAAAAGTAAATTATAATGTTTACAATATTACTTTTTCTGTTGGGTTTTAATAAGAATTACTGCTTTAAAACTTAATATTAACCTTGCTATTAGGATGCTCTACATAACCATTAATTTATTTAAATGCACTAACAAATCATAACTTATCTAAGCCTTTTTGTGGAGCAATTTCCTGAATTTTACAAGTGACTTAGCAGCATCCTTTAAAGGTTACATTGTTCATATCTTTTATGCTTTTGGATGAATTAGTTGCATTACTATTTTTCCAGATATGAACTCTATTTTATCACAAATATTATTTTAATTGACCAATTAGGCCACTATATATTGGGAACTTGAACTAGGAAGGCAATTGAAAGCTGTAAGTGGGCCTTCAGAACCATGCTAATAGGAGCTTGGAAGACAGCAGTCCTGAGAGCCATGTGAACAACAGAGGCCCAGCTCAAATGGCTTCAGAGGGAACAACCGAGCTAGAGACCAAAACTCTTGTGTTATTTTCCCCAATAATGGGGCTGCCTTTCACCCATGTCCTAAGAATCTGCCTGAGGATATGTTGAAAGTTTTTGGAATAATTTTCTTGGCAGAGGCGATTTCATGGCAGCCTAATATTGACTCTGCAGCATGATTATTAGGAATCATTCTTTTGCAGGTCTATAGTCAAAAATACAAATAAAGTAAAGAGAAATACACAGTGTATATAGTACTGGGAGAAAATGAGCAGATGGAAATTTAATGTTGGAGCGGTGGATTGTGCTGAAAGAGGTAAGGAAACCCTGCTGTGAAACAGAGTAAGGGGATGGGGTCTTCAGGGCAATAAATTGCCCAATAAATTTCTCCACACACACAAAAAGCATATATAAAGAAAAGTTTGTGCAAATGAAATCAAATGGAGGACCAAGTTCCATCCCAAGTGGGCAGCCAAATTTGGTACCATTCTTCGTGTGGTTCTTGCTGTAGAGGCATGGACAAAACATGAGTAAAGGGATTGTGAAGTCTTCCTCCACGGTAAAGGAAAGCTGCTGAGGCCAAATATGTGGCAGTAATGTCCCTGCAGGGATGTTCTGAGTACACATTGTACAAAGCTGTGAATGAAGTCTAGATAGCATTGGAGACCCCAAGATGTTGGAGGTAATAAGCAGATAGATATCACCCAGGCAGATCTGCATACAGGGTGTAAATCAGCTCAAGAGATAGAAATATTGCCATTCGCAAAGCTGGAAGGGTAGAGCTATCAACACCCTTTGACACCAAATTTGGATCTACAGAATTTGGAGTTTCCCCTGTCATGCTTCAGTCTTGTTTAGTCTAGCATTTCCTCCATAATTCCCCCTTTCTTCCATTTTGAAATAGAATTATCTACTCTATGCCATCGTATGTTGGAAGTGTATACTTTGTCTTTGTATTTTACAGGTGGCTACAATTAATAGATTGCCTTGAGTTTCAGTTGAGACTTTGGATGTCTCTTTCCCTGTTTGTCCAGAGAGGTTATCTTGCCACTGTCTCCCACTTTGTGTTGGAGAAAAGGAAGTCAAATAAATTGTTCTCTTAGTTTGCAAGTCTTCAATTTAAAAAAGAAGCTACATACAGTAACTGAATGTGAGTAGCCAGTCCTGAAGTACCCTTGACAAAGAGATAGGGATACATGAACATCAAGCTAATACTATAATGGGGTGGGATTCATAGAAAGAAGTGAGGATTTAAATACACATGGTCAGAGCAGATGCTGGTAGCCTCTATGATTAATGATAGCTACAACAGTATCTGTCTTTGCATAAGTTCCTGTACTCAGCCATTATAACTAAATATATAGTGGAGGCAAGAAGGTAATATGCCATATTCTTATTCATATACCATTTTTTATTTAAAAACTTAGGGGGAGAAAGGTTCCAAAGCTGACAAATGTTTGTAAAATACCTACCAAACACCCATGTTTCTGATGATCTTAATAAAGCAATTCTATAAAACACATACACTATTGTTTCTTTCAGAGAAAAACTGACTCCTTAAAGATTGTTCACCTTTTTGGAAAGGAAAGGGAATTATTAGAGACCATTTGTTTCTTCTGGTTGGATTCATTTGTTTTATACAGATAGTATTTGTGGTGATTTTTCCATTTATTATCTATTATTTTTAGAACTTTATTCCTATATACATTTTTTTGGTTTTTTTTTTTTTGAGACAGGGTTTCTCTGTGTAGCCTTGGCCATCCTGGACTCACTTTGTAGACCAGGCTGGCCTCAAACTCACAGCGATCTGCCTGCCTTTGCCTCCCGAGTGCTGGGATTAAAGGCGTGCGCCACCATGCCCGGCTATCCTATATACATTTTTAAATTAACAAATTTTATCTATACAGTTGTTTTGTTCCTCAGATCTTATCCTCAGGTCTTTCATTATTCTAGCTAAACTAAAACACAACATAAAATATGATATAAAAAACAAAAATATCATTTTGTAATGTCAAGATTTTAAATAACATTTTATATATTAGAATATACATTAACCTTAAAGCAACCTGTATAAATTTTTCTGTTATTTTTACATTAGACAAGCTATTCTTCCTAAATTTACTTTCTCATACTTAGCACTGAGTTCCATGTAGGAAAACTGTCTCTTATTCTTTGAGGGAACTATATTATTTATTTCAGTTGGAAAAAATAAAAGTTGGATCAACAATTGTATAAACACATACGAACATATCAGCTATCTTTGTTTAAAAGTTTTTAAACAAATTCTGTCTATTTTCAATAAATCAACTCATTTTTTAAATAAAATATTATACATTGATCATTTAAGAAAGTGGTAATTAGGGCAAATGTTAAAAAAGTAACCAACACAATTATACACAAAATTTCACACTTCCACTGACTTACAACTATGGAGACTGACTTAAAACAGTGCCTTATTGGGGCAACAAGATGGTTTAGCAGGTCCAAGCACTATGTGAAAATCTGAAGTCAATCCTTATGACTTACACTGGAGAAAGAGAAAACAGCTGGGATAACTTGTCCTCCAACATCCAACATCCATATGCTGTTTCCCCGACATACAGAGACAGAGACACACAGACACTCTCTCTCTCTCTCTCTCTCTCTCTCTCTCTCTCTCTCTCTCTCTCTCTCTCTCTCTCTCACACACACACACACACACACACACACACACACACATACACACACATACACACACACACACACACTCACACACACAGACACACACACACACACACACACACACACACACACAGACACACACACAAGCTCCCACTCATACACATTTGTATGTCGGAAAATTGGAGTTGGCAAATGCATTCATAAATTATGAATGTGTTGAGATAATGAAGACAATTTTGAGTAGCCTCATTCTCTATGTTTATGTCATTACTTTGAACATGAAAATGTCATGACACCTAAAGCATCCCACTTACATGTAAGGAAGGGTTTCCTACAGCTATATATTTTAAGCAGGGGAACTAAAATAATTTGCAACTTTTCCTTTGATGTTAACAACTTGAAGTTGTTGCCTCAATCAGTATAGAGTTTAACATTGAGCAGAATGTCTTTTGTAACTCTAGGCAAACAAAACAGAGCTGCCTGGGAGGAAAATTGTCACACATGTTCCCTGCAAGACACACACTGAACTCAGGATTACACCGTTCTTCCAGTCACAAAAGATGGTCATTTGCTTTTCAGTCAGCTGTTTCCCGCTGCTGCAAAAACTGTTTCAGAAAAGCTTTCACCCGAGAATTACCGCATGCCACCGTCGCCAAGTGAAATAGACCACATAATAAAGAAGGCAGCCAGAGAACTCCCTTTGGAAAACAAAACGGATCTGTTGGAAAGCCACAGCCGTGCCCCCTGCACTGCTGCAGGCGTTGGTGCAATTCCGCACATTCTCTCAGGTGTGTCCTAAACTTGAAGGAAGTTCCCACAGAGCACACTGTGTCTCCCAGCAGCGACTGACTCTCTCATCTTATCTAGTAAGTGTCCAAAATACACCCTTAGCTGTTTTTTCGCTTTCTTGAGAGGTGAGACACACCACACTGTGGGGGCACCCACTTTGCTTCCAAATATTTCTTCAGAGGTAGTTTTTCTGTTGTTATAGTTTAAAGTTCATGATTTCATGAAAGGAGGAAAGGCAATACCCAAATTAAAACGTTAAAATAAGTTTGTACTTATCATCAGCTAGTCGTTGGTAAGGGTCACAGAAAAAAAAAGAAAGAAAAAGAAAAGAAAGCAAATGTTCACGGTTAATTACATCGTCTTTTTAATAGGAAGCTCCTGTGACCATCTACACAGAAAATAAAGTATTATTTGAGATGAGTTGTTTAATTAATTAAAATAAAATTGAAGAAATAGTCTTGGAATTTTACTTTTTCTATTTATTTTCAAGTATGAAGAAAAATTTAAACAGGAAACAACATATGCAGGCAGCATATATAAATCTGACTGCTTGCCAACTCAACGTACAAAAGCTAGATTGCTTAAAACTATTAATAAACACATCCTTTACCATGTCAATTAACATGTCTCCCATGCTGATCATTTCACTACAGTTTGTATGGCCTAAAAATTTAATAACTATAATTTTAATGCCATCAATTATGTTATATGAACAGAATAGATACTTTAATACAAAATTTCCTCTTAAAATTTCATACAGTAAGAAAAAGTACCATAGATTTTAATGAAGACAGACTCAGAGTGAGTTCCCATTTAGTATGTATAGAAAGTCCAGCAAGAAGCTGCAACTGCACACAGCCTTTAATGAAAGCTAACCAAAACCAAGACTCAGGAACACCTTTCTCTTTCCTAAAAAGATGGGATATGTGACCAGTGTGTGTGTGTGTGTGTGTGTGTGTGTGTGTGTGTGTGTGTGTGTGTGTGTGTGTCTAATAAAATGAAATTCAGTGAGCTTAGTCTTGGATCTCTATTGTAAGGGAGCCTGTCAGGTAATAACTTAGTTTCATCTCAAAGGCAAATCCTGCTGAGAACCTTCAAATACCAGAGATACTTTCCTAAATCACAGGAGTACATCCTTCCTTAAGTAGACAAAGTAGTTTTTATTGATGCATGTAGTTTCCATGCAAGAGTTACATATATTTTAAGGAAGCCCATGTACTTCAGCTTTTGTGCAATATTACTAAGTTTAAGGCTAAGAGGACGCCCCCTCACCAACATCTCCCTTAACATTTGTAAAATCTGTTTCCGTTAGTAGTTAAGAGAACATAAGAACAGCACCAGTGCTCAAACTAGGCATTGGATTCAGACTTGCATGCCCAGTGCAAGACTCACTCTAGAAAAGCAGCATCTAAGGCAAGAAAACACACCTGGCAAAAATACAACTCATTCCTCACCCTGAAAAGGTACTACTTACATAAAAATTAGTTAAATAGGTCCTAAGTTTTTCTGCAATATTTTCTATTTTGAGCGAAGGAAAAAAAAAAAAAGGAAAAATCCAAAAGCAAAGAAAGTGGCATAATATAAAAAGCCAGTGTCTCTAGTTCACCGGAGGCTCCCAGCACGGCTGTGTTCTGAAAGGCAGGTGGTACCTGTGTGGAAAAGCACCCGTGTCACACAGCATGAGTGACACATAGCTGCACGGGCCTAATTCTTCCCACAATTCATCTGTTCATTCATTTCTTTCTTCATCCTTCTTTCTTGAGAATCTAATATGTACCTAACATGATTCTAGGCAACAAATAGCTGTAAATACAAAAGACATAAATTTCAAGTTTACTAAATATAAACCATAATAAATATATTAAGAATGAACAAAAATCAATTAAGTGTATAGTTTAGTATAATATAACAAATGTTGTAAAATATTAAAGAGAGAAGAGAGAAAGAGAGAGAGTTTGGGACAAAGGGATTCCAACATGGACTAGGACTAGGAAGGAAGGCCTCATGAGAAGGTGGCAGAACAACAAAGGCTGGAAGGCAGCGGTGGAACCATGTGGACAGGCGGAAGTGGGGCTTCTCACAGAAACAGCTGAAGGAAAGGCAGGTGTGAGAGCCAGCCTTTGAAATGGTGTCACTTGTGTGGAGCGTACTTGGATAGAGATCAGTGGATGATTAGATAGAAATGAATTGAGCTGGAGGCAAAAATAATGTGCATGCATTACGTTACTGTTAACTATTTCAATTCTCATATGGAGTCTGAAGTCAAGACATGAAGAAGTTTGTAGTAAGACATACAATTGCTTAAACTCAGATGTTAAGTTTTAACATGTGATAACTATTCATATTAGTGTATACAAACCTTATTTCAACACATGCATGTATTTCATTGGAACACTCTGATCATGGTTGCCATAAGAAATAATAGTAGAAACTGGGCCAGTTACGAACTTGCATAAATAAGTCAAAGAGGAGATGACAACAAAAGGGTGGAGACTGTACAAAGACCTGGAACTCTGGATGCAATTGGAAAGCAGAGCAAATGGGACTTACTTAGAGGGAGCTGGAGGGGCCCGAGGCTCTACCGGAAGACCTCTAGAGTCAACTAACCTGGGCCCGTGTGGGCTCACAGAGGCTGAACCGCAATCAAAGAGCAGCCCCGGCTCATATGTAACAATTATGCTGCTTGGTCTTCATGTGGGTCCCTTAGCAATGGAAGCAAGGGCCCTCCCAGACTCCAAAGCAAGCCTTTGGATCCCAGTTCCCTAACTAGGCTGCCTTGTCTGGCCTCAGTGGGAGAGGACACACCTAGCCCTGCAGCGACTTAATGTGCCGAGGTGGGTTGGTACTCACGGGGGACCTCCCCCTTCTATGAGGAGGAGAGGGGAGAATGAGGGAAGGGGTGTTGGGAGGACTGGGAGAGGAGGGGGGAGGCTGGAATCAGGTGGGAACAAGAGGAGCGGTATTGATGTGCAAGGCGTTTTCCTAAAGCTGGGAAAATCATGCTGCTGTTGAAATGAGGATGAACAACAGAACACTGGTCTTGGGGATCAGAGGGATTTTGTTCTAATGACATGCTCAAGCATGACACGGTGCTGCTGCCAAGACTTCATATGGAGCAGAATCCCAGAATCTGCAGCGTGGAAACAACAGCTGATTCCCGCACATTGTCCTCTGACCTCCACGCTCATGCTATGGAGTATTCATACACACCAGCTCACTCACCCATTTAATAAATAAATACAATAAAAATGTTAATGAATTTGATTGTTAAGCTCTGCTTCAAATTTTGAAATGCCTATTATTCAACCAGGCAGAGACGGACATTGGATTTTATGAATGTTGTTTTTATTTCCTCACATGAGGGGATAAGATGAGAGCCATTTCCAAGTCTATCTAGCTCTTTCTGAATTCTCGCTGCCTGGTTCAGCACCTGTGTTCTGGCCCAAACTCCTCTCCAACACGACCAGTTCAAACTGGCTTATCCTAGCTTCTGACTGAATCAATCTGCCTGGCCTCAAACTAATTCTGGCTACTTGTTTTAATCTTCTGGCTCCTTCTCATTCCCTGGCTTGTTCTGTCTTCACCTGTGTCTTTCTTGTAGTCTCTGCAACCTGTCTCTGTAAAACCCTCTCAGAAAAACTCTCAGTGCTGAGGTGTATTCGTGTGTGTGGGGTGCTCCCCTTTTCTGAGGAGTAGGGGAGGAGGGTGGAGGAAGAGAGAAGGAGAGTGGGACTAAGAGGAGAGAAGAAAAGGAGCTATGATCGAGATGTAAAGTGAATAAATAAAAATAAACAAACACGAAATAAAAATCCTTTCTCTCTCCCTGCACTGCTCTTAAGCAGCCTCTCCTTCCGGTCCTGGTCTCACAATAATTGGGCACAAGTTACCTCTAACTCGTTCTGTCAAATCTTTCTCTGATTTGTCACTTTGTCTGGCTTTAAATTAGACGTCACTTTCACACATGGCTGATTCCTTCTATAAACTAAGTTGCTTTTATTGTTTGTGATTTAAGAGTGTGTACTAAGGGCATGTGTGTATTACAGCCAGATCATACTGTAATCCAGAGTGTGTCTGCATTCCTGCTGGATTACATAGACCTAGGAGGGCTTTGGGTATGATCCCTTGCCAGAGCAGCCATGTTGCTGGACCAAAATCCCTCTACAGGATTTAGTTCAGAGTTGTGAACAAAGGATAGAACATAGGACCAATACAGACAAAATCCACAGCTCTCACCAAAAATAAATAAATAAGTAAGTAAATAAATAAATAATAAAAATGCAGGACCAACACAGACAACATCTACAGCTCACAGCAAAGTCATCAGTAACAGAAGTGCAAGACCATCCACATCTGTGAGGCACTTCAGTTTCAACTAGTTCAAAAGATCAGAGTGAATCAGAAAAAGAAATTGAAAATAGTTGTTGCTTGATGTCAAATGTTGTCCTTGGTGTCAAGCACAGAAGTTTCTAGTAAGGATGGATATCAAGTACTGTGTGAAATGGTGCTAATAAAATGGTGCTAATAATTAGATAAGAAAGGACTGAGGATTGAAGAGACAATCTGGTTACATGGTAATTACTGCGGACTATGATCAAGTGCTTTGAGTGAAATGCAGAAAGTGGAAGCCTCCTAGGCTCAAGTAAGAAAAATAAGAGTTAGGGGGAGAGGACAAGGTATGCATGACTGACTTTTCTCAGTGACTGAAGACAGGCGTATGGGACAGAGGTCCTTCAAGCAGCCTGCAGGCTGCTGACAGTGAAAATGAAAAACACAGTTGTGCAAGGGAAGAAGAAATTTTCCTAAAATGATGTTTTCACATTAAGAGGGACCTAATGTTGTCTGCTACTAGAGAGGAGTCCCTTGCCAAACATGCAAGCCTGGAAAACTAGTGCCCTTGGTTAATTTGTTGGGAGTTGGTCTGGTTGTTGCCAAAATGAGCAGACTCGCGTATCCCAAAATGTTTGTAACCTTACCTAAGAACTTACTCCTGTTGGACCAATAAAAAGCCAACATTCCCAGGCAGGGCAAATGGGATAGGTATGGCTAAGGTTCTTGGGTTGGTGAGGCAGAGAGGTTCTTTGGAAAGTAAGTAGCCAGAGACCAGAAGAGGATCTGGCAGAGAGAGAAGACAAGGACAAGTAAGGAGGCCATGGCCATGGGTTGGGTGGAGTAAGAAGCACATGGCCAGAGGCTGTCTGCCTAAATGACAAACATTAGCAAGTATTTGGGATTATGGATGGGAGGTGGCTCGATAGAAATTACTAGAAGTAGAAGGCATGGGATTTTGGCAAATAAGTACAGAAGGTATATTAAGGGAGTAATATCTGCTCTGCTTCAGGTGAGCCAAGGCTATTTTAAAATATAACAGGTGTCTATGTTTTCATTGATTGCTAATTGTTACAAAAATACTTCCATAATAATAAGTCTAATAATAAATATTTATTAAGCCATACTTATAAATTAACCACAACATTACTTAGCCTTTAGCCTAAACAATGCATTATAAAAACCAGCTTCAAAGACTGAATACATGTCAAACATATTCAGGTACATGAAGTCAAAGCCAATCAATGGTCCCAACAAAGCTGCTTAATTTTTTAAAGGAAGCAGCTGTGGATAAGGCTATTTAAAATGCAATTAGGAACGATACAATAAAGATACCAATGGGCATGCTAACATCGAAGGTGGAAAGCTCATGAGGCCTCAACACAAGACAAAGAACTACAGGAAAATGGGGAATACTGAGATTGGGAGACATAATCTTCCCCAGGAAAGAACTCCCCAGTTTGTTATCCTTTACCAGTTGTGGCAGCCTGAGATCATATACACATAGGGAATATTATGAACTGTGTGAAGTATATAACAATGATTAAAGAAAAAATATGGCCAATGGCCATGGATTTGAGCCAGAACAAGGATGGTGCATGGGAGAAGCTGGAAGGGGAAGGCAAAAAATAAAAATAAATAAAAGAGGAAGAGATGAATCAATGGGCAAAAGAACACTTCCTGCCAAGGTTAACAACCCAAGTTAGATCACCTTATCAGATACAATGGAAGAAGAAAACAAGTTGTTTTCTGATCTTCACCTATGTCCTGACACACAAACACACATACACTCATGCACACACACACACACACACACACACACACACACACACACAGATACAATGTCAAAAGTAGGACATATTTTTAAAGCAATATATATATACATATATGTATAGTGTGTGTGTGTGTGTGTGTGTGTGTGTGTGTGTGTGTGTAAGAACTACATAATCACAATGTAACACATGAAATAGACAAATATTAGAGGTAGTCCAATGATAGAGATAAAAAGAGGAAAATATCATAAACTAAACAAAAGACAATGAATTTAAGTCAAATATTACACAAGGACTAATGGTATATTCTCAACATTTGATATATACGAGAATTTGGTAAAAATAAAAATTCAGAAGTATTTCTTTAATTGTTGTTTCTCAAACAGTCTGGACAACACTCCCCACTAAATAAGAATAGTTGTTTTGGGGATTTCCAAGATGGCTGTGCCAAACATGCACTGTAGCTGATCTATAGGATGGAGACTGGGGACCCCACTGGGAGCTACAGACTTCAAGACTTGGAGAGCCCTAGGTGAGAGGGGTCTCCACAGTGCAGAACACAGGTGGGTGTGGCCTCTGGTCATCAAATGGCTCATGGAAGACCGGTGCCCAATCCCCAGCGACTCGACCCGAACCTGCCTATGAATATCAGCCTTGCTCTATAGCACAAACTCCATATATGGGACTGAGCTGTGGGTGGTGAAGCACTGGAGCTCCTGGCCTGGAAAAATCTCAGGAAAACATGTGGATCTGACTTCAGACCCCCAATCCACCTGCACCTGTCCACAGAAAGCTCCAGGTACCACACGGGGGCCCAGATGGCTGTTGACACATTAGCCAGCCACACATGCACAGTCTGAACCAGATCAGGAAGAAACCTTGATACCTGCCCCAGCAGACTGTTCCTGCACATTTGAGTGGAACTGACCTGGCCTAGCCAGTCTCCACAGCCCAGCAGGGCCTCCTACACTCTCAAGAGAGGCTGGACAAGCCAAAGGGGAAACCTAGAAACCAACAACAACCACAAGGCAGTATCTGCTCTCTCCTTGACAGGCGGACCTAGGCCCCACTGCCTGCATGGATCAGGCAGAAGCCTAAACAATTGCTACAAGCCATCAGGGGTTCACTCACTCTAAGGTGACCTGAGCCTAGAACACAAAATCCCAGGGCTGATGGCAGGGTATTCAAAGCCCTGCCAAAGACAGGATAATCAGCTCTATATACACTACCTCAAACTGATCCTCGGGCTGCAGAGTACCAGCACCTACCTCTGCTGACCCAGTGGGGATCTCAGGGTGTAAATCAAAGTACCCTGAACCTGAAACCAGGTCATCTGCCTGTTCCAGGGATCTCTGATCCCCACAACCAGGGCCCTCAACATATAGACACTCACCAACAATCCACTCTCAACGATCAGTGAATGACACCAGAAGCTACCTCCCAACATGAGAGACAGCAAGATGACTAAAGGATAGTGTAAAAACAACAAAACCAAACAACAAGTAGCAAAACCCAAAACAATATGGCATTTCCAGACCCCAGCTATCCCAAAGAATCCAATCCTGAGAACACAAACACTAAAGAAGGTCAAGAAAATGACCTCAAATCCTTAGTAATGAAGATGGTTATGGAGGAAACTAATAAAATTCACAAACAAATGCAGGAAGATGCAGCAAAACAGATTGAAGACATTAAAGGGGCCCATAGAGAGGAAATAGAAGAAATTCATGAAAATACAAACAATCAGATGAAGGATATCAATAAAACATTTCAGGATCTGAAGATGAAAACGGAAACAATAATAAAAGCACAGACAGAAGAAAGACAGAAACAAGAGAACTTAGAGAGGAATGTAAGCAATATAGAGGTAAGCTTCTCTAACAGAATTCAAGAGACGGAGAAATGAATCTCAGAACTAGAGGACAAAATTGTAGAACTTGAAGCAACCATCAAAGAAACTACTAAGTCTGAAAAATTCCTGACACAAAACATCCAAGAAATCAAGGACAACATGAAAAGATGAGACCTGGGGATAATAGGCATTGAAGAAAGGGAAGACTCTTGACTCCAAAGCCCAGAAAATATTTTTAACAAATTCATAAAAGAAAATTTCCCTATTTAAAGGAGATGCATATAAACATCCAAGAGGCCTACAGAATACCAAATAGAATAGACCAAAAAATTTTTCCTGCCACATATTATCAAAACACAAAATGTACAGAACAAATAAAAATATTAAAAACAGCAAGGGGAAAAGGAGAAGTAACATATAATGGCAAACCTATTAGAATCACACCCGACTTCTCTGCAGAGACCATAAAAGCCAGAAGGGCCTGGACAGAGGTCCTGCAAATGCTAAGAGACTACAGAAGCCAGTCAAGATTATTATACCCAGTGAAACTTTCATTAACCATTGATGGAGAAGACAAGATATTCCACACACACAAAAAAAATTCAACCAGTACCTGTCAACAAATCTGGCCTTATAGAAATTTCTAGAAGGAAAAACCAACACAACATGACAAACTACAACCAAAATAACACAGGAAATAGATAACTTCACTATTGCAAAACATAACCATACAAATACTCTACTGCAACCAACATGAAAATCAACATACTTAGCAGTCACTGGTCACTAGTATCTCTCAACATCAATGGTCTCAATTCTCCAATAAAAAGGCACAGGCTAACTGAATGGATGCATAAACAAGACCCAACACTCTTCTGCATTCAAGAAACACATCTCAGTCACAAGGATAGACACTACCTCACAGTAAATGGCTGGAAAAAGGTATTCCAAGCAAACGGTCTCAAGAAGCAAGCTGGTGCAGCCATTTCAATGTCTAATAAACTAGACATTCAACCAAAATTAATCAAAAAGAGATTCGGAAGAACACTTCATATTCATCAAAGGTAATGTCAACCAAGATGACATCACAAATCTGAACATTATGCTCCCAATACAAGGGTACCCACATTTGTAAAAGAACTATTAACAAAGCTTAAAACACACATTAATAATGGGAGACTTCAACATCCCGCTTTCACCAAAGGATAGGTCATTGAAACAGAAACTAAACAGACAAATAATGATACTAACCAATGTCATGAATCAAATGGATTTAACATATATCTACAGAACTTTTCACCCAAACACAAAGGATTATATCTTCTTCTCAGCACCTCATGGAACCTCCTCCAAAATTGATTGTATAATAGGTCACAAAGCAAGCCTGAACAGATACAAGGAGATGAAATAATGCATTGTATCCTATCAGATCACCATGGTCAAGCTGGACTTCAACAACAATAGAAATATCAAAAAGCCTACATATACATGGAAACCAAACAACTCTCTACTTAATGACACCTGGGTCAGGGAAGAAATAAAGGAAAAAATTAAGGACTTCATGAAATTCAATGAAAATTAAGGAACAAATTACCCAAATTTGTGGGACACATTGAAAGCAGTGCTAAAAGAAAATTCATAGCACTAAGTGCCTTTATAAAGAAATTGGAAACATCCTATATAAGCAAATTGACATCACATCTGGAAGCTCTAAAAAAAAAAAAAAAGCAGAAACACCCAAGAGGATTAGATATCTGGTAATAATTAAACTCAAGGCTGAAATCAATAAATTAGAAACAAAGAGAACAATTCACACAATTATCAAAGCCAGGAGCTGGTTCTTTGAAAAAATCAACAAGACAGACAAACTGCTAGCCAAACTAATTAAAAGGCAGAGAACACTATCCAAATTAACAAAATCAGAAATGAAAAGGGAGAAATAACAACAGATACTGAAGAAATGCAAAGAGTCATGAGATCCTACTTCAAAGACATATATGCCACCACATTTAAAAATCTAGGGAAAATGGACAATTTTCTTGATCGGTTCCACTGCCAAAATTGAATCAAGATCAGATAAACAAATTAAATAGTTCTATTTCTCCTACAGGAATAGAAGCAGTCATTAAACATCTCCTAACCAATAAAAGCCCAGGGCCAGATGGTTTCAGCACAATATTATACCAGATCTTCAAAGAAGAGCTAATACCAATACTCTTCAAGCTACTCCCAAAGATAGAAATGGATGGAACATTACCAAACTCATTCTATGAGACCACAGTCACCATGATACCTAAACTTCACAAAGACCCAACAAAGAAAGAGAATTTCAGACAAATTTCTCTTATTAACACTGATGCAAATACTCAAAGTACTTGCAAACCAAATACAAGAACACATCAAAGATATCATTCACCATGACCAGGTAGGCTTCATTGCAGGCATGCAGGGATGGTTTAATGTATGAAAATTGATTAATGTAATCTACCATATAAATAAACTGAAAGAAAAAACACATGATCCTCTCCTGATTTGACAAAAGCATTTGACAAAATCCAAAACCCATTCATGTTTAAAGTTTTGGAGATATTAGGGATACAAGGCACATACCTAAATTTAATACAGGCTATATACAGCAAGCAAATAGCCAACATCAGATTAAATGGAGAGATACTCAAGGAAATTCCTCTAAATTCGGGGACCAGACAAGGCTGCCCACTTGCCCCATTTCTCTTCAATATAGTTCTTGAAGTTCTAGCCAGAGCAATAAGACAACAAAAAAAGATAAAGGGGATCCAAGTGGGAAAGGAGAAAGTCAAATTATCCCTATTTTCAGATGATACGATAGTGTACATAAGTGACCTCCAAAATTCCACCAGAGAACTCCTATAGCTGATAAACACCTTCAGCAAAATGGCTAGATATAAAATTAACTCAAAAAAGTCAGTAGCCTTCCTATATACAAATGACAATTGTGCAGAGAAAGAAATTATGGGAACTACATCCTTCATGATCGCCACAAACAATATAAGGTATCTAGGAGTAACTCTAATCAGGCAAGTGAAGGACTTGTTTGAAAAAACTTCCAATCTCTGAAGAAGGAAATTGAAGGTGACATCAGAAGATGAAAAGTTCTCCCTTGTTGGTAGATCAGGAGAATTAACATAGTAAAAATGGCCATCTTAACAAGAGTAATTTACAGATTCAATGCAATCCCTATCAAAATATCTATATAATTTTTTAAAAGACATTGAAGGGTCATTTCTCAACTTTATATGGAAAAACAAACAGACAAAAGCAGAATAGCTGAAACAGTCCAGTAGAATAAAAGATCCTCCAGAGGAACCACCATACCTGATCTCAAGCTGTACTATAAAGCAACAGTAAATAAAACAGTATGGTACTGGCACAGCAATAGGCTGGTTGATCAATGGAATCAAATCAAAGACCCAGAAATGAATCCACACACATATGGACACTTGATTTTTGACAAAGAAGACAAATCTATTTAATGGAAAAAGGATAGCATCTTCAACAAATGGTGCTGGTCTAACTGTATGTCTACATGTAGAAAAATGTATGTATACCTATATTTAGCACCACGCACAAAACTCAAGTCCAAGTGGATTAAATACCTTAACATAAAACCACTAAATCGGTTAGAAGGAAAAGTTAGGAAGAGTCTGGAACTTAGTGGCACAGGAGACAACTTCCTGAACAGAACTCAAACAGCCCAGGCTTTAAGGTCGACAATTAATAAATGGGACCTCATGAAGCTGAGAAACCTCTAAGGCAGAAGACACTGTCAATAGAACAAAGCGACAGGCCACCGACTAGGAAAAGATCTTTACCAACCCTACATCTGACAAAGGTCTAATATCCAAAATATATAAAGAGCTGAAGAAATTAAACACCCTCAAACCAAATAACCCAAATAAGAAACAGGGCTCAGAATTAAACAAAAATCCCAACAGAGGAATATCGAATGGCTGAGAAACACTTAAAGAAATGCCCAACGTCCTTAGTCATCAGAAAAATGCAAATCAAAACAACTCTGAGATCCTATCTTACACCCATCAGAATGGCTAAGATCAAAAACTCAAGTGACAGTACATGCTGGCAAGGATTTAGAGAAAGGAAAACACTTCTTCATTGCTGGTGGGGGTGCAAACTTGTACAACTAATTTGGAAATCAATCTGGTGCTCTCTCAAAAACAAAAACAAAAAACAAAAAAAACTAGGAATATGGCTATCTCAAGACACAGATATTCCACTCCTTGGAATATGCCCAGAAAAATGCTCTATCACTCAACAAGGACTTATGCTCAACCATGTTCATAGCAGCCTTATTTGTAATAGCCAGGACTTGGAAACAACCTAGGTGTCCCTCAGTCGAATAATGGATAAAGAAAATGTGGCACATTTACACTATGGAATACTACTCAGCTATTAAAAACAAGGAAATCCTGAAATTTGAGGCAAATGGATGGAACTAGAAATGATCATACTGAGTGAGTTAACACAGACCCAGAAAGGCTCACATGATATATACTCACTTATACTTGGACACTAGCCCAAAAGGGATGTTCCATGAAAGTCTTCACTTACCAGGAGATTGGGATAGATGTGGGGACTTCCTATTGGGGCTCTAGGTGAGAGAAGTATGGGAGAATGGAGAAATAGAAAGACCCAGAGGGTCCTAGAAACCTACAAGAAGAGCATCATGATGGGTGGATCGGGACCCAGGGGCATCTGTTCAAACTACTGCACCAACAAAGGACAATACATGCAGTAAGCATTGAACCTTTATTCAAAGGTTCGAGCCAATGGACAGGACATTCTCTACAGTTGTGTGGACAGCAGGAACTGACTCTGACATGAACTCCTCTGGTGCCCCATATTTGACTACTTCCCCTTGGTGGGGAGGCATGGTGGCACTCAGAGAAAGGATAAGCAGGCTACCAGGATGAGACTTGATAGGCTGTGACTATGGGGTGGGGGAGGAGGTGCCCTTTTGTCACAGACCTATGGGAGGGGAATAGGGTGAAAGAGTGAGGGAAGGGGGAATGAGGAAATACAAGTGAGGGGATAACAACTGAGATGTAATCTGAATAAATTAATTTTAAAAATAATAGTTGTTTTATTTACTCTCTTTAGTTTATATTTATTTATAGCTAGAGTGATAATTTATGAGGAGATAATTATGTATTATTTGCTTGCTTGGGAATGTAATTCAAGGATAATAGGATGGTAACTTGTTAATATTATACCCTTGTATACCTAACTTGCAGAATGATTAAGGAGATACTTGTACTAGTGTGTGAGAATGGTTTACACAAGCTCACATACCAATGTTCAAACACTTAGAATTTCTACAGCCTAATGTTTAATCAGAAATCAGAAGTAGTTATATGCCATGGAAACAGGACTTACAAATACTGCATTTAAATGTATTTTTAGATATGTTTGCAATGGCTATTTCTGATTTTTAAACTAATTCTTGCTTTTAAGAAGACCTTTTGAAGAACAATTTTAAAGACAGGAAAAACATAAAATATATGTCTAAGCATAACACCTAATCATAATGGTGAAAGTCTCTGATATATTTCTTTATTAGATGTTAATATGTATTTTAATAGAAATTAAGATGTAATTTATACTTTTTATAGTTTGTACTGTAACATAAATATCTCCTTTTGTTTAAACATTAAGGAATATTTTAGAATATTCCACACATAGTAACAATAATTGTACAGTTTTCTCTGGTTTATGCAATACATCAATATTTTCAGTATATTAGCAGTTACATACTTCCCTTATACTTTTGATATATCTTTAAAATGTATTTTACAACTTAAATGTATAGTAAATGAATATTAACTTCTATATTACCATTACATATAAATAAAGCCCATCTATAGTCTATATTTTACTCAATAGATCAAGTTCTAATGCCAAATTGTATTTCTGTATTGAAATACACTATAGAACTTCAGGCTTGGAATAAGCGTGGTACAAAAACCAATAACACTGGTAAATGAGAACAACTTAAATTATACCCCTGGGAAATAATGTGAGAAAAATTACTCTAAACTTTATTTAAAATTCTAAGTTATAATATTTTAAATAACCAATTACATTTAATGGGAAACTGCACATATGACTTTGGTAAATTTATTGCTTTCAAACATCTTAACATCTAAGTGTCCTATTTTATCCACTTATACTGAAAATTTAAGAGAAGGAAATTTATTGCCAATATCACTTATAATATTGAAGATTAATATTGAAACTCTTTATATTTTGAAAATGTGCATACATAAAATGGATAATTTTGATAATAGTTTCCAGTATCAGACATCTTTTTCCTCTTGTTGAGTGAGTCTTAAGCTCATTAGAGACTGTTGGTTGCCTTCGAGGAATGCATGGTCGCCTTTGTGGTTCCTAAGTGACATAGCTGGGTATGGCTGTTGGTTGACTGCCTCCTTTGGAAGCATGTGTAGAACCTCTGGTATCATGGAAGCTACCCCTCAGGGAGAAGACATTCGTGTCAATTCCAGTACAGGGCTAGGACTCAACTTCTGTGCTCTGCTTTTAATGTGCATTGTGTCTTCAGCAATAGGAACTTATCTCACACCTCTGGGTGGAGAGCAAGCAAGAGCAATAGTAATAGTCCCTATAATGTTTTAGGAGTCTCGTGCACAACCCTGACCAACAAGTAAAAGAGGGCTTCCCTTTCTGAGCTGGGATTCTGGTCAGATGCTCTCTTGATCCACCACTTATTTTCCTTAGGCCTAAGTAGGTGATGAAACCACAAAACACTGAGATGTAGCAATGTAAAGATTCCTAAGGATCTTAAATGAAATGCTCCTAAAAATGTATAAAATTATTTTTTTTAAAGGAAAATAAAATTTCTGGTGTTTTGTCACTATAAACTGCATTACAGAATATCACAGCTTTCACTGAAAATTACCAAAAAAAAATCCAGATAAAACAATAAAGATGTCAAAAGGTAGCCTAGACTCCGAAGACAATATCCTAAGACATGTGCCAAAGACAAACTTAACATTATTCTGTTTCTCTTTCTGAAAGTATCTGGGTTTTCATGCAAAAGGTTAGGAAGCCAACACACGACAGCTGCTATAAGCCAGAGAACCATGTCACTTTCTGCAGCCTCACAAAAGTAAAGATAAGGAAACAGTGAAAAGTGACTGTTCAGCAATTAACAGCAATTAATAGCACATGCTGCTCTTCCAAATGACCCAAGTGTGGTTCCCAGCACCCACATCAGGTATCTTAAAACTACCCATGATTCCAGCTATGGAGACTCTAGCTCCATCCATCATGACTTACTAAAACCAGTTGTAAGCAAAAGGAAACAGAAAAAGCAGCTGCACTGTGTGTCTAAGGGAGTGGCACAGTGGGAGCTAACACCCCAGCGTGAGCACTGTAATCAAAGGCAACTGGAAAGATAAAAGAAAACATGACCAAAATTTCTAAGCTGAATTCTAAACAAAGGATAAAGATCCTTTCTATAAGGAGGCTCAACAAAAGCAATTCAAGACAAATAAAACTGACAAAAAAATGGTGGATGAGGGTTAACTCACATGGCATAAGCTTCAACTCAATGTTTACTATACCGTTATAAGAGTGCATGTGGGAACTGAATGTACAACAAAAATCAAAAGGAGCACATTTGTCTAGGTTCTCAGAATCGCATAGGAAGTGGTGAGAAAGAAATACCTATTAGCTGCTGGGAGGTGACTCAGTGGGTGAAGGTTTCTGCATGCAGCAGGTACTAGAACCAAAGTTCAGATTCCCAGTACCCAAGTTAAAGGCTGGGCCTGTGTCTATAACCTTACCACTAGAGGGGGCAATTCAGAGAGAAGCTTGCTCCTTGGGGCTCACTGGCAGCCAGTCTAGCCAAAACCTTCATGTTCAGAAAGACACCTTGTGAAAAAAATGAGGTAGAAAGTAATCCAGGACAAGGATCTTTGGTAGCTGGCTTCTATGGGACATGCTCAATGGAATTTGATGCTTTTTGAAAAATTTTATAAGAGTATGAAAATATTAAATAAAATTCAACATTTTGAGCTAAAAATTTTTAGATTAAAAGATATTAGGCAATCCCCCTCAGGAACTGTCATAGGGGAGGGGAATAAGGGGAAAATGGGAGGGAGGGAAGAACAGGAGGAGACAAGGGATGGGATAACCATTGAGATGTAACAAGAACAAATTAATAAAATAATATATATCTTGGAAAAAAGATATTGGTGTGGCTGCAGTGTTAAGAATTGTAGGAGCTGGTGGCACTCAGAGGAAGGACAGCAAGTTACCAAGAAGAGACTTGATACCCTATGATCATATAGAGGGGGAGGTAATCCCCCTCAGGAACAGTCATAGGGGAGGGGAATAAGGGGAAAATGGGAGGGAGGGAAGAATGGGAGGATACAAGGGATGGGATAACCATTGAGATGTAACAAGAATAAATTAATAAAGGAGGAAAAAAAAGATTAAAAAAAAAGAATTGTAGGAGCAGCATCTTCAACAAATATTACTGGTATAACTGGTTGTCTACATGTAGAAAAATACAAATAGATCCATATTTACCATCCTGCACAAAACTCAAGTCCAAGTGGATCAAAGAATGCAACATAACATCAGATATACTAAATCTATTTGAAGAGAGAATGGGAAAGAGCCTTGAACTCACTGACACAGGAGACATCTTCCTGAACAGAACATCAACAGCTCAGGCTCTAAGATCAACAACTGATAAATGGGACCTCATGAAAGTGAAAAGCTTCTGTGAGCCAAAGGGCACTGTCAACAGAATTAAATGACAGTAAACAGACTGGGAAAAGATCTTCACCAATTCTACATTTGACAAAGGGCTAATGTCCAAAATATATAAAGAACTCAAAACATTAAACACCAACAAAGAAAATAACCCAATTAAAAATGGGACACAGAGCTAAACAGATAATACTCAACAGAGGAATCGTGAACAGCCGAGAAGCAATCAAAGAAATGCTCAATGTCCTTAGTCATCAGAGAAATGCAAATCTGAGATTCCATCTTACACCTACCAAAATAGCTCAGATCAAAAACTCAAGTGACAGCACATGGTAGTGAGGATATATAGAAAGGGTAACACTCCTCCATTGTTGTTGGGAGTAAAAACTTATACAACCACTTTGGAAACCAATTCGGAAAGTTGGGAATAGTTCTACTTCAAGACGCAGCTACACTAGTCCTGGGCATATACCCAAAAGATGTTCCACCATACAACAAGGACATTTGTTCAACTATGTTCATAGCAGCTTTATTCTCAGTTGCCAGAATCTGGAAACAACCTAACTGTCCCTCAACCTAAGAACAGAAAAAGAAACTGTGGTACAATTTACACAATAGAGTACTATTCAGCTATTAAAAACGAAGAAATCATGAAGTTTGCAGACAAATAGATAGAACTAAAAAAAGAGTGAAGTAACCAAGACACAGAAAGACATACATATATTCACTTATAAGTGGATTGTAGCCATATAGTACAGGATAATCATACTACTAAAGAAGATAAGTAACAAGGAGGATGTAAGGGAAGATGTTTAAATCTCACTCAGAAGGGAAACAGAAGAGACAAGGGTGGAGGTTGGAGAGAAGGAACAAGGTTTGAGAGGGGGAACAGAGAGATAGGAGTGTGGAGATCAGGCCTGGGGAGAGTGGGAGCAGGAGGACATAAAGCCAGTAGAGACAGAGAAACTTTGAGCAGGGGCATCTTTGTGACAAGCTGGAGACCTAAGTCTGTGTAGGCTCTTGGAAAGACATGAGGGTGACTCTAGCAAATAGTCCTAGTAGCAGGGGCCATAGAGACTGAAGAGGACACCCTCTAACTAGACAAGTCTCCTAGTAGAGGGAGTGGAACATGAACCTGCCCACAACAACTTTGACCCAAAATTTATCCTGCCTATAACTAGTGCAGGGATAAAGAGGGAGCAGAGAGAGCAGATATTGAGGGAATGCCCAATCAATGCCTGGCCCAACCCAAGATCCACTCCATTGCAGACAGCCAACCCCTGACACTACTGAAGATACTCTGCTATGCTTACAAACAGCAGCCTAGCAGAGTTGTCCACCCAACAGATCTTTGACACAAATGCTGAGACTTACAGTCAAACATTGGTCAATGGATAGGGAGTTTTACGGGAAAGTGGGGGGAAGGAGAAAAGTAGAGATGACAGGAGCCTCACAAGGAGACCAGCAAAACCAATTAACCTGAGCAGAGGGACCTGCCGAGACCCAAGGACCTTGCATCTACTGGGCCAAAGACCCCTACAAAGATGTAGCTAATGTGCAGTTGAGGTTTCATGTGGGTCATCTAGTAAGGGGAGCAGGGGCTATCTCTGACATTGACTCTGTTACCAGATTTTTGATCACTTCCCCCTGGTGGGACTGTCTTGCCAGGCCATAGGGGAAGAGCACATGCTGGGGTAGGTGGGAAGGGGGAGGGTACCATTTTCTTAGGAATGTGGGAGGGAGAAGAGCATGGGAGGGTGGGACTGGGAGGTGAGAAGGGATGGGGCTACAACCAGAATGTAAAGTAAATGAATTAATGAATAAATAAATAAATTTTGGCTTGAGATTAGGACTGAATTTCAATAGTTTCTGAAAGGACCTCAAATATACTTCTTCATTTTATACTATTTATTCATGCAAAGTAATTCTACATTGGTGACTATAAAATCAATGCATAGATAATCTTGGGGAAAACACTGAAGATGTTCTATCAGGCCTGTGAGGCTCTAATCTACAATATCAAATATTGAGCCAAAATTTAATACTTTGTTCACAATTTAACAAGCATATCTATCAGTATAAAAACTGTTTTCATCTTTAATAACTGATAAAACAATATGCATGCCAAAGACCTTTTATGATATACTTTTCTTTATGATTTAATGTTTAAAAAATAATTGTAGGAGCCTGAAAGATGAGATACATTTGCATTGAAATGGTATTTCAGGCAGCACAGCACAGCAGCACACATGAACTCTCCATTGATGGAAAAGCATGCACAAGACCTGCAAAAGATCAAGCCATCCAAAATCCCAGCGTGAATGAGAAATGGCTCATGAAGTCCCATCTTTAGCTGAGGACCTATGGCAGCTGATGGCTAGTGGGGTAGAAAGAGTCAGTTTTTTCAGGGGCGTAGCTGTCTGTGCTTCATTAAATTGGTTCTATGTCCATATACATATGAGCAGCATTAAATACATTCAGATATTCAGTGGGTATTAAATATAATTTAAGAAGAACTTATATTAATTTCTTTAATTTAACTTATTATATTAAATATTCTCAAAATAGTTGAGGAATTAAGAAGAAATTGGAGGGGAGGTAAAAGGGAATGATTTTATCAAAACACATTATATGCATGTATAAATAATTGAAATAATTATGTGGAATAATGTAGTGTACAACCATTTACCCTGAAACTAGAAATGCAGGCCTTCAAGATGGTGCTAGTGCTATTTGTATCTTATTAATTGAGAGTTTATATGATACTGTGTGTGGGGTGTGTGCCTCTGTGTGTATGTATGTACGATGGTGTTATGCATGTATGCTGTGTATTACACTCATGTGTATTTGTGTGTGTGCACACACGTGTGTGTGTGTGTGTGTGTGTGTGTGTGTGAAGCCATGAAAAGGAAAGGAATTAATGGGATTAGAGGAAAAACTGATAAAAACTCTTAATACATTTTATAGGAGACAGTGTTAATAAATATTAATTATTTTATATGATACTTGAAATGACAGAGGGAAGTGCAAATGATGGTGAATATATGAATGTGGAAGTACGGAATGAAAAGCATCAAAGTTAACACTAGAGAGAAACAAGCAACACCTAAGACTATGTAAATATAATTTGGCTGCTGGTAAAGTGGTCTGATTTGTTTGGAGAATATGAAATATCATTTCAGTACTTCTGCAAACTCCTGGAATATACTAAATATAGACCTAAGGTTATAGCTTATGATATTCTGCATTTCATAGGCATTTATATTGTATAGCTGAAAATTGGAGCAACGTGTCATAGTGTATTAAATGATTTATATCAGAATTAAGATCATTTGCATAAAAGTAACATAGGAAGCTTCCAAGAAGCTCCTAGACCCTGACTTGACACATGTAATACTACATTGTTCCTCATTGGCCCAGTATCACTTTCCCGAAGAACTAATGAAAATATTTTATTTAAATTATCAAGTAAGTTTTAGTAGAAAAGAAAGCAAAGTATAATGCTGACTGGATAAGGCATATGCATCCCCAACTGACCAATTAATTCCAACTCATAAGAAAATATTTGTAAAGCTTATGGAAGTTTATAAAACACAGCAAATTTTTCTATTTAAGTTTTGAATATGAAACTGTACTTATCACTATGACCTTTTGAAATCTAATCTATAAAAGTAGAAATTGATGTTCTAAATTTTAATTAGATTCAGAAAGAATCTTATAAGAAATTGTTATAGTGTCTTCTCTCAAAATAAACTGTAAAGAACAGTGAATTTTCATTAACACATTGTTCAGGGAGTCGCAGAGATGTTACAAATAGGAAAGAAAATGTGATGAAGAACAGCTTAATGAGAACATGTGGTAAACTATATGAGGAAACTCCGAAGTGTGATTTTTAGGTGCTAACTTCAGGAAGTTACTAAAAGGACATACATAATGATAATTATGAACTTTTGGTGTGTTTACAGACCATGAAAATTTTAATGTATTGCCATTGTTTACCACATTTTTGTCATACTTTAATTAAATGGAAGATTTCATCCACATTTAGGGCAAAGAACAGTAGTTGGTATTTCAGAATTAAGGAAAAGCAACAAAAAGATATATTTCATGTGCAACATTTTATTAAATTGATGACTAGAATAATTTTTGAAAATAAGAACAATGACTCATACACATTAGCAAGTGGCAACCGAGAACAGAGCACCCAGTGATACAATCAAAGATCAAGAGGGAGTGAAAGTGTTATCACCAGCAGAGTAAGTTGGTTAACTCTTGTCATAGTCAGAGTTGCAGTCTTGGCAATAAATTATACCTTGCTATTAGAGAATAGACACTGGAAAACATCTTCAACAAGCCATCTAAAATATTTTATATTATAATGTTTACTGAGACCATGGGGACTATAAGTAATAAAGGAGAGAAAGTAAGTTCTAAATTCTAATCATCTACGGGCTCATAAAATTTTCATATCATGTGCCTACTTCACCTTCTGTATAGAATAGGTGCAATGCCGATGATACTGTAGAAGCAGATAAACATGACCCATACTCAACCCTAATGTGCCTACCTCTGCACCTTTCCACAAAGCATCGTTATTATTGAAAAGTCCAATGATAGAGCGAGCATAGATTGTTACCATGTTACAAACACACTTGACCACAAAAGCCCTGATTGTGAGCTTCTGTTTTTGTGTAAGACTTGGAACTGGTCATTTGTAATAGTTGCCTATGTCTGAAGACACTGACGAGCTGTTATATATAATGACTGAGTACAATAACTTCCTGATAAGGTTTACCCACCTAGGTCACCACTGACTGATTATTTAAGATTATTTCTTATTATTTATTTTGTCTGTGCAATCTGAGAGAGAATGATCATAATAGGTAATCTACTGAAATAAGGAGAACATAAGTTCTTAGGTGGGTTGCATGGATGTAGTGTGACACAGAAATGTACAGTTATCCATGTGTCAAATTTATAGGCCTGTGTGGTCAAATATGAAGCTGGGACTCAAAAGCAGAATGAAAGGCCTACTTGGAGTCTCATCACAAGTGCTGACTTGACATCCTTTTTTTTTTTTTTTTGAGATTGTGTAGAATCCAAATCCAAAGCAAAATCTCCCATACTCTTTCAGAAAAAAAGGAGATAAACTTCTATTCAGAAGGTCCAAGAGGGCATGCCCAGGAAACAGACACAGACGAAAGTGAAATGTCATAATTAAAACAGAAGCCATGATTTGGTTTCCTGTGTCTTGGACTGGCACAAAATGATTAGGTTCTCATGGGAAAACCCTCCCCTCACCAGATAAATCACAGCACTGAAGCTTTTACAGTTGTTTTACACGCATGATCTAGCATACAATCAGAAGTTACTAGTCATGCAAAGAGGCAGGAGAATATGACCATCAATCAAGACAGAAAGTGAGTAACAGAAGCACATGAACAAATGACCCAGGCACGGAAGTTATCCAAGAAGAACGTGAAAATAACTAAGATCAATATGTTATTAAGAGTCGAGGTAAAGATTGACAAAATTGATGGAAAGAATGAAAACGTCTAGGAGGAAGTAGAACCCATAAACCACCCTCAGGTAGACAGTTATAACTTTAAAAATTACAATATTCAAAACACACAACTCAGTTTGATGATGCTATAAGAGAACTAGACAGATAAGAAAGTGGCAGAAAGAACAATAGAGCACAGGAGGCAAGAGGCACAGCGGTGTTCTAGCATGACTGTAACTTCACCACGCATTGGCAAAAACAAAGTTTTTAGCCAAAAGCATATTTGAATCAATAATGAATCAAATTTTTCTAGCATTTTAAGGTATTCACCCACATATTCTGGGAAACAGCAAGCTGAAGGAGGATAAATCAAACGAAGACCATGATTGAGCAAGTCAAGAGATCCACCCACGTAGTAACAGTAACAATGATGGCCAACTCACCACCAGAACCATGCAAGCTAGTATAAAATGTGCTGAGCAGCCCAAGGTTTTAAAAACTTCTAAACAATAAAAACCTTTGCAGGTTTTAACAGAGTGAAACAGCCTTCTGAGGTTGTGAGGAAAATATTATTGTAAGGTATAATTGGTGGAGGCTGAGTAAAAAATACTGCAGGTAGCTTTTCGTGATGAATAAAAAATGATTTCAGATGTTAAGATCAGTAGTGGAAAAGACGACATTTTAGGTTGCCAGAAAAAAGTAGTGGCTGCTTAAAAGAGAAATATGTCTTGTGTCTCCTGGATGCACCACATAGATGGAAGAAGGTGTCATCATACCATGAAATGTAGGTGGCAGACAAGTGACGCTAAGCTGTTTCGTGGTCTTGATATTAAAATGGACTTTACAAAGGTCCCGGAATGCATTTTGCAATCTCAAGGATAAGCCCTGCAATGGAGTACATAAAAAATAGGTAAACATAGCCATATGTAATAAGTGTGAAAGCTTAAACAACAAGGAAAAATCTTGATTAATCGATTACTAAAGAAAAGTAATGAATAAAAATAACAAGTGTACACTAGAGACATGGAAATGTATCACAAAGCAATAGTTATAAGCAAAACTATATTAATAATCATATAAAGTCGAAAAATAGTAAAATCTACAATGAAAACATGGAGATTTTAGAGTATTTAAACATACCAAACATGATATCCATAAGAATTGCACTTTAAAAATAATGAGAACAGAGAATAGCAAAAGAAAAGGGATGGGGAAAATAATACCAAACCTATGAGTTAAAGGAAAAAACACACTGTTCAATAAATAAGAAGACATTTAAGATAAGAAAAAAGTCTAGGATTAAAAAGTAGGATAATTCAAATGAGAAGTCAGTAATATTAATATGATAATAAAGCAATCTTTAGTTATTATGTAACTTACAAGTGTCAAAATTCCAAAATGAAATATTTACAATAAACAGAAAAAAATATGTCCAATTGTAATCACAGTAGAGTTTAATGGCCCTCTCTTTCAGGATATTTGGTAGAGCTTACAGATTTATAAAGTAATAACATCACAGAAAAATGAAATTGTCTCAAAAGCCAGTTTGAGGAAAGGAACATATATAAAACAGGCTATATACTAATTGTAACAATTATCTAGTATAAATAGAAAATTGACCAAAATGTATTACTAAAGGATCACTTATAATGAATAGACAATAAGAATAAGAGTAAACATAGAAAAAAACAAAGCAAGTAATTATATGATTATCTTTCAACATGATAAAAATAATGTTCATGGGTGGATATAGTTTGTCAGGTAAATCAAAGAAAATACTATTTCTGGCACAAAAAGAAAGCTGTGAAGAGTGTGTTGTATCTTGAGGCCTGCAAGTCAGTTGGTATGTGTGGAAGAGAGTCTGAGATGGGGCTGGAGTGACAGGCAGTCACCCTGTGTGACTTGCAGTTTGTGGAAGATATATTTTTTCAATTTTAAGATTGTATAAAAAGAAAAAAATATTCACAAGATGTGAAAGAAAATCAAACTAGCAGTTTGAATTTTTCAAACTGGCAGCATTTAGAAATTGGACTAGAAATACATAAGGCCATAGATAATCAGTGCAATAATGTGGATGGAAATAATGATGCAGAGGAGGGGAGAAAAAGGCATGGGAAGCATGTTAAATTTTCAAGTGATAGTAGCAGTCGAGTGAGCTGCATCTCTAAGTGCATCACTAAGTGATCTGCATCACGAGCCAAGGCAGGACACACGGACAACGCACACAGTGTAAGAGGAACTGAAGAGGGTTCACATATGGTGGAATGTTCTGTGTTTGATGCGTGTGTGGAAATCTGTTGATGGAATAATTAGCAAAAATCAATAGAGTCTGTGCATTCACAAAGTTTGAAACAGATCAATATATATTGAGTTTATCAGTAGTTAAAGCAGTCGTCATGGTTGACTATATTAGAATGCTAGAGAGGAGACATTGAAAAGAAAATAAAGGACAGAGGGCAAAAAGAACCCATATCCCATGTCAAAAAACAAAAAAGGAAGAAAGAAAGAAAAGAAAAAGAAAAAGAAAGTAAAGAAAAATGGCTACGTTTGTCTATTAGAGAGCAAGGGCTCAATGGAAGAATGCTCACCTAACATGGCCAGGACCCTGGGATTCAGCCTCAGCATTAAAAATAAATGGTTACTGTGTTAAACTTTACTCTATGCATATTTTAGCACAATGAAATTATTTAAGAAAGAAAAATAGTCTTTTTTAAAAACTATACTACCAGAACACATCTATGAACCTCAAAATTCACATATATCCAAACAACTCTGCAAACGACTTCAGCTGGTTGTCCTCTAGCTGTGTTGAGACCGTCACACCATGCATGCTCAGTGCCTCAATGCTCCCCGATCCAGATGCCATTTGCAAGCCCGAGCTGTGTTCTGTACTTCTGACTATGTGGCTATAAATCAGGATCACTTTGACCCATGGTTATAGTCTATAAATTTATTAGAGCCACTAATAGAACTAGGGGAAATACTTCACTTGAGGTTATAATAAAGAATATGAAAAGGAGGTGTGAGAATTTCCAGATGAAAATGATATACAACAGAAGACAGGGGACAGGGGACAGGGGACGAGACCCCATTTCTTCACTGAGCACACCACTCTATACACGTCTACGTGGGTTCAGCCACCCAGAAGCCCATCAGTGCCCTGCCCTTCTGAGGTGTTAGAGAGGCTTCCTTATGTAACCACAAACTGATGGCCATTGGTGTTCAATTCAAATATACATGGCTATTCCCTCTCTAGAAGCCAGGGAGAGGACTAGAATGCCCAACTCTGTTTAGGAATCATGTCTTAGTCTTCCTAACTGGCTATTGTCTTCAAAGTTTTGGAACCCCTTACTACTAGTATTCTAACTAGTGTGTCACAGACAGATCTCACTCCAGAAAGTCCCAGGTTCACAAAGCAACAATACAAAGACTGTACTATAAATCTTAGTATCAAAAAGACAATTAAAATTGCCTTCAAAAATGTAACCTGAACACATCTATGAAGGAGAAATAAAATGTCCCACTGCTTAAATAAAAGAAAGCAGATTTAGAGAGATTGTATTTAGAAAAAAAGTCATTGCTCTTTCAGCTAGATCTCAGAGAAATCAAAAGAATTACAAAATAACTAGACTCTTGAACAAAATAAAAAAATGTGTGCAGGTCATATCTCCCAAAAGTGAACAAGACATGACTAATATATGTTATGAGGACTTAATGTTATAAATTGAGCTACACATCTGTTTTGTTGTAGAACACTCTCAGAGATGAAAACATTACTTAAAGGAATTTACATGTCTGTAAATCATGACTTTAGCAAATCCATATGGTCACATTATTATTAATAGTTATGGATATTACTAGCAAGTCATATATCCTTCTGGCTTTTTAGATATAGGGTCCTGTATGCAGAAATGTACAACCATATGGGACAGACCATTCAAGAATTTTTGGCACGATATAAAATTTAATTTTCTCAGAAAGTCAACCTCATTGTAGAGACCACATACCAAGCAAATGAGGAAAGACACAGACATATGTACATGGGTGCTCAGAGAGAAGCAGTAGGAAAGGGGATTGAAAGACGAAACAACTGGAAAATAATCACCCCATAAAAATTCAACCAGTGGCTCCAGGGCAGTAAATTTGTAGTAAAGTTGTGGGAGCAATTTAAAACAAGAACCTTGGATGGAATGTTCATTTTGTAAAGTTCGAGTGAGGGATTTTAAGGCAAGCTAAGACATGAAAATGTTGGGAGCCATGTTCATTTCTTCTCCTAGTGTATAAGTTCTGTGATATCTCTTCCTCATCTCTCAGTTTATTGTCTATGAACATATTAGCAAAGCACATTGGCAAATATATTTTTCTTTACTAAAATTAATGAACAAGTGCATAATTTTTTATTGGTATCTAAATTTAAAATATAGAGTTAAATGTTTCTTGTATGCTATTCTTAAACTGATTGACAATACTTTTAAGCTAATTAATAAATACATTGCTCCAAAAGTCACTGTGTTATTAATAATTAACAAATATCATGAAAAACAGGTTGCTGGAGTGGAAGGAATAAATAAATTAGGCCAACTGAATCCTTTTATTCTTCAGGATTGACTTCAAATGTACCCTGAGAAATTCTGAAGTCCTCTAGAGCACCCCTGATATATCTCCTTCTAGGCAGTCCACAGTGAATTAAAATGATATTAGGGGAATGTTCTGAGGTCAGTTATCATCCAGTAAATAAAATAATTTTGTCTTTAGTTAAAATATCCATTTTGTGCACTAACTTTTACTTATATACATTACCTTCAGTCATGAACTCAGTCACAAATTTAAGGACTAAAAGGAACGTTGGAAACCAATTTAACCTAATGGATTCTTTAATGACACAACTTGAATGGCAATAGTGCCATTCAGTCGCTTAGTGCATTGGGGTACACTGATGTTTGTATCGGCTCAGCTGTCATCCGAATGAACGATGGTTAACACTGATTGCTAAGGACAGAAACTAGGCTCAGCAAGGAGGAAGAGGTCTGGGCACGTATAGGACAGAGTTTCTGGGGTGGGTTTATCTAAGTGGGAAGGCCTGCCCCAAATGTGGTCAGCATAATTCTTTAGCCCAGAGTCCAAGACCAAACAAACAGCAGAAAGCTAGCTGTGCACCATCATCCATCTCTCTCTGCGCACTGATTGTGAAACAGTGTGGCCAGCTGCAACCAATCCTGCGGCCACAATTGTTCCTCTCCTGTCAGACTGTGAGACAAAGCCAACCCTTCTCCCTTACATTGCTTTTGTCAGTTATTTCGTCAGAATAATAAGAAAAGTAAACCATAAAACCTTAGAGTATATTTTGGACCATTTAAGACAATGTTTCTTAAGTTGTTTATATCATTCCTGGATACTTAGGAAAATATGCCTGTTTATTAAGTGTATAAGCTTGAGACGGAAGGGGTGCAATTTTTTTTAAAACAATTTAGGCTCCTTTTTGCTAAAGCATTGAAATGAGTCATGGAAGTTAGAGGCATAAGTATGAAGAAGGCAGGTGTCTGGAGCTCCTGACAAGGACGATCTAGGTCTAAATAACAGTAGCATTGTCATGAGACTCTCTCACAATCATACAGAGAATGCAGCATCTATTGCTCAAGTTCAACTCTACTGGGACTTGTTTTCTTTTATAAAATAATTTTATTTTCTTCTATTTTCTTTTTTTAATTTTTATTGTTTTCTTTTTATTTTGCATTTTCTTAAATATCTACTTATATCCCAATATGTAAAATTCCAACAAAAGCAATAAAAATGAGATCAACTTGTGTTGAATTTTGAAGCTTAACTTTTCATCTTTTTAAAAATTTTTTTATTAATTTATTCTTGTTACATCTCAATGGTTATCCCATCCCTTGTATCCTCCCATTCTTCCTTCTCTACCATTATCCCCTTATTCCCCTCCCCTATGACTGTTCTTGAGGGGGATTTCCTTTTATTTTCAATGAAAATATATATTTAATTAAAATCACATTCTGCTCTGGCAGCTATCTCCATTTTCTAAGATTGCCCACATATATCTATACATCTCCTCTTCTTTCCTTACTCAGTCACCCCATTATTTTGCATGTTAATGTAAAATATAGAAAAGTTACAAAAAACAAAACCAATATTCAAAGTTCTAATATGAGCCTATCAGATTTCATTTTTCTATAACCTCCCATAGTTAATCGCGTCTTTGAATGATGTTTTTAATTAATCCCTTGATTTTTTTCTCATTTTAAATATTTTTTAGATTTTTAAAAAATTATTTTTCTTTTTTATATATACATTTATATTATTACACATATATACAATAAATTACCTACAGCAAAAAGAATCACAAAACAATGAGGAATTATATAAATTATATATTTATATCATAATTTATTCATAATTTATTCATTATATTCATAGTGTTTTGGCAACCTTGAAGAAAACATATTTCTTATCTTGGTGAGTCTAAAATTCTGAATGAAAATCAATATATTTCATCTTTATCAACTTAAAACATCTATTTAGACCTAAAAATATCTTAACCCCTAAACAACTAAGCTTAATTGTAAAACTAAACTATCTGGTCTTCAACCTCATCAGAGATTGAGAAGGAATAAAATTAATTATCTGAGTAGACAGGAAGTGCTAGACAAGGTCTTGGAAAACCCCACAGACCTACAGAATATGGCATTTAAAGATGTTTGTATTATTTTTAAAGGTTCTTTGACAATGAGACAGGTTAACTCCTAGCAACACCCAGCCAACCTCACAGAGGATGATGAGCATCAGTCATGGAGATGGATCCAAATGTAGCAAGCCAGCCACTGGGCAAAAGATCCTCATATCTGCCACAGACAGAATTCTGCCTAAAAATGGGCAAGCTTGATGCAGGCAGAGTCCACAGCCGAACTTTGCTAAGACAGGGTAAGCAAGTCCTCAATAGTTCCTGCCTCACAAATATGGCTGTCAGATACATTGGGCCAGACAGAAGAAGATGCTCCAACATGATAGAGAACATTGGGTGACTGTTCAGGCAGCAAACTGTCTCTGTTATTTTCTCTACGAGGACTTTTAACATTTGAACTTAGAACAATATTACTTCATTTTTCCCCCAGATTTCAAACACAATATACATAATCTCATTGTACTTATTATATTATTTATCATAAATTTATATTTATT
The DNA here is from genome assembly GCF_964271855.1 of Acomys minous. NCBI lineage: Eukaryota > Metazoa > Chordata > Mammalia > Rodentia > Muridae > Acomys > Acomys minous. The sequence goes on along the minus strand of NC_140496.1, from coordinate 94,199,298 downwards.
AAGTTCACTCTAGTTTCCAAATATCTGTATCTTCAAGAATTCTAGATGTCAAAAAGCTATTAGTTTGAAAAATTGCATTACCAAATCCATTTCTATTAACCACAAAACAATAACTTAAAAGATTGTCTCCCTGATTAAATTGCAGCTAAAATGTTAACAAGTGAATTAACTTTAATATGGCACCACCTTGCTGGTTTTCCTGTTTGAAGCTTTCTATCCCTCCTTAGCAGAGGGAACATCAACCATGTTGTCTTTATAGATTGCTCACTTATTCAAATAGCTATTACTCATCTACTAAAAATAAGGTGAATACAGAGCAAGCTTTCTGAAACTATATATCAAGACGAAAGTTTTATAGCTTTAGTATTGCTTACAAATCAATTCCTTAGACCTGGACTGCCATTAGGAGCTTTTAAGACTGCTGAGAGCTGTGTCATTCACTGCTATTTTGACACATTAATGCACTAATGGTATGTGCAGGCTGACATAACTTCTCTCAAGTTCTATTACAATAATTATCAGGACCCTATGAGACATGCAAAGTTAAGCAAGGTGACAAAGAGTATGTAAATACTCAAGTATTCCTGAAGCATCCATTTTAAGATGACAGTGAATAATTAAGAAGCTATAAAAATATCAAGATAAAAACTGTCGGCTAAGATCCTCATTAGAGAAAACAAGCCATGAATAAAAGAGATGGTTACTTAGAAAGAAGAGAAGGAACACTCAAGTATTCCTTGTCATTTAAAATGAGAAACATTATATTTATATATTTTTATTAAACCAGGCTACAATTTATAACACAATCACAAATCACATGTTAAGACTCTGGGAGGTAACTGCAGTCTCAGATTAAGTATATGTTTAAGAAGTTCATGATTTGATGAAAATGTAAGTGTGCTTAGAAATCTTTCACCATTAATGGGAATATACAGACAGTTCTTCTGTGAAAGAAAATAAAACATGAACGTAAAATTAGTACATACACTCTACATGTGAGGTAAAGCTGCTAGTGCCAATAGAGTACTTAGTAGTCTACCTTCTCCACACTCCTTTTTAGATCTTGTCATATTCTGCTAAATGAATAAAATATATCCAAATAAATTTATTATTATATTACTTGTAAGATAGTAAGAAGTCCTCTTATTACATTAAACCAGTCTTTCGCCAGCTGCAATCTTATGCTGGTGTGAGCAAGTGATAGAATCATCCTGTCATAGAAGTGCTTTTTATTCCCGCTGCCTTCCTGTGCTGTGAACAACGCAAATATCGGTGGCCATTTGATACTACAAGCAAGGCTGGAATCCCACTCAAGACATTAAAACAACCAGCTAATCCAGTCATTCCTGTGTAAGAAAGAGACTAAAAAGGTAACTGCAGAGTTGCATAGCACTCAGGAGATAGATAAGTGAGAGGAGAGGGAAGTTTAAGTACTGTGGGTTCTACTTTGCTCTGCTGCAGAGAACCCTTCAAAGGTGATGGGGAGGGGTCCAGCTCTGATCAGGCTCAGGACCTAGAACGGAAGATAACAGTGCTCGCCTCCCACATGCGTTTCCTGGGAGGCATCAAGCGCCACAGAGTTCCATAGAATTTTAGGTCTTGGAAAATAACCTGAGATAGCTATATGAGGAAATCTGTATGGGCAAGTCCACTGAGATATACAGAACTCTGCCAAGGTGTGGAAAGACTGCTAAATATTATTTATTATGAAAAAGGTTAAAAGAAGGAAAAATTGAATAAAGAAGTATAGTGGGAGGGAACAAAGGGAGAAATAAAAGAGAGAACTATGAATATTAAATAGCCCTGATCGTGGCAATGGATGTTCAAAACAAAGTGGCATGAGAGCAGATACAAACGTATCGGAGAATGCTGTCAGAGAATCAGAGCCGCAAAGGACTCACTAACTCAGCAAATGAAAGCTCACACCCAAAGGCGCCATTACGTAAAGTGTCATGGGGCTTCTTCTAGCCAAGGTAGAACCCAGCTGGGAACTTAAATCCATAAGAAATGTAAGAAAAAAAGCAAAAGGGAAGAAAAAGAAGGAAAAGTAGACATGAAAAGAGAGGGAGAACAAGAAGGGTGGAGAGACGGTAAAGGTCAGAAGACCTGTACAGAGAGGGGGCACTAAAGGCATTTAATTTTAAATGTAAATGAAGAAGTAGATTTTTTTAAGTGTCCTGAAAACTTCAGAGTAGGAGGCAAGCTTAAAATAAGTAAATTCAGAAGATACATATAGTTTTTCATAACATTATGCTTAAAACATTGGCAAGGATATTTGTATTAAGAAATGAAAGCTACTTAGATTTGGAATTCTAAATTGGAAAGCCAATAACGAATTAAGTTGTGTTTAAATTTAAAGAATAGCCTCAGTTTCAAATAATAAAGATTAGGCTTATTTTTAAGAGTAGATATAAATATGAAACAAAATAAATAATTAAAAAGATCTTCATTTGAATCATCATATGAACATAATGGTAAAAATAATTAGTTATCTCCAAAAAGTATAAGCTTTTCCATTAAATTTTATTTTTGTAATATTTTATATGATTTATTCATGCTCTTGTAAAGAATTTTATGCTTTCAAATATATAGTGAAGAGAATAACTCCTGTATTAATTTCTTTCCCTGTTGCTGTGCTAACATCCTGACAATGTGACTTATGGGAGAAAGCTTCTTTTAGCTCAATGTTAACAGAAAACAGTCCATTATAATAGTGAAGTCTTGGTCGCTGGAAGAGAAGGCTTGAGGCAGCTGTAGGGGCTGGGTGGTCACAGGGCACCTACTCTGAGGAGGTAGAAAGTGAACAGGAAGTGGGCCTGGGCTATAAAGCCTCAAGGGCCACACCAGTGAACTACTTCCTCCTTCTGGGTTCCACGCCTCTTCAAAAGGCACTGCCAGTTAGGGACCTTGTGTTTAATCATGTGAGTTTATAGGACATTTCACCTCAGCCATTACCACTAATATAGTATCTCCTTGTGTCATCCATGATGAGTGTGAACTTTGAAATAGTTGTGGTTGTCTTTGGATGCGCCTTCATCCTCACCCGCACACAAAGTGAATGGCCTGGCGCTAGTCTGACAAATCTGCACCAGTAACTTGCAGAGGTTTAGGGATTACAGAAGCCTCCAAGTTCCCAGGCTAGAACCAGTCACATGTTTAGCAAATTGCCCAAGGTGGTGTAAGTAAGGACAGAGCTTGGAGAGCAAAGGGCTTCCTGCTTCTCACAGGCGCACTCTTCTCAGTCCTCAGTTTCAAGACTGTAATTTAGATATGCCCAGAGATACAGGAACACAGTGGTTATTAACAATGGAGACCTGCTATATTTTCTTTACTTCATTCTCTTTGGTAGATGCCTTGGTTTGGATAAGATTGGCTTCCATAGTCTCATATATTTGAATTAGGGAGTGGCATTAGGAGATGTGGCCTTGTTGCAGTCGATGCGGCCTTGTGGGAGGAAGTGTGTCACTGGGGGTGAGCTTTGAGGTCAGAAACTCAATCTAGGTCCATTGTCACTGTCTCTTCCTGCTGCCTTCAGATCCAGATCTAAACCTCTCAGCTTCTTCTCCAGTGCTATTTGGCATACACGTTGCCACAGTTCCCACTGTGAGGGCCGTGTACTAAACCTCTGAACTGTAAGCCAGCCCCAGTTAAATGCTCTCCTTTATAAGAGTTGCTGTGATCCTCGTGTCTCTTCACAGCAACAGAACTTTGGCTAAGACAGTAGAACATTTGAAAAATCCAACTAGAATCTCATCTTCAATGGAAATAAGCCTATTATCTATTTTTATACAGAATTTAAATAAAAACTCTATTTAAAAGTGAGCCGATAACAGCATGATGCTTCAAGCATTAAAACACAATAAAGAGCCTGGATGAAGTTAAGGACACTTAATGAAAATATGGTTTAGACTCAAACTTAATTTGCCATTTTAAAAGGTAAGCTAAAATTAACACTGCTAATCCATACACACTTTATTAAATACCAGTTATAAATTAATATATGCCAACACAGTGAGCATCCTTTTAAGCTCCAGCACCGACATTGTTTTCTTCTATCAACCTCGGATACTATTTCCTTTAAACCTGACAACTTATAACCATGCTGAGAAGAGATGGAGAGTAAGGCCTGGTCATTATAATACGCCAGTAATTCTCCAGTCCCATGGGATATGTCTGATGTTTTGATGTGAAACTAAGACAGGAAGTGAACGGTCATGATAAGCCTTATATATCAGAATTTCACTAAAACCTCCATCAAAGTTTTTCTTTTTATTGAGAAAAAATAAGAAAACCATTGTTTTGTTAAAAACAAGTACATGTTTTCCTTCATGTAGAATCTGAAAAGCTTATTTTATAGGTTTGAAGGCTCATAATTTTAAGAGGGTAAACATTTCCCCCATAAGTTTACACTAGAATGTGGAGGAAAAAGTAATTGCTTTATAGTGACTTCAATTAAAATTTAGTTTTCTGACACTGTACCCAATGCAGAGATTCTGCATTCCTTGACTGATCTTAATAGCCCTACATTACACACAGGGCTAACTGAGATGAATCTTCAATGAGATGTTAAGGCACTGCTCTGTTTACCAACAGCGTATCTATGAGGAGTAAATAGAAACCAATTATGGCCTGGAGGGGATTTAAGCCTAAAGATAATGGTTTATCATCCTGACTGAATTGTATATACATCAAAAGGAAGAGGTTCCTAGAATATGAATTATCAAATTTATGAAATTACAATTTTCAATTCTTGAAATGCTATGTGCTCTTGCACCTTATACGGCATTTGTCACAGGAGAATAACAGGGTTTCCTGCACTGCGGTGAAGTGGCACCTTACAGAACCCAGCTAGTCAAACAATTTAAAATGTCATGCTGCTTTTAAAGTTACAGCTTTAATGTGATGCAAAGCATTTTCATCCATTATATAAATAGCACATGGCACTTGACATTTTCCTACTGTTTTATGGCTTTAGATATACAACCTGAAATTCTTAGTTCAAAAGTTGAGTCCCTGTGCTGGAACAGTAGACTGCCTTCAGGAAATTTAGTATCGAATCAGCTGAGCTATACAATATAGGCTTTTTCCTATGTATAAGCTGGAAAAATGTTTAAACATTTGGACTCATGTTCATCTTCTATAAAGACAGCAATCATGCCCACACAGCCTTAGATAGTGTTAATGATTAAGTAAAACAATTGTTACATTCACTATTAAGTGCAAAATAGATGCTCAATAAACATCTTAGTCTGATCTTATTCTATCAGCCTCACATCTTCTCAGGTATGACTACATAAAATGTGATTTTTGTGATTCTCAATTTGTTGCTGCTCATAATAGATAAGTCAATAGTATAAAAGTGTTCATTACATTTGATAAGCAAGTTTACTAGAGAAAATGTATATTATAAATATAATTGACTGAGTACTTATTTGATTACCAAATAGATTCTATTATGAACGTAGAGCTCAGGAAATAACTTGAGAACATTTCTTACCTACTATTTTTAGAAAAATGAACAACAACAAAAAATAAGTTGGCTGAAAAAGTCACTAGTTTCACCCAACCTCAAAGTATGGCCATTCGTTTAGCAGTCATTAATTCAGCAGCTGTACCTTATCCTCACTGCACTCAATGTTCAAAAAATCGGGGACAAGGACAGACACTGAGATTATAGGAGTAACCATAAGATGATCAACAGGCGCCACAGGAAGTCATAGGAATGAGCTTATGATTAAAACCACAGGGGAAAAAAAACCCCCTGAATCTCTAACAGAGAAATCAGGCTCAGCGTAAGGAAAAAGAAGGACTTTCTGATTAAAGAATTTTGAAAATCCGCTATCCAGCAAACCAATACAGTTGGTGGTAGATGTAGTGCCCTGAAAAGTTAAGCTACAGCAAAGCAGGGGATTGCGTTTATTTTGCATTATAAAAGAACAAATTATGAAGCAGAGGACTTCAGATAAGCTTGACTACCTACAGGTGAATATGCTGCGCTTACTTCATAACTGTCATATCTAGGGGCATTGGTTCAATCAACCCCATCAGCAGAATCAGTTATTCTTGTGGGCTGGTTGTCTGAACTTGATAACAGAAAATAAAAACATCACAGTTTGAGGAATAAGGTGCATTTTCTGTTGAGATTCTTTATTTTTCATTAGCTCTTTTTTGGTGTCTCATTGCTTTTGTTTCACACCAATCTTCAGACCTTGCTGTGTGGTAGAAGCCAGAAAAGCTAGCAAGCCTCTCAGGTAAGCCAGCTTATTATCATGGAATTGCAAGAGACCAGCCCCTTGGTTTAAGTGGAAGGATCACGTAACCCACACACTGCACTGTGATAGAATAGTTCTGAGCATGTCCTAGTGAGGATCTCGTCTCTACTGTGCAATTTCACTCTCTACAATTGCTGGACTTCAGACATGAAACAAGCTAGCATTTGAGAATTATTCTTCAAACAAAATTAGCTCCCATCCGAACAGTGGCCCATGTTTATGTCCTCCCTTTCAAATATTCAACCACTGTAGTGAACCTGAGTGAAAGGTAAATTGACTTTCGAATTACAAACCTGTCTTAACATAAAACTTGCACTCTGAAAAGGAATCATCTAACAGTTAAAAACAAACTATATTTCATCTGAGATCTTCCTGTATTCTCTAAAACTATGCTGGCATGATCTACTTTTATCTAAGAGTGACTCTTTAAAGATATTTACAGAAAGATCAATGTTTCAAACTACACAAGCTTTCTACCCTAATTTTCTCATGATATGCTTCAGAGAGCTCAATCATAAATATTAAATTCATCTGTGATTTTGTAGGAGCATTTTTAAGTTGAGTATAATTTACTGCTATTTAAAAATATCATTTCTACTGCGGTTTTATAAGAATTGTGATTGCAAGGGAATTAAACCTAGAAAATTGAGTAAACGGATCATCACTTGTAGCTCTCTCAAGAGGTAGAATATGTTACTCAAAGGTGGCATTTTCAACAGCCAACTCAGCTATGATTCCTTTTCTGTAGCAATGTATGCATTATAGTTAAGCTCATGCTAGTCTGAAACAATGCATACATTCTGGTGACCTTTCTGCAAGTACATGTCACTGTGGCAAAGATAAGTTATAAGCTTGCCATTTAATTTATAGAAAAAGCCTCGGATTTTCTATATGATTACACTTCAATACAAATTAAACAGTCAGCAGCAGGCACCATACTTTTTTGACTACGAAAACGAGTAAAAATGTTTCAAACCCACAATTTGGAGACAATGGGAGACAGTAAAACCGGAATGTGGTACTTCCTGACAGTGGAGGAGGCAAGCAGCTGCACCTGACTTCCTGACAGTGGAGGAGGCAAGCAGCTGCACCTGACTTCCTAGGAGTGGAGGAGGCAAGAAGCTGCACCTGACTTCCTAGGAGTGGAGGAGGCAAGCAGCTGCACCTGACTTCCTAGGAGTGGAGGAGGCAAGCAGCTGCACCTGACTTCCTAGGAGTGGAGGAGGCAAGCAGCTGCACCTGACTTCCTGACAGTGGAGGAGGCAAGCAGCTGCACCTGACTTCCTGACAGTGGAGGAGGCAAGCAGCTGCACCTGACTTCCTGACAGTGGAGGAGGCAAGCAGCTGCACCTGACTTCCTGACAGTGGAGGAGGCAAGCAGCTGCACCTGACTTCCTGACAGTGGAGGAGGCAAGCAGCTGCACCTGACTTCCTGACAGTGGAGGAGGCAAGCAGCTGCACCTGACTTCCTGACAGTGGAGGAGGCAAGCAGCTGCACCTGACTTCCTGACAGTGGAGGAGGCAAGCAGCTGCACCTGAAACTGCCTGGTTTCTCATAGAACAAGCATATGATCATGCAGCTAGGGACTCTAACACCTAGAAAACAGAAAAATGTGAAGACTTGAGAGCTAGGAGGAGAAATTACCCCAAAAACTCACAAATGTGTTCCTTGTGTCTCTCTAAATTGTGAATAGTAAATACATATTACAAGGCTCCTTAAATATGAACTGCCTGGGAAGAAAAATCCAAAGTTGTGATAGCCTGGACAATACCTAGAGTTCACGCTGAGTTAAGGGACATTTAAAATCAGACACGCACAAGGAAAGACTTGATTGACAACAACTGGCAGGCAAGTAAATGCAGAAGTTACATTACATGGATAGAATAGTCACGTTAGAGCAAAGGCTGTTTGAATATAAAAGATCTCAAATTTTCTTTAAAATAATTAAACTGATCAGTAAATAAAGGAGCTGCTTGGCACCTCAAACCCACGAAACTGCTTAAAGAAAATAAAACAATCAAAAATGTAAACAAAACAAAAGCTATATTTCTTAGTATCTACACCCCAGCCCCTGCATGCTCCAACAATATAAACATTTTTGCACATGTGAATAAGCAAAAAAGCTGTGGTTTACACTAAAAAAGCAATCTACAGAAACAAAGCCAAGACAATGTACAGTGGCGCTCACTACACACGCACCTCACATACTATATTTAGCATTCTGAAAGCTGACACAAGACTGAGAATCTGAACCCAGCCTGAGATTTCTAGTGCAAAGCAATGTCACAATAAAAGCAATGCAACAGAAATGGGCTTCTTAAAAATGCCTGAGCAGTTAAATTTTGCTCATATGGACTTTTAGACACCTATTCCAAATGTTTCAAGAAAAAACAAATATACTGGGAAATATAAAAGTGAGATAAGTAAAAGATGCCTCAGTAACCAATGATCAACTTTTTCTAAATTTAGTGTCAGGAGAAAAACAGAAAGCCATAGTGAACTGACCCCATGAGACCCCAATCAGGATAAATATAAAGATACTCTAGAAGAAAAGATCAGTACCATTGAGAACAAAGCAATAAAAACATTTAACTAAAACCCAGATAGAAAACTAAAATAAAACAGAGGAGAAAAGCAGGTCCAATGACATGGTATGTAGTGCCTTAAATCTAATGCATTTTTGTTTTAATTTCAGATATACTGGGGAGCATAAGAGTAGCGAACTACCAACACATTCAGCCCTGACTACACACACTGAAGGAGGATACCAGCAGACCACAGTAATTGTAACCACATAAAGAAAATATTCTAATTTCTTCAGATTAATGGGACACTCTTTATTCATCAGAACAAAGACTTATTAACTATCAATTTTAGAACACTACATAGGAGAGGCACTCAATCCTCATTTTTGTCAGGCTAAGTAGGTAAAAAAGTTCTGAAAATATTTTTCAGAAGCTAAATTAAGATATTTTAAAAGTAAGAACATATTCTAAGAATTCTCTGCTCACATATCTTCTAAATATAAAATAAATGAATTTATTTAAACAAAAGTTTAACATTATTACAAATTAAAATTCCAGTTTACACAAAGAAATAAAGACAACATCTCAATTAAAGTTGCCTTAGCTACAACAAACCCATTGTGAAGATAACAGACACCGCTAAAGCTGTCCAACGCATGGAACAGTCAACATGATATAGCAACTGGACACAACAGCTTGGCAGCTTCTTACATGATTGAATATCTGCCATATACACTAACAATCCAATTCTAAGTATTTTCTCAAGTTCATCAAAACATTGTTCAGACAAAACCTTTATATAAATATTTATAAGTATGTTGTGCATAATCCTTCAAATTTATAAGGAACTCAAATATTCTTCAAACATGAAGTGCACATTGGGTACATTTATAAAATAGAAAAAGATTTTCAAAGAATATCAAATCTTGAAACATGCAACAGTAGAAAGATTTCAAGTGTATATTGAATAAAAGATGCCACACTTGAATGGGTTTCTTAACGTTATCATTTTTACTTATAAAATATTTTAGCAAAGGAAAACCATTGCAGATAGTATATTTGTAGTTTTAAGGATAGTAAGTATAGACAAAAGTCTTCTTTATAAATTTTGGAGTTTTCTGGCAAAAAAAACAATGAACTAGAGCAATGTGAGGATGTGGAGAGATGGGAGAGGAGGATGAGGGATGAGGGAGTAAAGATAAAGAAAATAAGGAGTCATCAAGGCCCTGGTTAGACACTAAAAACCGAAAAGAAGGTTTGAAGATAGCTATTCTACAAGGGTAGGTAACGCCATTCCAAAATGTAAAGCGTTACGAAACCAAACCTCAAAACACGGGCTTTCCTCTCTGGAAGAGTTGCCGGTAAGGAAAACCTTAGAAGCTCTCAGTGTAATAGAGTCCTGTGACTCCTCTTGTGTTTCTCACCAGAACTAATTGATAATATAATATTGTTAAAGTCATCACACACCAGGGGTACAGAGCAAAGAGCTGAAGCTGGAACTGAGATGAAATCTACATCAGTGCTGGCTAGTTTTCATGCCACCAGATATTGCTAGTCCAGCTGAAGAGGCGGGAGAAGGCATCAATACAAGCTGTGACTAACAACTACAATACCACATCGCCAGGCAAGTATGTCTATTCGTGCAATAGTGATTAGGACTCTATGGAGCCAACCAGCTGCTCCCTAATTGGACTTGAGTCCTATTCCACAGGAAGCAGCTCATAGCTGGTATTATAAACTTGGTCAAAAACCTGTGACTGAGGAGGCCTTAGGCCCCAGGGAGTAAACTTTAAACTGCTTCTAAATTAATGTTTCTATCCATAGACAAAAGGTACTGCCAGCTTTAATCAGAGAAGCCTCTCTTTACAGTGAATCGATGTGAATAAACAGGCACATGGCTGCACAGATGCTAAGAGGAGAGAAGAGGCAAAAAATGTATACTAACTCTTAAGTCTCAGAGAACATTGTAGAAGAAGGAATAGAAAGAGTGTATGAGCTGGAAGAGAGGGAGAAAAACTCAGAAATTCCATCTTCTAACAACAGGACAGTCATGGTAATCATGATCTTATGTCAGCTGTTCCTGTTGACACTGTGTTAAACAGGCTGGGCCCACCCAACACAGACAGTTATAGATGGAAAAGTGACTCCTTTAAGGACTATTGGTAATTAATGGGTTACTGGACAGGGTAGGAATAGTAGCAAGTTTTGAACATACTGAGGAGCCTACACTGTAGTGAGAGTTCCGGAACTTTAGTTTCTATAAAAACACATATTATAAAAATATGCTTTCATTTTAATCCCAGGTATAGGAATGTGGGGCTGCTTTGGACTGTCTGCAGCAGCTAACTATGGTTTGCCTCATGGTCTAGTAGAAGCACAGTTTCTGCAATTGTGTGATATTTGGAATTTGGGGAAATTTTCAAGAGTTAGATAAATGCTAGAGCCCCAAGAAGTAAAGGATGTTGGTTGTTCAGGGTGGGTGGTGGTTTGTTAGGAGGAGTCATACTTAAAGAAGAAACAAGAAGAAAGGAATTAGTTAAGGACCTCTCTCTCTCTCTCTCTCTCTCTCTCTCTCTCTCTCTCTCTCTCTCTCTCTCTCTCTCTCTCTCTCTCTCTCTCTCTCTCTCTCTCTCCCCGCCCCCCCATACTTCTTTGTTTCCTATCTAATGATAGGGTATGAAACAAGGGGGATAAGAGGTGGGAAAAAGAAAAACCCATAAACTATCAAAGTCCAGCTCCACTGTACAGCTCTTACAGAAAGCTCCAAATCCACAGTCACACAAGCAGACCTGGACAAGCTCTGAGGAAGCGCAGGAAAATGAAAAGGCAAGCATGTGGAGCCGAGGCTGGTAGGGAAGAAGGGCGGGGACACAACAGGGCCAGCAGATAGGGGCAGAGAAACTAGGATGAATATAGACATATGTGAAATCACCTAATTTTTCATATTTTTAAAGCTACATGTTTTGATTTGGTAATGATCTCAAGATTTCAGTAATATTTCAAAGTTCATAAAATTACATGTAAAGTTTTACATCATAAAGATTATATCACAATAAAACAAGAATAGAAACCTGTAAAGGCCCATAGTAAAATAGCTGTGCAAAAGGTTCAAAGGAATTACACGGGGAAACAGTGTCTCCTTAAATCATGTTGGTGGTACTATTAAATACATGTACCAAAAATGTGAACACAAATCCCCAAGTTACACCGTTCAAAAATTTAACTTGAAATCACTTTTAGACTCTATCATGAAAGTCAACATACTACCACATCAGGAGCTTAGAATGAATAATATCTTCATGAATTTTTGTGGAATGATTCGTTTTCAGACATGAAAAACACTACATACATTGTGGATAACAGAGCACTATAGCTCAAGGATAATGCAAAGAATTTAATAAGACTACTCACATTATTATTTAACTAATATCTCAAAAAGACATAAGAATGATGAATGAATAATATAATATGATGCTTAATGCATTTAAAAGAAAAAAATTTTTAAAGAAAAATTTAAACCATATAAAATGTCACTATAGGCATTTATGAACAGCCAAAATGAAAAGAAGGAACAGTGGTGGGTAGGATATAAACTCGGATTAGCATGTTGTTGGTAGGCATATTACAGAACAAGCATAAATAAAATTTTCAATTTCTTTTTAGTAAAAATATCCATTACATTACATAGTAGTTGCATTTCAAATTACTAAAACTAGAAAATATTTATACACAAAAACTTTCATATTTCATTAAAGGAATAGCAAAATATAAGAATCTTTAAAATTTATTAACTGTCTTTATGGATAACAGTCATGCACATAATGCATACACATACATTTAGGCAAATATTCAAACATAAAAAATAATTGGATCTTACTGTATGTAATCGCTACTTTAATACAATTAAGAAATAATAAAGATCACAGAAAATCTATCTGATATTCTTGAAGGCTATGGATGTTAGGTATGTATTATAAAAATAAGGATATATAAAAATATTCTTATTAAATACTTTATTTATTCATATGCTACATTGTGTTTTGAATCTCTAACTTGAAATTCTCTGACTATGTACATGGTTATGCTTCAATTTTAGAACAGAAAATATTCTAAATAAATTTGAAATTTCTAAATGTTATTAAGCATACACTGTCTTATTGTTATGAGTACTTAAGTGTGTATCCTCTCCATGAAAAATCAAACTTTGTTTCTCATCCATTGTTTAGTAGCATAAGCATTTTCTGTCAACTCTAACCCAGTATGAGCACATGCTAATAAAACAAATCATTTTTATCACCCCTTTAGGGCACGTTCTATTTCCCTCCTGCACTGTAATGAGGATAATTAATCTATATTATATTTCAGCATGTCTTTCATGAAGCCTAAATTCTACTTGCTTTTCTTAATTTAAAGAAAGCACATTTTTATTTTTGGCTGTGTGATTGATAATAAAGCAGTTAATTTCATTTTTACTATGTGCTCCTTTATAGGAAGTAGGAGAATGGGAACGGTAAAGGGTAGGAAGGGGTTTGGAGGAATCGAGGAAGGACAATAGAAAACAGACAGCACGGAGGGGTAAATGCTGGCCACAAGACAAGGGAGGGAGGAAAGTAGAAGAGGGGGGTTCAAAATCACAAATTACATAGGAAAATACTATTAAAAACATACTATTGTGCATGCTAATTAAAAACTAAAGAGAAAATTTTATTTAAAGTGAAACAGAATACAGCGCTGATTTTAATGGTAGAAAAAAATAAACATTTCCAGTCATGTGACAGGTTACATGAACAGTCTAACTTTAGGAATTTGAACTGCATAAATTATACACTTAAACCATGTTCTTTTGAGTCCTGTTCATTGAAAAATGCCCCAATTAAGTTAAGTGTATATTCTTACTATGCTTACTTGATATGGAATCCTACTTAGTTATTGCTAGACCTATATGGTAGTTTGAATAAGGATGGCCACTATAGACTCTTATGACTGAATGCTTAGCCATCAGGGAGCTGCACTATTGAAGAAGGATTAAGAGGTGTGGCCTTTTTGGAGGAGGTGTGTCACTGCGGTGGACTTTGAGCCTTCTCTCTCTCCCTGCTGCCCGAGGATTTGGATGTGTAACTCTCAGCTATGTCTCCAGCACTATCTCTCTGTGAGCCCCACCATGAAAACAGTGGCTGAAACCTCTCAAATTGTAAGCAATCTCCAATGAAATGCTTTCTTCTCTAAGAGTTTCTGTGGTCATGGTGTCTCCACACAGCAATAGAACACTGACTAAGACAACTTTCTGTGTTGAAATCTGCCTGCGAAACTATTGGAAATGTATGTGTGTTTCTGAATTGGTCAAATTATTTATGTTATTACTATGATCTAAGTATCAAAGTGTACTTAGTGAGTGGTTTGCCTCTTTCACTTGTCTTTCTCCCGGCAGGCATAAGTATAACTTGGGTATGCCTACAATGGCATATGGACTAACTCTAGAGGTCCACTGTTCTAACATTCTCTTTCTGTGTGGATAACCCAAGAAAATTTCCCTAAGAGACTGAAAACTAGGCTACTGAGCTAATCACTGACTTTTTATTCCAGATTTCTAGTAATATAAATATTTGCATCCTCATAAGAGTAGAGCCCTTGCTTTACTAGACTACCTCAAGCAAGGAAACCAGTAAGAATGCACCAAATAAGCATTTATTTCTGAAATCAATCAGTGCTCTTAATTGCCACAGAGAAGATTCTCATGGAGCAGACACATCACACTGGGATGGTATGAAACTGAGTTGGGTTTTTTTTTTTCTGTAAGAGATACTATATCATTTGTTTTAATTTATGGCTTTGCTTTATAGCTGCTAACTGATAAATCTGTTTTTATGAATTATAAGTACTAGTGGACAGAATGACAAAAAAGAGTAATATATGTAAATATATTAGTAAATTATTCATTAACATAATGCATTAGACATTGTAGGTAACATGATATCTACAAGATTAATAAGGAAACTGTTCTCTGTGGTGTTAGGATGGAAGCAGAGACACTGAGACATGGAGAAACGACCAGGCAAGGATGCTAAGACCAGCTGACCGCTGAAGCAGAAGCAGCCAGAACTGCTATAAAGAGGTCACGTGGCTGAACAAGCATAAGTGAGGATGAGAGTAGCCCAAAACATTGTAGAAACCATATACTACATATAGTACACAGAGGCTTGAAATCGATTTTAGCAAGGTCACATCAGGTTCTACTGTATGCTTTCCTCTTTAGAGAAAATATCTACAGCATGAAACACTTTAGCTCTGTGCATACTTAAGACAGTAGCTTGGTTCCCTTCTTACGTTCTAAGAATGACTTTATCATGGTGCCCCGAAATCTGAAATATCTTCTAATTTACCAGGAATTACCTATTCACCCACAACACTACCATCTGCTCATTCACAAGCAACATTTCTCAGCCACTGTTTTCCTACAAGGCCCATTGAGAGCTCATGAAAATGCAATCACTAGACATTCATCCCAATAAACAAGCCATCAGGTTTATGACTCTTCATTAACTGAAATTGATAAATCTCACAGCAGCAGTCTGGACATTTCTTATGATCATTTGCGGAAGAGTGTTCTGGAAAAGAAATCAAAGATTTAAGAAACTCCCCATTGTAGAGCCATATGAGAAAAAGAAAGAAATCAAACAAATTGTTGTCATTAGAGAAAGACCTGATTGTTTATTAGTTGAAAATTCACTTATAAAAAAGAAAGTCACATTCATCTATAGAGTATTTTCCTGCCTAAAGCTTACTCTGCTTTCACCCTGAAAATCTTGTTTTAACGTGGTAATATAGGGAAGATAGAACAAAAATTAGATTCGTGAATCTACTCCTCAACTTAATGCCTCAATTGTCACTCACAAGACATTCTTAATTCACTGATATAGAATTTTGTATATAGATGCAAAATAAGTTCTAGATAGAGTGGTATGAAATTCAAATGTAAGATTATTCTTCATATACATTATATATATATATATATATATATATATATATACACTCTAATATGAGTTATTATACCCAAATAATTCAATTATAATACAAGGCTTACTTCCAATGCTCTGAAAGTGCCATCAAGCTGTTTAGGAGAAATAAGTTTTTGTTTTTGTTTTTGTTTTTTTTTTGGGTTTTTTGTTTTGTTTTGTTTTTGTTTTTTGTTTTTTGTTTTTTGTTTTTTGTTTTTTTTTTGGTTTTTCGAGACAGGGTCTCTCTGTGTCTCTGTGTACCCTTGGCTGTCCTGGACTTGCTTTGTAGACCAGGCTGGCCTCGAACTCACAGCGATCCTCCTGCCTCTGCCTCCCGAGTGCTGGGATTAAAGGAGTGCGCCACCACGCCCGGCTCAGGAGAAATAAGTTATACAAATTAAATGTTAGTAGATTAAATCATGGTCATGTCAGTTGCTAGTCTACTTTTATCATAAGAATATAAATCATAGCTACAGCAGATAGATATGACTCTATAGAAAGACAAGGTCTTTGAAAACCCCAGAGACATGAAGAATATGACATTTAAAAATGTTTTTATTACTTTAAATATTCATTGACAATGAGACAGGTTAACTCCTGGCAACACCTAGCCTACTTCAAATAAGATGATGAGCATCAAAGAACCTCCTATCGAGATGGCTTCAAATGTGGCAAACAAGACACTGGGCAAAAGGTCCTCATTGCTACCACAGACAGAATTCTTCCTAAAAACAGAACAAGCTTAGATGCTGCCAGAGTCAACAGCCAAACTCTGCCAAGACAGAGTAAGCAGGTCCTCAATAGTTTCTGCTTCACAAATATGTCTGTCAGATATATTGGGCCAGAAGGCTGAAGAAGATGCTCCAACATTATAGAGTTTTGGGTGACTATTCACGTAGAAAACTGTCTCTGTCATCTTCTCATTTGGAAAGCTACTAAGCTACACTCCTGGTATACTCAGTTAATCAAATTTACTCTTTCTCAAGTCTCCGATGAAGCTGAAGACCAAGTAGCTTAGTTTTACAATGAAGCTTAATTGTTTAGGGGTTAAGATGCTTTTAGGTCTAGATAGGTGTTCTAAGTTGATAATGACGAAATGTGATGGAGATTGATTTACATTCAGAAATTTAGATGCACCAAGATAGGAAAGATGTCTTCTCCAAGGCTGTGAAATACAAATAGCCAAACACTAAGAATGTAACATTTATATAATTCCTGATTATGTCACAGTTCTTCTTGCCATAGGTAATATATTGTATATATGTGTGTAATAATATAAATGTATATGTACAAAAATAAAATAATTAAAAATATAAAAAATGCATAAACTTAAAGGAACCTTCAGATTTCTCAAGTTTTGATGACTTACCAAGCTACTGTTATTTTAAGCCCCCAGATATGCACTGTTTACATAAGTTATAGCATAAGTTGATGATATGAGCCTTCCTCTAGTCTTCTTAAAAGTATAATTTGGGGCTTTTAAAGTTTACCATAGTTGACGAAGAATCAGCTGGAGAGCTTATAAAATATACAGATGAATAGCTTCAGGTGATCCTGGTGAGTTTTCCAAAGATTTACTTAACTGGCATCTTCTTGATAAATGTACGCAGTGAGAAACACTTCATAAAGTTTGAACAACTGAAAGCCTGGCATTATGACATGATTTATCAAAAAATGAAATTCAGAAAAGAGGTAAAAGAGAAGCTAACTTAAAATTAAAAATATTTTAAAAATAGCTTCCTGATAATGGAACTAAATAAATGTGAAAATATTTTATATGCTCTATTATGTGGCTCATATCTGCTTATGAGTGAGTATATACCATGCATGTCTTTCAGGGTCTGTGTGACCTCACTCAGGATGATCTTTTCTAGTTCCATCCATTTGCCTGCAAATTTCAAGATTTCTTATTTTTAACAGCTGAGTAGTATTCCATTGTGTAAATGCTCCACAGTTTCTTTATCCAATCTTCAGTTGAGGGACATCTAGGTCATTTCCAGATTCTGGCTATTATGAATAAAGCTGCTATGCAAACAAGCTACTAGGCAAAATGTCCTCATTCCTGCCACAGACAGAATTCTGCCTAAAAATGGACAAGCTTGGATGCAGACAGAGTTGACAGCCAAATTCTGCCAAAACAGGGTAAGCAAATCCCCAGTAGTTCCTGCCTCACAAATATGTCTGTCAGATATATTGGGCCAGAAGGCTGAAGATGATGCTCCAATGTTACAGAGAATTTGGTGTAACTGTTTAGGCAGTAAACTGTCTCTGTCATCTTCTTATTGTGGAAGCTGCTAACCTGCACCTCGTGTATACTCAGGCAATTAATTTTATTCATTCTCAAGTCTCTTATGGGATTGAAGACCAGATAGTTCAATTTTACAATTAAGTGTAGTTGTTTAGGGATTAAGATGTTTTACGGTCTAGATAGATGTTCTAAGTTGATAATGATGAGATATGATAGATACTGATTTATATTCAGAATTTTATATGCACCAAGATAGAAAAGCTGTTTTCTTCATAGCTGTCAAATACAAATAGCCAAACACTATGAATGTAACACACACACACATACACATACATATATATAAAATACTTGATTGTTTCATAGTTCTTCTTGTTATAGGTAGTTTATTGTATATATGTGTAATAATATAAATGTACATGTAAAAATATTTAATAAAAATATTTTTATAAAATAGGTTTCATGCATACAAAAGTATAAATAATAATTAAAATTAGTTGTACTTTAAATTAGTATTCCAGAATGCATGATCTCAACAATAATGGAATCTAAGGAGATAACTACAAAACTGCATGGTGCAAATTGGGATCATAGTGCTGGAAGGGGTTTAGGCTTCACAGATGACATCTACAAATTGTAGAGCTCATTATGAGATTTCTATATGGGGAGAAAGCACACATGGATTAGATCACTTTAAGAAGGTTAAAGGGAATACCATAATCACCTTCAAATAATCAAAGGACATTCATGAAGGAACAAGAGCAGCCATGTGTACTGCAGCAAAACCTACTGAAAAATGATACCTGTGAGATAAATAGCCTGTGGCCCTTACCTCAGCTATGCAATAAGACCTTCTCACACACACACACATTACAAAACATGAAGAGAAGATAGTTTCTAAGCAGCCAGAATATTATAAATGAAGGAAATTAGCATGGCATTTAACATTTCCCAATATATCAAAGGCTATAAAACATATATGCAACACCAGGATAAAAAAGACAAGTTACTAATCTCTATTTAAACCCTTTTTAAAAGTCAGAACGTGAAGTTAAACATAATGTGCTAGTCAGTAAATTCTGTCAGGCAAGAGTGTTAAGTCTACCATATAGCTTGGTACCCTGCAAAAGGCAGGCAGTTCAGATACTCCAGAGCCTGTTTCCAGAAAAACTGATGTAGAGGCACAGGACTTGAGGAGGAAATGGAATAGATAGCAATTACTATAGAGTGAGTTCACCGTTTTCTTATACCGTAGTTTCTCTAAGTGTCAACTACAGGGTGTATCAGTAATCTAAAGTAGTCCCCAATATTGAGATCTGACTCAGTGGTCTGGAAGGGCCTTGGATTTCACTTGTCTTAGCCAAAAGGGGAAAAATTCCAGTTGATTCTGCTTTTTCTGATCTTTGAACTATAATCTGAGTAAAGGTTAAAATAAGTGGAATTCATCTAAATGTCTCTGTTAGCTCAAAGTGCTTTAACAAAACCATGCTGGATTTCAACAATCAAGGTGAGGCCTACATGTCCACTTTTTCAGCAAGATCTACAGTGTGCTACAAATGCTGTCATGCACTGCAGAGTGGGGGTGGTGTGGAAGGTGGAGGTGGGGGTAGGGAGCAGCCGCTGAAGGAGAGGTTGGAAGGAGACTTGTTACCTATAAACAATAGCCTTCTTCACACTTCCCTCCAGGGAGCTTTTACACTTTATAATGTCCTTTATATTAACTTTCACAGGAGTTCAAATGAATAAAACTGTTAAGCAATGTGATTGCAAAATGATTTGTTCAGGGCCCTCTCCCACCTGGGGATGGCCTTAAGCCATTAAAAACAGGTTAAGTAGTATAAATTGAGTGGAAATAAGTTTCAAATTCTCAAGAAGCCAAGAGGTTAATTATCTGGGTGAGTCCAGGGTCAAGAACCCTGGGCCTTTGATTCAATACTCCTGCCTTAATGATCTGGGGGGGAAAATGAAGTTTTGAAATTTGCAGGAAATTTTTATTGTAATTTTTTTGAGATTTGGGAAATTTGTTAATTCCAAAAAATCTTAACAGTGTGAGGTAATTAAGAAACACAAAGATCTATAAAATGCATTTAAAATATGGAAAGAACATTTGAAAAATAAATTCAAATTACTCATATTCACTGATGTGTTCTGAACTACTTTTGATTTTTCTCAGGTAGAAGATTTGTTTGTCTCTTTGTGCAATGAAGATATTTGTTCACTACCTAGAGGCAATAAAAATGGAATGAGGTATTAAACCATATTAAAAAGAGGCCAAACTATGACACACAGAGATAGCCAATTTCTGAGTCAACAAAATCTTTTTATCTTAGCTACGGTAAAATAGCATTTGTCTTAATAGTCTCATTGCTTTGAAGCCAAATGAAAACCAGAAAATAAGAATAGCGATGAGAATTGTTATACTTGTGAGGAAAATGACGTACCTTTAAGAACAAATGAAGGACACATTTAGTTGAGAAAGAGGAAAATTAAAGGGTATAGTAATTTGTAAGGAAATGAATACTAATGGCACAGCCAGTTGGGAACTCTGATCTACCCATATTTCTAAAGACCATTTTTTGGTTAAAAAAATATAACCCAATTATATTAGATGATAGATAAATATTATAGGCAAAGAGTATGATCATTATTAAGTGTCTTTCTATGAAAAGTCCATTGTAATGGTATTATATTACCAATGTAAATAAAATGACAGAATAAGATTAGCAGAATTGTTTAAAAATAATAGCCCATAGCTGTATCAGAGAATGACATGAAGAGTAGTAGGTAATGTGATCATTTAGAATTAAGAAGATATATTTCTTCAATTTTTTACAGTACTTTTCAGCATAGTGAAGAAAAAGAAAATGGAAAAGGGAAATATGTCTGAGATAAACCTCACTAGTATGGGGGATCTAATTTCTTGGATCTACTATTTCTAAGACAAAAGAAGAAAAATTAGGTCATTTATAAGAGGCTAGATAGACATTTGAGGGTTCTGAACATGATCTGCTCTTCTAGAGGATCAGAACTGCAGAGTTTGATGTCCAGCACCCACATTGGGTGGCAACTCTAGCTCTAGGAATTTCCTATTTACAGAAGAAATGCATTAAGAATTAAGTGGATGGTGGGCACGGATATATACATTGCACACTGTGTGCCAAGTGTGGGCCAGAGACTGGCTGACAGGAAAGGTAAAGCCCATGACTCATCAAGCAAACCCTACTGGTAGTTACATCGCAACATGAGAACAGAGCCGCAAATATAGTATATAAATGTGTGATGCTAGAGACCATATAGAGAAGACCAGAGCCCTTACTGAGGGCTTCACATAATGATTTTTGGTGGGAATTTCCTGATGTGGGGGCTTCAAAAGACATTATTCAAATATTGGTCAGGAATACTACCTTCTTCAGTAGAAGCACTTGTATTGATGTTATTATAAACTAAAAAAAAATTTAAAGGTGATCAGTATATTCAAAATAAAAAATAAAAAGGGAAAGAAAAATATGAAGAACCTAGTCAAACTCTGGAGATGACACCCATCGTAAGGGGTAAAGCTTGATTTCAGATAGTTGAGAGATGCCTGGCTGGTATTTGACTAGCAGGTGTGTCTATCTCAGCTTCTAGTCACAAGTGTACTCTGCCCACGATGAAGAATATAGACTAAGAGCATATCTCTGCATAAATACTGGAAGCTGGGAGTTTACAGAGCTTCTGTAGGGTAGATAATCATGGGAAAGTTGACACTGAGCTTGGATGTATGGAGTAGACAGATTCAAATACTAATAATTTGGTAGCATATCTTAGCTAGAAAAATTAAATAAACATCAAGGTTAGTATTTAAAGAAAAAAAGTCGCATAACTCCTAAGTTCAAGTGGGGTAGAATTTGCTTAAACAGAAAATCTAGGTGGATGATGATAAGATGGAGGAGGAAAATAGAGCAGATATAAATTGAGTCAGAGTAGCTTTCAAGTACTCCCAGAGGCATGCAAAGGCCAGTTTAAAAAAGTGTGTTATAAGTCAAAAGAAGGCAGATCCTTGAATATGAAGATTTAACCTCTGCAATAAAACATACGTGTTCAAGATAGACCATCCACTGACTTACATACTTTTCTATCGCATGATAAGCACCAAGATCAAGACAAATCATAGAAGAAAGAATTTATGTGGAGCTTCCAGTTTCAGAGGGTTAGAGCCTCTCATGCTCTCATGGCCAGGATTGTGGCAGCACACAGGCAGTCAGGGAGCTGGAGCAGTAGCTTAGAGCTTGCCTCTTCGGACAACAGTGAGGCAGAGAAAGCACACTTGGAATGCTGTGGGATGTTTTCATTCAAACCACCGCAACAGTCCTCAGGGAAATTTGTAAATCACGTCATTCAATAAAGAAGCAGTTTTAATAACAATCTTTAAATTGTGGAATATAGAATAAGACTGAAATATGTAGCTATATGGGATAAAGGCAGTAGATCAGGATGATGGAAAGGAACGCTCAGAGAGCGGCCTTTTCCCCGGAACAGCAGCGCCACTGAGCAAAGCCCTTGACTTGAACCAAACCATAGGCATTGAAATCATTGAAGAATAAATTCCTCATTGTTTCATTATTTCTCTTTTACTCCATTTGGAATATAAACTTGATTCTATATAATTAATGTCTTAATTTACTGAAAGAGTGTGAGTTTTGTAAAGAAAAGTGATTTATTTTTTAAATTTTAAGGAGACTTATTTTTAAGTAAAAAAAGATATTCATAGCTAGGCACAGTGGTGCACACCTACAATTCCAGCATTCAAGGAGGCAGAGGCAGGCAAATCTCTGTGATTTTGAGGCCAGCCTCGTCTACAAGGTGAGTCTAGGGCAGCCAAGGCTACACAGAGAAACCCTGTCAGGAAAAAAAAGATTTTAAGTATTTCATAAATTCTGATTGTATGAAAAGAAACAAGACATAAGTAAAAGTTTTAGAAGTTTTGATTTATAATATCTAAGATTTGCTATGTATAAGAATTTTTAAATATTTTTACATTTACTACTCACTTGAATTTTTATTTAGTGTGTTTGTCTGTGGTGTATTCATGAATGTATGTGCATATACTCACTTGTGGATGAGTGTGACACACCAAAGGTCAATGTCACTGTCCTCTTCCATTGCTCTCAGTAATAATTTTAAGACAAGTTTACACATAAATGTAGAGCCCTCTGTATGAGCTACACTTGTTGGCCAACAAGCCCCAAGGATCTACTTATATCTACCCCTGCCTGAATCTCTATTGCTATAAAAACTCACCACCGCTCTTGGGTTTTTACAAGAGGGCTGGAGATATGCCCAGAGTTCTGTATACTTAAGCACCAAGAATTTACTCAGCGAGTCACTTGTTCAGCCTAATTAAAAAGTTTTATTAAAATACTTACATATTAAAATTGCCTACCTATACCAGATTATTGAAGTACTTCAAACTTACTATTTTTTTGTGATAATCTACTATCATGTTGAGAGATGTGGCAATACATTGTCATTTTCTATTATGAGATCCTGAGAAACCCTGACTCAAATGAAAACAGATTACAGGAGTTGGGTAGATTGAGAAAGTGAAAGGGACCTGGTTAAGTGGGTCATTGTATGCTTAAAGAAACTAAATGAGAGATTACATTGATGGAGTACAGACAACGGGGAGAATAGGAGAAAGAAGGGTGTGGTCGGGCCCAGGATTTGAGGTCATCATAGGGGAGGGGAGTAAGGGGAAAATGGGAGGGAAGGAGGAATGGGAGGATAAAAGGGATGGGATAACAATTGAGATGTAATATGAATAAATTAATAAAATATATTTATAAAAGAAATTGGAGAGTTTAAAGAGAATTGTTATCAGACAAACTGATTTCGAACAAGTTAGGAAACATCTGACATGACTGTATTTAGAATATAGAAGTAATAAATACGTTCAGAGATCTTATTATGGGGGAATTTTGGGATGAACTGATAAAGTACAAATTCAGTCACTACTATTTACCAACTTTCACCTTTATGTATTATTCACTGAAACTGAACTCTTTCTCCATAAATCTAAAGTAAACTATACTTTGTACCATTGTTATAAGAATAAGATGACATGTTTTTATAAATTTAATTTGTCACAATACCTACACTTGTTAATAATAAAAAGAGTAAAAAGGATCATGTATACTTTCTTAGATCTGCTCAAAAATTGTACCATGTCTATGCAAATGACAGTCATTATGAATACCATGTTTATCATAAGTAGCTTGTAGAACCTACAGTCAGTGAAATAGCATTGGCATTTGAGGATGAATGACACAGAGCAAGACCTAGCTTTTCTCTCTTGGTATACATAGACAAATGGATTGAATGGTACCTTTAAAAGACATACTCCAGAATCTGCAAATTGATCTTGGAAAGAGGGATATTTGCAGATATAATTAAATCAAGGTCCTCGAGGTGAGATGATCTTGGATTGAGATGGATTCTCAGTCAAGTGATAAATGTCTGAATTAGAAAGAAAGGCCAGTAGGATACAACAGGTAGCTATAAACCCATAATCACACAGATGATCTTGGGTAACCATTGTGTTCACAAAGCAAAAAGGAAGAGCCATAAGGAGAGGGGGAAGAGGTGAGTGTGACCAATACACAAGGCTAATTTGAAACTATCATAACAATGATGATGTTTTAAAAAGCCATACTTCCTACAAGTGTCACAGAAAGATCGGAACAATTTTCTGAGGAATCAAATACTAGAGAAACTCTGCAAAGAAAACGCTTGCTTACAAAACTGTGTTCATAGGGAGCATAATGCTCAAAGTGCTTGGTCATGTCTTCGGTCTGATTTACTCTGTAAGTGCCAAGCACACACCTGACACAGCCAAATTGCCAATACACAGAAAACCAAAAAAATGATTTTACATATTAAATGAATAAAAACCTAAGGGTTTCTATAACTGAATAATAAAAACCACTAAAGGCATTCTGAAATAAAATTATGATGAATTCTAGATAAAATAGAGTTACGTAAACCACTCCAAGTAAATAGAACACTATGTATGATGTCATTTCTGAAAGTTTTTCCTTATAATTTCTTCTTAAAATGCAGTTTCTTAATCACTTCTACTCAACAGCTGCTGTACATTTCTTCAGTTTGTATTAGAACAAAGCAAATTTTAATTCCTATTGAATATTCCCACAGGAGATCTAATTCTAGTCTCAGCTTCTTCATCAATAGCTTTGCAGTTGTGATCTTTATCATGCAAATTATCATTTCAAAGTGAGGAATTCCTAATCTTGAATGTGGAAAAAAAATGAGTCTTATTGTTGTTGTAAATGTTCTTTCATGATTTCTTTGGCAATTGTCAAACATATAAATATAGATTTTTAAAAGCTTTCAGGTTAGTTCCTAGGATTGATTGTCCCTCACGCTTTAGGTGCTTGCCTATATGTATTTTGACAGGAAGTTATTTCTTATTTTGCTCATTAACTGATTTTCAGATGGCCTAAATTTTAGATGGTTAATTAATATTATGCCATTATATTATAAATATTTCAGAAATGTATAATATGAGATGATATAAATGTCACGACATGAAACGTTATGGTGACAAATTTAACCACAACGTTTTAAAATGCAAATAATATATAATAAACATTTGTTTCTGATTGGTTCATCACAAAAAGTCTTGGGCACTGGCTTGTCAAGGAGTCCTAATAGTGTCAAGAATGAACAGAGAGTAATTGGAAAAAAAGATAATCTATCCATAATCTATGTATGAAATCTCTCCTTTCTTGGTCTTGATTTCCTTACCATAAATTAAGTATAAGACTACAAGAAGGAGCAAACTTGAAAAACACTTGAAACACTTCTACTGTAGGAGCTGCCCCAGAGGCAGATGCTTGTTTGATAAACATTTCCCTGAGCCGTTAGAGTATGGTGACTAGCAGACTCAGACACTCAATAACTCCTCTAGCCAATTGCTATGCCCTCCACTCCTTTCTTGCCAAGTTTGGCCAGTTTTTATTCTGATCTTTAATTAATCATATTTTTATGTAGCTCAATATCATAACAAAATAGTTATGAAAGTGTGGATTTGAGTTAGTCACAGAAGCAGTAAGTATATAAAACAAATGTAATTATAGAACAAAAGAACACAAACATTCTATAGAAATATAGAGTATTTTTTAAGTTTTTGCTTTCTTAAATCCATAAAAAGCACACTTTAAAGCATATGTTTTTAGACACTAAAAAAGAAAGATTTTAAAGGAACAGTCCAGCAAACCTGAGAGTATTTGTTTCAAGGTTTTGAAATGCATGCAAGCAGTTGCTTTTCATGACAGCAGCAGCTCAGATAAATTATTTTATTTAACACTACTGATTTTGGGTCCTCAAGTCTTACAGTGGTTCAAGTCAGGTCTCGAGCTACATTCTGAAGGCAATCAAGTTGGACTGACCATCTTAACATCTAATTGCTTTCTACAGAGGAAGAAGTGCAATCACAGGGCTCTGTGCAGTGGAGCTATTCTCTGAATAAGCTAGCCCATTATGGAAACAGCAATGGTCCCCTTTGGATCTCAAGTATGTCTCCAATTTTCTCTATTATGAAAGCAGTTAATGGCTTAGATTCTATTTCTTCATGACGTGAATACTAACAACAAATGTCTGTGAGATAAATGACTAAATTGGAATTGAGTGGCTTTGTTGGAAACATTCTCAATCATGACAGAAATGAAATGGCTTCTTACATGCTTCTAATTTCTACCATACTTATACTTCATGACTGTCTCATTTTTTTGTTACAAAACAACATGTTGCTATACATGCTTAAGAGTAGATTATCCAGACTAGTGTACATGCACTGCAGGCAAGATGTCCTTTTTAAATCATTATTAAGTACTATAAAAGCTTTCATGTGAAACTCATCTATCATCTATTCAAAACATTTATTAATGTGGATTCTAAACCATAACAAGGGTTAGTATTTTCTATGACCGATTTTATATGAATACATCATTTCTTTTTCTTTCCTCTTTTTGCATTAACTTATTTAATCAATTTACACCCGGATTGCGGCTGTGCCCTCCTGCCCTCCCACCCTGACATCCCTCCTCCCCCACTTCCCCCTCTCCTTCTTCTCAGAGAAGGGGAGGCTCCCAAGAGGTAACAACCCACCCTGGCACATCAATCACAGAGGGATCAAGAGCATCTTCTTCCGCTGAGGCCAAAGAGGGAGACCTAGTGATGAGAAAGGGATCCAAAGACAGGCAGCAGAGCCAGAGACAACTCCCCCCCCCACCCCCCCCACCCCGGTTTTCAGGGGACCCACATGAAAAACAAGTTGTACATCTGCTACGTATCAGTAGGGGCCTAGATCTACCCACGCATGCTCTTTAGTTAGTGGTTCCATCTCTGTGAACTCCCCCCGGCCCAGGTTAATTTACTGTGAAGGTCTTCTTGTGGTATCCTTGACCCCTCTGGTTTCCCCTGTCCATCTTCTCAGCCTATTGTTTGGCTGTATGTCTCTGCATCTGTTTCCATCAACTTCTGGATAAAGCCTCTCAGAAGACAGATGCTAGGCTCCTGTCTCCAAGCACGGCAGAGTATCATTAATAGTGTCAGAGCTTGGCTCTCTCCCTTGCTGTGGGTCTCAAGTTGGGCCAGTCATTGGTTTGTCTTTCCCTCATTCTCTGCTCCATCTTAATGCCTACACTTCCTGTAGGTAGGACAAATTTTGAGTTGAAGTTTATATGGGTGGGTTGCTGTTCTCCTCCCTCCACTGGGAATCCTTCCTTCCTACAGCAGGTGGTGACTTCAGGCTCCATATCCCTCTAGGCTAAAAGTTCCTGGTGGTCAGCAGGGCTCCCTGGAAAGGAGAGTGATGGGGGTTGGTGGCAGCCTGCAGCTCACCTCTGCTGGAACATCATTTCTCAGTCCTTGCTAAGATTACAACCTTATTGCTTATTTATGTTTGAGGAAGAAAGGAGTCTGAATACCTATAAGAGAGCCACAAATAAATTTTCAATAACTGCTTTCATGGTAATTAATTTTCACAGAATTTGCATATTCTTTGGGAAAATCCTTCTACACTCTTTGGCACTCTCATCTGTGTAAGACTGTTTTGTCTTAGTCTGAGTCAGCCTGTGTCTGCCTGGCCAGTGACAGTCAGCTCTCATCAAACACGTGGCTGATCCATTGTGGTTGGGCCAATTTTCCCTTTGAGTTATTATTGTCTTTATGCATTCAGAATGTCATTAAAAATAGCAATGGCTGGGTCCAACTGCTTTAGTTTCCTTTTACATTTGTTAGTCAGCTCAAGAGAAGTTGGTGTTTTAAAAATACAGAAAAAAATTGCTGTTTTTCCAGGGAGAAACTTGGAGTTGAGACTTTTCAAATGTTCTCTCAATGTCTACCAGGCTCAATTGCCTTATCATTTCTTTCCTAGACAGCAATGATGCCACCATCCCACACATCCCCAACTCTGACAACATCAAAGGCAGTTCTCAGGGATGGCCTCTCGGAGATGCTAGGATCTGGTTGTGCAAGCCAACCCCTTCCCTCCTCAGTCAGAGTGGGGACTGAGTGTCATTTGTTTCATGCACAGGAATTATGGTGAGTGATTGTTCCAAATATACTGACTAGCTGCGGTGAGTGATTCTATGCTCATTGGATGTGGCAAATCCTCATTCTAAAGCATCCTGCAGTGGATTTTGCCCATGGTTCTATCCTACTGTGTGTTGGGAATAAGAGCAGAACTCTTGCTCTGTCAACTTGCCACTACTTTCCTGGTCTGAGTCTTATGACCTTAAGTCTTGTTTTTAATATCTCTTAACAAAGTAATTAAAAAGAGAACATTTTGTTCTGTGGCTGGTCGTCTCATGTAATCTATGTATGCAGAAACTTAAGGAAAGGTAAAAGAAACTCCTAAATCCAGTACTAAAACCATGATGACTACAGTTAATCCTACCCAGGTGAAGGACTCAAATAACTTCTCCTTTTAAAAGTGTATGTGTTGCTTTTCCTTTGAGCGGGCATGATAACACATTTTCTTTTGTTTTCATCTCTATAGAGAGCACTGGCTAATACTGAGGTTCACAATATTACATTTAAAACAGAACTGAAAGAGATTATGGACCCTTCCTGAGACTCCTAGGAGCAGGGCTAGGGAGCCTGAAGTCCTGTAACCAGGCAGGATTTCCAGTGGGGGGGAGGAGGACACCAACCCACCCATAAAACCTTTGACTCAAAATTCTTCTTGCCTACAAGAAGTGTAGAGATTAAGATGCAGCAGAGATTGAGGGAATGACTGGCCCAACTTGAGACCTACGGCATGAGAGAGATCCAACCCCTGACAACATTAATAATACTCTGCCATGTTTGGAGACAGGAGCCTGGCATAACTGTCTTCTGAGAGGCTTCATACAAAAGCTGATGGAAACAGATGCAGCAATGCACAGCCAAATAATAGGCAGAGGCTGAGGAGTCTTGTGAAAGAGTAGTAGGAAGGACAGGGGAAACCAGAGGGATTAAGGATACCACAAAAAGACCTTCAGAGTAAATTAGTCTGGGCACCTGGAGGCTCATAGAGATGGAACCACTAACTAAAGAGTATTCTTGGGCTAGACCTAGGCCCCCTACACATATGTAGCAAATGTCCAGCTTGTTTTTCATGTGGGTCCCCTAAAAATTGGAGGTGGGGTGTGGTGCCCCACCTGTGCCTGTGGTGCCTGCCTTTGGATCCCTATAGCTAGGTTCTCTTTTTTGGCCTCAGTGGAAGAAGATGGTATTAGTCAGGGTGATGTGGGTTGTTACCCCTTGGGGGCCTCCCATTCTCTGAGAAGAAGGAGAGGGGTAAATGGGGAAAGAGGCATGTGAGGGTGGGGATGTGAGGAGAGGAGGAAGAGGGCTGGATCAGGCTTTATAGTGATTAAATAAATAAATGGAAAACAAAACAAAAAAGAGAGCAGTGACC
Organism: Acomys minous; assembly: GCF_964271855.1. Lineage (NCBI taxonomy): Eukaryota > Metazoa > Chordata > Mammalia > Rodentia > Muridae > Acomys > Acomys minous. The sequence continues at coordinate 94,169,298 of NC_140496.1, read as the reverse complement.
ATAGCAGGGCAAATAGGTTTCTTCTATAATGATCCTTTGAGTGGGTTATTTTGAGTTAATGAACAAAGAGGAGAAGCTCTGAAAACGCTGTCTTTTATAAGGAAACATGTACTCACAAAGGAAATCCTCCTCGGCTTCTGTGACTCGCTCTATGTGAAGGAGAGAATGTGTGAAATATCTCCATACTAAATCAGTGGAGAAAGTGTTGTCTGACTTTCCACACCACACTTCTGTGATTCTGTCTGCCCTTCTGTTGTCTGTCTTCTCTTAAGCAGTCCAAACTCTCCTCCCTTGTTTCAAATAAATTCAGAAACTAAGCTGGAGGAGACAAACCCTTAGAGACTAGAGACTTCCTCACTTCTCCAGGTGACGTCCTTGTGCATACAGGACATGGATGTTACTAACATTGGCTTCTGTTTCTCTTCTTAATCCAGGTCTCATTACAGCAAAGCCCAGACAAGACCTTACAAAGTATAGAGGAAATATTATTTCTCTCCCTCAAGCTATGCAGTGTTACCACAAATGTACTACAAATGTTAGGTAAACCCAATCGAACTTTAGTCTTCTTAAGGGAGAGAGATTTGTAAATTTATTTATCACTGAAAGAATAATCATAGAACTGGTAGAGATCAAGCATCATCAACAATAACTTAATGTCATAATTTTCACCTAAAGGGTAGATAACAATTATTTACGGTTCTGTTGACCTAAGAATAGAGGAAATGATCATTCCTTAGATCAATCACTGAGTGATAAACAGTCAACATCCTCCAGGTCTTGCCTAATTATGTCTCCAAAATATGAATAACAGGCAGATTGAGAGCCGTTGACATAAGTTCTCTAGAAGTGGATGGGTAGGGTGGGATTCTGGTTCTTCCAGAGTCAGGGTGGCAAAGACGAATCTGCTTCTGTGTCAGTCACTCTTTTTTGCCAACTTCACATGACCAGCCACAGAAGCTTGTCATTCACGAAGGCTCTCATCAGTCTCCTTTTAACACAACACATAGCTTTCCCCCTAGTTTTATAAAGTCTAAGGAACTCATCTTACATCACAATTTTTAAAAGTCTCAAAAGGATGGATTGACTGTTATATGTCTCTGAACATAACTGCCTTGGGTAATAAAAACATTTTTATGGAAAAATCTAGTAGCGTCAGAAATAAAGAGGCTTTATTGCATAAATATTAAACGAATTACTCTTCACTTACTTCCAGATAAGCAAAAGAGTGGTCATTAGAATAAATGGTGAACTTACTCAGATTTACATAATAATGCATGGAATTAACCACATTTAATATTATTAGAGAATAACCAATTTTTCTCATCATAATCATCTTGATCTACTCTGTCCTTCAGAAATTTTAATTCATCTAACTTAAAATGTGTTCAACAAAGGCACTTCACAATATTAGTGCAATTTGCATCAAATGCACTAGAGAAAATTACCTAATACAATTTTCTAAGCCATTTAGTATCATGAACTTGGCACTAAAAGGAGAAAATTGCATTTTATGATTTGCAGGCAGCTGAAAACATCATACACCTGAATTCACACAATCTGCATATTTTATATGGTCCTCTCAATGAAAAACCAAGTCTTTAACAAGCCAGAACACTAACGTAAATGCGTTACTACATTACACTGAAACAGAAGATAAGACATTGAACTCGATTTGAGAAACAAATGGTTTAACTATAAAAACACTATAATTATTTCTTTCCTGTTTTCACAATAAAATTATATCTTTCCTTATCTCTACAGTCACTTTTATAACACTGAATGAATAAAAAAATAACAGAGACTTAAATTATGTATATAGTTATGGTATTAAACTCAAGCTCCTTTGAATTAAAGACTACCAAGAACAGAGTCAAAGAGACACTTTGTCCATGACTTAGTCTAGGGATTTCACCCGTTCTCTCTGTCACACAGGGGGAATCACAGAGACAAAGGTGAGTTGGCTTTATTGTACATATTTCTTTTATATAATGCTTTTTCCTGTTTTACCTATTCGTGCCAGTATTACATTAAATAAGCTGGATGTAGTTATTCATTTAGAAATATACCTTGTAAGTTAAGTTTCTTCCTGTGTAACTTCATAGACATCCATCAAATAAGTCAAGCATTTGCCACTGTAGTGTGCAATACAAGTCCTTTTTCTTTTCAACTCACTGCAGCCTATAATTTCTCTCTCATCTTTATCACAGTGTGGCACTCAGCAACATAGACTACACGGTTCTTTAATGAAGGTGACTTTGAGATTCTTCCAGTGTCATGTCACAAAACCTTAGAAGGGTGACATTTGCCAAAACTATTCATCCTACCAAAGGAAATAGGATGTAAGACATGTCTTAACCTCAGCACCAGAAAGAGAAATATGATGGCGGGAAAGTCACAAGGCAGACTTATTTTTTTTTCTGAAGCAAGAGAAGGAGATGTAGGGCCAAGCAAACAGACAAAAGCCATCCCCAGGGTTAACAGTGAATGCAGGCAGCCACCATTTTGCAGGTCATATTGGAGCAAAGGAAGCCAACTCTATAGAAATCAATATATAAAGACTGTACTTAGGGTGGTGACCTTTGAGCAACTGTGTTAGCAGAAGCTGAGATTCTCTTGCCAGAAGAACAGGGTCTTCACAGAGATATCAGCACCAAGGAATAAAGACAGGAAAATGAGAAAAAAATAGGGATACAAATGAAAGCAGAAAACAGACTTTCTTAAGCCAAACTAACCTTTGTTGCTCTTTTTAATGAGGAGAAATTTTAATTTTGTATCAGAACTTTATAGTGTATCTCTTAAAGTATATTCTGTTCCTCATAAATACATATAATTCTTACATATATATGCATATGTATGTATGTATTTATATCAAACCGTATTATAAACTCCTTACAATGTAATCTACTGAGTCATTCTATGATGTAGTTTCAGATATTTTTCAATTAATATGTTTGATCTACTAGTAATAAAGGTGATAAATAATATGATTAGAAAATGTCACTCAAAGCTTTATGGATCTTTTTCATCCTGTAGTCAACACCCCATAATGGAGAGAACATAGTTCATCCTCCATGATATTCAGCTTTCTAATATGGGCTCAAGTGTCACCAACTATCAATATTCAGCACCTGTATAATTCCTTCCTTGAGTGGAGACTGACTGTAATGGCTGTGCTGTAGTGAAGGAAAGGATGTCTCCCACTTCCTAACATATGTTACAGAAGTGTGGGACTTCCACCTTGATTAGACTACATCTGACTCTTGTTTACTTCTCCTAAGGGTAGCTGGCTGGCTTGTCTGTTGCTTTCATATAGGAACAACCATATGGCAAAAAGAAATGGAGGCCAACCCTCAAGCCCGCAGGTGGAAAGAAATGGAGATCTCAGTTCAAAATTCACGGGAGGAAGTGAGTCCTGCCATGTGGAAAGGATATTCTATCCAACCTAAGCTCAGTGTGAACACAGGCTAGGAGACACCTGGAGCCCAGCTGTGCAGACAACTCTGAGTCAGAGAACCAGACAAAAGTGAACACAGATTCTTCAACCAAGGAAACTGTTTGATGACAAATGTGGCTAGAAGACACCAAGGGCCTGGGAAAACTATTAATCCATGATTATCAAATTACACAACCTCATTCTTATAAACTCTTGACTTATCTGAGTTTATTTCCTTCTAATTGTGTCACATAATGTCTAAAAACTAAACAAATTCCTGAGCAGGTGAAATATGTGTTTATGGCTATGTGTAAAAATAAATGCTAATGTTAACGAGAAACAAACATCAGAGCTCCATAGGTGCTAGATTTTTTTTATGTGAATTCTGTAACAAATTACCAGTAATAAATATTACCACAGACTAATGTAGGTCATTAGTAATAAAGCATATAAATGAAACAAACTGGCACAAACAACACAGTCTGTTACAATTTCAATTTTAAAAACTTAATTTTATATTTGAAGAATATGATCAATAACTTATTTTGCATACCTTCTACAACTGTGAGAAATAAACTTTTGATCTTCCCAAGTTCCCAGATAATAAAAATGCACACTTACACTTACATTTCTCTTTGGTAGCCTACAGAGAGCCTCCTGACTCCAATGACACTAGAATTTAGGAGTAAAGGCTTCAATTGGGCCCCAGCTTGACCTCTCTATGTTCCGTGAGCCATGTAGGTCTAGTCCTTGGCAATGGGATGCCACAGTCAGGTTCTGGAGGAAAAACCTTGTTTTAGCAAAAGCTTGAGTTGTTTGGAGGTTTCCATGATGTGGTCCTCTTGTGCAACAACTCACTGGAATGCAACTGAGTCCTGGCATTGGACGCCTTGTTTAGTGAGAAGAGGTGGCCACTTGAGACTTCATATCCACCATTATTAGGAAACCTCATTAGGATCACCATTGTATATTTTAAGAAGTTTCCACTGCACTAGGTTTCATGTTATCCTTCAAATGCGCCCATTGCAGCTGTCTCTCCCCTCATTTTCTTCTCCTTTTGCCCTATTTCCCCTCCACTTCCCCCTGTTATCCTGAAGTCCTTGTTCCCTGCCCTCAGCCCACCCATGAAATCATTCTGTCATTCCCTCCCAGGGAGATCCATACATCCCTGTCACCCCTTCCTCTATACTTAAGCTCTTTGGGTCTATAGATTGTAGCTTGGTTATCATTTACTTAATGACTAATATCCACTTGTAAGTAAATATATACCATATTTATCTTTCTGAGTCAGGGTGACCTTAATCAGGATATTATTTTTCTACTTCCATCCATTTGCTTGCAAATTTCATAGTGCCATTTTTAACAGCTGAGTGGTATGTACTCAATTGTGTGAATATATTATATTTTCATTATCCACTTTTCTGTTTGAGGGACATCTAGGCTTTTCTCAGTGTGTGGCTACTATGAATAAGCAGCAGTGAGCATGGTTAAGCAAGTGTTCTTGTGGTATGATGAAGCATCATTTGGGTTAAAGTGTGGTACCGCTGGATCTCGAGGTAGCCAGACAGCCCCACACACTTTCTGAGGAACCTTCATATCAGTTTCCATAGAGGCTGTACAATTTTTCATTCCCACCAGCAATGGATGATTCTGTCATTATTCCACAGCCTAGTCAGCATAAACTGTCACCTCTGTTATCAATCTTAGTCATTCTGACATGTGCAAGATGAAATTTGAATGTAGATTTGATTTGCATTGCCCTGATGGCCAAGGATATTGAACATTTCTTTAAGTGTTTCTCAGCAATTTGGGATCCTGTTTAAATCTGTACCTCATTTTTAATTGCATTATTTGTTTTTTATATCTAGGTTCTTGGGTTCTTTATATATATTTTAATAATAGTCCTCAATTGGATATGGAGTTGGTAAAAATCTTCTCTCATTCTATAGGTTGTCCAATTGATGGGTCATTTGGCTTATAGAATATTTGAGGTTTACTGAGATCCCATTTAATAATTATTGGTATTAATGCCTCAGCTATCACTGTTCTGTTCAGAAATTTATCTCCTGTATCAGTACATTCAAGGCTATTCCTCACTTTCTCTTTTATCAAGTTCAATGTATCTGGTTTTATGTTGATGTTTTTGATCTACTTGGAACTGAGTTTTGTGCAGGATTATAAGTATGGATCTATTTGCATTTTTCTACATGCAATTTACTTAACACTATTTGTTGAATATGCTGTCTTTTCCCCCACTGTATATTTCTAGCTTCTTTACCAAAAAATCAGGTATCTATATATATATATATGTAGATCGATGTCTGTGCCTTCAATTAGGTTCCATTGATCAACATGTCTGTTTTTATGCCATGTGGTTTTTTTAATAATATAACTTGAAATCTTACAAACTCAAGGAAACTGGAAAAACTCTCTACTGATTGAAAACTGGGTCAAGACAGCAATAAAGAAATAAATTTAAATCCTTTGAGAAGTAAATGAAAATGAATGCACAGCATACACAAATTATGGACACAATGAAGGCTGCTCTAAGAGACAAGTTCATGTAACTAAGCGTCAACATAAGAAACTGCAGCGATGCCATACTACCAACTTAACACCTTACTTGAAAGCTCTAGAGCTAAAGAGAGTAATGAGACCCAAAAGCAGTAGGCTGCGGGAAATATTAGGGCTGATATCAATAAAATAGAAAGAAAAGAAACAATACAAAGAATAAAAGAAACAGAGTTGGCTCTTCAAGAAATCAGCAAGATAGACAAAACCTTGTGCAAACTAATTAAAGGTTAGAGAGAATATCAAAATTAAGAAAATAAAAAATGATAGGATAACATAACAACAAACACCAAGAAAATTCAAAGAATCAAAAGAACATACCTTAAAAAATCTGTGTTATACCAAATTAAAAAATCTAGAAAAAATGGATCATTTCTCCACAGGTATCACTTACCAAAGTTAAATCATGCTTAGATAAGTAATTTAAATAGACATATAACCCTTAGTGAAATAGAAGAAGTCATTAAAAGTCTCCTACCCACCCACCCAAAAAGCCAAGGCCAGGTAGTCTTATTACAAAATTCTACCCAGTTTTCAAATACTTAAACAAAATAGACCTCAAAATAGGACCATTGCCAAATTCATTTTATGGGGCCACAATTATCTTGATATATAAACCACACAAAGATTCAATAAAGAAAAATTATTATAAACCATTCTCCCTCATGGTCACTGATGCAAAAGTACTCAATATAATATTTGCAAACCAAAACCAAAAACACATAAAAAAGACTGTCTACCCTGACCAAGTAGGCTTCATTCCAAAGATGCATCGATGGTTCAACATAAAAAATCAGTTAATGTAATCCACCATATACACAAACAAAGAAAAAACACATGATTATGTCATTGGATGCCATAAACAAACAAACAGAAAACGAAAAAAAATTTAGAAATATCCAACACCCCTTAATGACAAGGTCTTGGAAAGACTATAAATACAAGGAACGTACCTCAAGACAATAAAGGCAATTTACAGCAAGCAGAACATATAGCCAACATCAAATTAAATGAGGAGAAACTCAACACATTTCCATTAAAATCAGGAAAAAGATAAGGTTATCCACTCTTTCTGTACCTATACAAAATATTACATGAAGTTGAGCTAGAGCAATAAGACAACTGGAGGGGGATCAAGGGGATGATAATTGCAAAAGAAGTCAGAATATCTCTATTTGTAGATAATATAATAGTATACCCCAAAATAAGTGACCCCAAAACTACCACTGGTGAACTTATATGGCTGAAAAATATGTTCATCAAAGTAGCTGAATAAAAAATTAATTCATAAATCAGTAGCTCTCCTATGTTCAAATTACAAATAAGCTGAGAAAGAGATGAGGGAAACCACTCCTTTAACAATAGCCTAAAATAATATAAAACATTTTGGTGTAACTCAAAGCAAGCCATTAAAAGAACTGTGACAAGAAATTCAAATCTTTTCAGAAAGAAATTGAAGATGATGTCAGAAGATGGAAAAATCGCCCATGCTCATGGATTGGCAGGACTAACATATTAACAATGGCCAACTTACATATTTAATGATATTCCCATCAAAATTCCTACACAATTCTTTACAGATCTTGAAAGGACAAATCTCAATTCCATACGGAAATACAAAAATCCCATGATAACTAAATCATTCCTGTAAATAAAATAACTGCATTCCAACTTTGTATACCACACCTATATTTATAGACATTCAATTCATGCTTGGCATTCAGTAATGTAATTTGTAATTAACAATAATTATTCTGGATGTATTACCACACAATCAAATAATACCTCTTATGAGGATTTAACCACCTTATGTATAAACAGAAACTGTGTCTCTCATATATATGCAGTCATCAAAATAGTGTTACTTATGGAGAGCTTATGAGAAACTACAAATTTCCACTTAGTGACCAAACAGATATAATGAATGTAAAGGTAGGTTGATAGCATACTTACAACTGTTATCATTTTTAAAAGGCTATCTAATTCACTAGAGTATCACATAATATAGTAAATACATAAAGTCAAAATAGCATAAAATTTACTAAACTACCAGCATTTACTAATCTACACTGTAGGAATTACTCCACTCTTTAGCACAAAACAAAATGAAGATGATATTTATTATTTAGTCTGCAATGAAGTCTTAAAAGAATTTATTCAGTTATTTTATTGGCACCCCGTAAAATTACCAGGTTTCACATGCATGTAATTTATAATTTTTAAATAAACACCACTATAGAACAGATAATTTAAACTATCTCATAGACCACTATTGATTAAGGAATGTACCTATAGCTTAAGAACATTAACATAATTTACATGTATATTAGCTTGACTGCTCTAAAAAGATCAATCTTTGATGGTCTGCTATATGAACACTTAGGAGCTGTGATGACAATCTGAATGTGTGTGTGTGTGTGTGTGTGTGTGTGTGTGTGTGTGTGTGTGTGCACGCATGCAGTATAGAGATATTAAGATCTTCAAGGAATTTCGTAACATTTTTAGTCAATTTCTAGAGGCCTACAAGATGTTTTAGAGGGAAAGGAAGTTATGAATGTAATTCTATATGATACTAGGTAAATATTTAAATCCAAGGCAATAATAATTTCATGGAAATTGAATCATTAAATACTTTGTCCTCAGTAATTCTTCAGATGCATTGATGGAAGTTCTAACTCATTAAGTGTAATACAATTAATTCAAGTAAGCACTGAAGCTCATTTTCAACTTTATATTCTGAAAATGCTCCTTCTTTATCATTTATATATTAATAAATATACTATAGAACCAGAAAAATCAAAGAGTTGTGATAAAAACTTTATTTTATTTAGTATTTGATTTGATTTGAGTATGATTACAATGATCATCAATTTTTTATCACCTTCATTCTTTACAGCTGTGGTGTACATGGCTATTTAAGTTTTAATTAATTAAAATTAAACACAATTAGAGCTTTATTTCTTTCGTTGGCCTAATCACACATTAGTTGCTTGGTTGGCAAGTTAAAGCAATGCTTCCATTATCTCGGAATGCTCTTTTGAGCATTTCTGCTTTGCAAGTAGCAGAGGGACAAGATCATAAGGCTGGGCAATTGGCGTCTCTTGAGAGAAACAGCTAAGGCTGAACCTCAGGTGTGTCTTAGAGTCTCAGGTTTTAGAACTGTGGAAAATGATGGTTCCCGGGAGAGGTAGAAACAGTCTTCTCCTGGGATGATCTCTTTGATAGGTTAGGCAATCCCAAGAGGTCCACTCTGAAAACATGAGTAAGTCTAAATAACTTTACCAGATTTGTTTGTTGTTCTTTTATTTGTTTGTTTTTCGAGACAGGGTTTATATATGTAGTCCTGGATGTCCTGGATTCACTTTGTAGACCAGGCTGACCCTTGAATTTACAGAGATCCACCTGCCTCTGCCACACTAGTGCTGGGATTAAAGATGTATGCCACAACGCCAGCCTGCCAGGTTGCATTTATAAATGTGTGTGTCAGGGAAATGCAAATCAAAACAACTCTGAGATTCCATCTCACACCCATCAGAATGGCTAAGATCAAAATTCAAGTGACACCACAGGCTGGCAAGGATGTGGAGAGAGAGGAACACTCCTTCATTGCTGGTGGGAATGCAAACTACTTTGGAAATCTATCTGGTGCTATTTTCAGAAATATGGGAATAGGGCTTCCTCAAGACCCAGCTATTCCACTCCTTGGAATATACCCAGAAGATGCTCCAGCATACAATAAAATTTGCTCAAACATGTTCATAGCAGCCTTATTCATAATAGCCAGAACCTGGAAACAGCCTAAGTGTCCCTCAATAGAAGAATGAATAAAGTAACTGTGGTACATTTACACTATGGAACACTATTTAGCTATTAAAAACAAGGAATTCCCGAAGTTTGTGGACAAATGGATTGAACTAGAAATGATCATAATGAGTGAGTTAACTCAGAAGCAGAAAGACTCAAATGGTATATACTCATTTATATCTGGACACTACCCCAAGGGGCTTGTCCCATGAATGTCTTCACTTATCAGGAAAGTGGGACAGAGGGGAGGACATCCTACTGGGACTCTAAGTGAGAGAATCAAGGGAGAATGGAGAAATAGAAGGATCCAGAGGGTCCCAGAAACCTACAAGAAGAACATTATGATGGGTGGATCTGGGCCCAGGGGTCCTGCTCAAACTATGGAACCAGCCAACGACAATGGAACGACCATATCTACCCAATGGAAAGGACATTCTTCACAGTTGAGTGGAGAGTCAGGTCTGACATTCACACAAACTCTGGTGCCCCATATTTGACCACATCCCCTGGATGGGGAGACCTGGTGGCACTCAGAGGAAGGTTAGCAGGCTACCAAGAAGAGACTTGATACCCTATGAGCAGCTACAGGGGGAAGAGGTCCCCCTCAGTCACAGTCATAGGGGAGGGGAGTATGGGAAAAATGGGAGGGACGGAGGAATGGGAGGATACAAGGGATAGGATAACAATTGAGATGTAATGTGAATAAATTAATAAAATATATTTAAAAATACATGTGTGTGGGTGTGGGTGAGAGAGGGGGAGGGAGGGAGGGGGAGGAGGGAGGATTATAATTTAAGAAAGAGAACCTGAGGATCCAAGATGGCGGCGCCTAATACCCATCTTGTTTGATCAGCAGGATAGCAATGACTATTCAGCAACCTAAGCACAAAACACTAACATTGGTGACCTCAGTCAAGATGGGTCCAAATTGTGTAGAGCACAGTTGAGTCTAGCCTCTGGCCACCTGGCAAAACCATAAAGTCCCAGATCCCCACAGAAATGAAGTATAGCCTTCTAAGGCTAGTGCCACACACCTGGCTGGCCTGCAGCTCTTGAACTCCCTGGAGCACAGAGCTAGCTGGGGACTGCAAAATCGTCAGCATCTGTGGGTTCTATCACTGAACACACACCACAGTTGGGATCACAAGGGGGATCTGACCTCAGGTTACCCAGAAAAGCCACAGAGAGCTCCTGGGTTTCTAAGCAGACACTGTGCGCTTTCCTCCTGGCTGGGTAGCCTTGCCGGGCCACAGAGGAAGAAGACACAGGTAGTACAGGTAACACTGTATAGGCTAAGATCAGATGTTAGTGGAGGAGTGCACCACTTTCTGAAGACAAGGGGAAAGAGGGAGAGGAGACGAAGGAGGGGTGGGATCAGGAGGTGATGGGGGGGGCTACAATTGGGATGTAGAGAATTCAAACTGCAGAATAAGCAGATAACTTCGATTGCTAATCCCACTACATGGCAATAGCTCTGAGGCTGGCTGAGACACAAATGTCTATGCATAGACAAGGCTTTGTGTTGGTCACAGAACCCCTGTAACTTATTATTAGATGCCATTCTTCACATGGCATGAATGAAAATTTGCAGATGTCTTACTTCTGCTCATACAAAGAGCAGAGAACCACCCTTAATTGTTCTGTGCTTCCCGCACACCTTATACATTATAATTTTGGAACTGTATAATGCTAGTGAGAAATTATGTTTTCAGAACACAATAACTGGACACTGACACTGGATCAGACCTGACAGGATTCATTCTTGTCAGCATGCTGGACAGTGACATTCTGCATCCTTCTTGTTCCAGCCCCAGGCGCTTCAGTTGCTGTTCTCCATCAGAACAGGACAGCCTGCAGACAACTTAGAAGAAAGCTTCCACTCCCAATGAGCCTTATTGGTCCAGCATTTCAGACTGTCCCACACAGGACTCCTATTAAGCCTGGAATCTCTCAACACGTAGAAACTGGACCACAAATGCTATCCCTAGCTCGCTTAACCATTTTCCCCAATTTTATTTGGGCCTCGACAAAGGTATTATTTGCTGCAAATCAGCCTGAAGTAACCTTATGAGAATAATGCTCCATTTTCTCTAAGGGGGGTTGGGTAGGTTTCTGTTTGCTCTCTTGGGCTACAGATGCTTATCTTCATTGGGAGTTGGTTATACGTTATTATTGGTCTTATACAGAAAGAAAATTAGGTTGGACTCAGGGATGCCTCTCTTTTCCTTTATCTTCCTTGCATAGGTAAGGAGATAGGAGTTGAAAAGAAAGAAAGGAGAATATAGAAATATATATGGATGGTAGAACATAAAGTAGATTATTGTATCTACCCCTCAACTTAAGGCCTTAATTGTTACTCACAAATAAAGTTATTTTTAATTCATTGGTATAGGATTTTGTATATTGATGGGAAATAAGTTAAATTTTGATACATTGGTATAGAATTCAAATTCAAGATTATTCTTCACACACATTATATATATTTCTACTCTAATATGAGGTATTATACCGCTCCAACTCAATTATAATACAAGGTTTATTTCCAATACCTTGAAAGTGGTATTGCAGACTGTTAAGGATAATTAAGTAATACAAGCTAATTGTTAGTTGATCAAATCATGTTCATATCAATTACTAGTCTATCTTTATCACAAGAATATATATCTTAGGTCTAAAAGATAGTTATGAGAGAGAGAGAACAAGAGAGAGGGAGAGAAGGAGACCAGGTGAGTTTGCCCTATTTATATCCTGGACAGCTGGCATCTATAGATATATAAGGTAAAATAGTTAGACAATGTCTTCAAAAGCCTCAGAGACCTATAAAATATGATATTTAAAGATTTTTTTCTAAAGATTCTTTGGCAATATACAGGTTAACTCCTGGCAACGTACAGCCTACCTCAAAAAAGATGATGAGCATCAAAGAACCTCCTTATGGAGATGGATTCAAATGCAGCAAACCAGCCACTGGGCAAAAGGTCTTGTTTCTGCCACAGAAAGAATTCTACCTAAAAAATGGGCCAGCTTAGATGCGGGCCGACTTCACTCAGGTAACTAAGTTTCATTCCTTCTCAAGTCTCTAATGAGGTTGAAGACCAGACAGTTTAATCTTACAATTAAGCTTAGTTGTTTACAATTAAGCTTAGTAGTTTAGGAGTTAAGATGTTTTTAGGTCTTGATAGATGTTTTAAGTTGATAATGACAAAATATGATAGATACTGATTTACATTCAGAATTTTAGACTCATCAAGATAGGAAAGATGTTTACTTCAAGTTTGCCAAATACAAATAGCCAAAACACTTTGAATGTAACCTTTATATAATTCCTGATTGATTCACGGTTCTTCTTGCTGTACGTAGTTTATTTAATTTATGTGTACTAATATAAATGTATATGTAAAAAAGAAATGTAATAAAAAGAAAGAGAAGCCATGAACTTGATTAGAGGGACAGGAATTGGAGGGGTGGGTAAGGAGCACTGATGTATATACAGTATTCCTATGTGAAATTCTCAAGAAGTATTCATGAATTTTTAAAAGAACTTTGAGTTTTCCCAGTGTGCCTGGCTTTATATGGGTAATAACAAAGATTCTGTTAATTTCTAGAGCTTCAGTAAAATGTAAATATGTAGAATGATAAAACAAGTAGAAAGTTTTGCTTGCCCTGATTTTAAACCTATGCAAAATATTTTTAAAAGCATGCCAGGATCAAATTAATTTATACTTTACTAATATATATGATAGAGGCGCATTAAATCAGGACTCAATCTGTTTTCCAAGGTAGTTTGCTGCTTATAAAGTCTAAATAACCAGAGGGTTTCTCTGACAAGGATTCTGCTGCATGCTTTTGGACCACCTCCTGCTGGTGACGCTGCCTTGCCAGGCCACAGCGGATGAGCATGCGCTCAGTCCTGATGCACCTTGATATGCTGGTGTGAGTTAGTAAGGACAGGGCCTCTTTTTCCTGAGGGGTAGGGGATGGGCGATAGGGGAGAGGGAGGGAAGGTGGCACTGGAAGAATAGGAGGGAGGGGCTACAATTGGGATGTAAAGAGAATAAATAAATTTTTAAAAGAACACAAAATGTGACCCTACTGTTTTCTAACTTTCATTTTTCTATCCATCAAATAGAAACTGAGTTTACATTATCCCATGCAAAGTCAAATGTGGAAAGATGTGCCCTTAAACCACAACCGTGAAGTGCTTTAAAAGTAGTCCTATTTCCAGCCGATATGAGATTAGTTTATAGAACAAGAGCTGGCACTGCTAAAGTTCCAGAGCACTGCAATGTTTTTGGCTGACCTAATGGGAAACTTCTCACGGTACCTTACAGCAGAGTCGTAAGCTACTGCCCCTGACACTATTAGTTCTAAGAGGTTGGCAAGTTTCTAAAATGGTAGGATAAGTGTTTCATTTAGTCTATGGCTGGTCCATAATTATTACTTGTTTTTATTATTTAATTCCTTTCTATTTTAGAACTTTCAAGAAGTTTCTTTTTGCCTAAGTTCTGAGGAGAGTTACATTCAGCATTTAGTCCTAAGATCATCACACTGATAGGATAACATCTCTCTCCACACTTTTACTTCTGATGACTAAGCCAAGGGTCTTGAGCACGACAAGAAATCTCTCTGCACATCTAGGGATGTTCCACAGGTCCACTTACTGTAAAATGATTAAAACATTGACATTAAAGGTAACACCTTGCTATATGTTTTCCTTGTCGTGAACAATCATGGTGTGTATATGATGTTCACATCAAAATATAGTTTGAGCAAGGTTAGTGGATAGATTAAGTAATACATTTAGTGGGCATGTAACTCTGCAAAGTAACACAAGGTACAATACAAACAATTTTAAACACGTTCATGGCACATAATAGCGACTGACAACAAAAATGAAGCAATCCATCAATTAGAAGATGACATTTCTAGTTTGGGAACCACCTCGATCTTACTATGTCCAAATACATGTAAATTGTGTCTTCAGCAATAGTGCTTTTTCATAAGGTCATGGAAAGTAATAAAAAGACATGGCAATAACATGTGACATTTGTGAGTGTCTATGGGACCCCTAGCACGAGCACTCAACAAGGTGTATCCTATTAATCATAACACTGAACATCATATAAGATATCCTATATTATATGATGACTCCATTTACATTCCATTCATATATTATGTACTTTAGGAAGCTTCAATGGTATTCAGTTTGCACATGGCTTTTCAAAAGGCCTTTAGTGTTAGCTGCTCTCCTATGCTCCCTTCCCTTGCGCACCTTCCTATTTTCATTTTCTCTTTATCTCTTTATAGTATTATATTCCATTCCCCCTTTTTCAGAAAATACACTCCTTTCCATTCCCTTTCTTAACTACCTAACATTTGTGGTTATTTGGATTAAAATGTAAATGTATAAATGTATAAAATGTAAAGCTTAAAATCTACCACCTACATGTAAGAAAAAACATCCAGTATTTGTCTTTTGGAGTCTGGGTTACTTCACTCAGGAAGATCTTTTTTTCTCTATCTATCCATTTACTTACAAGTTTCATGATTTTATTATTCTTAACAGCTAAATAATATTCTGTTTTGTAAATGTTCTACATTTTCCTTACCTACTCATCATCTGATAGAAATAAGGCACTTTCCAATTTCTGGAAATTATGAATAGAAAAGCAATGTACATGGATGTGCAAGTGTCCTGTAATAGGATGTAGATTCCTTTATGTACATGTCAAAGTGTTATAAAGGACTCTTGAAGTAGATCAATTTTCAGGTTTGTGAGGAAACATCCCACTGATTTTCCATAGTTTCCCTACAAGTTAGCACTTCCACCACCAATGAGTAAGTATTCCCCTTTACGAGGATCCTTGCCAACATGAGCTATTATTTGTTTTAATGACCTTGGCCATTCAGACTACAGTAAAATAAGAGCTCAAAAAGGTTTAATTTGCATTTACCTGGTTGCTAAAGATGTTGAACATTTTTAAATCAATTTTTTTGTGTGATTTGTGCTTCATCTTTTGAGAACATACTGTTCGGTTCTTTAGAATATTGGTTATTAAAAATGTAAAGTTATTAATAAGAGATTACCATCATCATCATCATCATTATTAAAATTATATAACTTATTCAGAGGTGAATCCTCAAAACAGCCATATTTATAAGCCAGGTATATTTTAATTAATGCCAAGTGAAAGCAAAACTATTTCCACTCCATGGTTAGACAATCTTGGCTAGACAATTGTTTTAAATGAATATTGCATTGTTAGTAGTAGTCTTTAGCTTACACTGCTGTAAAATGCCTGCTATAAAATAATAACAAGAAGGCCCAGAGTGTGCTGCAAAAAATTATAGTTTTCCAATGAAGCACAAAAGGTACCCAGCAATATAATATGAGGAATTTGGGTTTTTTTTTCTTTTGTTTTGTTTGAATAGGGTCTCCTCATGAAGTCCTAGCTGTCTAAAAGCTTGCTATATAGATGATGCTGGCTTAGAAGTTACAGAGATCCTCGTGTATCTACCTCTGCCTCTCAAGTATTATATCCCCATTTTAATTGGGTTACTTATCACTTATGTTCTGTTTTGTTTTATATTTTCTAGATACTAACCCTATCACAAATGTATCATTGGTAAATATTTTTCCTATTCTGTACTCTGCTGCTTTGCTCAAATAAATGGTGTACTTTACTGTAGAGAAGCACTTTAGCTGTACAGGGTCATTTATTGGTTGTTGGTCTGTGCTATCTGTATCCTGTTCAGGAAGTCCGTCCCTGTGCTCATGAGCTTTAACCTATTCCTTACTATTTCCAATTTTTTAAAAGGTAAAAAATCGATTTTTAATTACTAATATTTCACTGGTCCTCTGCCTATTTTTTACTTCTTTATTTATCTATATTTAACTTTGGCTCTATATTTAGTCTGTCCAGGTTTATTTAGCTTACAAATGTGATATGTATGCACACTTCCTATAGACACATGCTTTTCTAATTCATTCATCACTACAACAAACATACACAGTGACAAAGCCAACTAAGAGGCTATAGAAAATGTTTAAGATGACTCAAGTATACACAACAGATGAAAATACTGAAAAAGTGTAAAGATGTATTATAACAATTATCATGAGCTTAAGTAATGTAAAATCCATTACTAACATATATAAAAAGAAAAAATTATGTAGATTTATTCTCATATTTTGGGTAAATATAAGAATACAACTAAAAGCAAAGACTCCAACAAATAACTCGGTTAAAGAATAATGGCATAAAGAAATACAGAGAAGAAATATAGCTGATGAAATAATAAAGATATAACTAAGGACTGAGTACATGACAAGTTAAAAATGATAACAGGTTCACCTACTAGAATATTTAAAAAATATACATAAAATTATAACATTTGTTGTTTATAAATCAACTTCTATTAATTAATTCTAAAATTTGGAATGATGCCAGAGAAAAATCATATATATCAGAAAATATATCAGATATATCAGAAAAGATACGAGTCTGATAGTAAAAAATGAAGATCTAGTCTTCGATTTTCTAAAATGGCATTTGTTTTACACAATAGGAAGGCCACATTGCATGATACAATCTCGTGCAAGTCAACCCATACACATTTGCTCCATTTTTGAAACACAAAATGTCAAGTATAAGGGTTTAGAAAATTTTTGTAGTTATAAATAAATAGCTCAGTTTTTGGGTAACCTGCCTCTTCCACAGATCATCACACTTGAAGATGAAAAATGATGTGAGGTGAGACAGAGGGATAGAACTCTGCACAATGCTCCTTTCATTTCTTTCCAGCACATGCTATACCCCATCTGCCATGGTTCACTGAAACCAAATTGGTTTTCTTTTTGTATCAATATCCAAATCATGGTGTTCTCAGAAGGCATCCGCTAACCTTCTCATTAATCCTGTGAATGTCATCAGTCAGGCTACTGGGAGCGAAGCCATGTTCCCACTCGCAGGATATACATGAAGAGTTCCAAACTCTCCAGGAATGTTTGAAAATATTGTCTCTGCTAAATGATATATACTGGCACACTTAAGTGATTCTCAAAGGATAGTATTTTTTTCAATGGATAATTTAGAAAAAATATTCTAGTGACCTAAAGAGATTTGTAATTCAGGAAAATATCTTATTTAAAAATGTAAACTACAAGAAGACAAATATCAAAATTCTTGGAAGAAATACTGTACTGAATGGGTGTTAAAAAGCAACAGCAACTGAAAAGGGGTGAAAAAAACAAATAATAATCACCATAATACATAAAATTAGCATTTAAGTAATAAAATATAATATATCAAATTTTCTGATGTCTATTGGGCCTTCAGAGTCCATATTAAGTCTTTTCATTACATTTTTTAAGTGACTATGACAGCAGGACTGGGGTGTAGCTCAATTGGTAGAGTACTTCCTCACATGCACAAAGACAAGCCCTGGTTTGATCTCCTGGACCATATTAAAAAATGGATTCAGAGGACAATGGAGACGGCCCAGAGGTGAGGTGTGTGGAGTGTGTTAGCAGAGAGCCTGAGGTGCTTTCCAGCACTGCTGTCAGATCCACAACCACTTTGCCTCGTGTCCCACTGGTATTTGAGGTCTTTGGCCTCTATGGGTACCTTCACTCACAGGCACATACCTACACACAGATAGAAGCACATAATCACAGGCACACACCTACACACAGACAGAAGCACATAATCACAGGCACACACCTACACACAGACAGAAGCACATAATTGAATATATTATAAGTTTTAAAAAACTGGATCTGGTGATAGAAACCTATAACCCCAGACTGTAAGTGGCTGTGTAGAAGAACCAATCGTTCAAGCCATTGTCAGCTAAAGAGAACATTTGATACTGGCCTTGACTCAACAGCAACTAAGTTAGCAAAATTACATATAGACTGATGATGATGATGATGATGATGATGATGATGATGATGATGATGGAGAAGAAGAAGAAGAGGAAGAAGAAGAAGAAGAAGAAGAAGAAGAAGAAGAAGAAGAAGAAGAAGAAGGAGAAGGAGAAGGAGAAGGAGAAGGAGAAGGAGAAGGAGAAGGAGAAGGAGCAGGAGCAGGAGAAGAATAAGAAAGCTAGATAAAATATTATTTATATTTCATTTTTATATATACATGTATGAATAATTTGTTTTATATATAAAGAAAATAGAAAACTTAGAAAGTTCATCAACACTAATTGTTTAGTATTATAATAAATAAGTATACACATAGTCTCCTTTGTATTCTTAGATTCATGCTTACAAGATAACAATTCAGAAATTCAAGTACTGAATTCACACATATATAAGTGTTGATGTTCTCTGTGTTTTGACTACGTGTGGGTTCTATAATGGTCTCAGTCTGCTGAAAAAAAAAGCTTCTCTGATGAGAAGTGAGACAAAACTTACTTATTAATTATTAAACTTGGTATAAGGGTATTTAGAATGAAGTGATTGTTAAAGTTTGGTTAGAGTATTTGGAATAAATAAAGTGAGGTTAGATTTTAGTGCTAGCTGTCAACAGGTAAGTATATCACATTGATCCCCATAAATATACATTATTAAATCATGCTAATAAAAAATAAAACATTTTAGGGCTGGCAAGACATGTCGACAGGTGAAGGTGTCTCCCATCAAGTTGGACAGACCAATTATGATCTGCTTAACCCACATGATGAAAGGAAAGAACAGGCTTCCATCAATTGCCCTCTGACATTCACATAAGAGACATAGTTTGCCCACCTTCTCCCCCGACATACAAATGATAGGCAGACAGAGAGACAGCAGAGACCCCAAAGAAGCATCTTTTAAAACTTTGCTATATAATGCCCACTTCAACAAATTTGAAGGCTCTTGTCAATTGAAAATTTCTAAGCGCACATTTAAGTAATGCCCCTTGAAAAAGAAAGAGGAGGACACAGGTATGGTGCCTTCAACAATTTAGGTTTCCACTGTTCAGTACCAAGTTCTCAGGCACAGTCTGATCCTTCCATCTTAGTGAACTGAACGTGAGTACAGAATTCATTGATGCCCCTCTTGAACCGTTAGTTGTTGAAAAAGGCCTCAGACTTTTAAAAAGACCCACTGACTTTCCACGAGTGTGGTGGAGGGGCTGATCTTCACAATTCTGCTCATGCCCAGGTGTTCACTGGACTTACCCCGAAACCTCTCTTCATAGGAATAAGGGTTTGATGAACAAAGGAGAACAAACTTACTAACTTTTTTTATTTATTGTATTTATTGTATATGAGTGTTTTATCTGCAGAAGAGGGCATCAGATAACATTATAGATGGTTGTGAGCCACCATGTGGTTGCTAGGAATTGAACTCAGGACCTTTGGAAGAGCAGGTGGTGCCCTTAACCACTGAGCCATCTCTCCAGCCCCCTTACTAACTTTTGTAGCTGAAGATTTTAGTGGCCAGGTCTGGGAGCCAAATACAATTTATTTATGATTCATCTTGTGTTTGAATCAAAACATACTAAACACATCAGTTAAACATGATTAATATACCTTCTTATTCTGTTTCAAAATCAAGATTATCCCGTGTGTGTGTGTGTGTGTGTGTGTGTGTCAGAGAGAGAGAGAGAGAGAGAGAGAGAGAGAAAAGAAGAAGAAGGAGAAGAGGAGAGGAGAGGAGGGGAGAGGAGAGGAGAGAAGAGAAGCAGGGTCTCGTTATATAGCCCAGGCTGGTCTCTAACTCAAGCATCCCATACCTCAGCCTCCACAGCGCTGGGATGACAGGAGTACAACTTCACTCCAGCTCTGTGATACTCTCTAAGAAATACTAGAGGCAGCTAATAATAGCCTTTCCTTTTGTTTCATTTTAGGTCAAAATATAAAATGAGATACTCTCCAAATGAAACCCCAAGAGAATTGCAAATACTTCCCTCTGACCTCAGATCCTACTCTGACTTGTAAGCTGCCTACTACTTAAAATAGCCACTTTGGAGCAGCTCCATGGTAATGGTGATCTCATTTACTTGACTGCATAGGTACCTCTGCTTGCTTCCTTTCTTTATTGGTAAGCAGAGAAATCCTAAGCTCCACAACATAGCATTTCATTAACCTTAGCCTTATGATGAACCGGAAAGGGGAAGGAGATGCAAGCTTCTTTGTCACTTTTCACTAATATACTTTTTAAAGCAAACATGAGAAAATTGCCAACCCATTGAAAGGTCTACATAAAATATTTGAATCAACAATGTGCTTGATAGTACTGAAAACATTGAGAATCTCCACCTTAATTAATACATATTACCTAATTAAATTTAAATATCTCAAAGAAGCCTTTTTCTATAAGTACATATCAGAAAATTCTTAGTTGTCTGACATTACAAAATTACTATTGGAGAGATTTGGAGTAAAAATCTAGCCTGAGATTTCAAAACCCTGAATGTTTCATATCAAATAAAATATGCTGCCACTTGACATATTGGCATTATTTCTAATAGAAAATCATTAATAATGATATGAAATTTAAATAATTATGCAATTTATGAAGATAATAGGAGAAGCATGACTCTTAAACTGGAATCATAAATGGTATTTAAATACAAAGAGAACTTCAATGTTTGTCAATTAACAGAGTAATTTATTAGGAGTGACTGAAAGATTTCAATTTCTTTGCACTATTACAAGAAACTAAAAGTGAAAACTTTTTGTGCTCAAATAACTAAAAGTGAGAGAGAAAAACTCTACATAAAAACTTCAGTCCCATCTTAAAACATTCCGCCAAGAAACATTTGAAAGCTAGTTTAAAGGCATGGCACTTTCTTTGCTGTGAATTTTATATGTATCATAAAGCTTCCTGTTACAGAATTTTAGAGCTAATTTTCATCCCCAGATAAGAATTGAAAGACAAATTACTTCTAAGCAGCAGCTTAGCTCTATTCACCTTCTTAAGAACAATTTGAAATGGCCCAGGGCCTTTTGGAGCACACAATGTTGACAGTATCTACTTTAAAGTGTCTGCTCCTCCCATCACAGAGGCATCTAGAGTTTGGCTGTGTAGTCCTGCGGTATAACGGTGTAACCGCTGCAGTCACAGGCTGTGTCCATGAAAGCAGCCATGCCCTCTGGATGCACATTGCCTTCTAAATCACAACTATGTCATGCACTTCTATGTGCAAGGAAGTTTTGTTATTTTATTTTACTCCTTATCAATACTCTTTCCAAATATATAACCAATGTACACATAGAATGCCTGTTCTAAAAAGCTGTGCATTTTCTGCAAACCCAAAAGGGATGCTGTCAACCAATGAACCACATTATGCCAAAATACAGTAAAATCGAAGCATATTTTACAAAAAGTAAAGTAATACCTTATAAATGCTAAGATCATGTTCTTTGATACAAAATTTTTCTCATATATATGTTTCCAAAAAAACCCTGATTAAATGGAACATACATTTGACCCACAGACTGCCTGTTTTATTTTATACCAAAAGACTTTTGTAAAAGATTCTATTTAAATACAATGTGGTACCACAGTCTTTATAATATCCCTATTTATATTGAGTCCAAGTGAATTAATAAATGGTTGTCATAATTTATTTGCTTGAAAGTCTTTGTATTATTACTGTTGTTGTTGCTGTCTTTTAACTACTGAAATATTTATCTGCATTTTATTATTATATATGTCCATCCCGTCTATTATGTATAGAATAATGGTTATAGCTGCTACAATGATTTAGAATGTATTTTCAATGGAAATAAGGAACAGCTGCAGAGATTTTAAAATTTAAATTTAAAAAGTATGATTTGGCCAAAATTAACACCTGCAGTACCAGTGCGAATCAGTCTGAAGCTCTGTCTCATCTATATGACAGAGAGAAACACTGATCAGAGCTGCTGTTAAAACTACAGCAGTGTCTGACCACAGCCTACCAGGTCTCATCTGGATAGTCTGCATCCCCTTCCTCTGCATGCCTACAGGGCCTCCCCACCAAGAGGAAGTGATCAAATCAATGGCACCAGCATTACATATATATACATATATATATATATATATATATATATATATATATATATATATATATATATCCCTTTCAGAAGTCTAGTAGAGAGGAATAGAGCAGAAGAGGGAGTGAGGGTGGCGATAGGAAGATACAAGCGAGGGGATAACAATCCGGATGTAATATGAGTAAATTATAATAAAAATGCAAAGAAAAAAAACAGTAGGTGTAATCTACTTAAGCATTGCAAGAATGATGCTGTAGGGGATAGACTGAAGGAAGGGATGTGTCCTATATTGTATCTGATAGGGGAAAGTGACTAAATTCTATTTCAAATAAAAACATTATTAAAAGATGAAAAAAAAAACCTACAGTAGTGTCTACTGTTCTGCCTTCAACATGCATAGAAGTTTTCCCTGGCAAGCTATCCAGATGAGACCTGATACGATGTGGCCATATGGCCGGGGAAAAGGTCTCCTTCTGTCAGAGGTCTCAGGGAGGGGAATGGGCAGAAGAGGGAGGGAAGGTGGAAATGGGAAGGGGATAACATTCAGGATGTAATCTGAATATATTATAATAAATTTATTTTAAAGAAAAAAAGAAACCGATTTTCCCACAATCTGATATGGATTAAATTTCATGCATTGCTTATTACATTAACACCAAAAGTACCCATGGTAGCAATGGCCAATTCAGAATCCAGCAATTTAAAATATTATTAATAGTTCTGTTCCTTTTTCCTCCTCTCTCCTTCCTCACTGTCACATGTAGAAAAACAATGAGAGACATAATCCTTGAAATACACTCACATGGACAAGAGAGGAGATCGAGAGAGCAGATATTTATGGAAAAGCCACCATGTGCTGTGTGCCCTCCTTTACTGGGAGGGCAGTTAAGACTGCATTTTTCTAACACTTCTGAGAAAGAGTATTAACAAAAGCACTCAGAGAGTTGTGCATACCATTTTCTAGACTATCTAAACCCCTCCCTGTGATGCTGGAGTTGTTTTCTGTTGCCTGGCTTTGAATAGGTTACAAATACGTAAAGTGTCCGATAACCTGTGTCAAAGAAGAGAGGAAAGCAGATTGGAGTTCTGTTGAATGCGGACAGCCTTACTGAGCGACAAGGAATATCAGCGAAGGAGGACAATGGTCACCCAGGGCAGCAGAAAAGAAAAAGGAGTTGTGTGTGTGAGTCAAAAAAAACAAAAAGATAAGTCGAAGAAAATTCCCAGATTCCACAAAGGACATGGGAATCAGCTTCCACACTGTCAGCCCAGGACTTGAAGCTGAGCTGTGGGACATCCCAGGGAGGAAACCTTCCGTTCTGCATCGTCTCTCTGTCCACACTGCCATCCCTGTGACACTCTAAACTGCCACCAAAGGGTGGTCAGAAAACAGGGAAGGAGACACTCAGAACTGAGAAAAGGATGTAAACCACACCACAGCCTCTTCACACTTCTGAGTCAAGCTGGAGAAAGGGAGAAAGGGTAATGGATGCAAGTCGGTTTTAGCTGGGGGACTGGGGATGAGAATAAGATTTTCACACTTCTCAGTTGAAGTGTGTTTCTGGATACAGTAGAGCACAGCATCATACAGGAGATGGCAGAAAACAATCCTAGCCAAACTTGCCATTTTGTTGCCAGTGATGCAACAGGGAACTTGGCTGCCCAGTAGCTTAAGAGGCAAAAGCAGCCTTCATCTTTAAGTACAAGAAGGACTGCCAGAGGCAGGAGTGGACACCGCTGCAGCAGTGAGCACACACCAATGCGCGTAACTGTGTGTGAGCATTGTGCACACTTCCTGTGTCTTCAGGTTCCTTTCAGACATGTTCGAAGCAACTTCTAGATCCAAGAGTGCCCAAATCTCAATCGTTCAAAATGTTGCAATTCTACTAAGAAAGTAAAGGAAGTTCCCTCAGCCTTTTGTAGCCTGTGCTTGAGAGCACTGACCCAAGTGGACAGGGGCATCAGGGAGCCTGTTCTCACCGCACTCAACAGAAGGCATCTGTGTGATGATACCCTAGGATGTGCCTGGTCTCATCTGAAAACACTAGCAAGCAGGATCTTCATTTTGAAATAAAATGTGTGTGCACTCCTTTATTTGAGTGACTCTTAGTTTTAAAATTCTGTATTTGTGTGCCAGCATTGCAGTTCTCAAGGCTTTCAAAGTGCCCAGTGTCTGCACTGCCCAAAATGGGTGAAAAGCTCCACAGATTTCAGAGGATTGCCAGTGGCATAAGAGCTTTCAATAAAGTTTCAAAAGCCAAGATTTAGCTCTTAAAGTCATAGGTGTTGAGTTTTCAGAGAAAGATGCATGAATATCACCCTGGATTATTGTACAACAGGAAAGTAAAGGATTGTATCTTCACACTGTGCTAACTGGGCACACTACCTACACACCTTTTTTGTCTACTGTCTACTCTGAAATGAAAATAGAAACAGCAAGTGATCACTGGGTTAAATGCCATCAAAGCTTGGGCACATTACTGAGAGCACAAAAGCTTCATAAGTGCAATGTTAACATGAAGAAAGTAGACATTATTGAGCCCAGTTTCTCTGGTTCTCTCCTTGGCATATGTTTAATAAATGGCACTATGTTATATTAAAAACTCATTTAATAAAAGTACTTCTAATTTCCACATATCTATAAATAAAAATGACAGTTTTCTGTGCAATTAAGTAATCACCAAGAAGTTTCGGGACCAAAATAATTCTGATTATTTTATTAAAATTTATATTCATTTAATTTTATAGAGAGATAATTAATTTCATACCTAATAGTCCTCTATGCTTCAGTGGATTTAACTTAAAGATCACAAATAAAAGGTTACTACCTTGGTTTATCATGACTGAAAAATGATCAAAATATAGGTAAAAATATATTTATACTTTTATTATTATACAGATATGTATATGTACATACAGATGACTTATAGCTCACTAAGAAAATCCTGTTCAATTGAAAAAATCTTGTTTCAATGTTTAATACTTTAGACTTCCTAACTTGTCCTTCCCAGTGTCTGATGAAAAGATACTGAGTAGTAAGAAAGACAGCAAACCTACAAAAGCAATAAGAATGGCCAGCCCTCGCTGGATCTCAAATACCCAAAGGTTTAAACGAGCCATTAAGTGAAATGCTGAAGAAAGAGTAATAAATTATGCCCACCAACTCTTATTGCATACTATTGCCTCAGAGGAATGGTAACATCCCTGAGTACAACAAAACAAAACAAAATAAAATCATTGTCTTAATGAATGGAAACAATGTCCCAAGCAACTCAAGGAGAGTTTCTATTGTCTGTCAATTACTACAACCAAGACTACAAATTCAATACAATAGCCAACAGTATCCACAGAAGACCAGGAGTGGAAGTAATTAGACCCCAGAAAGACTTAAGAGAAAAAGGAAGGCACAGAAGGACTACACACTCCCTGGGCTACAGTCCCCACAATTGCCTCCAATTGTCTAAAATGAATCACAATGAAGCACAATCACAATGCTGATGAGGGAAGAAAGGAAAGCAAGCCCAGTCCTGTGAGAGTCACTGGATTAGTGACTACAGAGCAGAGAGAGCATTTTAGTATGAGGTCTGACAGTGAGACTCTAATGGGCTCAGGTAATAGTGAGGGATGGTAAGTTACACGAATGTGCTTGAGGATTAGCAATAAAATTATTTCCATTCAACTGTTAGAAAAAAAACCTAACAAGTCAAATATGATACAAAACAGAGAAAGAGTGAGCCTGGGTGTGCATATTAAAGGTTTCTTCTTTAACAATATGAAAATACAATCAATAAATGTTATTTTCTGGAACCAAATGAATGAGTTTTTGTGCATGATATTGTATTTATAAATCCATGCTGTTATATGACATGAATGAAACAAAAATTTCATGAAAGATTTATTTTTAAAGTTAGAGGATTTCTACTTTCACAGGCTATCAGCTCAGAATTCTAACAATTGCTTTAGCCCATCAAATAACAGATAATGACATACTTAGTACATTTGCTCATGTAGTGTCATTCATGGGGTGCTTTGTTCAGCTGCTTAACACATTGCCATGGGCAAAATATTCACTGCCCTATTCTCAGGGAGCTTGCAGCCTACTATGAAGAGACCATGAATCCAAAGGACAAATAGAAAAGGTGGGGCACAAAACATAGGATAACGGGCGCTTCACTCTAAAAAACGGCAAAGGTTAAGACTAAATCTATCATACAGTTCTCACTCCTTACCATGTGCCCATTGAATTCAGCATGTGACTACAGAAATTCTTGCTTAGCAATGCTTATTGCTGCTCTATTTGCAACAGTTAAAGATGGAGAAATCCTGGATGTTTTCAATGGATGAGCAGATGATGATATCATTATTGTGGTATATATAAACAATAGAAAGCTACTCAGTTTTAAAGAAAAAAATCATGAAACTTGTATGGAAACATATATATCTGGAAAATATTATGCTAAGTGAGGTAACCCAGACCAAAAACAAACAAACAAACAAACAACAAAAAAACCTCCACATCACATGTCATTTCTTCTTTGTGGACCCTTGTTCCAAAACTTTAGACTCTTCAAAATCCTTCACTTAGTTAACAATGAATTTAAATAATGAGTTTACAAACTCACAATAATGCACAAACACATACAAATATTTCATTAATATATTAATAATGGTTGTATTTGAGAAAACTAAGAGCCACGAACAATAAAAAGATAGTCACAATAAGATTGTGCCAAAAGGCTAGAAATAAACCATGCGACCAGATACACCACTCTTGGGCATATAACCAAAGGGTATCTTACCATTTTCATCAATGGTTTATTCTCAACAGCCCATGGACACAGTCTAAATGTTCATAAACTGATGAAAATGAAAATGTGGCCCATTTACCCAATTGAAAAAAGTAAAATATTTTTCATCATATAACTAGATAATTTATAAATTTAAAAAACTAAAATAGCAGTTAGAAAATCAATGTGACTTTTGTGAAACAGAATTCATTATTGATGACCAGAAGGCTACTAATATCAGAATTCCATGAAATGATTAAGTGTTGTTCACAAGTTACTTAGTAGTGCTGAAAGCATTTGCACTCTAACTCTCTTGCAAATAAGCTTATTCATGAAGAAAGCAGCTCTAAGTCTCCGGTATTACATTAGTCAGTTTTGCTTTATTACAAGAAAATATCTGTTATGTCCTACTTATAAAGTAAGGCAAGTTTATATAGCTACAGTTTCAAAAGTTCAAAGGTCAAGGTCAAAAGTCTCTTTCTTTGACCTCTGGTGAGGATAACCCATGACAACACATCATGGCAATGTGTTTAGGAACCATCTAATTTCCATCCACAGCAGATAAAGAAACAACACAAACAGGGTCCCACAATTGCTAACTTCTCTCTAGGCACCTAAGGGTTGCTATAAGAGCCTACCTCCCAATATCACAATGAGGATGAAGACATCACATGTACAACTCAGGGATCCTTGCCACCAACAGCTTATCAGCACTGTCTCTTTCTCTTTCTGTCTCTGTCTCACTCTCTGTCTCTCTTTGTCATTCTCTCCTTTGTCTCACTTTCTGTCTCTCTCTCTGTCTCTCTCTGTCTCTCTGTCTCTCTCTGTCTCTCTCTCTGTCTGTCTCTCTGTCTCTCTCTCTCTCTCTCTCTCTGTCTTTCTGTCTCTGTCTCTGTCTCTGTCTCTCTCTCTCTCTCTCTCTCTCTCTCTCTCTCTCCCCTAGATAATGAAGGGGTAAATGATGAACCTGGACATGAGCTTTATTTGCTTTAATACATTACCTCTGTCCATACAACATTGTCCAGAAACAAGTCATGCACCCTCCCTAACTGCAAAAGGGAATCAAACAGGCTTTAGTTATCACCTAGGAAAACATGTTACATTATCTTTTTCAACTAAGGTACCAGTAGTAAATTATAGCTGCAAAGAGGTGAAGAAATAAAAAACAGAAATACTAGGAAAAGGAGACTACTAAATAATAATAGTATATTGCTCATTGATATTGCTATACTATTTCTGTTCATAATCCGAATTACTGTTTTATTTAATAATTAATGCTGGGAGAATTTTACGATGCTTGCTTGGTTTTAAATTTTTATTATTGTTGTGTGTGTACACACTGTATGATGGGTGTTTGGGTGTACATGACAAAGCATGCATATTGGAGTCAGAAGACAACGATAAGGGGTCAGTCCTCTGCTCTCTCCACTATATGAGCTCTGAGGGTTGAACTAGGCTGGCATGACAAATACAAATACTCATGGTAGTTAAAAGTGTTTACTTTTCACTAATTATCCTAAATGTTTCTTTGGGATAATTTAAATTCACATAAAAATTGTAAATGTAATACAGAAGGATATCACATACATTCATATCTTACATAGTCATTTCCAAAACTACAAAATTAACATTAGTATATTAATGTTAAGTAAATTTCAAAAGTGTGTTCCACCAGGCTTTCCATGGATGTCCCTTTTCTGTTCCAGGATATACATGGAGGACCCACTGAATAAGTCATCTTTCCTTAATTTCCTTTGGTCTATCGGAGCCACTCATTCTTTACTTGTTTATTATGACTTGCAATAGTCTAGAGTTTGAAGACTACCAATCAGATCTGTGTGAGTGTGGAATGTCCATGGGTGTGTGCTTTTACAACAATGCTCTCAATATTAAACTCTGGGAAGAGTACCTCAAATCTGAAATAGTGTTATCATCACTACCTATAAAGACATGAGTGATATTAACATGGATGGTACTACTCTCAACTGTGAATATAAGGTACTATATTTTCTTCCATTTCCATACATTTACGGAAGAGAATTACAACCCTATAAATTTTAAATATGTGTGTGTGTTCATGTGCATGTGTGAAAATGCATGTATATTCATTATGGATGGAAAAGGTGACATGTGTACTCCCTCTTGGAGAGAGAACTATATAGAATATTTAAAGTTTCCCTGAGGAAACTTCATCCCTTCTTTATTTGTTCAGTTATTAGTCAGTATTTATCTTATACTGTGGATTTTATTGAAATGTCAAAAAAATCTATGCCACTGTTTGGTGATCAGTCATCAGTGGGAGCCATCAGGACTCCATCCTGAGTGTCTCCAGCACATTCAAGTCCTTGGCCTTATAAAGACTTTACACAGTAATTCTTTATTCTTCCTAATGGTCCTAAAATCGATAATTTTCCTGGGGAGTTGGGGTTTATTTTATTGAAAAATTACATCTGGAAACCAAGGGCTGTGTCCACCGCTGTCTCCATCTACAGCTGCGACCAATGACTGCTCATTGCTGACAGAGTCCGTGAGAAGAATGGAGTGTTGGTGGTAATTCATCAGCTTGAAGCTCTAGAGGGTAGGGACTAAAGATAGCTTTCAATACTTTTGTAGTAAAATTACTTTATATGATTACTTTCTGTTACTTTTGTTTTGAGTTTTATTTTCTTTTTAATTTTAATGTTATGATTTTTCTTTGACAATTTCATTCACGAATGTGATACATTCTGGATATTTTAAAAGTTTAATTTAGGTTTTAACAAACTATGTAGTCAGGTTGGAGTTGAGTTCACAGTCCTCTTCTGTTTCTACCTCTTAAATGCAGAGAATACAGCCCAGTTATGTGACACCATGCCTGGGTGTCATTTTGGAAAATTTGTATTTACTGTTTTAATGATAATATTTTGAATCTTACCTTTCCATAGTATATTATACAGTAAATTATATATTTTTATCGACATCTTGAGTGTTTGTTGAGGAAATCCTGGAAGAGTTAGTATGATAACATCATTTATACTATTGAATTGGCAAAAAAAGTGATATTTAGCATTCTTTAATAGCAACACAAAATTAAGCCATTCGGTGTGTGGCTTTAGTAGAAGATGACATAAAGATGAGATCATTTGGAAAAATTATAGAAAAATATGAAGGCTCTTTAAGAAGTCATGATGATTAAAGTATCCAGTTAATGTTTTGTTTCTGGAAACATTCCATGCTATTTCCTAATTCCTTTCAGTGAGATCAGGAGGAAAAAATATTATGCAATATAAGCTTAATTAGTAAGGAAAGAAATGCGATCAATACTGTCTTAACTTTTCATTTTCTCTCCCCACAGAGGTTTCGATTTTATGGTCCTATTTTCACAGGCAAAGCAACAATAGAACAGTAACTATCCATAACAAATTTTGAAAAATAACATGATTTCTCACCTATCTAGAAAGAAAATCCTTTAGGAGCATGCTTACGAGTTTTCTTTCTATTATTTGTAGCACTCGCTTGGAGACTAGGAAATCACTTTTATTGTACTAGTGCCTTTGTCTTTTTCTATTTGGCATTATTGATTTGTCTCTACTCCATTTATTTCTGAGCACAGAATTGCACAATAACTGATTGTTTAATTTGTTGTTTGTCAAAAACACACCAGTAGGGTTTAGGGGCGAGAACTTGCAAACTTAGGCTCAACTGTGCATTGCCTCTAGATGCTGCCCCCCCCAAACCATGATTTAAATTAGGACAGTAACAAAGAACACTTTTTAAAGACATACTTCTTAGCAAAATCTGACCAGAGTGTGCCAGGTCCTGGATGTTCTCAGAAATTACTTATTTTGTTGGTAATCAAGAGTAAGAATTATTTTCTTGATAAGTAAAAAAGGAAGCATATAACTTTGAATGCATGAATTGTAAAAATATAAATACAATGAAATAAATCTTACAAAACAGCCTATGGCTTAAATATTTTAACTTTTATCTTATTTTAATATATTAGATTATAATCTCACTAATCAAATTATTCTATCTATACTTCCATTGAAACAAAAATGTGAAGAATAAAAGGAATTATTTATACATAATATACCTAGGATACATTAAATATCTAATAACATATTATATATCAAGTTTAATTTAATCTCTACTGTTAAAATTCATTAAAATAAGGATAGACACACACACACAGAGCGGGGAGGGACTGGGAAAGAGATTTCCTACCCCTCTGCCTCAGGTAACTCTCCCTGGAAACACATTCACAGAACTACCAAAAAGAATAGCTCTGAGTGATTTCAGATCTAATCAAGATGCCAATTAAGATTAACCATAAGAGAAACCTACAGAATATTGTGACCACACTACCTCATAGTTTATAACAAAGGTGGGTAGGGAGGTCTATATAAGTATTCATTTTTGTGTGTTGTCAGCATTGGTAGCAAGTAACCTCTAAATAAAATTCCATATTTGCTTGTAAATTAAAGTAACCCTAGGTAACTATGGCCAATTATATTTTCCAAAGGCCATCCAACAGCTGCTTCTGCAGTGTGAGTTTCCTATTACTCTAATGAGAGTTCTTACCTAGGCCTGGGAGGAGGGCTCAGTGGTGAAGAGCACTGCCTCTTACTCTCAGCACCCATATGATGGCTCACAGTTGTTTGTATTTCCAGTTCCTAGGAATGTGAAGGCCTTGGGGAATGCACACACTTAGTACATAGACATACACACAGGTAAACATCCACTCACAGAAAATGAACAAATAATTATTTTTAATTAAAATTTTTTTGTCTAATCTCATTTGTGGTTAGATAACTGGAAACATACAGTGATGGTGACCATTAACAGGAAGAGTTTTACTGTTAGGATGTTATTTAACATCCACAACACCATGGTGTCAAGTGTGAACAGGGCATAAAGCCTGTTTTCATACTGTGAGATACAGCAAATAGCAGTCATTCATTACTAGAGAGTTTATAATCATCCATCCAAAATTGTATATGACTGCCATAAGCGCTGAGCAAGTACTTGTTCTCAGTTCCATTTTCTTCTCCTGAGCACATAAGCTGCTTCCCACTTGCCCTAAACTGTACGTACGTTCTCCTGAGGATGGAAAAGCATGCAGTAAGGAACTTCTAAAACTGCATTTGCATAAGGAGTGGCATCATAGTGCTTCTGTCTCTGTTTAAACTCCAGTCACTGAACAGAAGTAGATGAAAACTTATGAGAGAGAGAGAGAGAGAGAGAGAGAGAGAGAGAGAGAGAGAGTGTGTGTGTGTGTGTGTGCACGTATGTGCACTGTTTACTCATGCATTTGATTCTGATGTCATTTGGACACATAGTTCTGAGTCAGAATTTGTCAGTGTGTTAGGATGTGGAGGGCCCTTGGAAGGCAAGTGTCCCTTCATAGTGCATGTGGTTAACTGCTTTAATGGCCTCACACATTGACTAGCCTGTCTATCTGCATTCTTCTCTGTGAAGACACAGTATGCCTCCCTGACACAGGTTGTCATTACTACACACTCCACCTCTCTACAACTCCCCATCTTCTAGAACTGAGATGAGGACATTCTGTCCTTTATGAATTACTCAGCCTCACTTCTATACAGGATGTAAAAGATGACAACAGTGCCTAACACACCTGATAACCTCCATGCTCAACTGGAAAGCACTTTCATTTCATTCTATAAGAAACAGAGAATATAACCTGGACACTACTGTGATGGTATCTTAACATTATAGAATTTTCCAAACTTAAATATGAGGTATTTTTCAGTTTCATATGTTGATATATAGGAAAGCATAACACAGAAAGGTATTAGGTAATTGCTAAAATATCCTTTGTTTATTATAGACCACAGCTTGAGGTGATTTACTCCTGAGTGCTAAGAGGAAAAAATAAAATATTTTTGAGGTAGATGCAGATAAATTCTTTTCCAAAGAATTTACTCTGTGTTTACTATGATCACTCAAGTTGTAAACAGAATATGGGACTCAAAAGTCCTTATTAAAAACATCTATGGGCATATAGATAGTAGAAAAGGTGCTATGGTATGTTTTGAAAAGTAATCAGGGATTGTTCACTCACCTTAGTTTATAGAACATATAAAAAGCAAAGTAAGTTGAAATAGATACATACATCTTGAAAGACACAGGTATCAAGCACGTAGTACAAATACAGTTCTTAACATAAAGAATTCATGCTGATTTACTTTGTAGTTGTATGCAGGCTGAGACAATCAATGAAGGTCACTGTACATGCTTGTAGTGCAGTCCAAAAATGGAAAGCCTCGACTACTCTTCCCCAGAGTTTTCTTTGACTCAAATAAACAATGCATCATGTCTTCACAAGAGCAACCTGCTTCCACATGGTATGAAAGCTGTGACTCTACCAAGCCTAGCTCTTCCCTGTGACATAGCCTGAATGTTTAGGTTTATCTTGTGGGTCCTACATAGCCTGCACATTGTGACCAGATGAAATAGAAGTTGTTCAGGTAACTGAACTACAGATAAACCATGATTTTTTAGGGAGAGTGTGTTTCAAATATGACATTGAATGTATAAGTAATAAGAAAATACTTATCTACAATTCACTGGGTCTCCTGTATTTTTATCCATGGGATATCTGAAGTATTAAAATAGGGAAACAGAGTTTGGACTACTGACTTTGGCATTGTTCTTATTAGTATCAATGTCCATTGACTCTGACGTAGCATTGAAGCACTCATCAGGCTAAGCTTACCTCCAAAACAAAATTGAATTTGTGTATTCAGTAAAATACAACTACGGAGGGATTTAAAGTTGAGAAGCAATTTGCCTGGCTTCATCCACTGCCTTTCAAGCAGGAGTGTTCTTTTATTCTAAGTTTCATGGATATTTTTAGAGAGAACAGCGTTGATGGATACCAACTAGAGCAGTGGTTCTCAACCTTCCCTATGCATCGGCCCACTAACACAGTCCCTTGTGTTATGGGGACCCTCAACCATAAAATTATTTTTGTTGCTACTTCATAACTGTAATTTTGCTAGTGTTATTAATTCTAATGTAAATATCTGATAGGCAGGATATCTGATATGAGACACCTGTGAAGGGGTCATTTGCCCAACAAAGGAATTGTGACTTACAGATTGAGAACTCCTGATGTAGGCTAAAGACCAGATTTATTTAATGTTCAGTGTGAAAAAAATGTTCTTTGTTACAATATTCAGATAGGTTTATTGAGCTCTATATATGCATATATCATCTGGCCCTTTTTGTGTCATCACACAGAAAATGGCCCTTGGGAAAATGATATAAACACTCTTGTGTCTGATATTGCTGTAGGTGATACTTGAACTTATGTCTCATAACTTGTTTATTTTTCCTTCTGTTTATCAACTCTTATGAAATTGCAGTAGGCCAATTTATCATATGCAAGTATATATTATAACCTCTTCATTCCTCCCAAGGAGAGTTTTGACATTGATGTGTTAATTACCATATTCCTAATATGTTTTGG
Source organism: Acomys minous (assembly GCF_964271855.1). Classification (NCBI taxonomy): domain Eukaryota; kingdom Metazoa; phylum Chordata; class Mammalia; order Rodentia; family Muridae; genus Acomys; species Acomys minous. The sequence goes on along the minus strand of NC_140496.1, from coordinate 94,134,251 downwards.
TTCTGGAGCATTTTTATAATATCCAGCTAAACATTTCTCATTAAGGAGATATTATCCATACCAAGACACAATCCATGTCCACTGTCCGTCCTCATGTGCTTTCTACTGCCTTGATAAAAATAACATGACCAAAGGCATCTTGAGGAGGAGAAGATGTATTTGGCTGACAGGTTGCAGAATGTCATAATGGGAAGCCAAGGCAGGACTGAAGACAAGACTATGGAGATACACTGCGTATTTGCTTGCTCTTTCTGGCTGGCTCAGTTAGCTTTCTTATAAACCCAGGAACACCTGCCTTCCCAGGTATGGCATAGTGGCCAGTGGCCTGGGTCCTCCTCCATCAATTAGCAATCAAGAAAAAGCCCTATAGACTTGCATACAGGTAATCGAAGTTCCTTTCCCCATTTGATTCTAGCTGGTGTCAAGCTGCCAAAACACTAATCAGGATATTTACTCTAAAGACTTTAAAGTCTTTCTCCTCTTTCTTTCCTAATTAATGCTGAAAGTGCTTGGTACTTCCCCAACCTGAACCTCCATCATCTTGTCATTTCCTATACTCACAATTTCACTACGCATGTAGGATGTTATAGTCCGGGCTGGCATAAAACCCTTGTTCCTGCCTTAGTCTCCCTGTCCTGGGATTATAGCTGTTCCCCATACCTGGTGTCATTCATATAGCATCTTAGCATCAGATATTAAATTCCATGGAGATATAGTAAAGTTGACTATTTAGAATTTCTCATCTCTGTGGTGAAATACCTGACAGAAGTGATTTAAGGAAGAGAAGTTAATTAGGGCTTGATATTCAAGGGCATAGTTCCATCATAGCAGGTAAAGCAGCTTGGTATTAGCAGTGGGTGGGTGTGACTTGTCATCACTACTATACATGTTTTCTAGCCCAAAGCTTGATAACATGCCCCAAACTGTGCCACCAGTTAAGGACCAACTGTTCAAACATAAGGTTATGGGAACATTCCACATTCAAACAACAAAAATGACGTAGAACAGTAATTGCATAAAATAAACTTATAGTGGACATTTCTTGAGAAGAAACTTGAGGAAACTGTAGGAATAAAAGTTTCTGATATGTTCAACTGACTTTCAGGTGTGGAGACAGGGTATTACTATGTCATCCTGGCTGGCCTTGAACTCACTTTGTAGACCAAGCTGACTTCAAAATCACAGATAGCTGCCAATCTCTGCCTCCTGTCTGCTGAAATTCAAGGTGTGTGTCACCATACCTGGCTTTGGTTGATATTTTTCAAACAGGCAGTTTTTGAATAGTAGTGTATTATGTACAGTGTTATGTTTATAGATGGGATAAGTAAAAAACGATTGGGTCCCACTATTTTCTTCTGTTACTCTCTTTCCCAAAAGCCATTTTCCTAGATAATTAGCTTAATTTAATATCTGAAAGATTACCTTTCTGTTTCTGAGTTACTTTTAACTACTAATTTAGCTGTAATACCACTAATATCAGGGACAAGACAAGGCTTGTCCATAGCTCTTCAATATAGTACTTGAAGTCCTAGCTAGCGCTCAGGGATCGGTAAGATGAACTTAGTAAAAATGGCCATCTTACCAAAAACAATCTTCAGATTCAATGCAATTCTCATCAAGATGCCAATATAATTTCTTACAGATCTTTAAGGAACAATTCTAAACTTCAATGGAAAATCAAAAAATGCAGAATAGCTAAAACAATGCTATATAATAGTGGAATTTCTGTAGGTATCTCCGTCCCTGATTTCAAGCTATACTACGGAGAAATAGTAATAAAAACTGCACAGTACTGGCATAGAAATACACTGGCTGATCAATGGAATTGACTTGAAGATGCAGAAATAAACTCACACACCTATGGACACTTGACTTTTGACAAAGGTGCACCTTCATTTTTTAAATGAGAAAAACAACTAGTAGGACAGATATATTCAAATAAATTTGGCTATAATAAACAAGGATGATTATAGTTAAAGCAAAACATACCACAAACGAAAAACCTGGTTTGGACCACAACGAGATTGACTTAGCTCACAGTTTTAGAGGTATCCACCCATCATGGGGAAAGGGTGTGACCAGGCTGAGAAGTTTACATGATAGTAGTGAGAAGCTGAAAAAAGCACTTATCTCACTTCCTTGGGTTTCTGCCAGCTGATGAAAGGGTACCAAGCGCAGATGCATGTGTCCTCCTTCCCCAGATCACCCTGAGGAAGTGCCCTTACAGACCTGTCACGGATGTGCCTCTCTACTCTCCTAGAAGACTTTTCATCTAGCCAAGTTGATAGCGAAGACGAATGATCAGAGTAGCTCCCTGTGAGTCCAGGGAGAAAAGTCTTCCACAGCCTGAAACTGTTAACATCATTTCTTTTTCACACTTGTCACAGTGTGCTACGCTCCTTCACACTTTATATTATACTCAGACAATACACATGGCTGTTAGTACTAGGAGAACATGCCAATTGTGTTCAGAACATGGTATTCACATGTGTGCCGCTCATCTAGCAAAGGCACTATGCTATTTTCCCTGTCAGCTTCGCCGCCTTCTTTTCCTTCTCAAGGCTCACTGAGGGGATTTTCTTAATTCTCATTCTCAACTAAAGAGAACTGCTCTCATCTTACTAGGCAAAGGGCATCTCTTCCTATTGATCTTTGCTGCATTTGAATTTGCACTGATAATTAGGTTTCTTTTCTTTTTTTATTAACTTATTCATATTACATCTCAGTAGTCAGCCCATCCCTTATATCCTCCCATTCCTCCACTTGCCCCCTACTCCCCTCCCTTATGTCTGTGTCTGAAGGGGACTTTCTCCCCCTGTATATGCTCATAGGGTATCGAGTCTCTCCTTGGTGACCTATTGTCCTTCCTTTGAGTGCATAGCTAGAATATACCTGGAAATTCCAAACATGGTTATTTTTTCCAAAAAGATTTCTTCTTCTATTCTTCCCCCTTCTTTTGTTCTTGTGCTTGCTTTCTTTGGTTAATTTTACTTCACAGATTTCAGTCCAACAGATTTATAAACTTAAATTATTAGTATCTGGTATGTTGAAGAGTTTATGTTTATAAATTTTAAGGACCTATAAAGAATTACCTATTTATTTAAGACATATACAGGATTTGCCAATATGCTAGAAGTCAAAATTTCCATATCTTTGAGATTTATTACATAGTACTGCTCAGCATAAAATTCTAAATAAAAAATACTTATTTTGGAAAAACAATCTAGTGTTGCAAAATTGGGTTTCAATGTAAATATAAAGTAATTTTTATATTAATCCAATTACTGAAACTAAAATAGTAATGGAATATTAAATTTGAATGAAAAGTGTTGTCTATTTCTGAAGTATTTATATAATGTGTGAAGATAAAGTATAATTTCAAGTATCTAGACAGGTTCTGCAATATACTTTTATTGGTGGGAAATTCTTCATTAGCCAAGAAGCTGCATAAAACTCAATTTCCACTTTTCTTTTTACTTTATAAGAAAATGATTAAATTTAATTGTTAGTAGGAAGGGGATTTTTATTTCAGGATCCTCAATAGAAACAGATACAATAGGACAGGACGTATTATGATGACTTGTCTCACATATGACATGATGTATTAAAATGAACTGCTTTGTTTACCTGTGGAGACTGACAGGTTCTTTCACCTGATGCAGGAGCTGGAGACGCATTAAAGTTGGCAGTACAGTTCTGAGAAGCAGAGCTTACTATTAATAGAACAAGGTAACTAATATCAACCCTGTGAGACTGGATCAGATATTATAAAATATTTAACCTAAAAATAAATTGTTAGCATTTGGCTATTTTTTGCTAATCTTTTTGCTTACTCAGAAAGAAAGCTGAGCCATCAAATAACTTGCTCAACATGGTTATTATTATTAAATCTAGAGTTTCTTAAGCATTATCAATGAACATAAATAGTACTGTAACAATATAGAATTCTGGGTTTTGTTTCATGCTTTTCAAAAATAGTACTTTAATATTTATTAAGTGTTAATTTGTGTCAGGTATTCTACTTATCTCTCCTAATAGGATGCTAAGAATTCATTGATTCAAAAATATTGTCTCTTATTTAGCACCCCTAATTTGGATTCCCTTACAATTACTGTTAGACATCTGGCTGAATCAAAAGTTACATAAGCAACAAAGGAAGACGATTCATGCCAATAACCCCTGCACTTAGGAAGCTGAGGTAAGGAGCTGGTCCTCACAGATAACACTGAGGGTAGACTGGGCTGCATAGCAAGATCTTATGTAACAAACCAATGTAAGGTGAAATTAAAAAAATGTACTAAGCTGATGCTGTGCTGGTTTCCCTCTTAATGATATATATGATGGCAAGTAATACAATATTCTTACTCAAACCAAATTGCTTCCAGAGTAATGTTGCAATGAAATTTAGAACTGGGATGCCTACCAAGGGCAGCAATATAAACTTTCATAATTCCTTTACATGGCCTATTGCCTTGGTTTTTGCTTGAGATTTTTTTAAGACAAGTTCTCAATTCCAGAGGCTGTTCAAACTCATAGAGACCCTCCTCCTTCATACCTCTGAGTACCTGGAATTATAAGCAGGTGCAGCTCATCTTTGTTGTTGTTGTTGTTGTTGTTGTTGTTGTTGTTGTTGTTGTTGTTGTTAAGACTTTGCCAAGATTTCCAAAGAAATTCTTTGGGAAGTATTTTTCTCTCTGCCTAAATATCTAAGTATTTAAATATAATACTGTTGCCTGATTTGATCTCCTATGTTTATCACATATATATAAATTCTAACTCAAAAAGTCAAACACCACACATATTTTCAACCAACATACACTGTTTTATGTTGTACATATAACATACATTATTATATGTAGGAACAAGTAAAATATATATTTCAAGCTCAAAATTGTATGTAGTACCTTGATTAATTGAGATACTAAGTTCGTAATTGTCCACCCTCCCTACCTCTTCCCCCTGTCTTCCCTCCCCTACCCCTCAGAAAAGGGGAGCCTCCTCATCAACCTACTCTAACACGTCAAGTCGTATCAAGATTGAGCACCTCCTCTTCCACTGTGGCCCAGATTAAATCTCACCCAGAAAGGAAAATAGAGTGAGTAGACAGCAGAAGTGGTTGAAGAGAGGAAACAAGGTAGGAGAGGTAGCATGGAAAGAAATGAAGGTGGAGATCGGACCTGGAAAGAGTGGGGACAAAAGGACAGAGGCCCTAGAGAGAAAAAAGAAAGCATGGGTGGGGGATCTCTGTGACAAGCTGGAGACCTATGATAGGATAAGCACATGGGGTGACTCTAGCCGAGACGTCTAGTAGCAGGAGTCACGGAGACTTAATTAAGCAGGACTACTAGTGGAGGGAGGGGAACGTCCACCCATGCACAAAAACTTTGACCCAAAATTTACCCGGCCTACAAGATGTGCACGGATCAATATAGAACAGAGATTGAAGGACTGTCCAACTAATGCCTGGCCCAAGCTGAGACCCATGCCATGGGAGAGAGCCAACCCCTTAAACTATTAATGATACTTTGCTATGCTTACAGACAGAAGCCTAGCATAGCTGTCCTCCGAGATGCTGTACCCAGCAGTAGAGAAAAACAGACGCTGAGACTTATAGCCAAACATTGGGGGAAATGTAGGTAATCGTGTGGAAAAGTAGGCAGAAGAACAGAAGGATCTGGAGGGCACAGGAGCTTCACAAGACCAGCAGAGCCATCTAACAAAGCCCCAGAGGGTCTTGCAGAGACTGAAGCACCAACCAAGGACCATGCATGAACTGGGCCTAGGCCCCCTACACAGAGGAAGCTGATGGGCAGGTTAGGTTTCATGTGGGTCCCCTGCTATGGGGGGGGCGGCTGTCTCTGACATGGACTCTGTTGCCAGAGTCTTGTCTTCTTGACAAGTCTACTTTTTGAAAGAAGAATTAATTAAAAACATCATACATATACAAAGGCACATAGAATCAATGGCTTTCATTAATTCTATGAAAAAATTCTCTATAATATATTACTATATTACTTTCTATAATAATATATTCCTAGTGAGTTGTTGAGATATAAATGGATTAAGATATAAACAAACATTCTATAGATTGTTTGACAAACAAGTAGGAAGTCCTTTAGAAACAACGCAAATAAAGATAATATTAAGGATTTTTTTCTTGCAAAACTAAACTGTCAGTTTTAAAGGTACTTATAAAAGCTAATAGTCAAAGAAAACGAGTTTAAAGTCTAAGGATGCTTTAGGCAAATACAGTGAATTAATGAGAACATTGATTTCTCAATGAACCACTAAGTATTCTAAGGCTATTAGTAGAACAAAGTCTTTAAAAAAAATAGGACTACAGGAGCACTACACACGGAGAGCAGACAGATCGGCAATGGAGTTATGTGTGGGACTCAGGAGTTGTGGCAGCACTGCAGGATGTGAGAAGCGCAGTAGACAGAAAACAAGGAGGCAGTAGGCAGGAACATGAACAGAATGAAAAGAAATTCTGTAGTCAAATAGAAATTGCACAGGCACAAAAGAACCAGAAAGCTCTGTGTGAAACAGATGTGTTTCTTAATCAATAGATAGTACTGCTCATCCTGAAGGAAATCAAACTCACCAATATTCACTGACTGTGAAACAAATTAATGATCACTCACACAGTAAGCACCACCATGTTTGGCCTATAATTTGTACAAATATTAGAATGTTCACTCACCATGTTACTATTTAGAACAATGGGACTTGATGACCAATTCAAAAAACACAAAATAATGATATAAAGAAGTATGCAGATTTTCCTGAACTACAAATTAAAGCTTACATTCATTAAAACCACAAAAACATAAGAACTCTACTTAACTGACATTACTTTTTTACAATTACAACCCCCCTACCCCACATGTAGTCTATTTTGCTATAATGTCTTCTTCAGGAAAGGTAAAGTATTATGGAAATGAATTAATAACACTAAAGAAGACATATGGAAACTAATGCTTTTGAAACTTCCATAGATAGATGATAGATAGATAGATAGATAGATAGATAGATAGATAGATAGATAATGGATAGATGACAGATAGATACATAGATAGATAGAGATATATACATAGATATGAGTTCACACCCAAATATTTGTGTATAAATATACATATACACAGACACACAATGGAGTTACCCTATTATAGGAAGACAATGCCACTAATAGATACTAGGAGCTAACTAATGAAAAGCCAGTGTCAGGAATGATACAAGGTGAGTTGGCATAAACCCATCCAAACATTAGAGGCTCTTTGTATTGCTCTTGCTTATCCTGCAGAACTTGAAAGTAAGATCCTGAAGCTGAAGATACCGCATACTTAAGTAAGAGAACATGTCTGAGACAAAACTGTTAAGCGCACTGAAGTCTCATATATACTGGTTAACGCTCATAGAGCCATAAGATGATATGCAAGCTACAAGATAAGAGAGATAATTATCACCTGGTGGCACTCAGAGGAAGGATAGCAGGCTAGCAAGAAGAGACTTGATATTCTATGAGAATATACAGGGGGAGGAGGTCCCCCTCAATCACAGTCATAGGGGAGGGGAGTAAGGAGAAAATGGGAGGGAGGGAGGGAGGAATGGGAGGATACAAGGGATGGGATAACCATTGAGATGTAATATGAATAAATTAATAAAATATAAAAAATAAAAATAAATAAATTTTTTAAAAGAGAGAGAGAATTATCAATCATACTCACCTAGGAGTCCTGCAAACAATATTGACTGGCCTGGCAAGACATGCCCATTGGTTCAACAGTGGCATAAACATTTTGGCAGGAAACAACAGTAAACTTTCTGATTGGACTTAAGTTATACTTCAGAAAAAGAAATCTTTAGTTGGTACCTTTATTGGACCGAGAACAAAGACCTATATAGGCTGTAGGCCATAGGAGAGAACAGATTACTATTATTCTGCTTAACCAAATTCTAATGACTTATTATACCCAGAGATCAATGCAACTGTTAACCTTCAACATCAAGTGTCACACTGTAGTTGTTGGGTATGGTGATTAACGCTGTGATCCACAACTGGCCAAACTGAGAAAATAAAGGACTTCATAGTATTTATAGGTAAATGGAACATGCAGACTATACACCCTCACTACCAAGGCTCATGAGTCATCACAGTAGAGGAGACAGAGAGAGTGTAAAAGCCAAAAGTTGTAGATAAATACAAAGAAACTAAATTCTGAACAGAGCAGGGAAGTTGCACATTTGAATCCACAGTAGTTGTGATGCTATGGACAAAACCTACAGCAAGCCCAAGCCAGACCAGGTACCAGCATGGAGTGGGAAGTTGGGCAAACAATCCCAGCCCCACCTATAGAGCTATTGGCACATATTAACTATTATAAGGAAGAGAAATTATTCTCTAATAGTGTGGACCTTGGTCAGTTGACCATACCCCAATGAAAGATCACATTTAAGATTATTTTGGCATCAAAAATTGTTCTTGAAAGATTTTTAAAACCTTATTCATAATAGCCAGAACATGGAAACAGCCTAAGTGTCCCTCAATAGAAGAATGGATAAAGAAACTGTGGTACATATACACTATGGAATACTATTCAGCTATTAAAAACAAGGAATTCAAAAAATTTGTGGATAAATGGATTGAGCTAGAAATGATCATAATGAGTGAGTTAACCCAGAAGCAGAAAGACTCATATGGTATATACTCACTTATATCTGCATATTAGCCCAAGGGGCATGTCCCACGAAAGCCTTCACTTACCAGGAAACTGAGACAGAGGGGAGGACATTCTAGTGGGACTCTAGATGAGAGAAGCATGGGAGAATGGCAAAGTAGAAGCATCCAGAGGGTCCTAGAAGCCTACAAGTAGAACATTATGATAGGCAGATTTGGGCCCAGGGGTCCCGCTCAAACTAAGGCACCAGCCAAGGACAATACAGGTGGTAAACCTTAAACCTCTACCCAGATCTAGCCAATGGACAGAACATTCTCCACAGTAGAGTGGAGAGTGGGATATTACTTTCTCACATACTCTGGTGCCTCACCTTTGACCATGTCCCCTGGAGGGGGAGACCTGGTGGCACTCAGAGGAAGGACAGCAGGTTACCAAGAAGAGACTGGATACCCTATGAGCATATAGAGGGGGGGGTAATCCCCCTCAGGAACAATCATAGGGGAGGGGAATAAGGGGAAAATGGGAGGGAGGGAGGGAAGAATGGGAGGATACAAGGGATGGGATAACCATTGAGATGTAACAAGAATAAATTAATAAAGGAGAAAATAAATAAATAAATAAATAAAAAGATAGAAGGGTGGGTGGGTAGGGAAGGAGTGGATCTGTGAAGAGCTGTGGGAGGGAAGGAATTGATCAAAACTCTCCAAGAACTAATAACAATTTTTAAATAAGAAATGAGACCAATTTTAAACAACACAAATTACTATAAAATATATTTAAGTATAGTTCTGTTGCCCTAATGTTTTATTCTTCAATTGTTTTAATTAATATAAAATAATTTAATTAACATGTTATTATTTAAGTAAACTATAATTTATACAGTAGCATTTATACATAGTGTGAAACACATATTAGAAGAAAAATTGAAGACTCATCAAAAACTAATTAGCTTTCTCCATACAATTAGTGAATTGAAAACAGAAATATCAAATTAATTCGATTACAATATAGATTTGAGAGACTATTCTGCTGAAGGAACTATTCAAAATAAAAAATGGCTTGCCTCTCTTTGTTATCAGTCTTAAATCTTACATACAAATATAGAGGAAAATAAGAGTGAAAAACGCAACATCTGCAAGAATGATGGATTATACTGGTTGTATGAAAAGCTAAATGGCAAATTTTGAACCTGACCATATGTTAATAATGATTACAGGAACACTAGAAAATCTATGAGCTTGCATTGTAATACAAGAAAAATATCATTAGGATTACAACCATAATTTATTTTAAACATATAAAACTCTCATAATAGTAGCAAAACACATATAAATGTGCACTTCTATAGAGATCATTTCTATAATCTAAACTATTCCTCAATTTTCAAGGTTGAGTTTTTTCTATTTCAGTGGAGAATATAGGTCTTACCCATCCAGACCATCAAAACTAGACAAAATTACTCCAAAGACAGCATTTTGAGGAGAAACCACTATACTGATAAGTACCAAACTCAAAACAAGAAATAGGTTTAAAGTAATTCAAAGAACATAACATGTTGACATTGCACCAACACCATAAGGACATATTCCTGAACCACTGGGACACATTTATCAAGTGACCTAGACAATGCCTACAAATCAACAATTCTGACATTAAAATGAACTTCTTTGGCAAATAATTAAATTTACTCAGACATGCAGAGTATTCAAAATATACCCTTAAATCATTTACAGCTCCTGAAAGATAAAAGCTGCAAACACCTTTGCATCTTTTACAGGATCTTCAACTTAGATTAAGTTTAAAAAAAATCTAAGATAACTTATATTTGATGAATCATTTTGAGATTCTAAAATGCTATATCCTTGTGAGGAGAGCTGAAGCAAAGTTTCCGCAGAGTCAATGCTCTCACAGACACCACCCTGAGGGAGACGAGGCAGAGAATGTGCCCTGGTGCAGGAGGAATGTTTTTCTTAGATTGTACAAGGTTGGATGAGTTGCCAGAATAAGATAAATGGAGCGGGTCTGTGCTATTAACCTGTGACGTCTCTGATGGTGCAGGGCTGTGTGCAGTGAGAAAGCTGGCCTTTTCCTTTGCTATCTTTCAACTTATAATAGAAATAAGAAAAGATGGGGGAATGTTCCCGTGAAAGACAGCAACAACTCAGGATGCCTACCTTTAGTAATAGCTGCTTTCTGACTATATGCAAAAATGCATCCTCCATCAGGAACCTTAGTAAGGAATACCATAGAAACCAGTCTACTTAAAAAGTGTTGATTAGAGTCACAGGGATATTTTTGAACAACAAAATCTTTTCACTGCAACTATGACTTGTTCTTCGATCTATAATGAGTAAAAATCATTCACCTTCCTTTTTATAAAAAAAATGTCATTCTTAAAATAACTATTAAGCTTTAACATGCATATCATGATAGCATCTTGTTTGTTTTATTTTTAGATTTATTAAATTTCGCCAAAGTTTTATCATATATTTTGTATCGTTTAGTTTTCTACTGGCATAAAAAAGCAGAATAGTTTGGGAAACGATATGATTTCAAAAGATAAAGTAGCAAAACATGGTTAAAAAAGTCAATATGATCATGAGTTCTTACTGATATTCACTGTTTGCTTGGGAGAGAAATGAAATTGCTGATGCTTTTATTTCCTTTACAAATACCAATATAATTACTTTCTCATGATCTTGAGTTGTTTGTTCTTATAAATATAATGTAAACGAACACAAAATTCATCCTCCATGGATCATAATGTGATGCATTTATTGGGCTATAGCAACAAGGACCTGTAATAAAGCTGTGATTAACATGCATCAGCAAAAATTATTTATCAGTCATCACACTGCAGAATGTGAAAATGAAGAGCTGGTGAGTTGAAGATCTTGAGGGCAACATGGCCATATGCAGACAAAAATGTTACAACAGTACCAGTCCCTATATCCGTACCACAGCAATGTAGCAATGAAGACTTGAAAGCAAAGTTTATATTCTATAACTGAAAGTGCTACAAGTCATGATGACAGGGGCCAAGTGATGTCTCTGATGCAGAAATGCTTCTGTGCAAGCATGAGGATCTGAGTCCAGGTTCCCCCTCATGCCCAGAAAAAAAAAAGACAGACACAATTGTGTGTGCATGCCTGTAATTCCAGCACTGGAAGGGAGAGCGAGGTCCATACTGTGGCTTGCTGGCCAGCCAGCCTCTCCGGATCAGCAAGCCAGAGTCCCAGTGAGAGGCTCTGTCTCAAAAAGGAAGATGGATGGCTCCCAAGGAACAACACTGCAGATGGATCTCTGACCTAACCAAGCATGAGGACACATTTGCTCACCCACACACAGGTGCACACACGCACACAGACACACACACAGGTGCACACACACATGACTTGGTCAGTGCATAGGACTGTACGCAGTAGCAATGCAATTTGCATCTTCTACGATCTGAGCAGTTAAATCTAGTGATGATTTTTTAAAATCCAACTCTTACATGTCTGGATTCTACAAACAAACAAACGAAGACAAAAACAAATTAAAAAAACATGGTTTGTCAAATGATAATTATAATAATTAGTTCATTTCAACTACTAAAATAATAAGTTTGTAGTAAGATGCACAAATGAAAGCGGGATAGTGTTGAGAGGTCTGGTTCATGAGTCTAGCAACTCTGGTTCATGAGTCTAGCAAGTCTTTCAGTTTCTGTTCGTTCAGAGCAGGCCTGGGCCACCAGACTTCGGAGGTAGGTTTCTCGGTCATTGGGAATGATGCAAAGAGTGGACAGCCAACCAGAGGGCCATGACATGCCCAGAGGAAGATAAGGTTATTTAAAGATGGCTTCTTACTACAAGTATAATGGGTTAAGAGGGATATACTGCCAGTCTAAATTTACATTTCTTAACCTAAAAATTATGAGGTGGCACCCTAGCTCACTCTCAGCACTATATAGGGATACAATTTAAAGTAAAATTAAATATATATGCCAAAGGAGAAACAGTGCACATAGATGCAGAATAATGAAATAGGACAATATTCAGATGTAGCCGATGGACAGCTCATTCTCCACATGGAGAAGGGGAGGGAGAGCAGGGGATTGCCTCTGACAGGAATTATAGTGCCCTCAATTTGATCAGTGCCCCTTGGCAGAGAGGCCCTGTGGGAACACAGAGGAAGGGATGAGACCTGAGAGGCTGTGGTTAGATGGTGGGGGAGCAGGATCCCAGCAGAATAGGATAGAAAATGGAGGGAGGGTGGGAACAGGAAGATAGAGCGAGGGGATTGCAATCGAGATGTGATGGGAATAAATTAGAATTTAAAAAGCAGTACTGCCCTAAGTCTACGTGTATATTTAACATACTTTGATAAAGTATGGCATTAGCTGAGCATAGTGGCAAATGCTTTTAGTTCCAGAGATCAGGAAGCTGAGGCAGGAGACTGCTATGAGTTAAAGAGCACCCTGGGCTACACAGTAAGTTCAATTCCAGCCGGAGTCACTAAGTAAAATCCTCTCTCAAATACCCAAACAAGGAAATAAAAAGAAGGAAGGAAGGAAGACAGAGACTATAAAATGAAATTGTTCTTGTGTAGACAAATTCTGTCTCTTTATAGAAAAGAGGAATTTAAGTGAGATATACCATCCAGAAGCACCATCATCTATTTTTTTTAATTTGGTAAATTCTTATTACATCTTGTAATGCATAGTTTCTTCTGTAAAAATGTATTGTGCCTTGTACCCTAAGAATGGATTATTTTTATATCTCAGCTCTGTGAGTTGCTAAAAGTATGTTCTTGTCATATAAATATCTTTAATTACAAATTGTGTGTATATCACTTTGGGAGTATATTTAGTGATATAAACAACACCTTTTGTTGTTGCTTAAAAAATCTTAATGAAAAACAAGTGGTCAGCTTTAAACATATACATATGAGCAGCACTAAATGACCCAACATATATGTAAAATATAATAATCATGAGTAATAATTAATGATTTTATAGTAATAAAAGAGGGCATGAATTTAAGGAATAGGAAGGGTGACACAGAAGATTTAAGGGGGGTAGAGGGAGGGAGAAGAGATGTAAATACAACACCCAAATATAAAATTTAAAAAGAATAAAGTCATTATTTTATTTTCAAATTTTTAAATAAGGTCTGAAGAGAAGGCTCAGCTGGTGAGGGCATCTGCTGCCAAGCCAGTGACCTGAGCTGAGTCCCTGCAATGCACACAGTGGAAGGAGGGCACATCCCACAAGTTGTCTCTGACCTACACATGTATACTCTGGGACACACAAAGGAGAAAAGACAGACAATAAAGAGGGAGAGTGAAGAAAGGATAGAGATAAAATTTAATGAGTGGAATGAAAAATGAGATTTGATAACAGCATGAGAACCTTAAATCCCAAGAAAATGTCCAAAGATGAGATCAGTAGGTCAGCCAGTAACTGCATGGCTGATGCTGGTAGGTTGTTCTCAGTGGCAGATCAGCTAATGTTACTACTGTGATCTACTGGTGCCAAGAAGCTTTTTTTTTAAGCATATTTCTAAAACATAGAGAAGACAGTTTGTGCACTTACAGTAACAAAAGTAACATCAGGACTCTGAGATATCACAATAGAAAGTAGAATTTTGTTCAGTAGTACAAGTTAAATTTAATTATGTCAATCGCAGTAGAGAACCCAGTTATGAAGCAATCAAATAATTAATGTGAGATTAGCTCCTAATGTTGTCATTTGGGTACTAGGAACTCAATGCTGAAAGTATTGCAAGCCTCACAGAGTTGGAAATTGGGTTACAACAAAGCATCACAGAGTGGGACAAAAAAAAAACACACAAAAAGTAGTTTGAGGATCTTAATTTTCGCTTAACTATATAGCCAACTGTTAGCTTTGGTTTGAAATGGATTAAGACATAGTTATCAATAATTTAAAATATAATCATGAATCTGTATTTCTCTTTTTTTGCCATTTTCTCACATAGAGTAAAAATAAAATAATGACTACAAAAACAACAAAAGCATTATTTATAGAGTGGGGTGGGAAGGTAGCTTAGTTTTTTGGTTTTTTATTTGTTTTGTTTTTCAAGACAGGGTCTCCCTGTGTAGCCTTGATTGCCCTGGACTTGCTTTGTAGACCAGGCTAGCTTGAACTCACAGTGTAGATTAGTCAGTAAAGTGTTACCCCAGAACCCACATAAATGGTGGGCTCACCAAGGCATATCTCTAATCTCAGAGCTTGTGGAAGGGAAACAGGAGCATTCTGGGGACCCCTTGGCCAGCCAATCTAGCCAAATGGATGAACTCCAGATTCAGTGAAAAGGCCAATCTCCAGAGTAAAGTGGAGATGGGGGAGGAAGGGGAGGGAGAGGGGGAGATTATTTTTTTTATGTTTATTAAAAAGTACAGTATTTCTAGGTTACTAAAACTGAGAAAACAGTTTGCACTTATAGTAACAAAAGCCCAAAACTTTAAAGCAACAACAACCAAAAAAAAACTCTGTTAAAATAGGAAGTGCTAGAAAATTATATGAAAATGATTTTTTAATCAATGAATAATGAAAGAGTTTGCTACAGAGAATAACAGGAAAGGAACTGTTACATGAGAATGTTGCACAACATCTACAGGATGGAAGGAAGAGTGAATCCACCTGTATTTAATTGTGGGAAAGGTGTGAACACCAGGAGAGGAACAAGAGTGAGACAGGGAAGGGAAACGTCTAACAAAGGCACAGTGTCATAGCTGGAACTCCCACAGATCACTGTACCTTAATGCTGCATGCTAGAGAAAAGAGAATGTCTTAAAAAATAGTGCTAGGAAACCTACATATCTATCTGTAAAAAATAAAAATAAACATCAAATATCCCTTTTCTCATGGACTAAACAAATCAATTCCAAATTGATCAAATCACAATGTCAGACTTCAAACTGAAACTTCTAGAAGAAGGAGTAGGGATGCATTCAGGATACAGCCTCAGGCAGAAAGCCTCCCAATAGGACTCTGGAGCAACTAGGACCAACCAAACGTGACTTTGTGCAATTAAAGGGCTTTTCTACCACAATAGATACTGTTAATCAACTGTAGGTGCAGTCTACAAAATGGGAAAGAGGATATGAAGCGAATTGCTTTCTAGTTCTAATTATGTCAAGGGTTTTGGAGGGTTGTTTATTGTTAAGTGCATAAAATATATTTGATACTAAAAGTGTAGAACATAATATGAAGCTTAACATCTTCCATTTCAAATGCTGATTCTAACTGTAAATAAGTTCATTAAGATAGCAGGCTACCAAGAAGAGACTTGATACCCTATGAGCATATACAGGGGGAGGAGGTCCCCCTCAGTCCCAGTCATAGGGGAGGGGAGTAAGGGGAAAATGAGAGGGAGGGAGGAATGGGAGGATACAAGGGATGGGATAACAATTTAGACGTAATATGAATAAATTAATAAAGTATATTTTTCAAAAAGTTCATTAAGTTTTATAGACTTTGGGTCCAGATGATCTGAGTATGTGATGTTTTATTCATTTTCAAGTATTTATAATAAAGTTTACAAAACAAAATAAAATCAAACTAAATAGTGAAAATCAAAATTAATTTACCAAAAGCTGTTACTATATATGTATAAATTATAAAAATAAATATGTTAGGGAATGCACATGATTGGCCTGAACAAATGTGTATAATTAACTCAGTAAGTTGGTAAAAGAGCAATAATATTCCTTATCTGTAGTGTATGTAAACATGTTTTTGTTTCGAACCCAAGTGTGGGATGAGGAACATACTTATGAGAGAACAGATGATGTTTATCCACTTAGAAGTCGAATCATTTCGTGGAGGAGCTTGTTTTTTACCAGCTGAAAAACATCCTAGTACAAACTCTGAGAGGATATATATATGAGCCCAAAACAGGAGACAGGGCTTTTTGGTTCTTGGTATTGTTTGGCTATTCATCACTGTACTCCAAGATGCTCCAAACGAGAACCGCTCCAACAAAGGCTTTGAGGCTCTGGGCTCCAGCTGCTGTTCCAGGTTCCAGCAGTAAATTTGGTGCAATTTCTGGTCTGCTAAAGTCTTTCTGACAACACCAGGGGAATTGCTTCCAGCAACTGAATTCAACAAGGTCTACTTCTCCTGTTCCCCCTAAATCTCCTTTCTTTCCTCTCTAGGTTAGGTGGGCTGGAAGGGAGGTATAAGCATTTAAAGAACCTCAAATAAAGTAGGCTTGGAAAAGTTGGAGCCTACATATATCAAGCAAAGTCATCTCTGATTGGAAGAAATAAAAATAATTTTTAATCTTTCCACTAATTTTTATACACCACGTGCTTTTAATCAAAATCCACTATCAGGTTATTTTCATGTTTAGGGTGTCATGAATACAACACAGGAAACCTAAAATTGGCTATCTTTTATTTTTTAGAACACAGTAAATGTTAAGCAGATTTGGGAGTGGACAAGCTATATATAATATACACTTGAGGTAATGGACTGATAATGAAATATTTGATAATACAACTTGAGAATTTTCAATTAGCCTAAACCTTTACATCTGAAAAACAGAAATGATAGCAAGACATGATTATAGAGCTTTCAGTAAACGATGCTCTCCAATGGGATCAATTTATCTGCATTTTATAAGAAAAAATTCAGTTATTCTTTCTCATTCTTTGGGGTATCTGATAAAAATCCTAAACCAAATACAATATTTCAGTTGAGTTAATGTTTTTATTAATATTAATGCCTGATTCTTGTCTTGCTATTTTGAATAAATAAGGTAAATACAATTCCCAAAGAAGAAAATAGTTCCATCATTTGTTGAGAAAGATCTAAAATGTATAAAACCTACTTTATATTCTAATACTACCCAGATCACATGACTAGAGAGTTTAGGAACATCCGTGAATTGTTTGAGTTGTTTTTATCTTAATGGAGCTTTAAAAGCATTGCTTTAGTTCAAACTTGTTCTTTTAAAAAGAGCAGAAATGGTGCTATTCTTCATATCAATATGGTTTTCTATTCTTTTGTCATATATTAACAGAAATAAGCCAAACATATTTTTCATTGTTGGAGAATGTTATACGTTCATAGAACATGTTTTAATTGGTCCAAATCGAATTCCCTCCACTCCAGTCCCTCACTAACCATCCACCTCTACTCCAACCTCATGAGTCTCCTCCGTGCTGCCACCATGTGCATGGGAATAGGCCCATCTATTAGACCACGGTAGCTCCATAGGGAACTCCAACCCTAAAGAATACTGACTCTCCCAAACTATGGACAGGTCTTTATCATCACTTCGCCACCACACAATAGAGTCGTGTGGCTTCCTATAAAGGTCTTGTGCATCCTCAAAAAAAAAGCCTGTATTATCTATTAGTGTTCTAAAATGATTTACTTTCAATTTTTAGCTTTATCTCAATTTTTTCCACTTGAACTCAAAAGCATTACCTCAGCCAAAATAGTTGAAAATATTTAGATGGTACTACTACAAAAATTCCAATTTTGTATGTTAATTTCTTTGTCAAAAACATTCTTTGAACTTTCAGATCTCCTTGGAGGTGTGTCCTCTAAAAGGAGCTCAGAGTACATGAATCCCAGAGCCTGGAATAGCTTTCCCAAGCAGGATTAAGTTGGGATAGAAGTTTACACCAAGCCTGAGCACTGTGCTCACTGGTTACCACTGACTCCCAAAGGCCTTCTTTAGTTACCTTTGGGGAGTTTTGTTTGTTTTGCTGTTGGTTTAGGGAGAAAAAAAGCCTACCATCTCCATCCAACCTGTTGGGCAGACTTTGCTGAGAAGCTCAGTTCATGTAAAGTCCAAGACACAAAGAAGGGGTGCTGGTTCAGCTGGCTGTCCCATTTTTTCTTGTTTACTCCCTCAAAGTCCCAAACTCAGGCGACAACACCATCCACAGCCATATCGTCCCTTTCTAGCACATTATTGCTGCATAGAAGGTTCTCTCATACCTGGAGATGCCTTGGTCTACTGATTGTAAATTTAGTCAGCTTAACAAGATTAAACATCACAGGGCCCATTCACCTCTCCCTCACCCATTACTTCCATGGTAAATTTCCTGTTTTCTATATTGCTCACTTCATTATGAAACACTATCAGAACTAGAGCTAGTGGATTTTGGAGAGTTGCTTTTATTTCAGGCAATACTCGACTACATTTCTATTTTCTCAGGTTAACCTTTCGACTGTCAGTACATTTCAGAGCCTCAATAACCAAATTCCTTCCAGGTAGAGGGCAAGTTTTTTCTCTACCTATTTATTTTCAATGTATTCTACAAATACTGACTTACATCTCACACTTATCAATTAAATCATTTATAAGTATGTTATTGTCTAAAAGTATAATTTCATAACACCCTACTCAAATAGAGAAAGCCTCCTATATATATAACATGCCTATGGGCATCTACTCCCCTGTTTATGTTTGAATATCAGAGCAAAGCGGCATGGTCAGCTGCAGCGGATTGTGGGAGGCATAGTAAGGCTGATGCTTCTTCAGGAAATCTAACTTGTATAGAACAACAAAACTACATATAAAACATATATGGGATGTAAAGTGAATAATAAATAAACTAAAAAGATGAAGAGGAGGAGGAGGAAGAGGAGGAGGAGGAGGAGGAGGAGGAGGAGGAGGAGGAGGAAGAAGAAGAAGAAGAAGAAGAAGAAGAAGAAGAAGAAGAAGAAGAAGAAGAGGAAGAAAAGAAAAACAAATACATGCATTACATGGTGATTTCAGGATGGAAAATTCCATGACATTATATGCTATAAAATGTCCAAATTGCATTGTTTCTTTCTAGCTATACCATAGCAGGCTTTCTAGCAATAAGCATGTCAACATTTCAAAATGATAAACAAATGGCTGCTATAATGTGTTTTACATTCTGTGCCAGTGTTAAATATGGTATATGACTGTAATCTTCAACATCTGAGAGTTTGTTCTTAAGGGAAAATGTATGATAAATTTCAGCCATTCCTCTTCAGTGTATGAATCATTAATCAGTTATACAATTCTAGCTCGAGAAGATTAGAAATTTTTGAAACATGCAAGGTAAAGCAGACTAATTTGTATTTGTGCCAATACATAAAAAACACTGCTATACCTTGGTGTAGAGATGAACCAGGACTAGGATAAAGCTAGAAAAGGTAACAAGGTTGTAAAAAAAAATCTATAAATAGACTCCTGTCCCTCAGTGATAAGTCATTTCAGAGTGACTGCCCAATCTGTTTTCTTGAAAATCTAGCCTCTTAATAAAGCATGCCAGAGGCAGGTGGATCGCTGTGAGTTGGAGGCCAGCCTGGTCTACAAAGTGAGTCCAGGACAGCCAAGGCTTCACAGAGAAACCTTGTCTTGGAAAACAAACAAACAAACAATAAAGCATGCCATAGCAAATGGTGTCTCAAAAATAGTCACATTATCCCAATGAAGAGAGATGTCAACAGAGCCTAGATACCAGGTGTAACTGAGAATTAAAAATGGTCAGTAGAGTGACACTTTTGTACTGAAAGAAGTACTACACCTTCATTGAAATTGATGTAGACAATTGCTCTTCATAAGTTGTACACACACACACACACACACACACACATATGTGTGTGTGTGTGTGTGTATGTATGTAACTAAATTTATTATCATAGTAAGGCCAACCTATCCACTGTAAAGACATGCAAACATCAATCAATCAATTTATAATGGATAACATTTAAATATATAACCTAGAATTTTTGTCTCATTTATTTTTTCTACTTCATGTGACTTTCTCATTCTAAGACATAAGGTTCATACAACAAACTGAAGCTTCCTTCAAACTTCAGATTCCCATGCCTAGCCTCCTAAGTGCTGAAATCACAGCTATGAGATACCACACCTAGATTTCTCCTACATATTTGATAAAACTATCCATGGGGAAGGAATACCCATACAGAAATATGATTTAATAATTATGTTTTAATTTCTATAGTAAATATTAATATATAAAATTCACAGAAAGTAAATCTTGTTGATGCTCTCAGTGGCTCATAAAGAGTACAAAGTGACCTTGAAAGCAAATTGGTTGTTTGACTGGCTTTCATAGTAGCCAAAGTGGCTTATCATATTTATTTAGATGTTACAAAAGAGTACTTGGAATAGATCATCACCACCAAATTAAAATTTGTTAGCCAGAGACAAAGAAATGATGGTTATATGGCACATAGATAGATATACAAATAGATGATGGGTAGATGGATGGATGGGTGAATGGATACATGGATAATGGAATAGAAAAAAAACTTTTACAATATATTCTTTGAGTCAGACTGGATTGAAGATGTGATAGCTCTAGACTACTTGCAAACTATTAAATAGATAATAGATCTTAATACAAGAATCCTCTCATTCCTTTTGCAAAAATAAAGCATTCTCTATAGAACTGAATGATAGCCAGCTTTATGAATAGAAGCAGTCTTCCAGAGGAAGATCTCACATGGCAACATGCTCTCACCTACCCTCATTTTATGTCAGCTCATAAAGCATGCTGGAGGATATGGGAACAAATGACCTTTTTGCTTTTGAAATAACTTTTTGAGACAAAGCTTTCTCTGTCTGTACAGCAAGCAGAGCCTTGGACTACTCAATATGTTTGACAGATTTCAGTGCCAGTTCAACGGTATAATAAGGACTATTTGGGGCTTAAGAACCATCTACCTAAACTACTGCACATGGCTTCTTTAGTTACATAATGAAGAGCAGATAGACAAAGAAGATGAGTTCTTAAGGCTTGCTAAACATAACAGACGTGCGATGGAAACTTCTATATAAGCAAAAGTGCATTCGGTTAACTCCAGACAACACATCTATCATCCAGATGACAAACCAGCACAATGTTTTTGCTCTCGGCCTGTGGCCAGTAATTTGGACCTGTTTCTCTTGAGAGAGAAGGGGCATTGGTAGACAAAGCTTTGTATTATAGTGATGGATCTATCAAGTTAGGTTTTTCTCTGTAGTAGTTAAGCAACCAACCTACCAAGACAGCTCCCCACACATATTTGGAAATGAATTATTGAATTCTTCATTGCATATAATTACTAGAACAAAAATACAACAATGATTCCAGCAGAATTAGAGAGGATATGTGACCCATGATGGAGGGGATTTTTTTTTAGCTTTTAGTGAATGAAAAAGCAGTGATTTCCTGATTTATGGCTCGTCCATGAAATATATCTACTAAATAAAATAATATTACTGGATATGAGTCTATAGCTTTAACTGTCCAATCCATATCCAGAATGAATAAGGTCTAATCAGGAGATTCATTGAGCACTTACTGCGGGTTGAGGAGGTATAAATGCTCTATATACATTTTGTCATATTCAGAAACCTTAGAAATGGGTATTATTTTCATATTGATTTATAGATAAGAAAATGGAGGGTCCAGCAGTTAAATGAAATCACTATGGTATTTACCTATCAACTTTTCAATAGTGACTGAGAAAGAAGCTCTAAAAAAACAAGCTTCTGCGCATGCTTGTAAGACATTATCTAGGTTTAGTTAACTGAGATGGTTTGATCTTCACTAAATGTAGGCTGCTTTATTCACGTCCTGAACTACATACAAGGTGATCCGGGCACAGGATCTCATCACTGTGACCACTTGACTCAGGCTGCTACCACAGTGACTTCCCTGCCAAGATGGGCTGAACCCTCAAACTCTGAGCCCAAATACACTCTCCTCCTCGTAGTACTGCTCTTGGGTACTTCGAACTCAGCAATAAAATGATACAGACACAAAGTTAATAAATGAAAGAGATTAGTTTGATGGATTTTTATTATAATTATTCACATATTGTGTGCTTTAATAATATACAATTGATATTTATTTGAATTAGGTATTCCCAATTATATACAACTGGTGGCTAACCCAGCTAAACCATAGAAAATAAACAAAAAGAGGGCAGAGCTTATTTTCTAAAGCTCCTATTGCCAAAAGGTTCCTGTGAATGCATAGATGTCCTAAAACCCAAATTTGCTAAGGTGATTAAAGCAATTCTAGATAAAAATCACTTGTAGTCATCACAAAAACAGATGTAATTCTGTGAGTGAAACGGAGTGACCCTAACAGTAAGTAAACATTCTATTAGGAAGAGTTTACAGTGTGGTGAGAAGCAAAATAAAACCCTACACAGAACTGGCTTACCTGTTAATGAAACACACAACATGGGCAAGTTTCTCTCTCATTCTAACCCTGTCCCTTATCACCAGAGTGAAGATGTTAGTACGTATGTGGCCGCTTGTCCTGGGGATTAGTAGTTGTATTCAAAGGTCCTTATGACATGACCAGATTCCCACAATTTTCTATGATGAATTATGTGAAAAATAGTATTATTAACAATTTTGTTGTGATTTTCTATTGTAAGTAAAGACCAATCAAGGATTTCAATAAATCCAAAAAATTAGAAAACAGAATACTTGCTATCAAAAATCTTTTAAAATAAACTAGAAACAGCAAAAGTCTTCATTTTTGTTCTTATAGTCATAATTCATAGAGAACTGATACTCAAAGCATGAATATTACATGAAAAGATGGGTAAAAGGAGGGAAAGAACTTGAAGGTAGCTGAATAAGGGTTTACCACTATGCCATCATCTTACCTAGTATTTATTTCTTTGTCATTTTATTAATATATTCACATAATATTCAATGGCTGTCATTAACTGGAGTTAACAAATGAATGCTGGATAACAGTTTCTAAACATCTGGTGCCAGATTCTGACATTCTTCATCCTGTTGTACCTGAGTCTGAGGGCTGCGATCTTCAGCACACAGCCTTCCCATTTCCTCTTCTCTAATGACCTGACTCCATGCTCACAGCTCTACTTGTTAAGATATTTAGTAGGTATAAATGCTCTTAATTTATATATGTTTGTAAGTTTAGAATGAGAAAAGAAAATAAAGCCCCCCGTATAAACAAAAGCATTTAACAGCACCTTAAAACAGCACCATGACAAATAGCACCACAATTCCAATGACTCTTACATACATTAAAAACAGCATGCCTAGTATTGCAGTTACAAAACGAAACTCTTTGTAGAAAATTATGATTTTTCTTTTTTTTTTTCTTTCTTTCTTTTCTTTGATAGAATAAAATGAAGCTTGGAATCGTTCTTAGACTCTTAGGAAGCACACCAAGGAAAGAAAAGTGAGTCAGTAAAAGTAAAACAAAATTTAAAAGACAGTTATATAGCTACATATAATTTAAAATATGACTTAATTATCAAGCTGGAGTATATCATTAGTTTTAGAGGAACAGAAATTTATATTTTGTTTGTGAGTCTTAGTCCTTAATGGCTGAGCCATGTAAAGGCAATGCTACCAATAGACAAGTCTTTACAGAAATCAACCTGTTTCCATTTAATACGTTTTTGTATTGTTACATTAAAAAGTACATTCATATGAATGTTCTATCACTTTAAATTACACTGAGTAAAATCATAATTGTATATAACTCCTAGTACTATTCTGGGAATAAACTAAGATAATGGGGGTGAGGGCCTTTGCATATTACCTGAGCATATTTAGCAGTCACCATATGCCAGCCATTATTATCACCGTGGTGACTGGTAATATGATTTCATGCTAGAAATATAAACCATTCTTAGACTCTTAGGAAGCACACCAAAGAAAGAAAAATAAGTCAGTAAAAGTAAAATAGAATTTAAAAGACAGTTACATAGCTACACATAGGAGTAAATCAATTTAAAATAAGGCATTTAAAATCACTAATTTGTATCGATGGATCTTAATATTTTAAATACTTAATTATATTTTTATTGTGTGTGTGTGTGTGTTCCATGTAGGTGGAGGTGGCTGCGAAAACCAGAAGAAGAAAGCAGATACTCTGGGGCTAGAGTTACAGGCACTTGTGAGTCTACTGATGTGGGTGCTGGAAACAAACAGGGTTTTTCTAGGAAAGCAGTGAGTGCTCTTAATCACTGAGCCATCTCTCCAGGCCTAGACATCCTAAAATATGTTTGTGCGATAGAATACACAATTGCCTAATGTTGTCAAATATTGCATTTTATTTTAAAATAAGGTATTTTTCTTCTGAAATTTATTACTTTCTGATAATTTCAAGCTACCTTATGTTTTAACCATCACTGTGTTAAATGTCTTATATAGATTATACGTCTTTCTGCTTCTGGGTTTACTCATTCATTTTGATCATTTCTAGTTCCCTTCATTTGTCCACAAATTTTGGTATTTCCTTGTTTTTAATAGCTGAGTAGTATTCCATAATGTAAATGTACTACAGTTTCTTTATCAGATCTTCTACTGATGGACACTTAGGCTGTTTCCAGCTTCTGGCTATTATGAATAAGGCCGCTATGAATATGGTTGCGCATATGTCCTTATTGTGTGCTGGAGCATCTTCCGGGTATATTCCAAGGAGTGGAATAGCTGGGTCTTGAGGAATCCCTATTCCCAGTTTTCTGAGATAGCGCCTTATAGATTTACAAAGTGGTTGTACAAGTTTGCACTCCCATCAGCATTGAAGGAGTGTTCCCCTTTCTCAATATCCTCACCAGCATGTGCTGTCACCTGAGTTTTTGATCTTAGTCATTCTGATGGGTGCAAGATGGAATCTCAGAGTCGTTTTGATTTGCATTTCTCTGATGACTAAGGACACTGAGCATTTTTTTTAAACGTTTCTCAGCCATTTGATATTCCTCTGTTGAGAATTCTCTGTTTAGTTCTGAGCCCCACTTCTTAATTGGGTTATTGGGTTTGGTGGCATTTAGTTTCTTGGGTTCTTTATATATTTTGGGTATTAGCCCTTTGTCAGATGTAGGGTTGGTAAAGATCTTTTCTCAGTCTGTGGGCTGTCGCTTTGTTCTGTTGACAGCGTCTTCTGATTTACCAAAGCTTCTCAACCTCATGAGGTACCATTTATTGATTGTTGACATCAAGGCCTGGGCTGTTGGTGTTCTGTTCAGGAAGTTGTCTCCTGTGCCAGTGTGTTCCACACTCTTCCCTACTTTATCTTCTAACCGATTTAGTGTCTCTGGTTTTATGTTGAGGTCTTTAACCCATTTGGACTTGAATTTTGTCCATGATGATAAATATGGATATAACTGCATTTTTCTACATGTAGACATCCAGTTAGATCAGCACCATTTGTTAAATATGCTATCCTTTTTCCATTGAATAGATGTATGAATTATTATTATTTTCCTTAGTCATTTTTGTGACATTTGTTTCTGATAGCGTTCTTTCTTTTCTTTTTATTGAAAATAGATTTTTTTCATATAATATATACTGATTACAGTTCTCTCCTCCTCCTTCCAATCCCTCCCCAAATCTCCTCCTATCCTTGTCTTCTCCCTTTCTGTCTCTCCTTAGAAATAAACAGGTGAGTGAGTTAACCCAAAAGCAGAAAGACTCAAATGGTATATACTCACTTATATCTGCATATTAGCCCAAGGGGCATGTCCCATGAAAGCTTTCAATTACCAGAAAACTGGGACAGAGGGGAGGACATCCTATTGGGACTCTAGATGAGAGAAGCATGGGAGAATGGCAAAGTAGAAGCATCCAGAGGGTCCTAGAAACCTACAAGTAGAACATTATGATAGGCAGATTTGGGCACAGGGGTCCCGCTCAAACTAAGGCACCAGCCAAGGACAATACAGGGGGTAAACTTTAAACCCCCACCCAGATCTAGCCAATGGTCAGAACAGTCTCCACAGTAGAGTGGAGAGTGGGATATGACTTTCTCACATACTCTGGTGCCTCATATTTGACCATGTCCCCTGGAGGGGGTGACCTGGTGGCACTCAGGGGAAGGACAGCAGGTTACCAAGAAGAGACTTGATACCCTATGAGCATATACAGGGGGAGGTAATCCCCCTCAGGAACAAGCATAGGGGAGGGGAATAAGGGGAAAATGGGAGGGAGGGAAGAATGGGAGGATACAAGGGATGGGATAACCATTGAGATGTAACAAGAATAAATTAATAAAAAAATACACAGAAAAAAAGAAATAAACAGGCTTCAAGGAGATAATAATAAAATATAAGAAGAAGAAACAAAAACTATTACATCAGAGTTGGACAAAACAAAGAAAAGGAAAGAAGCCCAAGAGAAGACACAAGAATCAGAAGCCCACTCTTTTGCACGCTCAGAAATCTCATTTGAAACATTAGCTGGAGAGGATGTAGTGCAGACCTGTGCAGGCCCTGTGCAGATTGCCTCGATCTCTGTGAGTTCAAATGAGCTTTCTTAAGGTTAATTTGAAGGGCCTTGTTTTCTTGGTGTCCTCCCTCCCCTCTAGCCCTTATACCCTTTCTACCTACTCTTTCAACGGTTTCCCTGAGTCCTGCAGGGAGGGATTTGATGGAGACCTCTCATTTGGGCTGAGTGTTTCAAAGTTCCTCACTCTCTGCCTAATGTCTATCTGCAAACCACTGTGTTGTATCACTAAATGAAAACTGAGTCTACTAAAAGTTTCAGATGTTTTTAACACAATGGAGAAAATAATTACGTTAAAATATAAATACAAGTGAACTGGATATGTGACTGAATGGAAAAGCAACAGTATAGCATAGCTAAAGCACTGGGTTGTATATCCAATAACACACACACATACACATCACTGTCACCACCTCCACCATCAATATCAAACCCCAGAAGCATCACAGTCATCAAGAGCCCATGTCCTGCCCCCAAATCATGTTCCTTGGAAGCTGGTTTCCAGAGCATATCTGTGGAAGTGAATGACGCAGTAAGTTAAAAATTCAAGTATAAAACCCAAAAACAGTCACAGAGAATCTTGCTAACTGAAAACTAGTAATAAATACTTGAACACAATCACTGGGCATTGAATAAAGTAAATCAGCCACTACACTATGCAATCATCTTTCATTTTGTGTATGTGAGCTGCTAAAATACTTCAAAGAAGTATTATTTAAGACTACAAAATAATGTAAAACAGAATAAAGAAGAAAAATTTAAGTATAGATGAAATTATTTCTCGCTTTTCATTTCGTGACATTTGGATCTACTATAATTTTCAGGCATGTAACTGGTAAGACTTTAGGATAAAAATGAACAAAACTCAACTAACTGATGTAGGAGCAAGCATGAGTGGGGCTGCCTTTTAGAAAAGCCAGAGCCCTGGAACAACGTGGGTTCTTGGGAGGAGATGGGAGTGACTTTAGCCGAAACCTCTGGTGCGGGGCTCATGGAGACTAGAGGGGCCACCCTCTAGCCAGACAGGACTCCTGGTGGAGAGAGGGGAACACCAACCCACCTACAAAAACTTCCATCCAGAATTTACTCTGCCTTCAGGATATGCAGAGAGGAAAGGAATGTGCAACTGATGCCTATTGATGATGCTCTACTGTGTCTGCAGAGGGAATGGCTATCTTCTGAGAGGCTCTGTTTGACAATGGATCAAAACAGAAACCAAGATTCACGGCCAAAATTTATAATCAAGCAAACAATGCAACATAGATTTTCAAAACTTTGTATTTGTACCATCAGCAGAGACATGTTAGTGAGAGGCATGTTAGGTATAATGGTATCATACTTTGACATGGGACAGAAAATAACATATGGAGGAATTTTTTGAACCTTTCACTCACTCCATTTATTTGCATTCTATAACTACATGCCAAACCAAGCATATCATAGGTATCCTGGCACTGTCATACTTCATACAAGGACATTTCAAGTAAAGAAATTTTGCAAACTAATGGCAAGTGTCTATATTTAAGCATCTTCTCATCCCTCTCCCCATGTCCCTGATTAGCCACTTGAAACTAATTCATTAATTACTTAATGAATTGTTCACATACACTCAAAGGTACAATGGCAAGACTATTAAATGTAGCATTTCTTACATGAAAATAAAAGATAGTTGCAACCTATTTTGTCTCTTAGTGTAACAATGAAAAACAGTGATTTATTTACCAAACGGTATTATATAGCAATTAAAATTAAATATAAGAATCTTCAAATGAGATGGAATCCAAGGGACAATGATAATGTTTAGGCAAAACATAAGTAAATTTATGTAGAAAATTAAATGTATAAAATAACAATATAAATGAGTATAGAAAATTGAAGAAGAAGAAAAAACTGGAAGCAAATAGGGAAGACATTAAAGGAAGTAATCAAAATAAAGCATGCGTATGCATGAGAGAGAAACAGAGAGACAGAAGGGGAGAGAGGAGAGGGAATGCTAAGGTTAGCAGTAGCCTCTACAGGATATTTCCAGGAAATGAGTCAGGCAGATAGTAACTAGAATATGAAATAATATGATGGCTAGGTGATACAATCTGAACTTTGCCATTAAGACTTGAGAGTCAGAAAAGTGAATTCATAAGAAATAAAATGATCAGATCAATGGCTTAGAAAGATAACTGTCAGGTGGAGTGGCCAGTAAGAGATTTAAAAGCTTGTTGCAATAAGTTAAAAAAAAATAATGTCTCTTTCAGAAAGGAGTACGCCAAGACAGGGTAAGCAAGTCCTCAATAGTTCCTGCCTCACAAATATGTCTGTCAGATATATTGGGCTAGAAGGCTGAAGATGATGCTCCAACATTATAAAGAGTTTTGTGAGACTGCTCAGACAGCAAACTGTCTCTGTCATTTTTTCATTTTGGAAGCTGCTAACCTGCACTTCTGGTTCACTCAGGTAAATAAGTTTTATTCCTTTTCAAGTCTCTGATGGGGTTGAAGACCAGATAGTTTAGTCTTACAAGTAAGCTTAGTTGTTTAGGTGTGAAGATGTTTTTAGGTCTAGATGGGTGTTTTAAGTTGATAGAGATGAGATATGATATACATTGATTTTCACTCAAAATTTTAGACTCACCAAGACAGGAAAGATGTTTTCTGCAAAGTTGCCAAATACAATTGGCCAAAAGCACCTTGAATGTAACATATATATAATTCTTGATTGTTTCATGGTTATTCCTGCTGTATGTAGTTTTTAAAAAATTTATATGTAGTAATATAAACATATATGCCAAAAAATAAAATATTTTTTAAAAAGTGGCAGGAATTCAAAAACAATTGATGATGCCAAATTAACAGGTTTTGACAGTCAGTAGGACTGAAGAGTCAGGAAAGAAGAAATGACACCAAGATTTTAAATTAAAAATAATGGTAATAAAATGAGTGGGCTTGATGAGGGCTTCAGGATGCTACCATTTGGAGATAATTAAGGAGCAGATGACAATAAAAAATTAGGAAAATAAGGTGCTAATAATAATTCTTGAAACTTGCACAAGAGGTGTGAACGTGGGCATGAAGCGACAGCACTTCAGATACGGCAGGGGATGACAGAAACTGGGAGCCTCTACAGACCAACAGTCAAACACCAGAAACTGGGGGTCTCTACAGACCAACAGTGAAACACCAGAAACTGGGGCCTCTACAGACCAACAGTCAAACACCAGAAACTGAGGGCCTCTACAGACCAACAGTCAAACACCAGAAACTGGGAGCCTCTACAGACCAACAGTGAAACACCAGAAACTGGGGGCCTCTACAGACCAACAGTCAAACACAAGAAACTGGGGGCCTCTACAGACCAACAGTCAAACACCAGAAACTGGGGGCCTCTACAGACCAACAGTCAAACACCAGAAACTGGGGGCCTCTACAGACCAACAGTCAAACACCAGAAACTGGGGGCCTCTACAGACCAATAGTCAAACACGAGAAACTGGGGGCCTCTACAGACCAACAGTCAAACACCAGAAACTGGGAGCCTCTACAGACCAACAGTCAAACACCAGAAACTGGGAGCCTCTACAGACCAACAGTCAAACACCAGAAACTGGAGCCTCTACAGACCAACAGTCAAACACCAGAAACTGGGAGCATCTACAGACCAATAGTCAAACACAAGAAACTGGGGGCCTCTACAGACCAATAGTCAAACACCAGAAACTGGGAGCCTCTACAGACCAACAGTCAAACACCAGAAACTGGGAGCCTCTACAGACCAACAGTCAAACACAAGAAACTGGAGCCTCTACAGACCAACAGTCAAACACCAGAAACTGGGGTCCTCTACAGACCAACAGTCAAACACCAGAAACTGGGAGCCTCTACAGACCAACAGTCAAACACCAGAAACTGGGAGCCTCTACAGACCAACAGTCAAACACCAGAAACTGGGAGCATCTACAGACCAATAGTCAAACACAAGAAACTGGGAGCCTCTACAGACCAACAGTCAAACACCAGAAACTGGGAGCCTCTACAGACCAACAGTCAAACACCAGAAACTGGGAGCCTCTACAGACCAACAGTCAAACACCAGAAACTGGGAGCCTCTACAGACCAACAGTCAAACACCAGAAACTGGGAGCCTCTACAGACCAACAGTCAAACACCAGAAACTGGGAGCCTCTACAGACCAACAGTCAAACACCAGAAACTTGGAGCCTCTACAGACCAACAGTCAAACACCAGAAACTGGGAGCCTCTACAGACCAACAGTCAAACACAAGAAACTGGGGGCCTCTACAGACCAACAGTCAAACACCAGAAACTGGGAGCATCTACAGACCAATAGTCAAACACAAGAAACTGGGGGCCTCTACAGACCAACAGTCAAACACCAGAAACTGGGAGCCTCTACAGACCAACAGTCAAACACCAGAAACTGGGAGCCTCTACAGACCAACAGTCAAACACGACGAGGGAAGACAGTGGGGAAAATGGACAGATAAACAGAAGCCAGAGAGGAGTCTCAAGTGAATAACAGTATGAACAAGAAAGAGACTGTCTGCATGTACATGAAGGAACTTTTCAAACAAAGGGCTAGCTAGGTGACTGTCATATTAAGATAACATTTCATGAGCTGTGGCAAAAAACTCAATGTATACAGATTTAAGACGTTTAAATGGCACATGTTTTGGCGATGTATGCCATACAGTACTGACTGGCCATATGTTCAAAAACACGTGACTTAAAATGCTTCGTTGAAGACATAACTAGTAAAGTCAGACATTGCAGTACAGTTGGGAGAACAGGAAACAAGTGGAGGGAAAATATAAATGGACTCTGACTGACATCACCACTAATCTTTTATTTATCTTTATGAAAAGTTTCTCTTTGAAAGCTCATCGCATCGAGCTTCAGAATGAAGTCATTATAATAGTAATGGGACAATACATTCTAAAGGAGCTATATGAAAAAAAAAACTCTGCATGTTCAGGAGCCAAATACATAACAAATTGGATCTATTCCTAGAGTAGAGAGCCTCTTGTTACAAATAATTGCTCTGTAAAGTACAGTTTTACTGTAGCTTTCTATTATGCTCCTTAAACTCAAATAGAAAAGATAGTGTCTTAGTTGGGTTTTCTGTTGTGATGAAACTCCATGACCAAAAGCAACTAGTGGAGGAAAGACTTTATTTGGCTTACACTTCCACACTGTAGTCCATCCTTGAAAGAAGTCAGGGCAGGAATCCAACAGAGCAGGGCCCTGAAGGGGCTGATGCAGAAGCCATGGAAAGATGCTTCTTACTGGCTTGCTTATCCCTGGCTTGCTCAGTCTGCTTCCTTATAAACCCAGGACCACCTTCTCAGGGACAGTCCCACCCACAATGGGCTTGGCTTTTCCCCATCAATTATTAATAAAGAAAATGACATACAGCTCACTCCAATGGGAAGGGTTTTCTCATTCGAGCTCCCTCCTTTCAAAAAAAAAAGCCCCAGCTTGTATCAAGTTGGCATAAACTAGCCAACACAGATTATCTGCTATAACAATCTATGACACCTTATTCAAAAAACTTTAGTAAATTGTTAATAACATTTTGGATTAGTAATAAAACTCCAACCCTTAATATTCATATTATATTTTATAACATGTATTTACTACAATGCTACAGATATTTCACCATTTTAATGTCTTATATTTTTGGTTGTGAGCCTAGTCTTTAACAGCTGAGCCATCTCTGCAGCCCTTAATTTCTTATAGTAATTTACTCAATAAAATTCCAGATGAAAAATACTGATAAATTAGTCATTATAAACCTAAATATATAATTAAAATAAAATATATCCCAGTAGTTCCTAAAAGATTCAACAATTTTCAAGCAACTTCTAAAATAGAATCAAGAATGGCTAGTCATGATTTGGATGTTTAGTAAATTTTATCAAGAACTTGGTTAAATTAATCTATTCAAATGATCTGTGTGGTGCGCTTCTTGAGTTATGACTTTGGAACTCATAATCTAAAAACTGCAGCTAGGAAAGGCACATTAGTAAAATAGGAGCTTTAGACTACAAAGCATTCTTTGCAACAGATTGAGAGCTCAAATTATACTGTTTTCTCTTAGTCTGATAAATTTATTCTTGACCTTGCCGATTATTCTATAAGAATCCGCTGCTGAGAATTGCAGTTAACACAGCTATGAAACTTTAATATCATCTTCCCTTTTTACAAGTGGTGTGATTTTCTGTCATTACTGAGATAGCATGGATTGAGACATGGGAGCAGATGTACTGACACGCTGGATAACCGTGCAGTGGATATTGGACACAGGGTGGCTTCAAAGAAGGGGAAAGAAGCTTCACAACTGGTCCCATGTCATGCCATCAATTATGGACCTGTCACACTAATGACTCAGGAAATGCAAGGAGCAGTGACAACGGGAACATTCATCTTCCTCTTCCCTGGCAACCCTGCACCTGTATCCCACTGCACTGTCTCCTGCTGCCTCCTCCTACCTGACTTTTGTTCCCCATGACAGTGAATGTGAGGGTGAGAAGGCAGCCTATCTATCATCCTTTCTTCCTGAAAGGCACCTTGACTGCGGTTAATGGCTATAATAAGACCAAAGAATAGACACTACCCTCTTCTGTTCAGTTTTTCTAAAAGTGGGTCTGATTATGACAAAATAAAACCAAGACATTCCATCAGAAAGGCAAACAATATTTTGTACTAGCTCAAATGTTTTTTTCTGCCAGCTCATGCCTTAAACATGAACTATGAAGAGAGATGTGAATGAAAACTAATGGGGCCAATTTTCTCATGTGGATTACTCAAGTAACAGCAATAAATAGTAAGTGTAAAACATGTGTAATGAGATTCAGAAGCCAGTGCTTTCTCTTAGGAAAGCAACAGTGCCTTTGAACGGGCACCCATGCATCTGACACCGCCCTTCTATTCTTTGCAATAAAAAGAAAAATATAATGTTATACTTATGAAGAACAGCCACTCAATAAATAATTTTTGAGCATTGCTTTGTTCAAGACAATTGTGGGGTGTTGTTGTTATTGTTGTTGTTATTGTTGTTGTTGTTGTTGTTGTTGTTTTAGAAGATGATTCACTCTGTTGCCCAGGCTGCCATAGAGCTTAATATATAGTAGTCAAAACTGGCTTTGAAATTGTGACAACCCTCCTACTTCAGAGCCCTGGTTACTATGATCAGAGACATAAGCCACCATGCCTGCTAACAGTTATTTTTAAGTACCTATCAGGTGCCTGTGGCCTTGGCATGAATTGGATTATATAATGCTAAATACTTGTTTTTCATTACCCAGACTTAAACTCTGTGTTTCTGCATCTGTATCTTTAAAAGCCTCTTTTGATGGTTTCTACCTCTTTGGGTTGTTGCTAGGAACAACTAGACTAGTAGCTAAGTACAAAGAAAACCCTAAATAATAGTTTTAAAAATATGACTATAGTCCTAAAAACTAAAATTGAGAGAGCATTTTCTTGTAATATTTCTGTGTAAATATAAAAACTAAGTTGATAATGGGGCCTCATGTCTATAATCCTAACACTAAGGAAGCAGAAGTAGGAGGACTTGGGTTCATGACCAGTCTGAAATGACTAGAAACCCTGCCTCAAAAAAGTTCAATATTGGACAGATAAATTGATTATAGATAAATGACAGACAGACAGAGAGAAGCTTATGCTACCATGGTTTTTATTGATGTTAATGGTGGTACTGTATTGCTATACATTAGGGACTGGAGGGACTTTCAATAATTTTTATTGCCAATAAGATATTTGACTGGTAGATTGTTAGTATTTCCATTTTACATAGTAAAAATCTTTTCTAAAAGCTGGATGTTTTCTTTTTCTATTTTTTTAAATTTAAGTTGGTTTTCTGTCTCGTGTATGTCTGTGTGAGGGTGTCAGATCCCCTAGAACTGGAATTACAGACAGCTGTGAACTGCCATATTCTGAGATCTGAACTTGCGTCTTTGGGAAGAGCAGAAAGGGCTCTTAATTGCTGGTCATCTCTCCAATCCCCTATAGAAAGAACTCTTTAAGGGTTAAATTATCCACTACAAAGTTTCAAGCTTTTATTCAATATTTTCAGAATAGAAGATGCAAAAATAAACACAATCTATTTTTTACCAATTAAATACTTCCAGATGAAATAAAAGGAGCAAACAAATTTAAACATCAATGACATACAGTAGTAATATAAAGTCTCCCTCATCAAAAATATTTGAAACAAATAGGATCTGTTATTTCAGTGTTATTTGGGGTGTAAGAGGCAGTTTGGTACTGTTTGAATGTGCTTACTGAGAAACCTTGGGTATAAGACCCAAGTCTAACAGCAAATTTATTGTGTCCCACATATACATTATACATACCTCCGACAGGCAATTTTAGAGAGTTTTTTTTAGTGCACCTGCATTTTCACTATGACTGGTCACATGAAATGAGGTATAAAATTTTGCCTGTCTATAACTCTATGAGCATTTTTGTTTTATTTTTCTTTTTTAAAAATATATTTTATTAATTTATTCATATTACATCTCAGTTGTTATCCCATCCCTTGTATCCTCCCATTCCTCCCTCCCTCCTATTTTCCCCTTACTCCCCTCCCTTATGACTGTGACTGAGGGGAACCTCCTCCCCCTGTATATGCTCATAGGGTATCAAATAGTTAATTTTCAGAGTTGCACGGAGGATAAAATGTTACAAATCCAGATAAGCAACAAGAAAATAAAGTTCCTCCCCTGCTAATTGAATCTTCACCAGCCCTTGCCCCCACCAAGGCAGAAGTATGAAGTGTCCTTGCAAACAAAGAGTATGCTGAGCAGCTCTGATGGTGTCAGGAGTTCACTACCACTTCTGATGTCTTTTTTGTTTTGTTTTGTTTTATTAATTTATTCTTGTTACATCTCAATGGTTATCCCATCCCTTGTATTCTCCCATTCTTCCCTCCCTCCCATTTTCCCCTTACTCCCCTCCCCTATGACTGTGCCTGAGGGGGACCTATGAGCATTTTTTAAAGGATATTTTGAATGCTGGAGTAAAGATGCTTAAATAATAATCTTTTAAAATAGGTATATACATATATAAGATCAAAGAGAAGGAATTTAAAGGGTAGATCTCAAGAGAACATTACTGTTTCAGCTAAGAAGGTCAGTAAGCATTTGCCTACCAGGACAGGGCAATTATCTTCTCCAGACACATTCGACATGTGACAACAGATGGCATAAATGGTAATAGCTTACAAATGATAATACATTTAAAACTCACCACTGAGAGGAAGAAACTGGAGTGAATGGCAAGTTTCCATTGAGTTCCATGTGCTGGCTCTAAACCCAGGAGATGACTCACTGCCATGCTGAAATTCCCAACAGTGGCTGAAGTTCTGAACCCAAACCAGAGCGATAACCGGTATTGTTACAATATCGTTTAACACCTGAGGGAAACTGACACTGGTGAAGCTTACATTAGTGCATTAGAGTTTGATTGTAAATAAGTTTATACTGAGAAACCCATGAGTCAACCTGAAAAGCATTCTTCTACCACATACTAAGGTATGTATTTCCAGAAGGACCACAGTGAAGAATATGAGGCCTTATGTTGTTTTTCTTCCCAAAAAGGCAGGGTCCTATAATTAGTGCAAAACATACATGATTCCTCTGTCATTATGCAACATATTTATGTATGTTACATACAGCCTTCAATAATTAGTTTACTGGCTTTCCCATGGGAACCCCTAAGCAGCCCAGGGTATTACCAAGGCTATTGATGACTCTTGAAGTTGATTCCTAGCTTGTAAAGGTTCTGTGAAGTTTATGTTTTGTAAGTAGCTACATTCACAAGAACCTTCAAATCCTGATGTCCTGGGAAAACTCTGAAGACGCAGTGACCTTCTGCAGAAGAGCAGAGAAAGGAGAAGGTATAATGGAGATAAGAGAGAAATAAATACATAGAAAGCCACAGAGAAAGAGAAAGAATAGATGTCTACATTCCCTGTATGTTCACATGACCTGTTCTGAGCAGCTTTTGAAGGACGTAGAGAAAGAAGCATCATCAGTTGCAGGTACATCAGCATCCTGTCCTTTGCCCTGCTTTCTCCTTATGTGTGTATGTGTCTTTTTTTTCTTTTTTAAAATTAATTTATTCTTGTTACATCTCAATGGTTATCCCATCCCTTGTATCCTCCCATTCTTCCCTCCCTCCTCTTTCCCCCTTATTCCCCTCCACTATGACTGTTCCTGAGGGGGATTACCTCCCCCGGTATATGCTCATAGGGTATCAAGTCTCTTCTTGGTAACCTGCTGTCCTGCCTCTGAGTGCCACCAGGGCTCCCCCTCCAGGGGACATGGTCAAAGGTGAGGCATCAGAGTATGTGAGAAAGTAATATCCCACTCTCCACTCAACTGTGGAGAATGTTCTGTCCATTGGCTAGATCTGGGTAGGGGTTTAAAGTTTACAGCCTGTATTGTCCTTGGCTGGTGCCTTAGTTTGAGCGGGACCCCTGGGCCCAAATCTGCCTATCATAATGTTCTACTTGTAGGTTTCTAGAACCCTCTGGATCCTTCTACTTTGCTATTTTCCCATGCTTCTCTAATCTAGAGTCCCAGTAGGATGTCCTCCCC
The DNA here is from genome assembly GCF_964271855.1 of Acomys minous. Classification (NCBI taxonomy): domain Eukaryota; kingdom Metazoa; phylum Chordata; class Mammalia; order Rodentia; family Muridae; genus Acomys; species Acomys minous. Next base: position 94,096,713 of record NC_140496.1, on the reverse strand, counting down.
TCTGTCCCAGTTTCCTGGTAAGTGAAGGCTTTCGTGGGACATACCCTTTGGGCTAGTATGCAGATATAAGTGAGTATATACCATTTGAGTCTTTCTGCTTCTGGGTTAACTCACTCATTATGATCATTTCTAGCTCAATCCATTTGTCCACAAATTTCGGGAATTCCTTGTTTTTAATAGCTGAGTAATATTCCATAAAATGCTCAAACTCTTTAGTCATCAGAGAAATGCAAATCAAAACAACTCTGAGATTCCATCTTACACCCATCAGAATGGCTAAGATCAAAAGTTCAAGCGACACCACATGCTGGCGAGGATGTGGGGAGAGAGGAACATTCCTTCATTGCTGGTGGGAATGCAAACTAGTACAGCCACTTTGGAAATCTATCTGGTGCTATCTCAGAAAAATGGGAATAGGGCTTCCTCAAGACCCAGCTATTCCACTCCTTGGAATATACCCAGAAGATGCTCCAGCACACAACAAGAACATTTGCTCAACCATGTTCATAGCAGCCTTATTCATAATAACCAGAACATGGAAACAGCCTAAGTGTCCCTCAGTATAAGAATGGATAAAGAATTTGTGGTACATATACAGTATGTATGTGTCTTATACCCTTCTAAAGAGAGCATTGATTAGATATCTTTACAATTGTGGTTCTATCAATAGATGGGGCCTGGTAATTAAAGGCATATCCGTGTGTGTGTGTGTGTGTGTGTGTGTGTGTGTGTGTGTGTGTGTGTGTAAGAATATTTAGATGCATTAATTACTTTATGTTCATCCTACTGATGCAGTTGATGCGTGAGCTTTTCTGCTGGGAAAGTGTAGGGTCCATTCAGTAGCTTTATATAACAAACCACATTTGGGAAGGAAGCTTATGACAGCACCTCGCCAGCTTTCTAGATTAAAGTTACTACTCTGTTTGCTTGAGTTTTTCTTTTACTTTTGGTTTTTGGAAACAGGATTCCAAGTATCAGTTACTAGCTTTAAGGCTATGAAAAACAAAATTGTGTGGCAGCTGCCTTAACCGGTCTAGTGTACTGTATCATGACATTCTTCAAGTTAGTTCAGAAAGCTCAATTTAGAACCCAAAACATCAGATTTTTCAACAATTTTGGAAGCATCTTGTGTGTTAAAATAACTTTTGACAGGCCCAGCAAGGTGGTTGTGGAGGCAGGGTGTTTACTGTGCAAGCATGACAGCCTGGGTTCAGTCCCAGGAACTTACCTGGCTGTAGAAGTCAAGAAACAACTCCACAAAGTTGTCTTCTGACTTCGATGTGCACTCTCACATACATCATGGAAAGATATATATATATATATATATAAATATATAATATATATATATATATATAATAAATATATATATATATAAAAGACTAAATAGCCTTTTAAAGTCTCCCCAAAAGATACTGTTTTCTGCATCTGAACCATGTATAATATAAGTATTTTAAGGCTAATGTGCTTAAAATACAGAAAGGAGATTAGGAAAGAACTAAGGGAAAGGGGAAGGAAGAGAGAAAAGGGAAGAGAGGATGCACTAGTTAACAACAGTGAATCTCTCACCCTGATTACAGCAGATATGTTCTCAAACATTTCCACAAATCTAGAAGTTATATGTTGGAAAAATAACTGCAATTAAGTGTTTAGCTTTATAATCACAAGTTTCTAGAATCCTAGGACAGACTAAAGCATGGACTTGAATGATAACTTTGCCCCATATGAATGTGTCAGAGAGCTATCACAGTTTAAGCCCCTTACAAATTAGTATTGGTAGGATTTCAGATTAGTTTTATCAAAATTAAAACCTTGAGGTAAAATAACTTTACCCCTCCCCAGTTACTGGAGTTTTCACCAGCATGAAGGCTGTCTGAAGGCAACTCCAAATCAGGAACTGCCTACTCGAATGCCATAAGATGTTCCCTGCAACCTGGGACTTCTACCATCTCAGAGTAAATGTCCTAAGAAAGACAAAACTAGTTTGATGCATCCGACAGCTGAGTAATATGACAGAGCTGTCTCTTTTACTTTAATAACTCTACCACTTTCTTAGTAGATGAGGCAGAACCAATTACAGCTATTACAATAATTTAATCATGACAAACAAATGACAAATGGGATGTAATAGGCAGATCAACTTCCACAACTGAAAAGCTAGATTTAACAGATTTAACAGTTGTCCTTCATGCTCTTCAATGTGTACACAAGTTCTTCCAAAGGTCCACATGGTGGACGCCAGTAAATAACCTTACTACATCCAAGCTTTACTACATTCCTTACAGGTAGATGTGGCCAGTCCTGATTACTCCCAAGGAAAGAAAATTATTACCAAATTGAAAATACAACTTTTTATAGTAAATTTGGAGTGATGTCTTTCAGGTCATTCCTTCGGAGCCACAGCATGTGAGTGCTCTGTCTGCCCAGAACACTGTGTTGAGCTACACAGCCAGCTTGACTATGTCAGTTGACAGAAGCACATGCTCATGGTAAATGCCTAGAGCCCCCATAAGCCTTCCCTGGAATCCTAGACTGCCAAACTCTTCTATATGAGAAAAGAAGAAATGTGCACACTGACTTGTTTAATTTTATATGTAGCTGAGACTAGTCTTAATCAGAATGGGCATTTTGAAGATTGTGAAATTGATTCAGTTCTCATTTAAATGACAGAGATATAATTTTCTTTAGAAAACCCATGAAAAATTCACACATTGGTATGTGTGAATATTCTTGCCTTGAATTCTAAATGGGATGCTAGACACTGTAAAACTGTATCTCAATAATAATATGCAAAATTCATTTTCATTAATACAGATTTTTAAAAATAATTTGAACTAATATTTAGAGTGATTTCTACTTTCAGTTTTCTAATTGGAACCACTATAAAATCCTGCCAGCCATTAAGAATGTACACCTAGTAACTACATTCTTACGTAGTGTCGTACTGGGAAAGGCATGCCTGTAGCCACTAGGTTATACCCTCACTGAAGGCTGCAAATCAAACACGTGGAGAGTGCATGGTATATCTTCTATCTTCTTCTCTGAGTTCACATGCCATACAGCTAACACCAAGGCAGTCACCATAATCACAACTATGATATGCATTTTGATTTAATAAGTTTACCATATGAAGGAATGTTTACTTTGTTAATCCATTTAAAATTCTACAATTTGTTGTTGTTGTGTCATATAATTTGTGGCTTAAACGCACTGTTAAGTTGTTGGCATTGGGATTTCATGTTAAACTAGCCATATGCTAACTATAAATACAGAAGCTGTTATAGCTTTATTTCTTGGTGCAAATAAAGGCATAAAAAGAGAAGCATTAGGATTAATTAAAATAAAAAGAAAGTGAAAAGTCCTAGAACATGAAAGTTACTGGACAATGTTCAAAATGTAGAGGTGAGCAATTACTGGGACCTCTGAGATAAGCTCTGTGACTAAACCAGTTTCCTGGCCTTCACCAATTCCCTTCATGTGAGAATGGCACACAGCATTGCAGCAGGATCACAGAGTGCTATCTAGGCATAATGAACTTGTTAGTTTAAGCAAGTATCACTCTTACATTCTATCCTACGCATGTTTGTCATGGCTATTTCACGTTGTTGAGATTTTATCTGTTTCTATTAATTTGCTTCTTTAAAATTTAGATTTCTGTTATATAATAGGGAAAAAACTAAATATAATTTTAAAATTTATACCATAAAACAACTATGAGTAGAAGATTCTTTGCTGTCTCTATTCACCTTGACTATTGTTAAACTAATTCTCCACTATAAAAATATTTCTGTGAGGAAAATGAACTATTCTGCGATTAACATCCTATTCTTAGTCTTTGAAAAAATATTTCTCTCCCTTCCTTGTTTTAACAAAGATTTTTATAATAACATGTATCCTATGTCCAACAAAAGTCTCCCAATTCAGTGAACTATGATAATTCTAAAGAATGTACTCTTACCTCCTTCAGCATAGTAAGAAAAGGAAAGAGAGATGGCTAACGGCAACCCCTACAGCAATCTGCCTGCAGTCATATAGCTTGCGTGGTGAGGCTAAGATCTGAATTCATGCATCTTAGTTTGTGTCTTTGATGTTAACCACTGCTCTATATGCCTCCTAATTTTTATAAATTTTTTATTAATTTATTCTTGTTACATCTCAATGGTTATCCCATCCCTTATATCCTCCCATTCTTCCCTCCCTCCCATTTTCCCCTTATTCCCCTCCCCTATGACTGTTCCTGAGGGGAATTTCTTCCCCCTGTATATGCTCATAGGGTATCAAGTCTCTTCTTGGTAACCTGCTATCCTTCCTCTGAGTGCCACCAGGTCTCCCCCTCCAGGGGACATGGTCAAATATGAGGCACCAGAGTATGTGTGAAAGTCATATCCCACTCTCCACTCAACTGTGGAAAATGTTCTGTCCATTGGCTAGATCTGGGTAGGGGTTTAAAGTTTACAGCCTGTATTGTCCTTGGCTGGTGCCTTAGTTTGAGCGGGACCCCTGTGCCCAAATCTGCCTATCATAATGTTCTACTTGTAGATTTCTAGGACCCTCTGGATCCTTCTACTTTGCTATTCTCCCATGCTTCTCTCATCTAGAGTCCCAATAGGATGTCCTCCCCTCTGTCCCAGTTTCCTGGTAAGTGAAAGCTTTCATGGGACATGCCCAATTTTTTAATTAAAAAGTAAAACATTAAATTATAAAAATAAACTGATTGACAGTGACACACAGCAGAGGCAATAGCAATGGGGTAGTTAACAGATTCTTAAAAGAACAGGCTCTGTGTAGACCCAGCTCCTGCATTCTGTAGAAATAAATAGAAGTGTCAATTCATTGACTCTATGTACAAGCTAGTTGAGCTGGTCAGTTTCTTTCCCATTCAACTGGAGATAGAACTGAGAGCCCCAGTGAGATATAAAGACCTCTGTTACGCAAAGCACAGCAAGCAGCATGCCCAAGAATGTTTCCATCAGTTTCCTTCTGCTACATTTTCATGAGTCCTGGTCCACAAGAAACATACGTGGTTTCGAAATGAGGCCCACAGAGCTGTACTTATACAAAAGAAAGCTATTTGGGCCATTATATTGCTATAATTACACCAATTAAGTGACATTTCCAGAGTTGTGCTTCGTAAATAAATAAATAATGGAATTATTTGCAATTAGCAATGCAGACAGATGAGGCACATCATGTTGTACGAGTGACATAGATCAGGTCTCGGTCATGAGTAAATACTGTCTGTATAATTACAATAATGGTTGTCATTTACATATCTATAACGGACTTGATCACAAAAATAAGATTTTATCAAAAACATAGAGTTAATTTTATAAAATTCAATACCCATTTTGACAAAACTAATGGTAAAATCGGGATAAGTGAAAAAATTACTAAACCTGACACACTAAAATGGAAATCTTAGGAAAAACTAGACAAAACATATAAAACTTAGATGAGAGAAAGTATAAAACTTTGTATAAAAAAAAAAAAAACAGAAGAGACTTTAGAAACAACTAGAAAATGATTCCAAGGTCATGGTGGAAAGCATAACGATGTTAGCTCTCACTAACTAGACCTCTGGGTTCAGTGATTCACCAAGGTCAATTTCAGAAAGTCACTCTTAGTTAATAAACAAACTGATTCTAACATTTAGAATAAACATCAAAAAGACAAATACACAAACACTGAAACATGCACTATACGCTGCATACAAAAATAAGTCTAAAGACGGACAACTGCATCATTCTCTCCCAGATCCAAGGAGTTCTGTGGCCTGGAGGTTGGAAAGACTTTTAATAGCTGAGGCAGGAGCAGAGCTTTGTGTAGCATGTTTTCTGAATTGAAAATTTCCCTACAAATTGACACGTTTCCTCCAGGAAGGAAAAGGAGGTCAACAAAATATTACAAAAGGTCTCAGTTCATGTTCCAGAGAACAAAAATTTGAAATATTCTTAAGGGCCCCTCCCACCGGTATAAAAGGAGTAAACACTTCCAGAGAGTAGAGATTGAACAGGCAGAATGCATAAAGAAAGATGTTTTCGGGTGAAAGCTATGCAGAGATCTCCAGGGTTGCAATTTTTCTCCCAGTCATCAGCTATGTTGGGTTGGGCTTTCTGGTAATGCAACTGCTTTTGAGTCATCCTTGTAGCCTGTAACTAATCCCTCAACCATATTCCTTTTAGATACCTCGGGGGGAGGGGGGTGAAGCACTGGTTCGCCAAATTGGACATTTGGACAATCATTTGGTCTGTTGGGCTCTCTTTCTGGAGCAAATAGACGTGTGTGTTAGATCTCACCAAGAAAAGTCTGTCATCTGTCACAATCAAAGTAAACAGTAAAAACAAATTTCAAATTCAAAATGGGAGAAAAAAAAACTAAATAAATATTTTATCCAAGAAGCACAGGTGGTAAGTAAGCATAGGATAAAATATTTCAAGTAATGACATTAAAATTTTTCAAGTGAAACCAACAACAAACTATAAAACCTCAAAGAAAAACACCACAAAACGTTGCTGAGTACATAGAGTGACAGACTCATTCATTGATGGTGGGAATTCAAGGTAGTTTGGTTCTGTAGGCAAGGGTGCAGGGAAACCACCAAACAATACCACTCCGTGGGTAGAAAGAAAGGTTTATTGGAAATCAAACTGCCAGGGTGAGGACTTTGAAATGTGACGGGCTTCTTTGGGTTAATCAGGAGCCAGATGTCCTTTGATAGAGGTAATTGACTGTCGGAGGCAGACAAGAGAAGTAATACCTTTCCTGACAAACAGGAACTCTCCTCATGAAATTCCTGAAGAAAGCAGAGCTTAGAAGTCTGTACATGATAGCAGTCCTTCTGTCTACTTGCTAAGAGTCTAGCCTGAGCTGAGCCCAACCACATGAGCAGCCATTTTGGCAACCTGCTTTGAACCAAACAGTTTCAGCACTCTCAAGGACAGTCTTTAGGCTCCAGACAGAATATCACCATGTCTTCCAACAAACTATTTACTCCAATAAATTGAAAGGTACATGAACACATGTAAATATCAATGACAACTTTATTAATAATCACCCAAAATAACAAAAGAAAGCTCCCCTTTCAGCAGTGAGTAAACCATGAAACATCTATTCAAGGGAATGTATTCAACGAAGGAAATAATTATCAAGCTAAGAAAAGTTCTGGAAAGCCTACACATCTGTCAAGTAAAAGAAACCAGCCTAGAAGAGCTGTCTATTGCATTTCCACATATTCGATTTTCTCAAAAAAGAAAAACTACGAAGACAGCAAAAAGAACAGCAATGTCGACATGAGTCCTATTGATCCACAAACAACGCAGTCCTTTCCACCCTCTAGAATTTTCTATAATCTCATTCTTTGGGGAATAATAGTTTTCATCATAAAAGTTCTTGTTTAAGATTATGGCTAGGCACTAAAATCAATACATAGATTCCTTATAAAATCCATAGAATAATAAGAACTTTATTTACAAAGTGTAAAAAATAATTGATATAGTGCCTCACCCAAAAATTATTGTTGCTTTGCTTTTTCTCAATCTTTGATGGTGTAGCAAAAGTCTTTGGATTCTTGTTCCAAGTTTGACAGTTTTAGCCCACCTCCTATGACACTGAAAGCTAATTGAAAGCTATCTAGATAGCTGGGGCCCATCAAGCTAATTTTGGAGATATGACTTTAGCTGTTTTATTACCAAAACCTCAGATTGGATATTGGGTGACTTATGGGGTTTTTTATTTGTTTGCTTGTTTTGGGGACTGACTATTTGCTTAGAGAAGAATCTTTCATTGTGTGAGGGAGGTCAGTTTCCAGGATGATTTCTCTAAATGTGACTTGATTTTTTTCTCTTTGTCTTGGATTTTGAGCTTGTGAGTAAAATATGCCTCTAATCTGACCTTTTGTGTGAATGTAACTAATATCTTGTGTGCTTTGTGGACCTACATGCCTACATTTTTCCTATGGTTTGAATAATTTTCTGCTTTTATTTAGCTAAATAGGTCTCCTAAGCTAAGCCCTTCTCTTCTTCTTTTATACTGAGTCACTAGAAATTTAGATATTTACTTTCTGAATGGTGTCTCATTATTTTCTCATGTGGCACTCATTCACAAGGGTTATGTCTCAAGGTCAGTCACCTACCAAATATCTCAACTTCCTAATTTTCTCCTTTGGGTTAAGGTTTAAACATATGACTTGACAGTGCAGTGGTTCAACATTGTTTAAGATTAGAGGAATGGAAAATTAATTTTCTAGAAAACTTGAGAGGCTGTACTGGTTCCAAAGAACCACTTTCATGAAGCAAGGAGACATTCAGTACATGTGTAGACTTCTGCTTTAAGTAGAAAATATATACTGAGTGTGGTAACCCAGACATGGGGAGGCAGATGCTGAGTGTTTATTCTTGATTGTGGATTCAACCTCTAAATCATTAGATTCAAGTATGGTGGGAGCCAGGAATGATGAAAGGGGCAATGAAGGGAAAAGAACTGAAGGAGCTGTAGAGAAGGGGAAAGAAAGGAGGACGCAGATACGATGAAAGGGGAGATGGGAAAGGCAGGGTGGGGAATGTTAACTTGGAGGTGGGAGAAAGAAGGTAATACAGAAGGAGCAGGGAGAAGGAGAGATGAATAAGACTTCAATATGTTTGAATAAGTCCACCCAGCAGCAGTTGCAAACAGATGCTTAATCTCATGGCCAAACATTGGGTAAAGTATAGGGAGTCCTGTGGAAAAGTGGGGGAAGGAGAAAAGGACCTGGAAGTGACAGGAGCTCCACAAGAAGACCAACAGAGCCAACTAAGCAGGGCCAAGAGGGGCTTGCTGAGACTGAAGCACCAACCAAGATCCATGCATGGACTGGACCTAAGGCTCCCTACACAGATGTAGCTGATGGGCAGTACAGACTTCATGTACTAATAATGGGAGCAGGGGCTGTCTCTGACGTGGTCTTTGTTGCCAGCTTTTCAATCACTTCCCCCTGGGTGGCCTGCCTCACCAGGCAGGTGAAGAGGACAGGCTCACTCCTGATGTGACTTGATGAGCTGGGGTGGATGGGAAGGGGGAACTCCCCTTTACTGAGGAGTAGGGGAAGGGAGAAAGGGGGAAGGGAAGGAGAGTGGGACTGGGAGGAAGGGAGGGATGGGGCTACAACCAGGATGTAAAGTGAATAAACAAATAAAATTTGAAGAATACAAATGGAATCAGGACTTACACTGCACACTGTTTAACCCCAAATAAAAAGGAGCAGAGGGAGAAAGCCTCAAAGGACATGTAAAGCATCCAGGAAAAGTTTTAATATTACAAGAAAGGGACTTACCTGTCAAAAAATAGCTTTGAATAAAAATTTAATATTAAACACTTTCATTTAAAGATTTATGAAGACTGGATATAAGAGCCAAAATTATATGCTACCTATGAGAACATCACTTTACTAATAAAGACATATAAAGGGACAAGTATG